>NC_059211.1:16810606-17445606 GCF_020615455.1 Coregonus clupeaformis | reverse complement strand
AAGTTTGAACACTGAGGTAAACACTAATGCTCAGTCACTATAAAAAAAAGTATTTAAAAAAAAGTACAATAAAAAGCTTATTCAGATTCAGAAGGGTTCTATGCTTGTCTTCCAAAGAATCCTTCTTGCCTTCCAAAGAATCATCAAAGAACCCTTTCTTCCAAAAACGGTTATTAGGATGTTAAAGGTTCTAGGTAGAACCATTTGCCTTACAAAGAACCCTCGTCTTCCAAAAAGGGTTCTTAGATTGAAATGGTTTTGGTAGAACCCTATCCCTCTGCAAAGAAGCCTTTTGGAACCCTTTTTTCTAAGAGTGTATGGCCTAGAAGTGAAGAGCATGAAATTACCTACAGATGTAGGATCTTATGCAGAAAATGTAAAACATGTAGTGTATTTGAGGTTTAAAAAGGCTTCTGAAGTTCTTAATTTCCACTTTGAATCAGACCTGATTTTCCTTTACGATTTTTTTTTCAGTCCCTACAAAATTGTCCAATAATTATAATCCACATAATAATAAAAATGACCAGTTGCTGAAGGATTGTTTTCCTGCTGTAGCAAATAGCTACAAATAGCTCAAATTAAGATCCTACATCTGTAACAGTGGTAACAGGAGGAGAGTAAAATAGGCTGGCCCAGCTAGACATTCTCTCCGCTTGAGAGGAAAAACATCTGCTGCAGTTAATTTGTGTGTCTGATGTAATTTCTTTGGAAATACAGAATAGATGTCTCAGATTCCATATTCTCAATGAGCTGTTTTTTTATAAGTAAAGATACATTGTGTCAAAGGAATGGTGATCAGTGGAAGATGGGCTCGATCCAAAAGTGACAAAGGAAATGTCAAAAAGAAAATGAATTATAGTTATTCAATTTCTGAATTCAGATAAAAGTGGAAAACAGTAGCAGGCTACATGGCTAGATCGCTGTGTATTATTACACTGCTAGTGAGCCTAGGTTCCTCTGCACTAATTCTGCATTTACTCTAACAGTTACTTTATCTTTCTGTCATATTTTGTTAAATATCTTGTTGAGGAAACTGTTTGGTTTATGCGTTGGTTTCCAAATTGTTATTATGAAGTACTCAGAATAAGCACCAAGCTCACTCCAAATCCCCAGACCACATCAACAATGCGGAACACATCTCTCAGTATTTGAAGTGACTCTGCATCTGCGCTCACTAATTTCCCCATTTCCCTTGAACTTTTTACCTGCCTAATCTAATCAAGTTGAGCTGACATATTTCACATACTTCTTTTTTGTTTCCCGTGCTCAGAACTGTGTCATTGTCCTTGCCCTCACCGAGACTACACCAGGTCACAGTGTCCCTCAGATTCACTTCCAATGAAATGTTCAAGTGTAAAAAATATAACAATAAAAATAAAATAAAAAAGTGTAATGAAAATGGCTGGGCATGGTGTACCAGTATATGGTCAGTATTCATGAGTGAAATGGGCCAGTACTCTGCAATACCCCCAGAGGCATTAGAGCCAAACGTGTTGATGCTGGAAGTCTTAACATTCCCACAGAGATTTACCACAGCCATTTTGTCTGGCCCCATATTGATAAATGTACCATCCTATCTCTAATGACAAAAAGCTTTGTAGGGATAACATTGTGCAACGTAACAATTTACGCATTTATGGGATATTTATAAGGGGATATTTTTCATGACAACTAAGCAGTGTCTGTGGAAGGGGAACAAGCTCTTCTTTGAGGCCTGACCAAATCCCCCTGCTGTTGTTTGCGGTTCATTAAAATGCGCACGTGACAGTTAGAGAATTAGCGTGTGAATGCTCCGAGACGTATGATCTTCATTTTGGAGAATTCCGAGCATTCAAAGCATGCACTGACTCAGTACTGCAGCTGAAAAAACAAAAAACAATCCTGGCTAGATTGTTGATTTTTCACGTGAATAATGCAAGGTTGCGTAATAGATTCACCACTACTCTTTGACCCACTAGTAACCCTCTAAATGTTTCTGCACAGATTGATTAGTTCATCTCCTGATGTTGCCACTTCAACAGGCTCCATCAAACCTCTGAGCATAGCCTGTACAGATTGGTGGATAGCCTTTACTTATTGGTGAATAGCCTTTACTTATTGGTGGATAGCCTTTACTTATTGGTAGATAGCCTAAACTTATTGGTGGATAGCCTTTACTTATTGGTAGATAGCCTTAACTTATTGGTGGATAGCCTTTACTTATTGGTAGATAGCCTTAACTTATTGGTAGATAGCCTTTACTTATTGGTAGATAGCCTTAACTTATTGGTGGATAGCCTTTACTTATTGGTGGATAGCCTTTACTTATTGGTGGATAGGTTTTACTTATTGGTGGATAGCCTTTACTTATTGGTGGATAGCCTTTACTTATTGGTAGATAGCCTTAACTTATTGGTGGATAGCCTTTACTTATTGGTAGATAGCCTTAACTTATTGGTAGATAGCCTTAACGTATTGGTGGATAGCCTTTACTTATTGGTGGATAGCCTTTACTTATTGGTGGATAGGTTTTACTTATTGGTGGATAGCCTTTACTTATTGGTGGATAGCCTTTACTTATTGGTAGATAGCCTTAACTTATTGGTGGATAGCCTTTACTTATTGGTGGATAGACTTTACTTATTGGTGGATAGCCTTTACTTATTGGTAGATAGCCTTAACTTATTGGTGGATAGCCTTTACTTATTGGTGGATAGCCTTTACTTATTGGTGGATAGCCTTTACTTATTGGTGGATAGCTTTTACTTATTGGTGGATAGCCTTTACTTATTGGTGGATAGCCTTTACTTATTGGTGGATAGCCTTTACTTATTGGTGGATAGCCTTTACTTATTGGTGGGTAGCCTTTACTTATATGTGTATAGGTTATACAGATTTGGATTTGGCCTAGCTGGGGGAGGGGCTGGGGCTGGGGCATAGGTGTAAAGCATGTGTCGCTGTGTGTATGCTAGCATTGTTTATGCAGTGTCCTAGAGGGTGCTATATGTAGCATTCAGATAAGTCAGCAGCCATGGTGGCCAGCACATGGCTTTGTCCTGTCCTGTCTCTCTCTCTCCTCTCTGACCTGTTAGCCCAAAGCTGCTGACTGGGCACACAGCAGAAAGCAGGCGTTTTCCCCCAGACAATAGCCCATACATGATGCAGCTCTGCTGAACTCTGCATACTCGGGCCCAGCAGTCACAGCCACACATAGCATTAGCATTAGCCTAGCGTAGCATCCAAGATGAGCTACGCTAATAGCATTTTGCCCCCGAGACATAGTATCTACGCGAATCCAAATGTCTGGTAGACATGGTCCTAAGCTGAGTTCTGCTGGCTCACCTTAAGGCCCTGGTTGTGAATTATATCCACCCGCTCTCCGCTTTCTCTGCTTACCCCCTCAGCTTCTCACACCATTCTCCACTGTAAGCCAAGCAGCCAAGCATATTTCACTTAGGAGCCCTGAAAAACGCATTATATTTTTACAGGTGGTGTGTGTTATATAGGGGGGAGGGGGGGGGGGGGTCCTGGGGGATGGGAAACACATGTTGGGGCGGCAGGGGTTGTCGGGGCCGGCGGGGTAGGGCCGTAGCGGAGGCCAGGCATTCCTGCGTTCCCTCATGGCATGCCGTGTGTCTCATCTTTCAAACGGGGCTATCAGAGGGGGGGAGGTCCCGACCAGCACACCCCCAGTCTGGGATGGAATGGTGCTAGTGGTGCTGGTAGTGGTGGTGGTGTCTGGGAGGGATGCATACATATCTCTCCTCTCCTCTCCCATCGGAGCGTGCTCTGATACAGAGCTCTGAGGCTTCTCAGACGGGTTGTCTGTCTTGTGACCTTCCAGGAGACGTGCGGTCAGTCATTACGGCGTGTGAGGCATTGTAAGTGCACATGAAATGTCACTGTCCCTGTTGTAGAGGGAGAGACACTGTGTGCAGCTTGAGGTTTCCCCTACCGTGACCTCATAACACATTATTCTCCACTGGTTTTGATGTCATATTCTGGTATTGGAAGTCTGGCAGTTTTTCAGGGGGCTTTTGTAACCTGCCTGTGGAGAAAGCGAGGGGAAACATTGGCAGCCTTGCATCCTGAATTCTCGTTGGATGCTCCCTGCAGTCTCCTCCAGGAAAGAATTCCTAAATTTTCACCCTCCCCACCAAAAAAACTGTTGTGAAAAAAGCTTATATTGAGCCAGCTTGAGCCTCAGCTTGTCTCTCGCCCTATTTCACGCTCAACTTGTCTTACTGTTATTTATCTAATTATGTCATTACAGTGTCGGACATCTTGGCTAGCACACTAAACCCAGAGTGACAACGCATTACTGCGGTTGTTGATCGTTCTTTTAGATGAGGGCTCTTGAGTAGTGCACTCACTCAACTCGGTCCTTGCCTCTTCTACTAAGCTACCACTAAGCTACTGGCCATTGCTACTTGAGCTAGATTGTCCTTTTGTTATCCTTTCTCTGGGGTTGAAAGGTCAAGGAGAGGCTGTTCTTCCAGTATTCTTACACTGACCTATCAGAGATGAGATCTGGAGCGTAGAGATAAGGGCTGCTGCACAAGAGGCATGGCAGCTCAATCCTCTGGAACCTGGAGGAGACAAATGAATCCAGGGCCAAACTCAAACTGGCCAGAGAGAGGACCAATCCTGACTAGCTCTGATGAAATGGCCCTGGTGTGAAATCCACACTTTATGGTTTGGCAATCTTTAACAATAGTTCTGATGTAAGGGTAGACTTGGCCACAATTCATTTGAGTTTACTTACAAATATAATGCATATAAGGATTCAAATGTGTCTAATAACACAAACCGCAAACAGGACAACAGTTGTAGCCTACTTACACTGTAATTACACTATACCTACATATGTAACTACAGTACCAGGTAAATACTGTACATAGGTTTTAAGGCACTTCATGTAAAGTGGGACCATATGGCATTCACTGTGTGTTAATGTGTTTTATTGTGTATGACTGTGTGAAAATGTAGCAGTACATTTTTGTGGCCTGAATATCTGGAATCAATTAGCCAGGCATGCGAATGTGAAACATTGTCAACAATAGGCCTACAGCATATTACATCAATATTTTCTTTGTTCAATGACCCTTGTTCTCATTTATTTCATCCTGTTTCATAAAATAAATGGAATTCTCTCGTGTGGTGATTGGTGACTGTTCATGTGCATCCTTATTTCCCCAAAAAGATATCAAAATAAGGAAATATAAGGTGGACGTTCTACAGAATTATCCATGGTATCTATTTGATAAGTCAGTACTTTCTTTAAGGTGTTGGTCATATCTTTTATGTTTTTCTTAAGTCAAAGAACTTGTGTGGGTAGTGATAAGTCGTGCTGTTGCCAATGATTAGCGATTTGTGTGGTCGTCATTTTTGGGCTTCATTCCACCTATTGAGTCCTTTGCACAAGGTGTTACTTTCTTTGCTACAGTATTTGTTTTTTATTCAGGGGTCAGTGATGTGAACTAATTGAACGGCCCTAATTCAGCTATAGTCCATACAGTATTGCATATACAGGATGACTAGGAGTGTATCCAGGAAAGAATGTGTGTTGGAAAGCTGATCTGCAAATGCTCTGAATTCCTCAGGTATGAAAGCATAGATGCATACATATGTTTCCTCTCTAGTAAAATGCTTGACAGACAGGCATTAGATATTACAACTGTCAATGAGATGGGAGGATGAAAAACAGATCTCTCTCTCTCTCTCTCTCTCTCTCGCTCTCTCTCTCTCTCTTCTCTTTCTCTCTCTGTGTAAGTGTGTGTGTGCGTGTGTTTCAAGTTTTATTTGTCACATGCAGTGAAAAATATAATATATCCTTCTTCTTTCAATTTATTAGGTCTTACTGTCTGGTATTAATTTGAATCAATGCTTTTGCAGCATTGGGTTACCTCTGTGTGTTTTAATTCAGTGGAGAGAGAAGGAGAGGGAGGGAGATGTTTGTTAATGCCTGTTTGTGAAATGAAGTTAATAGTTTGTAATTAAGGTAACCAGGGGGGGAAGGAATGCAACTTGGCCTTTCCCATACATATCAACATGTTTCAAATGCAAAGAGACCCATAGGATCCAAGACCACAAACTATAAGACTGGCTATGTCTTCAGAATTATGTCTTCACGGCCAATTGTCTTGTGGGTTTCTTGTTAGATAAGTTAACCAGCTCTCTCTCTCTCTCTCTCTCTCTCTCTCTCTCTCTCTCTCTCTCTCTCTCTCTCTCTCTCTCTCTCTCTCAATTTCAATTTAAGGGCTTTATTGGCATGGGAAACGTATGTTAACATTGCATAAGCAAGTGAAGTAGATAGTAAACAAAAGTGAAATAAACAATAAATATTACACTCAGAAGTTCCAAAAGAATAAAGACATTTCAAATGTCATATTATGTATATATACAGTGTTGCAACAATTTGCAAATAGTTAAAGTACAAACGGGAAAATAAATAAACATAAATATGGGTTGTATTTACAATGGTGTTTGTTCTTCACTGGTTGCCCTTTTGTTGTGGCAACAGGTCACAAATCTTGCTGCTGTGATGGCACACTGTGGTTTTTCACCCAGTAGATAAGGGAGTTTATCAAAATTGGGTTTGTTTTCGAATTCTTTATGGATCTCTGTAATCTGAGGGAAATATGTGTCTCTAATATGGTCATACATTTGGCAGGAGGTTAGGAAGTGCAGCTCAGTTTCCACCTCATTTTGTGGGCAGTTTGCACAAAGCCTGTCTTCTCTTGAGAGCCAGGTCTGCCTACGGCGGCCTTTCTCAATAGCAAGGCTATGCTCACTGAGTCTGTACATAGTCAAAGCTTTCCTTAAGTTTGGATCAGTCACAGTGGTCAGGTATTCTGCCACATTCTGCTTACTTACAGTGAGGGAAAAAAGTATTTGATCCCCTGCTGATTTTGTACATTTGCCCACTGACAAAGACATGATCATTCTATAATTGTAATGGTAGGTTCATTTGAACAGTGAGAGACAGAATAACAACAAAGAAATCCAGAAAAACGCATGTCAAGAATGTTATAAATTGATTTGCATTTTAATGAGGGAAATAAGTATTTGACCCCTCTGCAAAACATGACTTAGTACTTGGTGGCAAAACCCATTTTGGCAATCACAGAGGTCAGACGTTTCTTGTAGTTGGCCACCAGGTTTGCACACATCTCAGGAGGGATTTTGTCCCACTCCTCTTTGCAGATCTTCTCCAAGTCATTAAGGTTTCGAGCCTGATGTTTGGCAACTCGAACCTTCAGCTCCCTCCACAGATTTTCTATGGGATTAAGGTCTGGAAACTGGCTAGGCCACTCCAGGACCTTAATGTGCTTCTTCTTGAGCCACTCCTTTGTTGCCTTGGCCGTGTGTTTTGGGTCATTGTCATGCTGGAATACCCATCCACGACCCATTTTCAATGCCCTGGCTGAGGGAAGGAGGTTCTCACCCAAGATTTGACAGTACATGGCGCCGTCCATCGTCCCTTTAATGCAGTGAAGTTGTCCTGTCCCCTTAGCAGAAAAACACCCCCAAAGCATTATGTTTCCACCTCCATGTTTTACGGTGGGGATGGTGTTCTTGGGGTCATAGGCAGCATTCCTCCTCCTCCAAACACGGCGAATTGAGTTGATGCCAAAGAGCTCCATTTTGGTCTTGTCTGACCACAACACTTTCACCCAGTTCTCCTCTGAATCATTCAGATGTTCATTGGCCAACTTCAGACGGGCCTGTATATGTGCTTTCTTGAGCAGGGGGACCTTGCGGGCGCTGCAGGATTTCAGTCCTTCACGGCGTAGTGTGTTACCAATTGTTTTCTTGGTGACTATGGTCCCAGCTGCATTGAGAATCTGGGCTGATTCCTCACCGTTCTCATGATCATTGCAGCTCCACGAGGTGAGATCTTGCATGGAGCCCCAGGCCGAGGGAGATTGACAGTTATTTTGTGTTTCTTCCATTTGCGAATAATCGCACCAACTGTTGTCACCTTCTCACCAAGCTGCTTGGCGATGGTCTTGTAGCCCATTCCAGCCTTGTGTAGGTCTACAATCTTGTCCCTGACATCCTTGGAGAGCTCTTTGGTCTTGGCCATGGTGGAGAGTTTGGAATCTGATTGATTGATTGCTTCTGTGGACAGGTGTCTTTTATACAGGTAACAAGCTGAGATTAGGAGCACTCCTTTTAAGAGTGTGCTCCTAATCTCAGCTCCTTACCTGTATAAAAGACACCTGGGAGCCAGAAATCTTTCTGATTGAGAGGGGGTCAAATACTTATTTCCCTCATTAAAATGCAAATCAATTTATAACATTTTTGACATGCGTCTTTCTGGATTTCTTTGTTGTTATTCTGTCTCTCAAGGTTCAAATAAACCTACCATTAAAATTATAGACTGATCATTTCTTTGTCAGTGGGCAAACGTACAAAATCAGCAGGGGATCAAATACTTTTTTCCCTCACTGTAGGGGACTCTTCTCCAAGTTCATCTCTCTGTAGGTGATGGCTATGTTATGGAGGGTTTGGGAATCGCAATCCTTTTAAGTGGTTATAGAATTTAACGGCTCTTTTCTGGATTTTGATCATTAGCGGTTATCTGCCTAATTCAGCTCTCTCTCTTTCCCTCCCTAACCTTCTTCCCTGCCCCCTACCTCTCTTCCTCCCCCCTCTCTCGTTCTCTCTCTCTCTGGCAGGATGTCTGAGGGGCTGTCACAGCAGGAGAGGCTCCAGGCTATAGCGGTAAGTGATGAGATCCTCCTGCCACATGTGGTACACTACCGTTACACTCTCACCGCCAAAACACTTACTATACAGTATAATCTACACAGCACACTCCGACATTACCGAGCAGCGAAACGATTGCAATTAATATGCTTATATACAGTAGTAGATGGACTGGTTTTGGTTTGATGGATTTGATGGGAGATTTCCTGCTCCACTTTAATTTCCGTCTCGAGCATTCCATGAGCGTATCCTGAACTTTCCTCTTTAGAGGCTTGAATCATTAATGCCAACTGACTGGGAAGGAGAAATAAAAACTTTAATTCCTAAACCCATGTCTTTCAGCGTCTTCCTCCGAAGACACCCCCCAACTCTCTCTACTCTCTCTCTCCCCTCTCATTATTCTCTCTCTATATCTTTGTCCCACACACACACACACCCACACACACACCCACACACACACACACACAACACCCTATCACACACACACTCAAACTTCCCGCCATTTGGTTCTTTGGTTTTTTGGTTTTAGTAAGGTACAGAAAGGGGTAATGCAGTCTCTAATGCACCAATCGATCTGCACACACACACACACACACACACACACACACACACACACACACACACACACACACACACACACACACACACACACACACACACACACACACACCAATCGATCTTTAAAGATTCTGCCTCATTTATTTTCTCTGCCTTACCTCTCTATCCTGTTTCTATCTCTCTCTCTATCTCTCTCTCTCTCAATCTCTCTTTCTCTCGCTCCTCTCAGTCTTTCAATTTCATTCTGTCCCTTTTCAATAATGCTGCATGAGCAAAACCTACAGAAAGACCTAGCCAAGTCCAGTGCTGCAGACTGCACAATTTAAATGTTGTGCCTTCTTCACCATACTGTCTGTGTGGGTGGACCATTTCAGATTGTCAGTGATGTGTACGCCGAGGAACTTGAAGCTTTTCACTTTCTCCACTGCGTTCCTGTCGATGTGAATAGGGGTGTGCTCTCTCTGATGTTTCCTGAAGACCACGATCAGCTCCTTAGTTTTGTTGACGTTGAGGTAGAGGTTATTTTTCCTGGCATCACTCCGCCAGGGCCCTCACTTCCTCCCTGTAGGCTGTCTCATCATTGTTGGTAATCAGGCCTACTACTGTTGTGTCGTCTGCAAACTTGATGATTGAGTTGGGGGCCTGCGTTGCCACGCAGTCATGGGTGAACAGGGAGTACAGGAGGGGGCTGAGCACGCAAGTACCTCCATACACACCATAAAGGGCTTTCACACATGCAAAAGTGGATGTGGATACAGTATATCCGTTAGAGGCCACAATAAAGGCAATCTAAGGGATTGGGATGTCAATGCAGATGCAATATAGACTCCGCATATTTGGCCCATGCAGGAATCAAACCCTCCATCATGTTGTTCCTAGCACTTTTCTACAACTTACTTAGGAACCTACAGAGTTCCGGGGGCGGAGCTAGCATGTTGGAGTGAACGGCTATGTGTGAGAGACCTAACTTACTTTATTGCACTTGTTACAACAAACTTTTCTTTCTAATACAATATTGTAACTTTCTATGTGAAAATGCCTAGTAATAAGCGACCAAAGGACAATAAATCCACATCAGAGGCCTACTCCCCACCAAACAACGAGACAGACATGGCGGAAGGCACAGGTAACAACGTGACACTTACAGAACTTACCCGGGCTTTGGGAGAACTACGTGTTGCTATAGCGGAGGATCTTAAGGCTACTATTGCTGAACTGGACACTAAAATCGAGAGCACCATTCGAACGGTCGCTTCGCAGGGCCAGAGTATTGTGGACCTTGAGAAAGCTTCTGAATTCAACGCTGGTAGGATCGACGAGTTAGAGAAGCTATGCACGTCATTGCAGGATAATGTGCAGAGGCTTTCTGTGAAAGTGGTCGACCTGGAGGGCAGATCCAGGCGTCATAACTTTCGCGTTGTGGGTCTGGCAGAAGGGGTGGAGGCGGGCTCTCGCCCCACCGACTTCTTTGCCAAGCTACTGAAGGATGCAATGGGACCGGATGTTTTGGCGTCGGATCCCCTACTGGACCGTGCACATCGCGCCCTTGTCCCAGTGCCTGGACCGGGCCAGCGTCCTCGCCCAGTAATCATCTGTTGTCACAGTTTCAAGACCAAGGATCTTATCCTGCGCGAGGCTCGAATGAGGGGCAACCTGTTACATAAAGGGCACCCCTTTCGTGTCTATGAGGACTATGCACCCGATGTGGCAAAGCACCGCGCTGGCTACAGAGATGTCATGACCAAACTCTACAAACTCCATCTTCGCCCAGCCTTGCTCTTCCCTGCAAGACTAAGAATTACCCCGCCTTCCGGGGAGAAGATTTGTCTCTCCTCGGTTTTGGACGCAGAGAAGTTTATCCGGGAATATACGCCAATCCCCCGTACAGGTTAGAGTGCCTTGTCATTGTGTGTTAGGGTCTGCTCATGGACTCGAATCCATACCATACCATAACGGGTGAAACCGTATTAAACGGTCTCAGCAAGGGCTACCGAACATGTAATACGATGAGCTGACCAATGGAGGGCGGTCAGAGCTCTCACTTAACGTTAATTTCACTTTCATTCCGACTGGGTTTAGAGCGATGCCTGTTTGGGAGGCCTTCCAGGTCGGATCATTGACACTTTCGGATGGATATACTTATATTCCCCCATTTTTGTTTTGTTTCGTTATTTATTTTTCAATTCTTACATTATTCCTATTACCATACCATGTATTTATTGCTTGCAGGGGTCCGGGGGTGATGGTTGGGAAGGGGCAGACGCAGACACCTGGATAGCAAGTTGATGCTTTGTGCTGTTCTGCCCTTGTCATAGCCTGGCCCGCTCTCACGATTTGATTCCCACCAGCCCTCCGTGGTGCTTGTGTCTGTGTAGGTGTGCGTACATAGAATAATTATTATTTGTACTTTATTATTATTTTCTCTTAGCATTTTAGTATTATATATGTGTATATTTTAAATTAGTATAGATTATTATTCTGGGGTATGAATGTTTGTGTATGTAGATGTGTGTGTATGGATGTATGTGTGTATGCGTGTGTATGTATATATTTAAGAATATTTATTTTATATGTATATATTTTTTTGGGTGTGTGTGTGTATGTATGTGTGTGTGTATACGTGTGTATGTGTGTGTGTGTGCGTATATATATACGCACGTGTATGTGTGTGTGTGTATGTATGCAGGTATGCACATGTATGTATGTGTGTGTGGATGTGTATATGTGTATGTGTGCACATATGTATATATAAATCACTATTTTTTAAAATTATTTTAAAATAATGTATTATTATTTATTTTATTTTTATTTTTTACATTTTTATTTTTTTGATTGGGGGGTACGTTCAATTTATCAAAATCCTTGTTCCCATCTCCTAACCCACAATATGTAACTGTACTGCTGTCTATGTCGGTTACTGATGGTTTATGTTTAGACCGGCATTGCTTAGCAATAGAATATTGTGATGATACATCTTGCTTATCTCAGGGATTGACCCAAGATGAACCTTAAGTGCGCAATATGTTTAAGTTGCAACTTATTCTGTTTAGGTTTATTAAATGCTAATTGAACACTTTAAGTGCGGGAGCCTCCTCAGTTCATATGTTAGTAGAAGTTCTAGGACAGTGAGAGGTGAGCGTATAGTTGGGATTTTATTTTTGTTTTACCTCTTGTTCGAGGTCGCGCCGTGCTTTTTTGGCATCGGCCAGACAATGTGTTTGTTATTTTTATTTTCATATTTTTTTCTGTCCTATGTGTGTATGCCTGTTAAATGTGGGTTGATGGGGGGGTAAAGGTTGGGGAAAGTAGGGGAACAGGGTGGAGAGTAAAGGTGCTTGCGGGGGGGGGGGTGGGTTGGATACTGCTCGGGTGTAGGTGCTACATATGCTGATCGTGATGGTTTGGTGCGCTTTCTTACCTTTTTAGTGAGTTACATGTTATGCAGACCACCATAGGAACTACAAATGAGAGGAGGGCGGGACTTACATTCACTTCCTGGAATGTCAAGGGTTTAAACGAACCAATTAAGAGAGGCAGGGTCCTAGCCCACTTGAAAGCACTTTCGTCTGATATTATATTTTTGCAAGAAACCCATCTGAAAAACAAATCTCATAACAGACTTAAATGTAAGTGGGTGGGGCAAGTGTATCACTCTAACTTCTCTGCCAAAACGAGAGGCACAGCGATTCTGGTACGGAAAGGAATTCCCTTTCTACATAAAACCACTTGTGGATAAAGAGGGTCGTTATGTGATCGTAATAGGAGAGATCCATTCTACTTCTGTAACTCTACTAAATATCTATGGGCCAAACATTGATAACCCCTCTTTTTTCAAAAGAGTCCTTGCCCTGATTCCAGATATCTCCCATACTAATCTGGTCATTGGAGGGGACCTTAACTGTGTACTAGACCAATATTTGGATAGATCCTCTACCCGGCGAACCCCTACCTCCTATTCAAGCGAATTCTTGAATACCTACATAAAAAATTCGAACTTATTTGATATATGGAGGATCTCTAATCCTACGGGTAGGGAATACTCCTTTTACTCTCATGTTCACAATGTATATACTCGAATTGACTACTTTTTGGTTGATGCTAAACTACTCCCCTATACCTGTAATGTGAGATATCATGATATTATAATCTCTGACCACAGTCCACTCACCTTCTCCCTGAGATTGGGTGACATCGTACCAAACGAGAGGGTCTGGAGGTTGAATCCTCAACTCCTCACAGAACCAACATTCTGTGAACATCTTAAAGACCAAATTACATTTTTCTTTGATACCAACGACAACACAGAGACTTCCCCAGCATTATTGTGGGAAACGCTGAAGGCTTATTTGAGAGGCTGTATCATCTCCTTTCAGACTGCCAGGAGTAGGCAAAACTGAAAAAAATTGGTAGAACTGGAGGGACAAATTCACTTACTGGATAGGGAGAATGCTAGACATCCATCTATGGAGAAACAAAAAAATTATGTCTTAAAAATTTTAATACAATCAGATCCTCTCGGCTAAAATTTCTAAATCTTTTCTCTATGCCAAGCAAAAATATTTTGAGTTTGGTGACAAACCACACAAATTACTCACCAGACAACTTCGAAAAAATGTGAGTGACCGAATGATTCACAAAGTTAAATCTGCATCTGGGGAATTACTCTCCTCCCCCAAAGACATCAATAACAGATTCCGTCAGTTTTATGAGACTCTATATACATCTAAAGCGGATCCTAATCCCTTAATTAGGCAAAACCTTTTGGAGGACTGTAATCTTCCTGCCCTGAACCAGGAAGACTCTAACTTCCTGAATAAGGAAATATCTCTTGAAGAAATTAGAGAAACAATTAAATCTCTAAAGAGTGGCAAGACCCCGGGCCCAGATGGATACCCTGGTGAATTCTATAAAACATTCAGCAACATGCTCTCTCCCTACCTGCACAAAATGTTGGTTCGGGCCAATGAGGATGGAGCTCTCCCATCTACTTTGGATGAGGCGTTTATTACAGTTATACATAAGAAGGGTAAAGATCCGGAAGAGGTAGGGTCATACAGACCAATATCCCTCCTTAATACAGACCAAAAGATTTTAGCAAAAACTCTGGCTAACTCTGGCTAACTCTGGCTAACAGGCTTAGCATATATATATAATTGGCAAATTGGTCCATTCGGACCAGACCGGCTTTATCCCTAACAGAAACTCATTCTTCAATCTCAGGCGCCTCTTCAACATTATGTATTCTCAGAGGTTACCTAACGTGGACCTTGACATTATATCTCTTGACGCCGAAAAGGCCTTTGACCAAGTTGAGTGGCCCTATCTATTCAAGGTCCTACAGAAATTTTATATTGGAGATGGGTTCATAAATTGGATCCAGCTTTTATATAGGAACTCCTGTGCAAGAATACTCACTAACCAATCACTGTCGCCCCGATTTAACCTTCACAGAGGGACAAGGCAGGGTTTTGCGCTGTCGCCTATGCTCTTCGCCCTAATTATTGAACCTCTCGCTCAAGCGATCAGATCTCATTCAGCAATACACGGCTATAATACTAAAGATACTCTAAATAAGATTTCCCTATACGCAGATGATATTCTCCTCTATGTAACAGAACCCCAAGCTAGTATTCCAGCTATTCTTGAGGTGATTAATTTGTTTGGTACCTTCTCGGGATACAGAATAAATTGGAACAAGAGTGAATTAATGCCCATACGGTTGCAAAACACCTCCTGGCTAGAACATCTTCCAGTTAAGTTATCTTCAGAAAAATGTATCTACCTTGGAATTGTAGTTACCAAACAATACTCCTTACTATTTAAAGAGAATTTCCCTTCTCTGATGCAAATCTCAAGGCAAACATACCATTTTGGAGAACTCTCCCAATTTCTCTGCTCTGAAGAATTAATGCCATTAAAATGGTCTTCCTCCCACAACTGCTCTACCTATACCAGAACATCCCAGTATTCATACCTAAATCCTTTCATAAACAACTGGACTCTATTATCAATCCTTTCATCTGGGATTATAAAACACACAGGATAGGTAAAAAACACCTATGTAAATCCAAGATGGAAGGAGGATTGTCTCTCCCAAATGTTATATTTTACTATTGGGCCGCTAACCTCCGCGCTGTTACGTTTTTGCTGGATGTCGCACCCCCGCTATCCAGCTGGCTTAGCATGGAGTGGGAGGAGTGTCACCCCTTCTCTATTGGTGCTGTGATTTTGTCACCTGTCAATCTGGAGATGTCACTTTACCGTAACAATCCTATTATACATAGTACAGTCCGAATCTGGAAGCAAATTAAAGTCCACTTTGAGCTTAGTCCAATATCATTCATGCTCCCTGTTGCCAGGAATCCCTCCTTTGCCCCCTCTAACCTTGATAACACCTTTGAGCGATGGTGAGAGTTGGGTTTAAGTACCATAGGGGATTTATATATAGGAGGGACCTTTGCTTCCTTTGAATCGCTGAGGGAAACTTATAACCTTCCCAGAAGTAACTTTTTCAGATACCTACAAATTAGAGACTATGTTAGAAAACACCTCCCAACATTTGAGAATGCTAAACCTTCCATGTTTGACGGATGCATAAAAATATGCCCCACCTCAGACAAACTGATATCTCGTCTATATGACGCTTTTCAATCTGTTAGTGCACCCTCTACTGATGCCATTAAGGCAAAATGGGAGGAAGAACTAGGGACTGATATTTCGGTGTCAGACTGGGAGGATAGCTTGGAGTATATCCACACCTGCTCCATTAACTCCAGACATCGTCTCATACAATTTAAGGTATTACACAGATTACACTATTCCAAAACTAAACTGCATAGGATATTTCCTGATACATCCCCTATGTGTGATAAATGTCAGGCTGAGCAGGGTACACTACTCCACTGCTTTGCCCTATGCTCTAGTCTGTATGGTTATTGGTGTGGAATTTTTGGGGTCCTCTCTGAAGTTCTGGAGACTTCAATAGACCCAGACCCGCTTCTGATAATCCTGGGAGTGTCCGATTCCCTAAACGGATTAACCAACTCCCAAAAACAACTCATCTCTTACAGTCTCATTTCGGCAAAAAAATAATCTTGTTGTTTTGGAAAAGGAGGGAAGCGCCCTCTACCAAATTATGGCTCAGCGAATTGGCAAACACTGTACACTTAGAAAGAATTAGATATATTCTGAACAATAAATTATCAACATTTGATCAAATCTGGCAGCCTTTCCTCTCTTACTTGGACCAGTCGGCGCTGTGAATTTGTACTTTTTAACGCACTCTCAATTGTCATATTGTAATCTACCTTTGGGCAGCGTGTGCTGGCCCCGACATTCGAGCAGTCGGGAGGGGAATAGGGTGGAATAAGGGGGGGTACCCTTTTTCTTTCTACCTGTCCCTGTTCTGTATGTCGTGTTTTGTAATATTTGTTTTATGTCCAGAACTCTGGGTCTTGTTGTTCATGTCTGTTCTCTTATGTTTAGATAAGAACTGTACACATGTCTTTCATACCTATACACCATTCTTGTATGTTTTCAAAAAAAAATATTTGAACAGGAACCTACAGAGTTCCATACTCCATCCATCCGTACTCTTTACTGTTGGTTTGCATTAAATGTCTTCTCCCCACATACTGACAGTGTTTTCCTTATGCTCCAACAGGAGAAGAGGAAGAGGCAGACAGAGATTGAGAATAAGAAGAGGCAGCTGGAAGATGACAGGAGACAGCTCTCTCACCTCAAGGTAAGAAGGGGGACAGGATGGGACACTGGGGGAACACTGAGGGGTGGATGGGACACTGAGCATCCAGCTGTTGGGTGCAGTTATTTTGGTTTCACAGTACAACAGGATCGGGTGCAGGAGCGTTGGAAAGTACAAATACATTTTCACTTTGAAGAGTGTAGTAGTGCCAATGTTGTCACGGCAACCCCTCAGAGAATTTGGAAAATATCTTAGCCGTCCGAATCTCTTATCACTTTAATCTCAGACATTTTGTATGTAGTTGGTGTTTTTAATGGAGCTCAAGATCCACCTAGCTAGCACATAACGTTCTGAGAACCATATGTTTCTTAGAGCTTGGTGAGAGCGTAGTTGTCCTATGGTTATTTTGCATACAACCTTCCCACAACTATCTGGGAATGGTGCAGGATAGTTGCTTGGCTTTGGAACATTCTCAGTACATTTAAGGAACTTAACAAAAAAACATTATTTTCTTGGTATTTCATTACTTTAACAGAACGTTTCCTAAAAGTTCAAATATGGTTACATTGAATTAGATTTTTGGTAATGTTCTATGAACGTTCTTCAACTGGTTTGACATTGGGAATGTTCTCAAATAGTTCTGTGCGAATTTCTGTACTTCAGCATAACGTTTCCTACAGGTTGCCTCATGGTTCTATTTAAAGTCATGTTCTCAGAACATTAAGAAAACTTTCCATAAAAAACACAAGAAAACATTAGTAACGTTCAAAGAAAGTTCTAAGAATGTTATTTAAAAACATATACATTCCGTTCTCAGCGTCAACAAAAATGTGAGGCACAGCTGAGTGAGCATAATAATTAGCTTTTTTTTTTACTGGACTGATGGCCTGCATCTGATGGTCAGTCTGAGGGGAGGGAGCAGCTGATGGCGAAACTCAAGTCGCACTGCATTATTTCTGCCTCATGCACCAATTCATATTGTTACTCCTATGACCAGCAAAAGTGAAATATTATTGCAGCTGCAGTGCTGGTTGTAGTGTGAGTGGAAGTAGGTTGAATGCGCATTTTATGGCTTATAAAATTGTTGACAGTGCTGAATAACAACTTAAACATTAACTTACTTATAAAAACAGCAGCTCTTTGCTGTATTCGAGTCTCTCTCTAGTCATGGTTTTAAAAGTTTTGAAATCTCACAGTATCAACTTTGCTGTGTGTTCGAAGCTTCTTTTTACGGCTCGAGGAAACTGTGCAGACACAGTGATCTGAGCTATCTGATTGGCCAGCGGTAGGCATATAAGTGCACTTGATTTGCACTCTTGGCCTGCCGGGTAGGCAGTGTTCTACCTTCAGACACATTAAATGGTTCAAAATTGGAACACTTTGCCTTCCCTGTACTAGGGCTGCTGAGTCAAGTGCACCTATCACCAACAGCGCGAAACAAATAAAAAAAATTGGAACACAAGGCTTTATCTTTGGGTTTTTTACAGAAATGTTTTGCAATCGACCAGTTGGCGACCACTGCTCTATCTTGTTAAGTGTGTTCAGGTGTGTTGGCCGTGCCCACTAATTGGCCACACCTGATCTTAATGAGTGCTTGTGTCCTTTGAAATGGGGCCTGTTTGAATAGACAAAAATGAACAGCTTTGTAATAGTATAAAAAAACATCACATGCCAGCTCCATTCTGGTGGCCCAGTGGACTACTTCCATGGCTAGAGAACAGAAGATCATATGTTTGAATCTCACTGATGCTGTGCCACAATAACAAAATAATTGTGTTTGCATGATTAATGCCTAAGTAAATTAATTTCCATGTGTCTTATCTGTGCTTGGAGTTCAAAACAGTTAAACTGAGCTAGCAGTGTTATTAAAAGTCTGTTCAGTGAAAGTTTTAAGGAAAACTCAAATTAACCTTTACATTTCATTCAAAACATTTACAACATTTAGAGAATGTTCTCAGAACGCTATTTAATTACCTTCAAATAACCTATAATTTCAGTTCTCAGAACGTTAATAAAACCTCCCAGGAAAACTTTCAGAGAACCATATTAAAACATTCTCAGAACCTCCCTGCGACCTAAAAAGTTCCCAGAACAGGCTAAATGTTCACTTCCGTTCTCAGAACCTTTAAAAAACATTCAGTTTTACCGGACAGGCAACTTATGGCTTCGTTCCCAGAACCAATGAGAAACCAAAATCGTACGATCCCACAACTTCCAAGGAGTGGTGTGGTGGCTTGAGTATGATGGTTTCCTACGCCCTTTCCTTTTAATATAATGTTTATTTAGGAGTGCAGCATTGACTAATCCGTTTTTAGGGGGGTAGTTAACCGTGCCAGTAAGGCTTGGCAGTGGGTGTGCAAGGAACTGGGCACCAACTCCTAAAGTCTAGAGGAGTAGAGGGGCCTTTCTATGGAATGGGCACAGCAGGGATCTAGAAGGACTTGGCTGGGGCTGGTAGAATTGAACTCCTGCACTGGGCATCAGTAAAGGGTGTGTGTGTGTTAGTGTGTGCATGGATGTGTGTGTGTGCTTATGTGTGTGCACGCATGTGTGTGTGTTCAAGGGTCCTGAAGGCACATGGCTGGACAGAGGAGGCGCTATGCTCAGACAGCAAAAGAAGAAGAATCCCTCTGAAAAAAAACCTAAAAAGTTTGGCTTTAAAAGACATCCTGTTTTGGAGCAAGAAAAAAACACACTTCCCCTGCTAAATATGCAGTCAATTGTCTAGCCCTGATTTACTTTCAGCTAGCTGCATTCTTGTATTGTGGAAAGTCCGTTTGGCGTTGTTGCTTTTGGTTGCATGACTTTTTGCTTTTATTTGGTTTCTAATACTTGTGGCCTCTAAAACAAGCTTTCATCGCTTTTCAATTACCCTTCACCTCAGTCATGTTTCACTGTTCGAAACAACAAGAGTAAAATGGCACTAGTCAATATAATGAAAGGTTTACAAGTGCGATCTCCATATTGGATTCTGTTACTCTTCTATTTCCTCTGTTTGTTGGTCCAATGGATGGATTGAGGATCAATGGATAGTGATCAGGTCTCCACATAGGCCGTGTCCCAAATAGCAACCTATTCCCTACATAGTACACTTCTTTTGACCAGGGCCCATAGTGTTCTGGTCAAAAGTAGTGCACTTTATAGGGAATAGGGTGCCATTTGGGACGCATCCATAGTTATCAGTGATGCAGCTAATACAGCTAGCCCAATGCAAGCAGAGAGAGAGCCGGCCAGCCAGAGAGAGATAAGATCCAAAAAGTGGACTCATTAGCAGTTTCCATGGAGCTCAACTGTCCAGTCAGCAGACACACTGAACAGAGAGCGAGAGAGAGAGAGAGAGAGAGAGAGAGAGAGAGAGAGAGAGAGAGAGAGAGAGAGAGAGAGAGAGAGAGAGAGAGAGAGTAATGGGGGTAGGTGATATAAAAAGAGAAACAGAGGGAGAGAGAGATGAGAGGGAGAAATAATGGGTAGGGGATAGAAAGAGAGAGAAAGAGAAACATAGATGAGAGGGAGAGGGAGCAGGAGAGAGAGAAACAAATGTAGAAATAGAAACAGAGGGGAGAGGCAGGAAGCTGAATGGTGGGGGAATACAGACCAGTAGCATTCAGATTTTTCACCTCACTGTCTCTCAGCAGACATTGTTGTTTTATTTTTATTTATTTTTGATTGGTGCAGGGATTTAGACGTTATAGGCTATTGGTCCATGGGGATGGACAACAGGGCTGCGATAGCTCAATGCCCTCCCAACACTATCAATCCAGGAAATGTACTGAAATCCAACTGGTCATTTGGTATTGTGCTGTTATTGTCTATAAAGATTATTTTGATTTCTTAATTGAATTTCAATACATTTCCTAAGTTGATTGAGTATTAAAACTAGAAATGGCCCCAGCTACACTCTTAGAAAAAAAGGTGCTATCTAGAACCTTAAAGGGTTCTTCGGCTGTCCCCATAGGAGAACCCTTTAAAGAACCCTTGTTGGTTCCAGATAGAACCCTTTTGGCTCCAAGTAGAACTGTTTTGAGTTACATGTACAACCCTTTACACTGAGGGTTCTACATGGAACCCAAAATGGTTCTAACTGGAACCAAAAAGGGTTTTTACCTGGAACCAAAAAGGGTTCTCCTATGGGGACAGCCGAATAACCATTTTGAAACCCTTTTTTTCTAAGAGTGTATGATGGTCACAGGAGGTAGTAGAACAGTAAAGGATGTCAGTTTGGGATTCAGTACCACAATATGCTGCTTGTCTGTTATTGTTATAGTTATTCTGCAAATGTAGATTCACTACAACTCCTGCTTTATCATATTTCCCAATAGAGTCAGTTTAGAAATATGACAAGGATATTGGGTAGCTATTATTACAAAACGTTGTTTGTCTGATCATGTTTGAGTTACAGTAAAATATAATAATGTGAAGCTAACTGCTGTGGCTAGTTCTGTGCCCCTGATCTTTTACAAATGAGTGAAATGCCCAGTTGGTGTGTGAGAGTGTGTGTACTGTATGTGTGTGTGCCTGTCAGTATGCATGTTGTGTGTGCACATCTCTGTGTGTGTGTGTGTGTGTGTGTGTGTGTGTGTGTGTGTGTGTGTGTGTGTGTGTGTGTGTGTGTACCCGTATGCACATATACATGTGTGTTTATTTATGGGGCATTGTGCTCCCCCAGAACAATGGATCAAACACAGGGTACATGTGTGGGAGCTGCTGTGGCTTTGTCCTCTTGCATCCGACGGGGCGACGGTGTGTGTGTGTGTGTGTGTGTGGAACCGCGTGAACAGGTGATGATGACCCCCAATCATAGAGCCCACCAGGGGAGAGGCAGGGAGAGCATACGCAGAGGAGATGGATAAGAGAGGAGAGAGGAGGGAAGGTGAGAGTGGAGGGGAGAGCGGTAGAGTAGAGAGGATTGTGAAAACATCTTCTCTCGCTGTGGCATCAAGGAGAGGTGATAGAGAAATGGAAACTGATCATGACAGGGGTTATATTTACACAAATACATCATGGTTATTTCTCAGAGAGAGGGTGAGAGAGGGTGAGAGAGAGAGAGAGAGAGAGAGAGAGAGAGAGAGAGAGAGAGAGAGAGAGAGAGAGAGAGAGAGAGAGAGAGAGAGAGAGAGAGAGAGAGAGAGAGAGAGAGAGAGAGAGAGAGAGAGAGAGAGAGAGAGAGAGAGAGAGAGAGAGAGAGAGAGAGAGAGAGAGAGAGACACAAACCATCTTATTGATAAGAGTGAGATGGTTGGGTCATGAGATAGTTGAGTTAGATGGATTTTTCCTGCCTGGGGTTGAATTCATGAATAGTGATATTATTCAATGCTGGATACATTGGCGAGGCTTGAGACTCTTTCATTGCTGCAAAAATAACCTTTACCCATCTTTTCCTGCTTTTGAAAGAGATTGGGTTCCTATAAACCAATCCCCTAAAGGGGAAATTATGCAAATCCATAATGCTGCATTTACAGTTGGAGTCGGAAGTTTACATACACCTTAGCCAAATACATTTAAACTCAGTTTTTTCACAATTCCTGATATTTAATCCTAGTAAAAATTCCCTGTCTTAGGTCAGTTAGGATCACCACTTTATTTTAAGAATGTGAAATGTCAGAATAATAGTAGAGAGAATGATTTATTTCAGCTTTTATTTATTTCATCACATTCCCAGTGGGTCAGAAGTTTACATACACTCAATTAGTATTTGGTAACATTGCCTTTAAATTGTTTAACTTGGGTCAAACATTTCGGGTAGCCTTCCACAAGCTTCCCACAATAAGTTGGGTGAATTTTGGCCCATTCCTCCTGACAGAGCTGGTGTAACTGAGTTAGGTTTGTAGGCCTCTGTCACGGTGCTGTGTATGGGTGTGGTGTAGAATCAGGCGCAGGCAGCAGAGGGTAAGTCCAACAAGACTTTACTGAGCACGAAAATTAATCCAAAACAGCCCGGAGGCAAAAAGACGCACACAGGCGTAACTACAAGCGCACACACAGGTGCGTAAATCTCTCCTCACACAACAAGGAGGAAGCTCAGGAAAAATAGCGTACCGACACGGGTAGCGCAACCACGACACGAACAATTACACACAACACAAACCTAACAACAAGGAAACTAAATAGGGTGCTAAATGAGACCTAACACAAAACAGGTGTGACTAACAGACAAAACCAAACAAACAAGAAACATCGAGCGGTGGCAGCTAGAACTCCGGAGACGACGACCGGCGAAACCTGCCCGAACAAGGAGGAGGAGCCGCCTCGGCCGAAACCGTGACAGTACCCCCCCCTTGACGCGCGGCTCCAGCCGCGCGCCGCCTCGGGGACGCGGAGCAGGGCGCGTAGGATGACCACGATGGAATTCGGTCATCAGGGACGGATCCAGAATGTCCCTCCTTGGCACCCAGCACCGCTCCTCCGGACCGTACCCCTCCCACTCCACGAGATATTGGAGACCCCCATCCGGCGTCTCGAATCCAGGATGGTCCGAACCGTGTGCGCCGGAGCCCCCCTCGATGTCCAACGGGGGCGGAGGAGTCTCCTCAATCTCAAAGTCCTGGAGTGGACCAGCTACCACCGGCCTGAGGAGAGACACATTGAACGAGGGGTTAATATTCTTGTAATCAATAGGTAGTTCTAACCTGTAACTCACCTCGTTCAATCTCCTCAGGACTTTAAAAGGCCCCACAAACCGCCGACCCAGCTTCCGGCAGGGCAGGCGGAGGGGCAGGTTTCTGGTTGAGAGCCAGACTCGATCTCCAGGTGCGTACACTGGCCCCTCACTGCGGTGTAGGTCGGCGCTCGTCTTCTGTCGACGTATGGCACGCTGCAGATGGACGTGTGCAGCGTCCCACGTCTCCTCCGAGCGCTGCACCCACTCATCCACAGCGGGGGCCTCGATCTGGCTCTCATGCCATGGTGCCAGAACCGGCTGGTACCCTAATACACACTGAAAAGGGGTATTAGGGCCATCTCGGCCCAGGGCACATATCTCGCCCACTCCTCCGGGCGGCCCTGACAATATGACCTCAGAAACCTACCCACATCCTGGTTGACTCGTTCAACCTGCCCATTACTCTCCGGGTGGTAACCCGAGGTAAGGCTCACCGAGACCCCCAAACGTTCCATAAATGCTCTCCAGACTCTGGAGGTAAACTGGGGGCCTCGATCGGACACTATATCCTCGGGCACCCCGTAATGCCGGAAGACGTGAGTAAATAGAGCCTCAGCGGTCTGTAGGGCCGTAGGAAGACCCGGCATGGGAAGGAGACGACAGGCCTTCGAGAACCGATCCACAACGACCAGGATGGTGGTATTCCCCTGTGAGGAGGGAAGATCGGTAACAAAATCCACCGAGAGGTGAGACCAGGGTCGTTGTGGAACGGGCAGGGGCTGTAATTTACCCCTGGGCAAGTGTCTGGGCGCCTTACACTGGGCACACACTGAGCAGGAGGAGACATAAACCCTCACATCCCTGGCTAACGTTGGCCACCAGTACTTTGTACTAAGGCAGTGCACCGTCCGGCCAATACCCGGATGTCCAGAGGAGGGGGACGTGTGAGCCCAATAAATCAGCCGATCCCGGACCTTGAGCGGGACGTACACCCGACCCACCGGACACTGTGGAGGACTAGGCTCGGTGCGTAACGCCCGCTCGATCTCCGCATCGACCTCCCACACCACCGGTGCCACCAGACAAGACTCCGGTAGTATGGGAATGGACTCCACGCACCTCTCCTCCGTGTCATACCGACGGGACAGAGCATCTGCCTTCCCGTTCTGGGACCCAGGGATGTAAGTGATCTTGAACACAAACCGGGCAGAAACATAGTCCATCGAGCCTGGCGAGGATTCAGTCTCCTAGCTGCCCGAATGTACTCCAGGTTACGATGGTCGGTCAGAATGAGGAAAGGGTGCTGAGCCCCCTCAAGCCAATGCCTCCACACCTTTAGGGCCTGTACTACGGCTAACAGCTCCCTGTCCCCTACGTCATAATTCCGCTCCGCCGGACTGAGCTTCTTAGAATAAAAAGCACAGGGGCGGAGCTTAGGTGGTGTACCGGATCGTTGAGAAAGAACTGCCCCGATACCGGCCTCAGACGCGTCCACCTCAACTTGGAAGGGTAAAGTGGGATCCGGGTGCGCCAACACCGGGGCCGAGGTAAACAGGTCCTTCAGTCTCCCAAAGGCCCTGTCCGCCTCAGCTGACCACTGCAAGCGCACCGGACCCCCCTTCAGAAGAGACGTTATGGGAGCTGCCACCTGTCCAAAAACCCCGGATAAACCTCCGGTAGTAATTCGCAAAACCCAAGAACCGCTGCACCTCTTTAACCGTAGTTGGGGTTTGCCAATTACGCACGGCGGACACTCGGTCCACCTCCATTCTCACCCCTGACGCAGACAACTGGTAACCCAAAAAGGAAACTGACTCCTGGAAGAACAGACATTTCTCAGCTTTGACATACAGGTCATGCTCCAACAGTCTCCTCAATACCCTGCGCACCAGGGCTACATGCTCGGCCCGAGTAGCACTGTACACAAGAATATCATCTATGTACACCACTACTCCCTGCGCCTGCATGTCCCGGAAAAGTTCGTCTACAAACGATTGGAAGACTGATGGAGCATTCATTAACCCATATGGCATGACGAGATACTCGTAATGGCCGGATGTAGTACTAAATGCTGTCTTCCACTCATCGCCCTCCCTAATGCGCACCAAGTTATATGCGCTCCTGAGATCCAATTTTGTGAAGAACCTTGCCCCGTGTAAGGACTCCGTCATGGTCCCAATCAGAAGAAGTGGATAGCTGTACTTCACCGTCACCTGATTGAGACCGCGGTAATCAATACACGGACGCAAACCTCCATCCTTTTTCTTCACAAAAAAGAAGCTTGAGGACACGGGAGAAGTGGAGGCCCGTATGTATCCCTGTCTCAGAGACTCGGCAATGTAAGTCTCCATTGCCCTTTTCTCCTCCTGTGACAAAGGATACACATGGCTCCGCGGAAGCGCTGCTCCTGTCTGGAGGTCTATCGCACAATCCCCCTGTCTATGAGGTGGCAACTGTGCCGCTCTGGTCTTACTGAACACGAGCGCCAAATCCTCATACTCAGGAGGAATGTGCAGTGCTGGCATCTGGTTCGGACTCTCCACCGAGGTCGCCCCTACGGAAACACCCAGACATAACCCCTCACACTGAGCAGACCACCCTTTAAGAGCTTTCTCTCGCCACGAAATAGTAGGATCATGGGTCATCAACCAGGGAAGCCCCAGTACCACCGGATACGCAGGAGAGTCGATAAGATAGAGTTGAATCGTCTCCTCATGACCCCCCTGCGTCATCATCCTAAGTGGCGCTGTGACCTCCCCAATCAACCCAGATCCTAACGGACGACTATCTAGGGCATGTACAGGAAAGGGTTTTTCGACTGGAAGGAGGGGAATCCCTAACTTAACACAGAATCTCCGGTCTACAAAATTCCCAGCTGCGCCTGAATCGACTAGCGCCTTATGCTGGGACCGAGGTGCAACCTGTGGGAAACAAACAGGTAAGGTAATGTGAACGACAGAAAGCTCTGGGTAAGTAGGGCGCCTACTCACCTGGGTGGACTCCCCACTGTATGACCTGCTCTCTCCCTCACCAGGGGACCCTCCCCAGCACCTAGCCGCTGTGTGCCCTCCGCGCCCACACTTGGTGCAGGAGACTGCCCCCCTCGGGCTCCTACCTCTTCTCCCTCTAGCGCCAGCACCTCCAAGCTCCATCGGACACTGCTCGGAGGCGCTGGAGGGTGGAATGGGGGGCCCCCACCTGGGACGTCCGCGGGTCGCCAGCAGGTTGTCCAGTCGAATGGCCATGTCCACCAGCTGGTCAAATGTTAGTGTAGTGTCCCTGCCGGCTAACTCCCTGCGGACGTCCTCCCGAAGGCTACATCTGAAGTGGTCTATGAGGGCCCTCTCATTCCACCCCGCATCAGCCGCTAGAGTCCGGAACTCCAGCGCAAACGCCTGAGCGCTCCTCATCCCCTGTCGGAGGTGGAATAGACGTTCCCCCGCCTCTCTCCCCTCTGGTGGATGGTCGAAGACCGCACGGAAGCGACGGGAGAACTCCGCATAGGTGACTGTGGCGGCGTCTATTCCCCTCCACTCGGCGTTGGCCCACTCCAACGCCTTGCCGGTGAGACAGGAGATGAGGGCGGAAACGCAGCGGTGCCGTCGTACGCCCTCGGGAGCGAGAGCCGAATCCCACTGGGTTCCGGTCGATGGACGGGCTGGTTGTCCGGTGGTGAAGGTGATGGTGCGATAGGTGGGGCTATGGGAACCCCGCTGGTCTCCCATCGACGAAGGGTGTCCATGACGCCCTCCAAGGCGTGCCCGATACGGTTGATCCGGTGCTCGTGTCCAAGGAGACGCTCCTCCATGGGGTCGACGGGTGCTCCTGCTGATTCCATTCTATGGTGTGTAATTCTGTCACGGTGCTGTGTATGGGTGTGGTGTAGAATCAGGCGCAGGCAGCAGAGGGTAAGTCCAACAAGACTTTACTGAGCACGAAAATTAATCCAAAACAGCCCGGAGGCAAAAAGACACACACAGGCGTAACTACAAGCGCACACACAGGTGCGTAAATCTCTCCTCACACAACAAGGAGGAAGCTCAGGAAAAATAGCGTACCGACACGGGTAGCGCAACCACGACACGAACAATTACACACAACACAAACCTAACAACAAGGAAACTAAATAGGGTGCTAAATGAGACCTAACACAAAACAGGTGTGACTAACAGACAAAACCAAACAAACAAGAAACATCGAGCGGTGGCAGCTAGAACTCCGGAGACGACGACCGGCGAAACCTGCCCGAACAAGGAGGAGGAGCCGCCTCGGCCGAAACCGTGACAGCCTCCTTGCTCGCACACGCTTTTTCAGTTCTGCCCACACATTTTCTATAGGATTGAGGTCAGGGCTTTGTGATGGCCACTCCAATACCTTGACTTTGTTGTCCTTAAGCCATTTTGCCACAACTTTGGAAGTATGCTTGGGGTCATTGTCCATTTGGAAGACCCATTTGCGACCAAGCTTCAACTTCCTGACTGATGTCTTGAGATGTTGCTTCAATATATCCACATCATTTCCCTTCCTCATGATGCCAACTATTTTGTGAAGTGCACCAGTCCCTCAGACCAGAAGACATTTCTCCAAAAAGTATGATCTTTGTCCCCATGTGCAGTTGCAAACCATAGTCTGGCTTTTTTATGGCTGTTTCGGAGCAGTGGCTACTTCCTTGCTGAGCGGCCTTTCAGGTTATGTCGATATAGGACTCGTTTTACTGTGGAAATAGATACTTTTGTACCTGTTTCCTCCAGCATCTTCACAAGGTCCTTTGCTGTTGTTCTGGGATTGATTTGCACTTTTCGCACCAAAGTACTATCATCTCTAGGAGACAGAACGCGTCTCCTTCCTGAGCGGTATGATGGCTGCATGGTCCCATGGTGTTTATACTCACGTACTATTGTTTGTACAGATGAACGTGGTACCTTCAGGCGTTTGGAAATTGCTCCCAAGGATGAACCAGAATTGTGGAGGTCTACAATTTTTTTCCTGAGGTTTTGGCTGATTTCTATTGATTTTCCCATGATGTCAAGCAAAGAGGCACTGAGTTTGAATGTAGGCCTTGAAATAAATCCACAGGTACACCTCCAATTGACTCAAATGATGTCAATTAGCCTATCAGAAGCTTCTAAAGCCATGACATCATTTTCTGGAATTTTCCAAACTGTTTAAAGGCACAGTCAACTTAGTGTATGTAAACTTCTGATTGTGATACAGTGAATTATAAGTGAAATAATCTGTCTGTAAACAATTGTTGGAAAAATTACTTGTGTCATGCACAAAGTAGATGTCCTAACCGACTTGCGAAAGCTATAGTTTGTTAACAAGAAATTTGTGGAGTGGTTGAAAAACGAGTTTTAATGACTCCAACCTAAGTGTATGTAAACTTTCGACTTCAACTGTAGCTGATTTCAACCCATTCCTAAGTGAATGCTGTTCATTGCAATGAATTTGCATTCATGTTACATTTGAAATAAGTAGAAAATTAACATGCAAAATATGAATGCATGATATGAATCCTGTCTACAGTTTGAATAAGTGTGTGTGTGTGTGTGTGTGTGTGTGTGCGTGTGTGTGTGCGTTTGTGTGTGTGTGTTTGGACGTGTTTAACTATACTTGTGGGGACATTTTGTTAGTCCCTACAAGGTCAAATGCTATTTCTAGGGGGTTTAGGGTTAAGTTTAGAATTAGTGTTGGGGTTAGGAGCTAGGGTTAGTTTTAGGGTTAGGGTTAGGAGCTATGGTTAGGTTTAGGGTTAAGGTTAGGTTTTGGGGTTAAGGTTAGGGTAAGGGTTAACGTTAGGGTACAGGTTAGGATTAGGGTTAGTGGTTAGGGAAAATAGGATTTGGAATGAGACTGAATTGTGTGTCCCCACAAGGTTAGTTATACAGGACTGTGCGTGTGTGTGTGTGCGCTTGTGCATGCGTGCATGTGGGTGTGTGCACGTAGAGGTGTGTAGTTACAGTATGGCTTTGAGCAATAGAAAAAGAGTGCAAGTGACAGACAGAGAGAGAGAGAAAGTGACAGACAGAGAGAGAGAGAGAGATAGAGAGAGATAGAGAGAGAGAGAGAGAGAGAGAGAGAGAGAGAGAGAGAGAGAGAGAGAGAGAGAGAGAGAGAGAGTGGGTGGGTGGGCCTATGCCCTCCCAGGCCCACCCATGGCTGCACCCCTGCCCAGTCATGTGAAATCCATAGATTAGGGTCTAATTGATTTATTTCAATTGACTGATTTCCTAATATGAACTGTAACTCAGTAAAATCTTTGAAATTGTTGCGTATTGGGTTTATATTTTTGTTCAGTATAGATGGCTGAAGAAGCAATTGGTCCAAATGCACAGGCAATAAGCCTGTTAGTAAACATAATATTTATCAATATATATATATATATATATATATATATATATATATGGGATACAGTACCAGTCAAAAGTTTGGACACACCTACTCATTCCAGGGTTCTTCTTTATTTTTTACTTATTTTCTACATTGTAGAATAATAGTGAAGACATCAAAACTATGAAATAACACATATGGAATCATGTAGTAACCAAAAAAGTGTTAAACAAATCAAAATATATTTTATATTTGAGATTCTTCAAAGTAGCCACCCTTTGCCTTGATGACAGCTTTACACACTCTTGGCATTCTCTCAACCAGCTTCATGAGGAATGCTTTCATGAGGAATGCTTCTTCCATCAGTCTTGAAGGAGTTCCCATATATGCTGAGCACTTGTTGGCTGCTTTTCCTTCACTCTGCGGTCCAACTCATCCCAAACCATCTCAATTGGTTTGAGGTCAGGTGATTGTGGAGGCCAGGTCATCTAATGCAGCACTCCATCACTCTCCTTGGTCAAATAGCCCTTACACAGCCTGGAGGTGTGTTTTGGGTCTTTGTTCTGTTGAAAAACAAATGATAGTCCCACTAAGCGCAAACCAGATGGGATGGCGTATCGCTGCAGAATGCTGTGGAACCATGGTGGTTAAGTGTGCCTTGAGTTCTAAATAAATCAACAACAGTGTCACCAGCAAATCACCCCCACACCATAACACCTACTCCTCCATGCTTTACGGTGGGAACTACACATGCAGAGATCATCATTTCACCCACACCGCGTCTCACAAAGACACAGCGGTTTGAACCAAAAATCTCCAATTTGGACTCCAGACCAAAGGACAAATTTCCTCCGGTCTAATGTCCATTGCTTGTGTTTCTTGGTCCAAGCAGGTCTCTTCTTCTTATTGGTGTCCTTTAGTAGTGGTTTCTTTGCAGCAATTCGACCATGAAGGCCTGATTCACACAGTCCCCTCTGAACTCTGTGAAGCATTTATTTGGGCTGCAATTTCTGAGGCTGGTAACTAATGAACTTATCCTCTGCAGCAGAGGTAACTCCGGGTCTTCCATTCCTGTGGCGGTCCTCATGAGAGCCAGTTTCATAATAGCGCTTGATGGTTTTTGTGACTGCACTTGAAGAAACTTTAAAAGTTCTTGAAATGTTCCGTATTGACTGACCTTCATTTTTTAAAGTAATGATGGACTGTCGTTTCTCTTTGCTTATTTGAGCTGTTCTTGCCATAATATGGACTTGGTCTTTTACCAAATAGGGCTATCTTCTGTATACCCCCCTACCTTGTCACAACACAACTGATTGGCTCAAACACATTAAGAAGGAAAGAAATTCCACAAATTAACTTTTAAGAAGGCACACCTGTTAATTGAAATGCATTTCAGGTGACTACCTCATGAAGCTGGTTGAGAGAATGCCAAGAGTGTGCAAAGTTGTCATCAAGGCAAAGGGTGGCTATTTGAAGAATCTGAAATATAAAATATATTTTGATTTGTTTAACACTTTTTTGGTTACTACATGATTCCATATGTGTTATTTCATAGTTTACTATGTAAAAAATTGTAAAAATAAAGAAAACCCCTTGAATTAGTAGGTGTGTCCAAACTTTTGACTGGCAGTGTAAATGGAATAATATCACAAAAAATGTCCAACTGTCACTATTCACTATCTCAATATCAATCTATCCAACAATGTCACCAACTCACCAATCTTCTAAATCACACATGCATAGTACTACGTTCATTCTCTGATCCTTTGATTGGATGAACAACATGTTTGTTCATACTGCAAAAGCTTTAATTAATTGGAGGACGTCCTCCGGAAGTTGTCATAATTACCATGTCTATGGAAGGGGTGAGGAGCACTCGCCTCCTAGGTTTTGTATTGAAGTCAATGTAGCCAGAGGAGGACAGAAAATAGCTGTCCTCCGGCTACACCGTGGCGCTACCCTAGAGGGCACTGTTGAGACTACTGTAGACCTTCATTGCAAAACAGTGTTTTTATCAGGTATTTGGTGACGTGAATATATTTACTATAGTTTTATCTAAAAATGATAACCTTTTTAATGTTTCCTTATTTTAAATTTTTCTGAAATTCACTAAGTAGGATGGTCCTCCCCTCCCTCCTCTGCGTTACAAAGTGGGATTGAAATTAATTTAATCGTGATTTTCTTTGTCATTGATCTACACAAAATACTCTGTAATGTCAAAGTGAAAATAAAAAAATTATGAAAATAATGAAAAATAAATCACTAATATACCTTGATTAGATAAGTAATCACCCCCTGAGTCAATACATGTTAGAAACCCATTTGGCAGTGATTACAGCTGTGGGTCTTCTTGGGTAAGTCTCTAAGAGCTTTGCACACCTGGATTGTGCAATATTTGCCCATAATTATTTTCAAAATTCTTCAAGCTCTGTCTTTGTCAAGCACACCCATACCATGATGCAGCCACCATCATGCTTGAGAATAAGGGGGATTTCAGGGGATGTTTTTTTATTGCAGTATTACTTTAGTGCCTTGCGTGTTTTGTATATTTTTTTTTATTATTTTCCCTCTGTCATTTAGGTCATTGTTGTGGAGTAACTACAATGTTGTTGATCCATCCTCAGTTCTCTCCCATCACAGCCATTGAACTCATGACCTCATGGTGACATCCCTGAGCAGTTTCCTTCCTGTCCTGCAGCTCATTTCAGAAGGATGACTATATCTTTGTTTTGTCTGGGTGGTTTAATACATCATCCACAGCATAAATATTAACTTGGCCATGCTTAAAGAGATATTCTAATGTCTGATTTGTTATTGTTACCCATCTACCAATCACTGCCCTTCTTTATGACGCTTTCGAAAAGCTCCCAGGTCTTTGTAGTTTAATCTGTGCTTGAAATTCAATACTTGACTGAGGGACCTTACAGATGTTGTATGTATGGGGGACAGAGGAACGGGTAGTCATTCAAAAATCATGTCAACCCCTATTGTTTCATACAGAGTGAGTCCATGTAACTTATTAAGTGATTTGTTAAGCCACATTTTACTCCTGAACTAATTTAGGCATGCCTATACAAAAGGTGTGAATACTTTTGCAACAACTACAGTGAGGGAAAAAAGTATTTGATCCCCTGCTGATTTTGTACGTTTGCCCACTGACAAAGAAATGATCAGTCTATAATTTTAATGGTAGGTTTATTTGAACAGTGAGACAGAATAACACAAATCCAGAAAAACGCATGTCAAAAATGTTATAAATTGATTTGCATTTTAATGAGGGAAATAACTATTTGACCTCCTCTCAATTAGAAAGATTTCTGGCTCCCATGTGTCTTTTATACAGGTAACGAGCTGAGATTAGGAGCACACTCTTAAAGGGAGTGCTCCTAATCTCAGCTCGTTACCTGTATAAAAGACACATGTCCACAGAAGCAATCAATCAATCAGATTCCAGACTCTCCACCATGGCCAAGACCAAAGAGCTCTCCAAGGATGTCAGGGACATGATTGTAGACCTACACAAGGCTGGAATGGGATACAAGACCATCGCCAAGCAGCTTGGTGAGAAGGTGACAACAGTTGGTGCGATTATTCGCAAATGGAAGAAACACAAAATAACTGTCAATCTCCCTCGGCCTGGGGCTCCATGGAAGATCTCATCTCGTGGAGTTGCAATGATCATGAGAACGGTGAGGAATCAGCCCAGAACTACACGGGAGGATCTTGTCAATGATCTCAAGGCAGCTGGGACCATAGTCACAAAGAAAACAATTGGTAACACACTACGCCGTGAAGGACTGAAATCCTGCAGCGCCCGCAAGGTCCCCCTGCTCAAGAAAGCACATATACAGTCCCGTCTGAAGTTTGCCAATGAACATCTGAATGATTCAGAGGAGAACTGGGTGAAAGTGTTGTGGTCAGATGAGACCAAAATCGAGCTCTTTGACATCAACTCAACTCGCCGTTTTTGGAGGAAGAGGAATGCTGCCTATGACCCCAAGAACACCATCCCCACCGTCAAACATGGAGGTGGAAACATTATGCTTTGGGGGTGTTTTTCTGCTAAGGGGACAGGACAAATCTTGGGTGAGAACCTCCTTCCCTCAGCCAGGGCATTGAAAATGGGTCATGAATGGGTATTCCAGCATGACAATGACCCAAAACACATGGCCAAGGCAACAAAGGAGTGGCTCAAGAAGAAGCACATTAAGGTCCTGGAGTGGCCTAGCCAGTCTCCAGACCTTAATCCCATAGAAAATCTGTGGAGGGAGCTGAAGGTTCGAGTTGCTAAACGTCAGCCATTCGAAACCTTAATGACTTGGAGAAGATCTGCAAAGAGGAGTGGGACAAAATCCCTCCTGAGATGTGTACAAACCTGGTGGCCAACTACAAGAAACGTCTGACCTCTGTGATTGCCAACAAGGGTTTTGCCACCAAGTACTAAGTAATGTTTTGCAGAGGGGTCAAATACTTATTTCCCTCATTAAAATGCAAATCAATTTATAACATTTTTGACATGCATTTTTCTGGATTTATTTGTTGTTATTCTGTCTCTCACTGTTCAAATAAACCTACCATTAAAATCATAGACTGATCATTGTCACGTTCGTTCAATGATGGGACAGACCAAGGCGCAGCGTGATATACGTACATGTTTATTCAACTAAATAAACACACGACAAAAACAATAAACGAAACGAAACGTGAAGTCCTAAGGTAGATACAACAAACCTTAACCGGAACAAGATCCCACAACTCAATAGTGCCAATAGGCTGCCTAAGTATGGTCCCCAATCAGAGACAACGAGCGACAGCTGCCTCTGATTGGGAACCACACTGGCCAACATAGATCCACACATACTAGAATATACAACATAGAACATACACAACAAAGAATATACACACCCTGACTCAACATATAAGAGTCCCCTGAGTCAGGGCGTGACAGTACCCCCAAAGGTGCGGACTCCGACCGCACAACATAAACATAACAGGGTAGGGGCCGAGGCGGACCCGGCTCGGGGCGTGACGACCTCTCACTCTCCGCCTCCCTGTTGCGCCCCTGGTCTGGTCTGGACCTCGGCGTGCTACTTCCCCTCTCCTTCCTCCCACGATACGCCAGGCCCTGTCTGGACCCTGGTGTGGGAGACCCCGAACCTGGAGAGGGGCTGACGTCATGGTCTGAACTGGAGCCGCTGACCAGAGCTGGACTGGGCACCGGTGGAACGGACTGCTCTGGCTCCGGAGTGGTGCCGCTGACCGGAGCTGGATCAGGCACCGGTGGAGCGGACTGCTCTGGCTCCGGAGTGGAGCCACTGACCGGAGCAGGATTGGACCCCGGTGGAGCGGACTGCTCTGGCTCCAGAGTGGCGCAGCTGACCGGAGCTGGATCAGGCACCGTTGGAGCGGACTGCTCTGGCTCTGGAGTGGAGCAGCTGACCGGAGCTGGATCAGGCACCGGTGGAGCAGACTGCTCTGGCTCCGGAGTGGAACAGCTGACCGGCACTGGATCAGGCACCGGTGGAGCGGACTGCTCTGGCTCCGGAGTGGAGCAGCTGACCGGTGCCGGACCAGGCACCGGTGGAACGGGCACTGGCCGTGCCGGACTGGCGACACGCACCACTGGCTTGGTGCGAGGAACAGGCCGGGCCGGGCTGGCGACACGCACCACTGGCTTGGTGCGAGGAGAAAGAACAGGCCGGGCCGGTCTGGCGACGCGCACCACTGGCTTGGTGCGAGGAGCAGGAACAGGCCAGGCTGGGCTGGCGACGCGCACCACTGGCTTGGTGCGAGGAGCAGGAACAGGCCGGGCCGGACTGTGGAGGCGGACTGGAGGCCTAGAGCGGAGAGCTGGCACAACCCGTCCTGGCTGGCTGCCCACTTTCGCACTACACGTGCGGGGTGCTGGCACAGGACGCACTGGGCTGTGCACGCGCACTGGCGATACAGTTCATAGATCTGGCGCAGGATATGCGGGACCGAGGAGGCATACTGGAGACCAGGAGCGTTGAGCCGGCACACCCCGTCCTGGCTGGATGCCCATCTTCGCACGGCACGTGCGTGGTGCAAGCACAGGACATACAAGACTGTGCCGGCGCACTGGCGACACAGTACGTAGCTCCGCATAACACGGAGTTTGCCCAGTCATACGCCTCTTCGCGTGAGTACGGGGAGTTGGCTCTGCTCTAACCCTAGGCTCCGCCAACCACCCCGTGTGCCCCCCCAAAATGTTTTATTGGGGCTGCTTCTCGGGCTTCCTCCTCGACCGGCCTCCTCCGTGTTGCCGTTGCTCCTCTCCTGCCTGGGCATCTAACTTAGCCCATGGTCCTTTCCCCGCAAATATCTCCTCCCATGACCACAAATTGGCCACCTGTGACATGGCCATCCGCTCCGCCTGGGCACGCTGCTTGGTCCTCGTTTGGTGGGATCTTTTGTCACGTTCGTTGAATGACGGGTCAGACCAAGGTGCAGCGTGATATACGTACATGTTTATTAAACCAAACAAACACAACGACAAAACAACAAACTAAACGAAACGTGAAGTCCAAGGTAGCACACACAACATACCTTACACGGAACAAGATCCCACAACTCAATAGTGCCAATAGGCTGCCTAAGTATGGTCCCCAATCAGAGACAACGAGCGACAGCTGCCTCTGATTGGGAACCACACCGGCCAACATAGATCCACACATACTAGAATATACAACATAGAACATACACAACAAAGAATATACACACCCTGACTCAACATATAAGAGTCCCCTGAGTCAGGGCGTGACAGTACCCCCCCCCCAAAGGTGCGGACTCCGACCGCACAACATAAACATAACAGGGTAGAGGCCGGGTGGGCATTCCGCCTCGGAGGCGGATCCGGCTCGGGGCGTGACGACCTCTCACTCTCTGCCTCCCTGTTGCGCCCCTGGTCTGGTCTGGACCTCGGCGTGCTACTTCCCCTCTCCTTCCTCCCACGATACGCCAGGCCCTGTCTGGACCCTGGTGTGGGAGACCCCGAACCTGGAGAGGGGCTGACGTCATGGTCTGGACTGGAGCCGCTGACCGGAGCTGGACTAGACCCCGGTGGAGCGGACTGCTCTGGCTCCAGAGTGGCGCAGCTGACCGGAGCTGGATCAGGCACCGTTGGAGCGGACTGCTCTGGCTCCGGAGTGGAGCAGCTCACCGGAGCTGGATCAGGCACCGGTGGAGCGGACTGCTCTGGCTCCGGAGTGGAGCCGCTGACCGGAGCTGGACTGGACCCCGGTGGAGCGGACTGCTCTGGCTCCAGAGTGGCGCAGCTGACCGGAGCTGGATCAGGCACCGTTGGAGCGGACTGCTCTGGCTCCGGAGTGGAACAGCTGACCGGCACTGGATCAGGCACCGGTGGAGCGGACTGCTCTGGCTCCGGAGTGGAGCAGCTGACTGGTGCCGGACCAGGCACCGGTGGAACGGGCACGGGCCGTGCCAGACTGGACAAACGTACCACTGGTCTGGTGCGAGGAGCAGGCACGGGCCGGACCGGACTAGGAACATGCACCACTGGCTTGGTGTGAGGAACAGGAACGGGCCGGGCCGGACTGGCGACGCGCACCACTGGCTTGGTGCGAGGAGAAGGAACAGGCCGGGCCGGACTGGCGACGCGCACCACTGGCTTGGTGCGAGGAGCAGGAACAGGCCGGCCGGGCTGGTGACGCGCACCACTGGCTTTGTGCGAGGAGCAGGAACAGGCCGGGCCGGGCTGGCGACGCGCACCACTGGCTTGGTGCGAGGAGCAGGAACAGGCCGGGCCGGAGTGTGGAGGCAGACTGGAGGCCTAGAGCGGAGAGCTGGCACAACCCGTCCTAGCTGGCTGCCCACTTTCGCACTACATGTGCGGGGTGCTGGCACAGGACGCACTGGGCTGTGCACGCGCACTGGCGATACAGTTCGTAGAACTGGCGCAGGATATGCGGGACCGAGGAGGCGTACTGGAGACCAGGAGCGTTGAGCGGCACACCCCGTCCTGGCTGGATGCCCATCTTCGCACGGCACGTGCGTGGTGCAAGCACAGGACATACAGGACTGTGCCGGCGCACTGGCGACACAGTACGTAGCTCCGCAAAACACGGAGCTTGCCCAGTCATACGCCTCTTCGCGTGAGTACAGTGAGTTGGCTCTGCTCTAACCCTAGGCTCCGCCAACCACCCCGTGTGCCCCCCCAAATGTTTTTATTGGGGCTGCTTCTCCGGCTTCCTCCTCGACCGGCCTCCTCCGTGTTGCCGTTGCTCCTCTCCTGCCTGGGCATCTAACTTAGCCCATGGTCCTTTCCCCGCAAATATCTCCTCCCATGACCACAAATTGGCCACCTGTGACATGGCCATCCGCTCCGCCTGGGCACGCTGCTTGGTCCTCGTTTGGTGGGATCTTTTGTCACGTTCGTTGAATGACGGGTCAGACCAAGGTGCAGCGTGATATACGTACATGTTTATTAAACCAAACAAACACAACGACAAAACAACAAACTAAACGAAACGTGAAGTCCAAGGTAGCACACACAACATACCTTACACGGAACAAGATCCCACAACTCAATAGTGCCAATAGGCTGCCTAAGTATTGTCCCCAATCAGAGACAACGAGCGACAGCTGCCTCTGATTGGGAACCACACCGGCCAACATAGATCCACACATACTAGAATATACAACATAGAACATACACAACAAAGAATATACACACCCTGACTCAACATATAAGAGTCCCCTGAGTCAGGGCGTGACAATCATGTCTTTGTCAGTGGGGAAACGTACAAAATCAGCAGGGGATAAAATACTTTTTTCCCTCACTGTATATTTGAGTTATTACATTTTTATAAATGTTGTAACATTTTTCTTTTCACTTTGACATTATGTAGTATTTTGTGTAGATCCCAAAAAAAATCACAACTAAATCCATTTCAATCCCACTTTCTCATGCAACAAAATGTGAAGAAGTCCGAGGGGGTTGAATAATTATGATACCCACTGGATTGATACAGTTGAAGTCGGAAGTTTACATACACTTAGGTTGGAGTCATTAAAACTCGTTTTTCAACCACTCCACAAATGTCTTGTTAACAAACTATAGTTTTGGCAAGTCGGTTAGGACATCTACTTTGTGCATGACACAAGTAATTTTTACAACAATTGTTTACAGACAGATTATTTCACTTATAATTCACTGTATCACAATTCCAGTGGGTCAGAAGTTTACATACACTAAGTTGACTGTGCCGTTAAACAGCTTGGAAAATTCCAGAAAATGATGTCATGGCTTTAGAAGCTTCTGATAGGCTAATTGACATAATTTCAGTCAATTGGAGGTGTACCTGTGGATGTATTTCAAGGCCTACCTTTAAACTCAGTGCCTCTTTGCTTGACATCATGGGAAAATCAAAAGAAATCAGCCAAGACCTCAGAAAAAACATTGTAGACCTCCACAAGTCTGGTTCATCCTTGGGAGCAATTTCCAAACACCTGAAGGTACCACTTTCATCTGTACAAACAATAGTACGCAAGTATAAACACCATGGGACCCCGCAGCCGTCATACCGCTCAAGAAGGAGACGTGTTCTGTCTCCTAGAGATGAACGTACTTTGGTGCGAAACGTGCAAATCAATCCCAGAACAACAGCAAAGGACCTTGTGAAGATGCTGGAGGAAACAGGTACAAAAGTATCTATATCCACAGTAAAACGAGTCCTAAATCGACATAACCTGAAAGGCCCCTCAGCAAGGAAGAAGCCACTGCTCCTAAACCGCCATAAGAAAGCCAGACTACGATTTGCAACTGCACATGGGGACAAAGATTCTACTTTTTGGAGAAATGTCCTCTGGTCTGATGAAACAAAAATAGAACCATAATGACCATCGTTATGTTTGGAGGAAAAAGGGGGTTGCTTGCAAGCCGAAGAACACCATCCCAACCGTGAAGCACGGGGGTGGCAGCATCATGCTGTGGGGGTGCTTTGCTGCAGGAGGGACTGGTGCACTTCACAAAATAGATGGCATCATGAGGAAGGAAAATGATGTGGATATATTGAAGCAACATCTCAAGACATCAGTCAGGAAGTTAAAGCTTGGTCGCAAATGGGACTTCCAAATGGACAATGACCACAAGCATACTTCCAAAGTTGTGGCAAAATGGCTTAAGGACAACAAAGTCAAGGTATTGAAGTGGCCATCACAAAACCTTGACCTCAATCCTATAGAAAATTTGTGGGCAGAAATGAAAAAGCGTGTGCGAGCAAGGAGGCCTACAAACCTGACTCAGTTACACCAGCTCTGTCAGGAGGAATCGGCCAAAATTCACCCAACTTATTGTGGGAAGCTTGTGGAAGGCTACCCGAAACGTTTGACCCAAGTTAAACAATTTAAAGGCAATGCTACCAAATACTAATTGAGTGTATGTAAACGTCTTACCCACTGGGAATGTGATGAAATAAATAAAAGCTGAAATAAATAATTCTCTCTACTATTATTCTGACATTTCATATTCTTAAAATAAAGTGGTGATCCTGACCTAAGACAGGGAATTTTTACTAGGATTAAATGTCAGGAATTGTGAAAAACTGAGTTTAAATGTATTTGGCTAAGGTGTATGTAAACTTCTGACTTCAACTGTATTAATAATCCGTGATTGATGTTCCTATGTTCTTCTGTCCTGTCCAGCAAAAGTCCCTGAGGGAAAGATGGCTGCTGGATGGAGCTGCTGGCTCGGAGCAGGACGAGGCCAAGAAACAGCTGGCGGAGGACGAGGCCAAGCTCAAGGGGATGGAAGAGAACATCATTAGGTATGTCTACAACCCTGGAACACTGGTGTACCTACCAGTGGCGGTCGGTGATGTTTTTTTTATGAGCAAGGCCTTATTTCTATTACAGCATATTGGATGACTGTCATTCATATTCCTTTCACCAAGCTCAATGTAACATCGATAGGTTTAGGCTACTACATGTTACACAAATTTTCCCTGTACCCATCATGATGTTGCTACAACCTAGCAGTTTACAACGTAGGTGCACAGGTCGAGATAATTTTTAGTAATCAAGGTGACAGACAGTGACACATTCAATACCGCCTTGCACACTCTTGTCTGCATTTAGCTGATCTAGGCTGTAATCATTAGTCCAACAGTTATAAATGAGAGTTTCCATTGGACAAATTCAGGTATGTTTATCCCTGTTTCATTCCGTAGTCATAGTCAACATAACTAATAGAACTAACGCGTTAGTAAACCCGCTACAAACATTCAGTACAGTGTACAGTCAGAAAGCAGTTTAGCAGTTACACCGGCGGGCCTCAGTGGCAATAAATTAATAAAACCTTGACTTGGAAGGGAATTCAGTGTTGGATAGCCATAGCCAGCTACCTAACATAGCATCCCTCTCTGTTTGAGCCAGGTGTTTAAGTAGGCTAAACTAGCTAGCTGCATTCGCTAGCTAAGTGAAAGTGAAAGTTTAAAACAAATACAACCAAATATAGCTAGCTCTCTCTGTTCAACTATTGTCTTTCTCGCTCTTTGAGTCAACTACTCACAACATTTTATGCACTGCAGTGCTAGCTAGCTGTACCTTATTCTTTCAGTACTAGATTAAATCTCTAATCCTTTGATTGGGTGGACAACAGTGGTGGTCAGTGCCGTTTAAGATGAGGGAGGACCATTTTTTTTTCATGAGCATGGCCTTATTTCTATTACAGCATATTGGATGACTCATTCATATTCAATTCACCCAGTTCAATGTAACAGCGATAGGTTTAGGCTACTACATGATACTCAAATTGTCCCTATACCCATTATGAGGTTGCTACAACCTATGAATTAAAGTTTACAACGTAGGTGCACACAGGTCGACATGCAATATCGCCCTGCACACTCTTGCCTGCGTCTAGCTGATATAGGGTGTAATCATTAGTCCAACAGTTGCAAACAAGAGTTTCTATTGGACAAATTCAGGTATGTTTATCCTCGTTTTGTTCCGTTTGCTTCTGTTTAAGAAACATTTTTCATAGCACCCACGTTGTATTCCTTCTCGCATCTACAGTATGCGCTCTCTTCCTCTCACCTCTTCCCTTCGATTGTGGACTTCAATGCACAACACATCAGCTGTATGTGACCAGGCGAAAAAACCTTTCCAAGCCATACCGCTACACACAGCCTACATCATTGTCACCATATTAGCTAAAGTAACATCATAGTCAGCATAGCTAATAGAACTAACGCGTTAATAAACCCGCTACAATCATGCAGTAACGTTACAGTGTACAGTCAGTAAGCAGTTACACCGGCTGGCCCCAGTGGTAATAAATGAGTAAAACCAAAAGCTTACCTTGACTTGGAAGAGTTCCAGTCTTGTGTTGGAAAGTCATAGCCAGCTAGCTAACATAGCATCCCTCTGTTTGAGAAGGGTGTTTCAGTAGGCTAAACTAGCTAGCTGCATTTGCTAGCTAAGTAAGTGAAAGTGAAAGTGAAAAAGAATGAGGAAATCTCTCTCTATTTCTCTCTTGCTTCTCCTTCATTTTGGAAGAAATTAATTTGTTCAAAACTGTTAAACTATTGTCTTTCTCTCTCTTTGAGTCAACTACTCACCACATTTTATGCACTGCAGTGCTAGCTAGCTGTAGTTGATGCTTTCAGTACTAGATTAATTCTCAGATCCTTTGATTGGGTTGACAAAATATCAGTTCATGCTGCAAGAGCTCTGATAGGTTGGAGGACGTCCTCTGTAAGTTGTCATAATTACTGTGCATGTCTATGGAAGGGGATGAGAACCATGAGCCTCCTAGATGTTGTATTGAAGTCAATGTACCCAGAGGAGGACAGAAGCTAGCTACACCATGGTGCTACCCTACAGAGTGCTGCTGAGGCTACTGTAGACCATTGCAAAATAGTGAGTTTTAATCAATTATATGGTGAAGTTAATGAATCTATTTAGTCTAGTTTTATCTAAAAAGCATACTTTTTTAAATGTTTCACTTTTTAAAAAAAAGAAGAAATTTACTGATTAGGATTGTCCTCCCCTTCCTCCTCTGAGGAGCCTCCACTGGTACCTACTTCCTATACATGTTTCTAGATTCATTGTATGTCTTTATTTAACCAGTCTTTAACCAGGCAAAACGTGCTCTTAACTTATAAAAACGGATAAGATCTTGATATCCTATTCTCTCTATATAATTTTGCCATGCCCGCTCACTGGCAATGTGGCCCAGTACATTTGCTATCGGTGAGATCATTTGTAATACTTCTTAGGAAATGTTTAATAAGTTGAACTCTTAGCTCGAAAGGAGTACCAATATAGGATCCTAATTTGATCATTATCTTGTTGCTGAGAATTTTCCTGCACAGCAGGAAATGCAAACTTGTAGTGTATTCTAAGTTTAAAAAGTATTCTAAAGTTTGTAATTTCCACTTTAAAATGTCAGACTTGATTTGCCCTACCGAAAAATGTATCTACCCCTACAAAAAATGTCCATTAGTTATAATCAACATAATATTCACATTTCCTGTTGCTGCAGGATTATTTTCCTGCTGTAGCAAACTGGCTCAAATTAAGATCCTACATCTCTATAGGCCTATCAGATAATAATAAGTGTCCTATTTCACACATGTACAAGTGTGTATTAATATTGGAAATGTGTTTTTAGCATATCCCCTCTCCCTGAGACAGCCTCAGAGAGCGGGGTCACAGCAAGGGTCTGTCATTCAACGGCAACCCTGGAGCAATTAGGGTTAAGGGCCTTTCTCAAGGGCACGTCGACAGATTTTTCACCTTGTCGGCTCGGGTACAGAAAGGAGACCCAGTAGCCAAGAACAGACCACCCCTCCCTCCTCGCTCCAACCATTTTCTTTCTCACTCATAGCAAAACAGTGGTATCAATCTTCTTCCCCTGGCAATCCAATTCGCTAATAAAATTTCCTGGCTGCTGCAGTGCTGGCTGGCTGTTGGGGCTCAGACTTGGGCAACATTGGCACTAGACTGTCACACCACCCAATGAGCAACGCAAGCGAACAATTGCCGGAGCTAGGGAAAAGGCGGAATTGGAGAAAGATAAGGAGAAGCTTTTGTCCATATCCCAAATAGGTGCTTAATTCTGTTAGATAGGCCATAGTGAGGAAGGACAGTGAGGTTGTTTTGGTATTTAACAAAATAAGGACACTTAAAGAGATAGTTCACAGTTAAGTGTTTTTCTTTGATTTGGTAACTTTTCCTTCTGCACTCAGCTCATTTATTTTAGATGAAAAATACCAGTGTATCAGTTGTCTGTAATCACTTTTCCAGTGAGTGAGCACTGTGGTGGGTGTGTATGGGCTATTTTCTATTGTGTGCGTAGTTGCCAAAAATAACAAACATTTTAAATAGACAAGACAGAAATCCAAATCTGCTTTGGAATACCATGATGTGCATGACGTGCATTCTCACACTGTTTGTGTGTGTCACTGACCATGTCTGTGTGTGACTGATCACATCTCTCTCTGTTCTGCAGAATGGAGCAGGAACTGGAGGAGCTGGAGACAGGCGTGTCGGCGACCTCCACCAAAGAGAGCCTGACAGACGCAGCCATGAAGGAGGAAGCCAAGACAGCAGACAACAAAGTGAGTCTCCCTCCCCTCCTACCCCTCCGAGGGCAGCTGGACACAGCAGGTCCACCGGACACACACACACACACACACACACACACACACACACACACACACACACACACACACACACACACACACACACACACACTGTTAGATACAGGAGTGGGGAGTGTGTTTTTATGCATGTGTGTGTATGTGTGTGCCTATGTGTGTGTGTGTGTGTGTGTTGGGGGGGAACGTTTGAAGTAGGGGAGTAGGAGATGGAGGAATCAGAAGGGAGGGGGAGGTTTAGGAGCCTGACACAAGCCTTGGGGCACATCTGAAAGCAAAAAAGCCCTGTGTACAGTAACTGCCCTTGTGATAAACTGACAGTGACATCTCCACTTGAGCAAATGACATCTCAATATTGTGCCATCAGTAATATCATTAGTGACAGTCCGGATAGGCCTGGAGAGTCAGACACTGGGTGCAGTGTATAGGGAACAGTTGTTGACGGGAGGGAGGCTCTTGCCCAAAGGGGAAGTCCATATTGACAGCACACACTGGGCAGCTTTTAACATGGGGGTTTCATGGCAACTGCTAGAAAAGATGCTCTGTCTCTTCGTTTTTCCCTCTTGAACTCGTTGACCCTTTTTGCGCTTTCCTCCAGAAGTCAATATCCACTTCCTCTATCCATCCTGGCACCGCTTTATTAAAAGGGAAAGTGCTTATTTAATGTGGCGTCTGTTTCTACCTCAATCGTTTTTCTTGCTTCCTTGTCGGCCATGTTTTTTGTGGCATACCTCAGTGGGAAATACTGTATGTTCCTTCGCTCAAACTAGGTTTTCAATTAAATATGTTAAATACTGTATGTGACATAATGTTCATTCATTATGTAGCGTTGCTTTTGAATAAGAGTGTCTCTTCAAGAAACAAATCTATTACCTCATAGCTGTGGGTTGTCAGTAGAACTGCTTCACTCAATCGGTGATAGCTTTTTTAGAAATGGATGTTATTCGACTGTGCGGCTGCATTGACACAATAATCCCGATGATTCATATTGCAGAAATAAACCCACCTTCTATACGTGTGTGGTGGTAATGTATTCGATGGGTTAGACACTGGATTTTCTGAGTTTAATGCGGTATGATACATGGGTTAAAATACTGTTTTCTCTCCCTCTCTCACAGGCTCTGGCAGGCACTGTGCAAGGTAATACATCTTCAGCCAGATCTTCTTCCTCATCTGTCTCCTCTTTCTCCTCTTTTACATGTCTTCTGTGTTTGTCGCTCTTTCTCTCTCCCTCCCGCTCTCTTTCTCACCCCACTTCCTTGACCGCTTATAGAGGTCAAGGAAGTTATAGAGGTCAAGGAAGTAGTGAAAGTGCACAACACCCCTCATCTGGAAAGGTCTGGAGGTGCCTCAGATAGGATGAGAGCAGGTGAGTCTCGGTACCCTGTAGCTCACAGACTGAGACACACTGTAGAGAGACATCTTATTTTTTCACTCTATATTCACTTTAGATTCTAATGTCATGCTAACCATATTAAAGTGATGTTATTCCACTCATTGTAAAACAAACATAGATATTCAATGTACCCACTCCTGTTTCATTCAGGAATATTTTAATTGATTGATAGGCAATTGATACATTATTGACTGATTATAATGAATCATGTAAGTTGCATCTGTACAATCAGACATGCAATAGAGTCCAAGTTTGTCCAAAATGGAAGATGTCTCAATAAGATTATATTGGAGTCGTCTATCTCTATCTGTCTTTGCCCAAACCTGGCCACCTCCTCTGTGTTTGTCTCTTTCTCTCTCCTTCTCCCTCTCTCTTTCTCTATCTCCCTCTCTCTTTCTCACCCCACTTCCTTGACTGCTTGTAGAGGTCAAGGAAGTGCTCAAAGTGCACAACAGCCCTCGTCTGGACATGTCCGGAGGTGCCTCAGATATGATGAGAGCAGGTGAGTCTCGGTACCCTGTAAGCTCACAGACTGAGACACACTATAGAGAGACATCTTAGACAAATTCTGCTCTTTCCCTCTTTTTTTATTTTCCACTCATGAACTCTGTATCTGCTTGCCTCTTTACATAGACGGCTGAATACTATATCTGATGTTAGTTTATTTTATATAATTTACTTACTTTTATCATTTTTCAAATAAATAGCACTTGGTTATTCATTAATCAGTCATTAACAAATATTCAATAGGTATTTATAGGTATTACAGTATAAGAAATCTAATATTAACCCCTAACCAAAAATCTTAATTTTGTTGTATCCTGTTTACCCATTCTGGCATCGGCTACTGGCATTAGCTGTGATGCGTGATTTGAAGGAGTCAGGCGCAGGAGGGTAAATCACAGTATACAGAGTTTATTCTGTAATCCAGCGTAACCAGTCCAGTGCGCAAAACAGACGCACTTGAACAAACATGCACACGGGGAAAAATACCCCGGCAATACAAAATACAGCTACTAATCCTCACAAAGAACAATCACCCACAAGGACAAGGGGGCAGAGGGAACACTTAAACACGTACTAATGAGGGGAATATGAACCAGGTGTGTGTAATTGACAAGACAAGACAAATGGAATGATGAGATATGGAGCGGCAGTGGCTAGTAAGCCGGTGACGACGAACGCCGAAGCCTGCCCAAACAAGGAGGGGAGGCAGCATCGGAGGAAGTCGTGACAGTAGCATCCTGGGTAACTGGATTAGGCATATAATAAATGTAAAATCTATAACGTCAATATCTAACTCCTCAGTGGAACTCATTATGTAAACACAACCAGTTTGAATGGCCCGGCAGTAGCCGAGCCATCGAATCTTAATTTTAATGGAGCTTTCATTGAATGACAGCTAAAGGATACCTATATTGTTGTCATATCAAATTTACAACACCTCAGTATAGCTCAGCATATTGTAAACACAAGCAGTTAGAAATGTCTGGGGACGACTTCATCTCCTCAGCAAAGGGTCTTTTCAGTAGTATCAAGGGGTCTCCACCTTCCTCCATCTCACATGTGGGCCTCTGTCCCCTTTAATCAAACATTTGCTTTCATCAGCCTCACAGCTCTAGAAGGAGAGAGGGATTCCACTGAAGGGCTATTCTCCACAGTGAGTGAGATAGCGAGAGGGGAGAAGGAGAGGGGGCGAGTGACTAATTCGTTTTACCTCTTGAGCTCTGGTCCCCATACATCTTATCTAGAGGACCCTTGCTGAGCAGAGAGGCTACTTAATGTTTGGTTTCATAAAGACCTGCTATGATCAAATTCTCATTGCCAACGCTTTCCTGGATAAGATAGTTTTGGTAACATTTTGGTGTAATATGACCGTCAGATAGGAGCTAAATAACTAGAAACTAAGAAAGTAACACAGTATGGTTACTATACCCTGTGCATAAACAAATAATAGATATACAATAGATATCTAGTAGCTAGATTAGTTGATAGGGCACAATACAATAGAAAGGGACTTTTATATGGGGTATATATCTACCAGTTCCATGCTGTGTAATAGGATGTAGTGCAGTGCCTGTTTTACTGATGTGAGTGTACATTGGCGCACTATGTGAATGTGAATGCGTGGGTGGGAAGGTAAAACAATGTTCCCTGCACAGAGTCATGTGGGAGGAAATATTTTAATGACGGACCACTCGGGTATTTCACCATTGCTAAGTGCTGTACTTTCATGACACCTTTAGGAGAACACAAAAGCAATATAAATGCCATTGAACATGTCGCATTCTCTGAAGTGCTTTGGTATATTTCATGTACTCTATTTGTTGTCACTAACATTGTGTTGTGTTTCTGTACTGTATTTTTCCCCTAACATTTGTCTTCTGTCCTAATCTTCACAATTATCAACTGTCTGTCTCTGTGTGTTTGCTTATCTGTATGGGTATGTGTGTGTATGAGTTTGTGTGAGTCTGTCTGTCTGTCTGCGTATTGGTCTGTTCTTGTGGACGTTCACTCTTGTGGATATTCACTGTGGTTTGTGGCTAAAGGTATTAAAACAAGTAGAATGGTATGTTTGTATAGAGTTAGCCAGGAAGGAATACTGAGTATCCAGTTCTCACAGTATATCTGTTGTGTGGGGATACCCTATATGTAGTCTTTATCAGACGATGCGATGTTGCCAAGGCAACACAGCTCCGCTAAAAAGTATAATTTCTCTATCCGTCAACATGGCAGCGTTAGACTCACATAGTGGAGGCCTACTGATGACAAATGTTCGAGTTTACCTTAGTTATAGTGTATGTAGCCAAATATTGTAGCCAAGTTATTGACCATTCTCCAAAGACATGCTTCGTTAACAACCATACAGTCATTTGACTTGCCCAGATAAGCAGTCAAATGAATGTCATGAATCATAGTTGACTGTCTTCTTCATAAGATTGAGTTTGCGTATAGTCATGTGTGTTAGTTACATGGGCTGTAGCTAAGTGGTATATTTGTTGGTGGAATATGGTTGTTTAGAGTGGTTGTCTGGTTTTGGCTGGTGTTATTATACGTGTGTATTGTGGAGAGACTACATGGTTATTTATAATTATGAACTATGGTTGAGTGGAACTGGTATGTCTCTAGTCTTGTTGAGTGAGAGATAATATGGCGTGTGAAAGGGCCGAGTGGTGCGACAGAGAGAAAGAGAGAAAGTGAGAGAATTCCTGTGTTCCATGGATGTGTGGTATGACAGAGAGAGAGAGAGAGAGAGAGAGAGAGAGAGAGAGAGAGAGAGAGATATGACACCTCTGCAGGCCCCTAACGTCTCCTCTTGTTGACACCCCATGCACCCAGCAATGTACTCAGTAGAGATCACCGTTGAGAGGGACAATGTCACGGGCGAGACTAAGGTGTTGTCCACCAACACCCTACTGCCCATTAACCTCTCTAGGCAAGGGGTCAAGGTGTATGAGGATTACCAGAAAGGTGATTTCCCAACATGGTTTCAACAGCAAAACAAAACACTTGGCTAAAACATGCTTTATGAGAAGTGTTAACAGTTATGATAAGAGCTAAGATATGTGTTATGGTTTTATTAACAAGAATACACTTACAGTGCCTTCAGAAAGTATTCACACCCATTTACCTTTTCTACATTTTGTTGTGTTACAGCCTGAATTTAAAATGGATTAAATTGAGATTTTTTGTCACTGGCCTAAAAACAATACCCCATAATGTCATGTTTTTCGAAATTTTTACAAATTAATAGAAAATGAAAAGCTGAAATGTCAATAAGTATTCAACCCCTTTGTTATGGCAAGCCTAAATAGTTTCAGGAGTAAAAATCTGCTTAACAAGTCACATAATAAGTTGCATAGACTCTGTGTGCAATAATAGTGTTTAACATGATTTCTGAATGACTACCTCATCTCTGGACCCCACACATGCAATTATCTGTAAGGTCCCTCAGTCGAGCAGTGAATTTCGAGCATGTTGAAGTTATTAATTACACTTTGGATGGTGTATCAATACACCCAGTCACTACAAGATACAGGCATCCTTCCTAACTCAGTTGCCAGAGAGGAAGGAAAACTCTCAGGGATTTCACCATGAGGCCAATGGTGACTTTAAAACAGTTACAGAGTTTAATGGCTGTTATAGGAGAAATCTGAGAATGGATCAACAACATTGTAGTTACTCCACAATACTAACCTAACTGACAGAGTGAAAAGAAGGAAGTCTGTACAGAATAAAAAATATTCCAAAACATGCAACAAGGCACTAAAAAAGTAATACTGCAAAAAATGTGGCAAAGCAATTAACTCTTTGTCCTGAATACAAAGTGTTGTGTTTGGAGCAAATCCAATACAACACATTACTGAGTACCACTCTCCATATTTTCAAGCATAGTGGTGGCTGCATCATGTTATAGGTCCCGTGTAGCTCAGTTGGAAGAGCATGGCGCTTGCAACGCCAGGGTTGTGGGTTCGATTCCCACGGGGGGCCAGTATGAAAATGTATGCACTCACTAACTGTAAGTCGCTCTGGATAAGATCGTCTGCTAAATGACTAAAATGTAAATAGGTATGCTTATAATCGTTAAGGACTGGGGAGTTTTTCACCTTTCAGCAGGACAATAACCTAAAACACAAGGCCAAATGTACACTGGAGTTGCTTACCAAGAAGACAGTGAATGTTCCTGAGTGGCCGAGTTACAGTTTTGTCTTAAATCTACTTGGAAATCTATGGCAAGACTTGAAAATGGTTGTCTAGCAATGATCAACAACCAATTTGACAGAGCTTGAAGAATTTTGAAAATAATAATGGGTAAATGTATGAAAATGTATGTACTCACTAACTTTAAGTCGCTCTGGATACGAGCGTCTGCTAAATAACTAAAATGTAAATGTAAATGTAAATGTTGCACAATCCAGGTTTAGAAAGCTCTTAGTGACTTACCCAGAAAGACTCACAGCTGTAATTGCTGCCAAAGGTGCTTCTACAAAGTATTGACTCAGGGGTGTGAATACCTATGTAAATGAGATATTTCTGTATTTCATTTTCTATAAATTTGCAAACATTTCTAAAAACACTTTGTCATTATTGGGTATTGTGTGTAAATGGATGAGAGAGAAAAATGAATGTAATCCATTTTGAATTCAGGCTGTAACACAACAAAGTGTGGAATAAGTCAAGGGGTACGAATAAGCCCCTATGAATGTTTGTCTATAGTAGAGCTGGGATGATAAATATAAAATTATTGATATCGATCAAACCAATAATTTAACAGACATTTTACTGATATCGATGCACACTATATACTTATTGTTCAATTTATAGTTATTGTGAAATTTCAGTCGATTTATCGGGATATGGATTTATGTCCATATCACCTAGCTCTAGTCTATAGGCTCTGACATGAGGTTGGAATGAAATATTTCCAGGGATTACAGTCCCCTGTAGTTCAGTTGGTAGAGCATGGCGCTTGCAACGCCAGGGTTGTGGGTTCGTTTCCCACAGGGGGCCAGTATGAAAATGTATGCACTCACTAACTGTAAGTCGCTCTGGATAAGAGCGTCTGCTAAATGACTAAAATGTAAATGTAAAATGTACGAATACTTTCGGAAGGCATTGTATAATAGTAATATAAAAAAAATGAATATATGATCTGAGATAAGTCTACCTAAAATTATAGTTATTACAGACATTGCTTGTCTGATCACAGCCATTGAAAGACATACATCTTGTAGTTCAATAAACTTGATAATGCATTTTCACTGGCCTATACAGATACTCTGTCTCATATAATGATTGGCTTGAATCCACTTATTGACTCTAGATATTATTACCTTGATATTACCACTTCTCGTAAAGTAAAAGGAATAGTTAAGCATAGCATGACACAGTGTTGCAGGGTGACCAATAAATCCAAACCAATAATTCTACTTCAATAGTTCTATTTATGAATGTGAACTTGGGCTATTATGTATTGGCACAAAACACAGTCAGTACATTCAGAACTCATTTGAAATGGTCCCTTTGGTCTCCCTGTAGCACCTGTTTTAGTTCACCTGCTGGTATTGGGCATGGACCCTTCCATATACCCCACCCCGCTACAACCAATATATCCTATATAGCTCTACTCTCTCACCTCTTTTTATTGATTTTGCTCCCTGACACAGACAACAAGCACTGGGCTCGTGATGCAGCAGCTGTGGCATTCGCTTTTTTTCCCCCTGCTCTCTTTCAGCTGCTCTCCTCTCCTTGCACTCCTTGTCTGCTTTTCTCGCTCCCCTGCTTCCTTCCCTGTGATTTGACTGTGACTGGTCAGCTTCAGAGCACGTCACTGTTCCGTGAGTGGAGGTTTGTGGGAAAAAGGTATAGCGTTAAATAGCCTCCCTCTCCTTGTTTCTTGAGTATCTAACACGATTGGATAGGTGTAAGCCATTGGTCCATGACATGGCTTTGGTCAGTCCAGTCGTATCAGATCAGTGATGATTGCTTCAAGGAAGGATGCATTTTTTTAAAAATTTGAACAGGACCTAGTTCTCCATGCTCTCATGAGGAATGCTCTGGGTGTCTTCTGTTAATGACACATCTGTCTCTCTCCTCTCTCTCCATCTCTCTCTCTCTGTCTCTTTCTCTCTCATAGTGGTACATGAGGTGAACGGGGAGAACGGGGTCCACCAGCTCAGTGCCAATGAGGTGGACGAGCTCATCCACAAAGCAGACGAGTCCATGATGAGCGACGCCACCACCGCCGGCGCCACCTCCACCGCCCCCGTCGTCCCCACTGATGCTGAGTTAGCCGCAGAGCAGCAGACGACACCACAGAAGGAGATCACTGGCATGGAGGCCAAGGCGGGCGGCGCCAGTCCCCAGCCAGGTGGAGGCGAGGTGGAGGCCAGTGCCGAGAACCCCGTCACCATGGTGTTCATGGGCTACCAAAGCGTTGAGGACGAGGCGGAAACCAACAAGGTGCTGGGGCTGGAGGGCACCGTCAAGGCCGAGCTGGTGGTCATCGAGGACGGCGAGGGCAAGAAAGTGACGGTGGGGCCCACCTCCGCCACTGTGACCGTCACCGAGGGAGGCACCAAGGAAGAGCAGTTGCCCCCGCCCAACGGCAGCGCCGCCGACCCTGTTAAGACCCCCCAGGAGAAGGCCCCAGCGGGGGAGAAGGGGAGGGAGCCAGAGGGGGGCGCCACTGAGCTCAACAACAAGGAGAAGCAGCCCTGCAAGTGCTGCACCATCATGTGAGCCACCGTTGTGTGGCCGCATTCCCCCCGGGACTTGACTTTTCAAGGAGAAATGACAAACCAACAACAACCATAACGTCAAGAAAACCAACAAAAACTCACCCCTTTCCCTTTTCCCCCCTCCTGACAAAAAAAAGGCATAAATGTTCTGTATCTTTTGATAGCCGGCTGTTGTTTTCCAACTTCATTTTCATCTCCGTTTTATATATTTTATTTCATTTTTCTATCTCCTTTCATTCTTTTTACTTTTGTATTATTTTGGGTTTTGTTGTGACTTAAACGGATGCTGCCAAAGGTGAGCAATCCCTGCGTTTTCACACTGAGATTCACACTGAGATTCACACTGAGATTCACACTGAGATTCACACTGAGATTTCTGAGGGAGAGAGGAGATAGAAAAGGAAAGATAGAGGGAGAGAAAGACAGAGGAACGGGTTTGTTCACCCAGCATTGTCCAACAAGCATTTTTTTAATGACATCTCTTATACACCGTCATGAGTTTTGTAATCTTAACTTTCTGTATGAAGGACAGATATATCTCTCTATATATATCTATATATATATAAATTGTTTATTTTAAAGATATATTTATTTGACTTTTTTATTTTTTGAAAAAGCCCTGACAGAAGCATGTTATACATTGTGCTTTCTGTCCTCTGCTAGTGCATTTTAGATAAAAACATGGGGAAATATTTATGACTGATAAAGCTGTTAGAGAATTCTCTTGGATTTTGTTTTCCAGAAAGAAAAAAAGAAAAGTGACTTTGGAATTTCTGAGACAGACACCAACCACACTGCTATTTGAAAGTGACATGCAATGAGATGTGATATTGATGGCATCAAAGTACTGTGTGCGTGTGTGTATGGGTATCCGTGCGTATGTGTATGAACATGCATGGATGTGTGTTTGAATGTGTGTGTGTTGGATTACAATGGCCTCATTGGTCCTTATATCATCCCACACTATAATACCCACAATCCCCATCGCCTCTTTTCTTTCTGGAAGAAAAAACAATACTCGCTTATTTGTTGTCATTTTCCTGCAACCAAATCAACTACACTAGTTCGACAACACTAGTAATGAATTGAATAAAATGCGTGAAGATCTTTCATACCGAAGCTTGAGACTGATGAAATTAATGCCCCTGTGTAAGCCTTGACATTTGTGTGGTTCACCCCCACTTAACTACATTACCCAGAATACCACTACCCCTTTAAAATAAATCATGTTGCTTACCGCTGCCTTTGTGATAACAGTATTAACTACTTTTCATTTAACTCAATGACATAATCCAAGCTCTGGCTCCTGATGTGATGACCTAGCTACCAACAGCTGTGTTTTGATATGATGGTCGGCCTGGACAGGCCCTTCCAATGTTCCAAAGACTTTCATCTGGATATCAACTACTGTGGAATTGGTGCATAGAGCATAGTCTGTTGTTTTCAACCTAGGCACAGCAGCGCATATACTAAACTGTGTTGCAAATACTGTAAGAAGTTGCTCCATTCAGACTTTTAGGATGAGTGCCATTTGGAGGGGCTTGGGGGTCATATGTCGCCCTCAGAGTTGGTGTGGGAGGAGCTTCACTTTAAGAGTATTTGGTTTCCTGTTTGAACCCTACTGTTAGGTCCTGGTTTTGTCATTTAAGGGAAACGAAACCAAACAAAGTTGAAGTAGGCCTATTTTTCATTCAGTGTATCTATCTATCAACATGCTTGACCTGAGGCAAAAAGCAGGGAATTTCAACGTTTTTACAGTCCAAGAAGTTGTCAAAATCCTTTTCCACCGCGAGTGGTAAATTTAGCTCCAAATTCAATGTTGCAATTATTTGTTTATTTTCATGACAGAGAATAATAGATGTTTTTGCAGTGTAGCTAAATTTGAACAGCTGTATTTTACTTTTGTGTGCGTTTTTGCTGCATTATGAGTGCCTGTAGCTATAGAATATTTTACTTCTTACTTATTTTTGCCATCTTGGAGTCAAATTTCCAGCTGAGCTGAGGGTCATGTTATCATTGTCCAGTGTATTTTTCCAGTGGTGAGTTGAGTCAGTTGAGTTGGATTGGTCAAGCTAGGAGCCAGATCCTTTCAACCGACGCACTGACACGCTCATATGTAAACGTGGTCCATGTATTATTCGCATCCAGAATAAAACAAACATTTTGTTTTCAAAGATGGCTGAATAGTGGATGGTCTGCGTTATCTTGAAGTGAGTCAAAGAAGTGAGCTCTCTCTAGCAAGAGGTTGACCGACCTTGTGTAATGTTTGCCTAATCCTCGTTTAATATTGTTCCATGTATATTTGTACCTATCCATTGATATTTATAGAGCTCTATAGGTTATTTTAACGGTGCATGTCTTTGTGAGGGTTCAAATCAAGAACAGGATGGACATAGATACAACAAATCTAATAACAAGGTCTGATAAGCCTAGTCAGAATGATGCTGGTGAATCCAGTGCATTGTAGAAAAACCCCAAATGCAACATCTATTAATTTCAATTTCATCATGTAAGATATATAATGAAATAATCTATTTTGCCAATCCCCTTCAATCCCACCTCCTCCTGCGCGTTCAAATGGGCAGGGCAATCGTTGATATACCGACACATTCTCCAATATGCTGCTCAGCATCCAGCAAGGAGGAAGGAGCAGAAAAAGCTGACTCAGTGTACAGTAAACGGCGTCACATGTGACATGGCCTGACTCTGTAGCTCTTCGTCTCATGACGAGGGTACAGAAATGCGCGTTACTCTATAGGACAGTCACACTGTCAGAATGGGGTGTTGGTCTAGAAGGTGTCCGACAAATTACTGCCTTCGATCTGCTCAGACATCACTGAAGACCAGTCCTCGTCGAGTAATATTCCCACACTGCTAGATCCAAACCTATGCAAGAACACCCATGCTAACGAATCATCATCTAGGTATAGCATTTAGGACTAGCTACAGCAGCAGTTAAGAGGCTTTTAGTTAATCAGTATATCACACAAAACATTATCTAAAGGGCCAAGCATTGAATCATGGCCCATCCCTTCCTTTGTATGTGTTTATAAGATTATGCCTTTTTATTTCTTAAATAACTTCTAGCTAACAGCTCACTACATATACAGTACATGTGGTTCAGTGGCTGTTGGCATAGTTTAGGTTGGTCAATTTCAATATAAAATGTGAAAAAATGATTTCATATGTTGGCACTGCCAACTTGGCTGCACATGACATGGTTGGGATGGTTAAATGTGGGTGGTGTGTTTCTGTGGTGCTAAATCATTGATACTGTCATATCTGACAGCTGAAGTTTAGATATTATTTTAGATATTATTTTCTGCAACTTGTGTTTCAAGAAAATCACAGATATTTATATTTGCAATAGGAAACAGTAGCAAGAGTCATTTGCTAGACACCTCAACAAGGAAGTGTTTAATTGGTTAAATTCCAAGATTATTTGAAGCAGAAACTATGTGTTCAGTTTTAAATGTTTTTCTTTTAAGATAACATTTGCAACATTAATCTCAAAATGGAAAAACATGAACCGTACAAATGCACTTAGGGTGGTCATACTGAAACGCAAGGCGTTCCTGGTCTAAGAATTCGCCCATACTATTAGAGTCAGAGAGAACATTGGTGACCTTAACAAAATCTAATTTGTCCATCCACTTTACAATGAAATATGGTGACACTTAAGAAGAGGACATGCATAATACCTTCTTAATATTTCGTTAGAGGAAAGAATTACTTGGCACTTTGGAAACAAGATGACACTGTGTTTATCGTATTTGCTCTATTGACACAGTACATTTTGCTTCATCAACAACTTTGAGCTTCAAGGTTAACAAATGTCAATGTCGTTCTTATGAAGGGTAATGAATGCCAATGTTGTTCTTATCAAGGGTAATGCATGGACACCTTCACTTGAAGTGCCCTCACTGAGCAGTAGCAGGAAGTTTTTCCTAACAACTGATGCAGGGTCAAATATTTGTCTATCCCTAATGTCTAAGGTTAGGATAGGGGTATAGGGTAATCCGATCTTAGATCTGTGGTGAAGGGTAACTTCTACCTCAAGCTCCTGTTGAATACCCAATACCCGTCCTTCCTCGGCCCCTCCCTCTTGCTGAGCTTGGTGCAGCAGCAGTGAGGGTTGTCGCCCCTGGCAACCCCCTCCCACTCTCTGCACTGCCTGCACCATGGTTACCTCATGACTCTGCAGCAGCGTCCCCTGTTGGTTCTTATCAATATTTACATTCCAGTTCTGACTTTCTCTCTCTCTACAGACCCCCAATGCCTTGTAGTCTGGCCCCCGGCCAGGCTTATTTTTTGTAAATGCATATATAAATATCTACATATAAATGTCCTTGTGCAAAACAAAATGTCTGTCGCTCTCTCGTCCTCTAGTGTAGACTCCTAGATCCCCGTCCCTTCCCCAGTGACTCTGCGCTCATGGCAGTCAGTCAGTGGAGGGCCCAGGTAATAGAGTGGGTGCCCATACACTGCTGCTTTCTTATTGCTTTGTTAGTTGTGAAGGTCTGCTTTCTTACGAACTGAAAAGTGCTGTAGAGGAAAGTGTTTGAAAAGACAAATAAAAATGTGATGTGCTTCAAAGGTCTCTCCCGGTCTCTGTTTTGTTTTTGTGTTCCCTCCCTCCATCTTGGAAATTGTTTTCACCTCAGTCAGTACAGATTCGTGAAAGTGTGTGTGGGTGTATGTGAGTGTGTGTGTGGGTGTCTTTAGCATCGGTTCATAGACTAAAGTTGAAATCCCCCTTGAGGTTTGTATCGCTCTCGAAGGCCTGCATTGTGAAATCCTCACAGTCCTTTCCTATGAACAAAGGTCCTGTCCACTTATCCACCACAATGCAATGTTTTTACACTGCTAATCTAAGACCTGCTGCACCATTGTCACGGCCATTGTCATTGACACAGTGACCTGGCTACACAGTCACAGTTGGCAGAGGCGGGACTTTGTGTGCGCGTGTACACGGATGGCTCCTCTTTTGTCCGGCATTTTGTGATGGTCAGCAGCATTCCAGTGCAATTCCCCTGCCCTCAGCAACACACACATGGCGGCCGCTGGAAAAAACAAGGGAGCAGTCACGCCACCCAACGCTTTGTGTCCTGGACCCCCCCCTTACCCTCTCACTCCCCTCTTCACCCTCTCCCCCACCACAACCGGTCAATATCTCTGGACTAGCAGCTTTGATGGACAGGGGGTTGGGGGGAGGATGGAGAGGGCCGAGTGACAGATACTGTGTGTGTGTGTGTGTGTGTGGGGGGGGGGTCTGGTAACAGGGAGGGGTCTGGTCAGGGCCAAACCCCAGACCAAAACACCAGCGGAGCCCGGAGACCCAGCTGTTAGGCTTAACACAGTAGGGGATACGAGGGGGGCGCAGATCGAGACGGTGCTAGACCATCTGCTTGAGGCGAGCCCGGGGTGGAATGCAGAACACCTGCTGGAGAACCCAGACGTCTAGGAGGGAGAACGCAGACGTCTAGGAGGGCAGGTCTAGAACCGAGAGGTGAGTTAAGGAATGGGGGGGTGGGGGGGGGTCTTTGATTAAGCTACTGAGGTATAGAATGGAAGTTCTTATTGAACTCTCCATATGTACATACATCCGTGTTATCCAGTTGTTGTTTTTTTTACTACCAGCCTATAATGTAAGCAGAGACTGATGCTCCATGAAGGATTACTTCTGGGATTATGATACATTCATTTTTACTTTGAAAATGAGCATGGAGACTTGCCATTGAGATGTGTTCAAAGAATGCTTGCAATAATCATGACCAAAAAATATAAGAATACTATTATGGTTCGGCACCAGAGATATTCCTAGTGTACTCAAATATGGACATTTGTGGAAAGTGGACAGTCATTTTTAATTGCCAGATGAAAAAAACTTCAGGGCTAATCAACCAAAAAAGCAACTGGAAGGTTCACCAAAATGTTAGTTTAATCAATGTTTTATTGATAAGTCCGGTTCTGTCTTACCCCAAAACGTATACATCAAATACAATGTACTGTCTTTCCAGTTGTTGACCCCTCTCCCTCCCTATTTCTCCCTCCCTCTTTCTCTCTTCCTCTCTCTCTTCTCAGAATGAGCACACCTGGCCTGAGTTGATCTTGATTGCCCCCTGCACCTAGCCTTGAATCCTGTCACACAGAGAGCTGCCGAACACATTCACCACCACGCTGTTACACAGACAGACATACACTCACACTGTAGGATGTTCAAGTACACTCCTCCTTGGCAGGTGCTGTGTAACAGCATGGAGCATGAGACCAAGGTAAGACAACCCTTACCACAAACACAAAATGACAGGTGTAGTTGCAACAATTTAAAAGGGATCCTGATTGTAGGCTAGCAATTTGTTTTGCTTTGACATCATTCTCAGTGTTTCCCCCCTCATTTACCAACAATCAACATTCCACACAGTTGGATCTGCATTGTTAATGTTTGTACCACAACCATTGCAGCCTAGATTCTTCTTATGGTATCCATGATCTTGATTTTTGTTTAAACAATGGCGTTCATTGGTTTAAAAGGAATTTTGGACAAATGCATCTCAATAGTACCCACTTTAATGTCTATGGCATGTTTAATCTGTAATGCGTTCTATTCCTAGATTTTAAAACCATAGTGGTGTAAAGTAGATATACCTGTGCAATCAAACATTCCTAAGCTAACTGAGATCCATATTATATGTTTTTCATGACCCTTTCAAGTCTTTATTCAGAGTGATAAAGTTGATTGAGATACTCTAATGATTGGTGTCCATGCACAAGGTAGTCACTAGAAAGCAGTAAAGCTATGTTCAGTGTGAACCTTCCCATTTCTCAAAGCGAATGCCCTCTATCAGGGGTGTCATGCAACCCAAAAATCAAACAAACAACATTTGTGAGGATGGCTGGGGGGTGGAAAGTGGAGAACACCTGAAACAGCTTTTTCCCTGCAACCTAGAGCCATAATCATTATACTTAATTAGATGTAAAAAAAAATATGTATATTTTTCTCTGCATAATTTACATTTTAGTCATTTAACAGACGGTCTTATCCAGAGCAACTTACAGTTAGTGAGTGCATGCATTTTTTTTCATACTGGCCCCCTGTAGGAATCTAACCCACAACCCTGGCGTTGCAAACGCCATGCTCTACCAACTGAGCTACACGGGGCCACAATGTAAGTAATTCATATTTAGGCCATGATGACTACCTGTAGCGGGGACATCATCCTCTCAGGTGAACTTCAACCCCAAAGGAAGATTCTTCTTGAACAGTTCACAGGCAAGATATTGATGATGCCTCAGTACTTGTAAACAGTGTTCTTTTCTGTTCTTGTTTCCTTATGAGACCAATGATGGGTAAAGGGAATGGATATGTTTCCGTAAGTTTATCAACTCAGTGGTTATGAAGGAAAGGAGAAGGAAGCTTCTGCACTTGGACACAAAATTATTATCACCAGGAAATTAGCCTACTCTTTCCCTTAGGTCAGGGTTCTCCAACTCCAGTCCTCGAGAGTTACTGGGTGAGCAGGCTTTTGTTTCAGCCCAGCACTCACTGACCGGTTACAAATAATCAACTAATTGCGGTCTTCAGTTTGGACCACAGGTCATTTTAATCTGGGTCATCTTGTTTGATAGATTTGCATTGGCGATGTGAAAGGGTTTCTCTTCTCTCCCTATCTTGTTATAGCGGTCTGTCAGTCTCATGCACTTTTCCCTGTTCGGTCAGAGGGTGTGGCTTCAATAACTGACATGATATTGGCTGAACTTTGCCTGTGCTCTAGGGTGCTCAAAAGACAGACAGAGAGAGCGCGGGAGACAAGACAACAGAAAAACGTGTCTTGTTTGCGGTATACTAATTAAGGTAGGGTTCATTACTTCATTTTCCCAAATGATGAACTGTACTTTTGATCCAAATGCATTTCAACAGCATTATCGCTACTTATATTATCTATGAATTGTAAGCACTTTGGTTCAGTGGCAGTTGGGTGAGCAGGTGCATTAGTCTAGAAGAGACACTATGGTTGGATTTGCCATCTCGTCACACTGTCTACATTACTGAATAATGACCTCTACTTCTTTTCAATAGTTGATGTCAAATTAAACCCTTGTGCCTTGACTGAGGGAAGTAAGCCGAATGTAGGTCTATTTTTCTATACACCTTTTGTGTTTATCAAGTGGTGGCTGTTCTCCATGTTTCTCCAAATGCTACATCCTACCCTATTTGAAGAGTACCTTGCATACCCCTGGTCTCTGTAGCTACACAACTTATACCCATGGGAACACTCCAGTACATTGTTTATTTCTAAAATGTCCTCTTTTTTTAATTAGTAGAGCTTTAATGAGCAGTTGGCATACTTGTCTTTCCAAGACCATGAAAACTGGTTTGAAATCTGTATGGTCGACAGTCATAAGCTGTAGGGTATGACATGTATTTGGGCATTTATTTCAGACAGTCGATGAGTAAATGTATTGGCCTTGAATAAGTCTAAAGGTTATGATAGGGATGACTTATCTGTAGCGAAATCTTAATTTTGCCCTAATTTGTTGTATTATCTTGTGTGGTATATGCAACTTGCCTTTGGCCTTAGTTGATCCATGCCACAATAGGCACTTTGTTGACAGGGACTAATGTACGTTTTGTACATACATACACACACACACACACACACCAGTGTGAGGTAATAAATTAGTGGGGGCAAGGAGACTTGTGTATCTCCTGTCCCCCACAGATCGCTCCTCTTCTCTCTCAGCCAATGAGCAAAGGGCAGAGGAGCCGATTCGAGGAAGTGGCGCTGAAAAGAGCTTATCAGGGGTACACAGTCCACTGTCACACATGGTCACGCGCGCATACTCACACTGCAGGCTGCCTTAAAACTCTTGGGATAGTATGTAATGCACTGACGAGCAGTTACATATCTTGGTTATCTTAGCAGTTACACATCTGCTCTCTGTACTTTTCAGACTGTATGCCGTACCCATAAAGTTACCTTTTAACTCAAAATGGCCGTATATTTTCTGAAGAGCGTATTCTGGGGTCAGCCAAAAGTCTTGGCATCTCAGGGAAGGTTAGGACTTGGTTTACTCCTGAAAGGTCCATTCGTCTAGTGTTGTGCATCTGACATGATTAGTTAATAATTCTGTGTCAGCAGGGTTACAATGAGAATCATGAAATGCAGGATTGTTCTGTCGATGTCAATTTTAAATGACAGAATGTTGAATGGAGTGGCAGCTTCCAGGGGCTATAGGTTTTACTCATTAGCCAACATGCTCGAATAGCAATGAGCATGTTATGCTATAGTATGTTGTCATCCCAAAAGTACTATAGAGATTCTATGTGATATTCCTAGTATTGCTAGTTGCCATTAAATATTTTCCTTTTAATCCTTTGTGTGGCATATTAAAATGATTGACAAGTCAACCCGCCATTGCACCCAGCCTCCAGTGTAGTTAGTAGTTCGTTTTACATCAGTTTATTGAAGAGGAACTTAACTGTTTTCATTGGCCAAGACTATCTAATATCCTGCTCTAGTGCCAGTACTCCCACCTCCAGATGAGTTGTGCGAGAAAGGAGTGAACACATTCCTCTCTCACTCCCTCATGGTTCTTCATATATCTTCTGATAACTAGGCACTTTGAAAAGGTATTGTAGCTGCACACTCTAGGTCAGGGTTCTCCAACCCTGTTCCTGGAGCGCTACCCTCCTGTAGGTTTTCCCTCCCACTCCAGTTGTAACTAACCTGATTCATTTTATCAACCAGCTAATTATTAGAATCTGATGCGCTAAACCTACAGGATGGTAACTCTCCAGGAACAGGGTTGGAGAACCCTGCTCTATGTATATCATGGCTGCAGGTTAAGATTAATCCATTGCTTGAATAAATTGATAACAGTTGATAATCAATAAGTACACTGAACAAAAATATAAACACAACATGTAAAGTGTTGGTACCATGTTTCATGAGCTGAAATAAAAGATCCCAGAAATGTTCCATACGCACATAAAGCTTATTTCTCTCAAATGTAGTGCACAAATGTGTTTACATCCCTGTTAGTGAGCATTTTTCATTTGCCAAGATAATCCATCCACCTGAAAAGTTTGGCATATCAAGAAGCAGATTAAATGGTATGATTACTACACAGGTGCACGTTGTGCTGGGGACAATAAAAGGCCACCCTAAAATGTGCAGTTTTGTCACACAACACAATGTCACAGATGAAAAGTGTTATGCTACTAATTTCATTTTGGTGCCACAAGCTGTATTCTGTAATGTCTGTGAAGTGGGAATAACAGCCATTGTCACTGTATGCAAAGATGTAGCTACTCCAAAAGTGTCTTCAATAAAATCTTGAATTGTAATTATGATAAATTGGACAGGAGGGCTTGTTTGATTGGTTATAACGACCCAGTTGCCACTTGACCATTAATCTTTCTTAATTATTATGTTGCTTAAGTGATGACCCATTGGCCTATTTTAAAAAAAAACTATTATTGGTTGCAGAGACTCTCAGTTGCTGCACCTGACGATTCCCAGGATGTGTTGACCCAGGAGGAGGGAGACCAGATAGTGTGCCAATCTCACCAGCTTCCTGCCTCAGAAATCTCACCGTCTACACAGGAAGACGCCACATTCCAAGGAACCATGGAAAGCACACCCAGAAAGTGGGTGCTTCAGCCCATGTCACCCAAACTGGAGCTGGCAGTAGACCTTCGCACCATGCTCAGCCCCACCACCGATGAGCCCTTTAGCCTGGACCGGAACTGGATCTACAACCGGAATGGCAACTCTTCGGCTTTCAGTTTTGACAGCATATCCGTGACCCGCACCCAGTCCACGGTCATCGTATCCTCCCAGCAGAAGGTGTCGTCCCGGGATGTGGTGGTGCAGTCCAGGCAGGTGGCGGTGTCAGAGGAAGATGGCGGCAACACCAGCGAAGACTGGCAACCCAGTAGCCCTAGCAGTCCTGGCAGCACGGGCTCCCAACGTGGCTTCTACTCCTTTGTGGATGATCCTGCGAGCCCAGAGGCGGAGATGAACGAAGCCTGGATGGTGTCCCCAGAGAGACAAGCCAAGTTGGCTACCCTGAAAGAGGAAAGCAGCTTCAAACTGCAGACATACGCTGGTGGGAAGAAGCCAGGGAGTCTGTTTGAGGAGGACGAGGACTCCCGCTACCAGGTGAACACCAACAATGGTGCCCAATTGAAGGCAGAGGAGGAGGAGAAGCAGCTTAGGCAGGAGATCATCCACGGTCAAGCCCCCAAAAAGACTGCCACATTCAGGGAGCAGTGGAGTGCACTGGAAACCCTGGATCTCAGCAAGTCACCCAACAAGTTGCTCGAAGGGTTCAGCTTGTGCTACGGGCCAAGCAGCACCAAATCTGAGCCCACACCAGCAGCCGAGCCAGGCACCATCGACAACGAGCAGATCAACTTCAGCGCAGCACGGGAGCAGTTCCTAAAGATGGAACAGTCGAGGCTCAACCCCTTCCTGCAGAGTCCCAGCTCTCTAAAACCACAAAGAAGACTGTGGCAGTCAGAAGACAGCTTGCTATCACCAAGGAGTGAGAAAAAAGATTACCACCCTGCGGAATGGTTTAACCAAAGTCTGACCCCAGTGAAACGTCAGGACAAAGGGAAAGTCGTCACTGGCAGAAAGGTGACATTGTATTGCACAGAGGAGAGGGTAACCAAGAGGCAGAGTAGCCTGTTTGATGAATTTGACTCTGGACTGGAGGATCTATCGGGGGACCCAAGTGTTGGCTACACAAGTGACGGAAGCATGTCCAATGACAACCCTCAGCCAGAAAGCAAGGGGACCCAATCGGCAAGTGGTTACAGAGAAACACCCATCGAGAGGGAGATTCGTATCGCTCAGGAGAGAGAAGAGAGTCTAAGGCGATTGCGGGGCATCAAGCACACCGACGTCCAGGAGATGGTGGAGATCAAGACCAAGTCTCTGCTCTCCCAGCCTACACCGCCATTGATGCCTGTCAAGGCAAAAGAGAAGAACCGGGTGAGCTTCTTCATCCAGCACGAGATCGAAAAGGACAGCCAGAGGGAAGAGGACCTGCTGCACCAGGGGAGAGTCCCAGGTCTGTATGACCGGAGAACTCCCCAGGAACTGGAGGATAGGAGGAAGATCTTTGAGCTGCGAGACCAATCTGGAGCCGAGGAGAAGAGGAAAAGGGCTTGGTCATCACCCGGGGTCATTGTGAGGAGTAGCAGCTCAGATACGGAAGGCTATCCTTCCCCTTGCTGCCCTCACCGGCACTCAAAAGAGGCTGAGCTGTACATCAGCAGCATGAGCGCCTCTCCAAGTGTCAATACCACCAGCAAAGGCTGGGGTTCAGAGTCCCAAGACCTCACCAGAGTACTGCCAAGTATCTTCCCAGAGGACAGCGTCATGTTGAAAGGCCATGAGACCACAAAGGCGGCAAGCTCTGAAGTCACAGTGGTGGTGAAGACAATAAATACTAGCGAAATAGTAGATTACCCATCGTGGATAGTGGAAAGAAAGAAGCCAGTTCCAGCCAGTGGCTCCTCGGCTAAAGAAGCCTCCTCTTCATCCTCTCCCTCCTCCCCTACACCCACTGCTTTTGCAGTGCAGGGGTCTGAACCTAGTGATAAGCCTATTCCAACCTGGAGGGCGCACCTGGATTCTGGCGGCCTGCGACATCGAAGACCCAACACTCCTGATATTATCCAGAAGGAAATTGAGCAGGATCTGAAACGTGAGCAGGAGCTCCGGGAACTGCGAGAATCCAGTGGCCTGTCCGCCTCTATGGAAGGAAACTTGGACTGTGTAGAACGAGACGCTAAAGACTCATATCAATCGCAAAGCCTGCAAAGGGTAATCGTGAAACAGGAAGAGTCTGTCTTCTCTGAGAGCCCTTCACTTCCAGTAGAGCAGACGAGCTTGGCCAGACGGTCCTACTCCTCTATCACTCCAGTATCAATGCTAGGTAGGATGGTTCAGTCAATTTAATCATACACAAATCTATACAATTACAAGACTATGTAACTGAGGAATTATTCATGATGGCAATATCATATTCTTGTTTTTGGCTTGATTTAAGCAAATGTCTACATGCACCAAATGTCTTCACAATTCTAGCTTTAATGGATGTTGCATAACATTATTGTTTACTGTTGGCTTTCCTAGACTGGAAGAAATGACAAACTTAATTAGAACCTGAACTTTGGTCATATATGGGCAGAGGAACCAATGCGGTGTTACCAGCCATGATTAATCATTGACACAAAGGATATTATTTTGCATCCAAAAGGCTGAAATAAGACAAAAACATTGCTGCTTTTACTTGGAGTTGATGCACTGAAATGTAGTGGTTCAAGGCCCAGTGCGGTCAAAAACGTGATTTTCCTGTGTTTTATACATATTTACACACAGAGGTTGGAATGATACTGTGAAAATGATGATAATGCCCTTTTAGTGTAAGAGCTGTTTGAAAAGACTACCTGAAATGTCTGCCTGTTTTGGTGGGACTGAGTTTTGGCCTGCCTGGTGACATCACTAGGCGGAAAATTAGTTAATAGAGCAATAAGAAAGAGTTCCAAACCCCTCTGCCAGTAAGAGCTAGTTTCAGTTTTCCCCTCCCCACTCAGACCACTCCCACAGCCCTAGCAAAACTCTTGCCTGAGAAATTGTTCTTAGCTAAGAAGCTTTCTGTTTCTTTTTGACAATTTTCATTGAAAACAATCACAGTAAGGTACTTAATTATTACCCAGAAATGATTTGATATTGAGATAAAAACGTCTGAACCTTTTTAAGATCACTCTACAGCCAGTCACATTAAAGGCCTAATTCAGCTGTTTTTATGTCAATATCAAACAGTACCTTACTGTAATAGTTTCCCATAAATATTGTCAAAAATAAACAAAAATAGCGTTTTAGCAAAACTTTCTCAAGCAAGAATTTAGCTAGGACTGCTTGGGAGTGGTCGAGTGGGGAGGGGAAAACTGAAAACTAGCTCTTATTGGCAGAGATGTTTGGAACTCTTTTTGTTATTGGTCTATTAGCCTAAACTCCACCCATGCAAAACCTGCTGATTTAGAAGGTCATGTGTAGATTGTATTTTCAAATGGCAACTATGAGGAAATAACACTGATCAACTTTTACACTTTCATATGCAAAAGTCTGTGGACACCCCTTCAAATTAGTAGATTTGGCTATTTCAGCCACAACCATTGCTGACGGGTGTATAAAACTGAGCACACAGCCATAGACAAACACAGACAAACATTGGCAGTAGAATGGCCTTACTGTGAAGAGCTCAGTGACTTTCAACGTGGTACCGTCATAGGATGCCACCTTTCCAACAAGACAGTTCGTCAAATTTCTGTAAGTGCTGTTATTGTGGAGTGGAAACGTCTAGGAGCAACAACGGCTCAGCCACGAAGTGGTAGGCCACACAAGCTCACAGAACAGGACCGCCAAGTGCTGAAGCAAGTACAAATTGCCTGTCCTGTGTTGCAGTACTCACTACAGAGTTCCAAACTGCCTCTAGAAGCAACGTCAGCACAAGAACTGTTCGTCGGGAGCTTCATGAAATGGGTTTCCATGGCCAAGCAGCCGCACACAAGTCTAAGATCACCATGAGCAGTGCCAAGCATCGGCTGGAGTGGTGTAAAGTTTGCCGCCATTGGAGCAGTGGAAACGCCTTCTCTGGAGTGATGAATCACGCTTCACCATCTGGTAGTCCGAGGACGAATCTGAGAATGGCGGATAACAGGAGAATGCTACCTGTCCGAATGCATAGTACCAACTGTAGAGTTTGGTGGAGGAGGAATAATGGTCTGTGGCTGTTTTTCATGGTTCAGGCTAGGCCCCTTAGTTCCAGTGACAGGAAATCTTAACGCGACAGCATACAATGACATTCTAGACCAGGGTTCTTCAATCCTGGTCCTGGAGGGCCGAAACACCTCTGTTTTTCATCCTCTCCTTCTAATCAGGGGCTAATTCAGACCTGGGAAAACCAGGTGAGTGCAATTAACTACCAGGTAGAAATAAAAAACAGAAGTGTTTCGGCCCTCCAGGACCAGGATTGAAGAACCCTGTTCTAGACGATTCTGTGCTTCCAACTTTGTGCCAACAGTTTGGGGAAGGCCCTTTACTGTTTCAGCATGACAATGCCCCTGTGCACAAAGCGAGGTCTGTACAGAAATGGTTTGTCAAGATCGTTGTGGACCCTGACCTTAATGCAATCGAACACCTTTGGGATGAATTGGAACGGCGACTGCAAGCCAGGTCTAATTGCCCAACATCAGTGCCCGACCTCACTAATGCTTTTGTGGCTGAATAGAAGCAAGTCCCCGCAGCAATGTTCCAACATCTAGTGGAAAGCCTTCCCAGAAGAGTGGAGACTGTTATAGCAGCAAAGGGGGGACCAACTCCATATTAATGCCCATGATTTTGGAATGAGATGTTCGACGAGCAGGTGTCCACATACTTTTGGTCATGTAGTGTAGTTTCATCAGCTGTTGTACAATATGATACAAAACACAGGAAAAACAGAATTTTGACAGCACTGGGCCTTTTAAAACTAGTGTTAAGGCAAGATAATCTAAAATGTCTACCAGTGTCCATTTTCATGGTCAAGTGTGTACAATGGTATGACTATACTTTAGGCTATCATTATGTACAGTGCTTTCAGAAAGTATTCATACCCCTTGACTTATTCCACATTTTGTTTGTTAGAGCCTGAATTCAAAATAGATTACATTTATTTATTTTCTCACCCATCTACATATAATACCCCATAATGTCAAAGTGAAAACAAGTTTTTAGATTTTTTTGCAAATATATGAAATACAGAAATCTCATTTACATAAGTATTCACACCCCTGAGTCAATACTTTGTAGAAGCACCTTTGGCACCGATTTACAGCTGCGAGTCTTTCTGGGTAAGTCTCTAAGATCTTTCCATAACTGGATTGCGCAACATTTGCCCATTTTTTAAAATTATTTTCAGAATTCTTCAAGCTCTGTCAAATTGGTTGTTGATCATTGCTAGACCACCATTTTCAGGTCTTGCCATAGATTTTCAAGTAGATCTAAGTCAAAACTGTAACTCGGCCACTCTGGAAAATACACTGTATTCTTGGTAAGCAACTCCAGTGTAGGTTTGGCCTTGTGTTTTATGGTATTGTCCTGCTGAAAGGTGAATTAATCTCCCAGTGTCTGGCGGAAAGAAGACTGAACCAGGTTTTCCTTTTAGGATTTTTCTTGTGCTTAGTTCCATTCCTTTTTTATCCTGAAAACTCCCCAGTCCTTAATGATTACAAGCATACCCATAACATGATGCAGCCACCACTATGCTTGAAAGTATGGCACATGGGACTCAGTAATGTGTTTTACATTTTTTCATTTTAGTAATTTTAGCAGACGCTCTTATCCAGAGCGACTTACAGTTAGTGAGTGCATACTTACATGTACTACTTTAGTGACTTGTTGCAAACAGGATGCATGTTTTTGAATATTTGTATTCTGTACAGGCTTCCTTGATCCATCCTCCGTTTTCTCCTTTCACAACCCTTAAAGTCTAACTGTTTTAAAGTCACCATTGGCCTCTTGGTGAAATCCCTGCTTTTTTATTTTATTTTTTACCCATCTACCAATAGGTGCCCTTCTTTGCGAGTCATTGGAAAACGTCTCTGGTCTTTGTAGTTGACTCTGTTTGAAATTCACTGCTTGACTGAGGGACCTTACAGATAATTGTATGTGTGGGGTACAGAGATGAGGTAGTCATAAACAAATTATATTAACCACTATTCTTGCATACAGTGAGTCCTTTCAACGTATTATGTGACTTGTTAATCACATTTTTACTCCTGAACTTATTTGGGTTTGCCATAACAAAGGGGTTGAATACTTATTGACACGACATTTCAGCTTTTCATTTTTTGAGTTGTATGAATATTTTTGGCCCCTTATTTCCCTAAGATTTTTTAAACAATTCCGTATAGCTTAGTAGAACCCCTTAGACAGGGCTTAGACTCTTATGGGTGAAATATGGTTACGCACATGTATTGCTCTAATAACTTTCCACATACTATGAACACCGCCTTAATCATTCTCCTAGTCAAAAAAGAAAAGGACTCGAGACTACAGTAACTACTGTCCGATTTCTTTGATTTAATATGGATTTAAAAATAATTAGCAAAGCGATAGCCAACAGATTAGAAACCGTTCTTCCCAAAATAATACTTTCTGATCAAACAGGTTTTATGAAAGGCTGACACTCTTCAGAAAACAACAGGAGCCTCTTTAACATCATGCAACTCGCTTCCCAAACTGATATTCCTACCGCAGTAGTGACGTTGGATGCAGAGATGCCATTTGACAGTCAATATGACCTTCCTGAACTTGGCACTCGAGGAATTCGATTTTAGTGTGTGTATGTGTATATATATATATATATATATATGTATATATATATATATATATATATATATATATATATATATATATATATATATATATATATATATATATATATATATATATATATATTACACAGTGAGGGTAAAAAAGTATTTGATCCCCTGCTGATTTTGTAAGTTTGCCCACTGACAAAGACATGATCAGCCTATAATTTTAATGGTAGGTTTATTTGAACAGTGAGAGACAGAATAACAACAAAAAAATCCAGAAAAACGCATGTCAAAAATGTTATAAATTGATTTTGCATTTTAATGAGGGAAATAAGTATTTGACCCCTCTGCAAAACATTACTTAGTACTTGGTGGCAAAACCCTTGTTAGCAATCACAGAGGTCAGACGTTTCTTGTAGTTGGCCACCAGGTTTGCACACATCTCAGGAGGGATTTTGTCCCACTCCTCTTTGCAGATCTTCTCCAGACCTTAATCCACAGATTTTCTATGGGATTAAGGTCTGGAGACTGGCTAGGCCACTCCAGAACCTTAATGTGCTTCTTCTTGAGCCACTCCTTTGTTGCCTTGGCCGTGTGTTTTGGGTCATTGTCATGCTGGAATACCCATCCACGACCCATTTTCAATGCCCTGGCTGAGGGAAGGAGGTTCTCACCCAAGATTTGACGGTACATGGCCCCTTGGTGTTCTTGGGGTCATAGGCAGCATTCCTCTTCACGGCGAGTTGAGTTGATGCCAAAGAGCTCGATTTTGATCTCATCTGACCACAACACTTTCACCCAGTTCTCCTCTGAATCATTCAGATGTTCATTGGCAAACTTCAGACGGGCCTGTATATGTGCTTTCTTGAGCAGGGGGACCTTGCGGGCGCTGCAGGATTTCAGTCCTTCACGGCGTAGTATGTTACCAATTGTTTTCTTGGTGACTATGGTCCCAGCTGCCTTTAGATCATTGACAAGATCCTCCCGTGTAGTTCTGGGCTGATTCCTCACCGTTCTCATGATCATTGCAACTCCACGAGGTGAGATCTTGCATGGAGCCCCAGGCTGAGGGAGATTGACAGTTCTTTTGTGTTTCTTCCATTTGCGAATAATCGCGCCAACTGTTGTCACCTTCTCACCAAGCTGCTTGGCGATGGTCTTATAGCCCATTCCAGCCTTGTGTAGGTCTACAATCTTGTCCCTGACATCCTTGGAGAGCTCTTTGGTCTTAGCCATGGTGGAGAGTTTGGAATCTGATTGCTTCTGTGGACAGGTGTCTTTTATACAGGTAACAAGCTGAGATTAGGAGCACTCCCTTTAAGAGTGTGCTCCTAATAATCTCAGCTCGTTACCTGTATAAAAGACACCTGGGAGCCAGAAATCTTTCTGATTGAGAGGGGGTCAAATAGTTATTTCCCACATTAAAATGCAAATCAATTTATAACATTTTTGACATGCGTTTTTCTGGACTTTTTTGTTGTTATTCTGTCTCTCACTGTTCAAATAAACCTACCATTAAAATTAGACTGATCATTTCTTTGTCAGTGGACAAACGTACAAAATCAGCAGGGGATCAAATACTTTTTTCCCTCACTGTATGTATGTATGTATGTATGTATGTATGTATGTATGTATGTATGTATGTATGTATGTATGTATGTATGTATGTATGTATGTATGTATGTATGTATGTATGTATGTATGTATGTATGTATGTATGTGTGTATATATATTACACACACAGAAATGGTTTAAACTTTTCTCTAGCTCCCCACAAGCCTCAGTAATTACTAATAATATAATCTCAAGGCCTTTCAAACTACCCTTGGCTGCTGCGGTTCGCCAAAACAGTTCAATTATAGGCATCCGATCCCCAAACATAACTCCCAAAAAAGTATTTACGCTGATATTCTGATGTTCGTACAAGAACCCAATCGATCATTAGAAAACGTGCTCTCGACAATCAACATATTCGGCAGTATATCGGGATATAAGATTAACTGGCACAAATCAGAGAACCTCCTCCATAAATCAATTTAACTGGGACTAGCCAAAACTCTCCCCTGCAGATGGTAATTTCTTGGAGTGCAAGTACCGCATAGGCTAGATAAATTATATATATTTGACATGATGAATTTGCACCATATTCAAAATAACAATTCCACTTTGACGTAATGGGGTATTTTGTGTTTGTGTAGGCCAGTGACACACAAACTCAATGTAATCAATTTTACATTCCGGCTGTATCACGTGGAAAAAGTCAAGGGGTGTGAATACTTTCGGAAGGCACTGTAGTTTCATGTTGCATTCAATCTACATTTCAAATGTACTCTTTACAAGCATGTATGTGTTAACTCAATGTTTATTTCTCTATTCCCCTCCCGATAAAGCGGACAGCGCATCGCCCTTTCCCGCCTCCATTCGTCCCACTGCTCGTCTTCCCTCCTTTTCCATAGTGACTGCCCAGCCATGGGGCTCCCAATGGCCCACCTCCACTGTGGTGAGCAGGGTTGCCCCTCTGTTGCCTGCTAGCCCATGGGCAGAGATGGGTGGCTCCCCTGGGACTCCCACGCAAAAGGGCTTTACCGAAACCCTACTAGAGGACTTTGAAGAGAGGAGAGTCAAACTGAAGCTGGAAGAGAATGCTGTGAGGAAATACTGTATTGGACACAGAGGGAGTTATTGATGTTGTCTACATACATTGAAAATCCATTATAGACACACATAAGACAACTTTTAGGCATAGTTTGGAAAGAAATACAGCAATACAATATGCCTACAAAAGAGTACTAATAGTGTTGGAGAAACCATATACATCTTGTGAGATTTCTCAATTCATAGGTTTTATATCCTACAATGATAGTGTGCTAGATGCTAAATTGGACATTTTCTTTTCTGTTACCTCTAGTATGCAGGAATTCAGCCTACTGACGATGTGAACAATGAGGTAATTGGTTGCTTTTCTCTCTGTTGATATGCATTGAATCACTTGTCATTTGTCTCCGAGAAGGCCTTTATCACAGGTCCAATATGATGTTGCTGCTATTTCATCCATTGCAGGTCTTGGAGGCGACCCGTGTCACCAGGCACAAAAACAAGCGGGCACTGCGCTGGGAGGCTGGCGACTACACCAATGAGGACGGCCAATGAGTCTACCAGCCCTCTCCACTGGAGGGCATGGTGAGAGAGGGCAGAAAGGAGAAGAGATGAACAACAGGCATTTTAGGGAAGTTGTCCCATCTCAGCACATATTAATATACTCTGTCTACACACTAACTGGCTGAACTAATGATTGGTGCACTCTGTGATAACCCCCCGTCCATCAACATCTGGCACCTGAGCCTTGCCCCGACTAGAGCAGGTACCCTTTCACGATTTATAAGCGAGAGACAAGTGAACTGAAAAAAAGATTTAATAAAGATGGGACAGGTTTTAGCTGAGGCAGAAAATGGTCCAAATGCCATCATAGGTGGATTGTAAACGGAATGGAATTTAAGAGGAGTTCTGCGCCTGCTTAGAATGCATTGCCTTGTTTTGGGATGAAACGGTGTATGACTTCTTTTTAAGTCTGGCAATCACTGCTAGGTAGCTTTGATCAGGCCCATCTGCCCTCAAAAGTATAGAAAATGAGTGAGGGAGCTATTTTTGTCTTGTCAGTTGTGCTTTGCAAAGCAAAAACAAACAAGAAACCAATCGGATATCCATTATGTATTTAATAAAGTTAACATTTCTAAAACAATATCCAGTCCAATGAAGCACTTGCAGTACCGTCTTCAAGAAATGTTGACTTTTGTCTAATTTAATATGAAATAATATCTAATAAAGAGTTAGCTACAGCTGATACCAGTATGTTTGTTTTTAATTTGACAAGAATGTGCTTTGAGAGCAGAAATTTGTGTAAGACTTGTTACATAAACCTGCCAGGTCCTTATGTAATTATTTCCTTTCTTGGGTAATGTGCTATATGAATGTAGCCTAGCAGTTAAAAGCCTTGGGCCAGTAACCGAAAGGTCGCTGGTTTGAATCTTCGAGCAGTCTAGGTGAGAGAATCTGGCGATGTGCCCTTCAGCAAGACACTGAACCCTAATTGCACCTGTAAGTTGCTCTGGATAAGAGGGTCTGTTAAATTACTAAAATGTAATGTAAGTTCAATGACAAACAAGTTTAATCACCCTCAACCTGACTGTTGCAACATGACAATATCTGGTTTTGATGGAGAGACTATGGTAAGACATACTGCTGAGAATAGCCCAGGGAATGTAGATGTGATAAGCGATTCAACTCTGCTACATTTGGTGGCAGCGGTGGGATCCACTGCCTAAACGAGCAGCGATTTCAAATCGGATGCATTGTAGATGAAGTTGATCAAATAGAGAATCTCCAAACTGATTCAAATGGAGTAAGACATTGCCATCTGCTGGGCAGTCACGAACTGATTGTAGGGGATTTGAGAGTTTAACTAATGTTGAAACTACAAAAGTATGGCCAGAAGTATGTTGACACCCCTTCAAATTTGTGGGTTCAGCTATTTCAGCCACACCCATTGCTGCCATATATGTTCAAGCAGATTTAAGTCAAAACTGTAATTTGGCCAATCAGGAGCATTCACTCTCTTGGTAAGTAACACCCTTGTAGATTTGGCATTGTGTTTTAAGGTATTGTCCTGCTGAAAGGTGAATTCATCTCCCAGTGTCTGGTGGAAAGCAGACTGAACCAGGTTTTTGCCTGTGCTTAGCTCCATTCCTAGTCCTTAACAATTACAAGCATACCCATAACATGCTTGAAAATATGCAGTGGTACTCTGTAATGTGTTGTATTGGATTTGCCCCAGACATAACACTGTATTCAGGACAAAAAGGTAATTGCTTTGCCACATGTTTTGCAGTATTACTTTAGTGACTTGTTGCAAACAGGATGCATGTTTTGGAATATTTTTATTCTGTACAGGCTTCTGTTCACTCTGTCAACTACGTTAGTAGTGTTTAATCAATTTTAAATTCATGCTGTAACACAATGTGGAAAAAGTCAAGGGGTGTGAATACTTTCTGAAGGCACGGTATACTACAGTATGCTTAAGTTTGAACAGGTCAGACTACCTAATTTTGGTCTCCCCATTGCCGACCGTTGGTGAGCAGGCAAAAGGTGAGGCTGGAGGTAAGCCTTTGCCAGCGCCCCATTGATGAGCATGGCAGGGTAGATCAGCTCATGCTCACAGCAAGGGCATATCTGTGTAACGCTGAGGGTCCCCTTGCTGGTCTTCTATGTTGCATGTTCGGCTGCAAACTGGACATCTCTCAAACAACTGCAGCAGGCAATCCTCCTAAACTATGCATTAAGTTTGGGAAACCCTGAGCTAGCCTCTAGCTCGCTAGCCTGCCTTGCTAGATGATCAAATTACATTACATAACCAGCTACATGTATGAACAGCTAGCTAAGTGAATCAAATATAATAAGCTAACTTATTAGCTAGCTATCTTGATTTGTATCATTGTAAATTAAAAACACAAGCTACAAATGTATTTGTAGATAACAGCCATGGAAGGGGGTGAAAGGACTGCAGCTCCAGCTGTCAGGAAAGCGAGTAGGGCTGGATAGGGCAGGTTATTTTGTGGGAGGACATTATGAAAATATTCTCCAGTTCCAGACCCTAGTAAGGACAACTATTAGGACAGAGATAATAGCAACATAATTTTCAGTGCTGTCTAATTCTGTGATGTTTTCTGTCAGATACGGAGAGCTGTGAAAGCCTGTCCGCAGAGGAAGAGGTCCCAATGAATGTCCCAAGAGACTAAGGGTATATCCTTGTATACCACAGGTTATATGTGTACCTATTAGCAAATGTTGTATACAGTTATTAAACATTGCACAATGTATAACCCTATTACAACTGGAGCAGGGCAACCCTGCTTCTGGAGGTCTGCTGGCTTCTGTTCCAGTCCAGCATTAACACCTGATTCAATCGATAATAAAGTGTTCTATTGCTGGGTTGGAATAGAAGTCTGATCACCCAGTAGATCAGGGATCAGTGAAGCAAGGTTAGCCAATGCTGGTATGGACTTTTCTGCTTCACCTGAAATTATGCTTTACTAATACATAAGTTGCTTTGGATAAAAGTGTCTGCTAAATGGCATATATTGTTATATTATACAATGCTTTCAGAAAGTATTCACACCCCTTGACCTTTTAGTGGGATTTTAATGGATTTAATTGTAATGTTTTGTCAATGAGCTACACAAAATACTATGTAATGTTAAAGTGGTAAATAAAACACTAATATATCTTGGTCATCAAAAAGAAAGGAGGACCAAGGCATTCTTCATATAATTAATTAAAATGCCTTTATTTGTATGGCATGTTCAATAGAAACAAGATTTTTTTTTTAATCCGACGCGTTTCGGCTGCATGGCCTTCGTCAGGGAGTACAAAGAAATAATACAATGTCCTCTTTTGAACAGCTTTTCCAATTAGCCCTAATTTGAAGAGGGAGTGGTTACAAAGTTGATTGGACACACCTAGTAAGCAATCCTATACACATTAACAAGTGAAATACTGTAACTATGTTATCATACAAATACAACTCCAAGTTAGAAGTATCAGAACACTTAGAAAGGTAGTTCTAACCTTAAATATGACTAGGAAAAGTGTCAAAAATAAGAAAGCAATATATTCCATAGTACACTAGAAAACAGCAAAACATGAACAACAACAGTCTAAACATAGCTGAGGGCAAATGAGCACAATGTCCACTAGATGACAGCAAATGGACCTATCACAACCCTACAGAAAGGGTGAGAAATCCATATCTTCATTTAAACCAGGGTATTTAGTGGCCTGTAGTTTGTAAAACCAAAAACTTTCCCTTTGGTTTAACTGTTTCAGACGGTCCCCTTTTCTAATAGAGGCCGGAATATGATCAATACCCATAGCTTGTAGGGAGGCAGGGTTACCATGGTGTAAGGACTTGTAGTGCCTTGCCATGGGGTAGTCTTCATTGCCTACCCGTATGGCGTACTTGTGTTCCGCTAAGCGGTCTTGAAGGCGTCTCTTTGTCCGTGGAAATTGTGAGAGCAATAATTTAATCCTTTTTCAATTTCATTGCATGAATTCACAATGGAAATACAACATATCTTGACATGCTATATAATTTGAACACGTCAGTGCATTTGTTACGATAATCCATATAAAGTAAAGTACAGTAATTTGTTAATGCTGTAGGTGTAAGTGGAGGGTCGGATTTACGTACAGAATAATACGAAATGCTCTGAGACCAGGTTGGCATTTTACACCTGGATTTGTTAGCAGTCAATATCAACTAGGGATATCATGTCATATTGTCACTTCTCTGGAATCCAGCGCAAGTAGGATCATACGGCCTACCTTTAGGCCTATGCAGCGGAGGTTGCAGGATCAGACCGAAAGCACGATCTGTCTTTATTATTTTTCTTCCTCACAAATATCGTAATCAATTCACCAGAATGTTACATTTTCATCCCATAAGTATTGAAGGTAGTGCGATGTTACAGCGATCTTTAGACATATGCAGTACCACCACTGAGGTTTATAACCCACCCAAACAATGCCTATCTGAAATGTGAAAATGATCAATGAAATCACCAGGTAGCCTATTGTCATGTACAGTCATTTAGCAAACGCTCTTACCCAGAGGCAAAGATTCGTCCGTAGCAGTTCGCTAAATGGCACTTTATATGAATAATATTAAAGTAGGTTGGCTACTATGTTTTTGCCAGGCAAAAACAGAGAAAATTAAACATGCGCTATCTGGCCACTAATCTAGGTATGTGCACCCACCTTCGCGTTCCAATGCTGATGACTGGACATTGGTCAAGACTCACAACTTTTTGGTTCTGAAGCACAGATTTAATAAATGATAAGTGACCAGAACAAATAAGCAAAGGTATAAATATAAAAAATTAATGGTAGGATATTAAAATATGTATGACTTTTTTATTTTCCCATTCAGTTTCACACTTGCAACCCCCCCCCAAAACCTTCTCACTGCTAGCGCACCTGACCTGTGTTGATTGACAGTTTGCTGGTCCAATCATAGGGCAGAGTGTGTTTCACTATAGTGTTTTTTTTTTTGCAAGTGTGATACTGTCTCTGGCTTCATGGAGTGTAATCCACTGGAGACGCTGTGCCACAAAATTAGTGACAACATTTTACAAAACCTGGCCAGATCATTTCAAGTCTTCAGACTCAAGTCAAAGTCCAGAGTCTCCAAATCAAGTAACTTTATTTTCTATCAAGTCGCGTCTCAAGTCATCCAATTTGTGAATTGAGTCCAAACCTCTGGGGCAGTTACCACAGGAGGCCAGTTACCCCACGTTACCCTATAATGCTGGGAGCTGATTTACGGTCATCCTGGGGTCTGTATTCACAGAACAGCATTTACTGCATGCGGCCTCTGCAGAAGTATGGGTATTAATACCTCTTGGACTTCGCAGAGCAGAGCTGTTGTGAAGGAAGTTGTCAAGAAATTGAGTTTGTGTTTATACAGGACGTACCACCCCCACCTACCATCAACCAATCATGGCAATGCAGAGCTGTACGGAGCCCTCCGCATTGCTACCAGATTTGGGAGGCGCACAGCGATGCTGTGCAGAGCTTGATTTGGCCTGCGCAAGCCTCCAGAGGCTCCACAATTGCGTCACAACCTCCATACGGCGCCTCCGGATCGCATTGCCAGAGCAAGCATAAGTTGGCTTTTAATCGTCTTAAAGCAGATCTGATTGAATAAAGCCCTTAATATTATTATTTATACAAATGTGTTTCTTTCCCTGCCAAGCAGTTTTCTTTCATTTTGAAGTTTTTATCTGGCAGCTAACCTTCCTCAAGGTCTTCACCTCCACCTCTGGATGCAGACGCATTACTTGCTCTGAAAAGGAGTAAAGACATTATATACATCAGGGTTCATACACATTTTGACAGTTGGAATTTCATGACTTCTCAATTACTTCTCCATTACTTTTAATCGAATTTCCATGACCAATAATTGGTGGTGTCTTTGTATACATGAAAAAGTATGCATAAATGTGCTATTAACACAGGGAGGATGCTCTCTGATTTAATGTACCATCTCCTGCTGTTGTGCCCGTGAGCAAGGCACTTAACGCCCCACAAAGTTGAATATCTGCACTGTTAGGTTACTGTATAAAACACGTGGTCAACCCTCTATCTGGAGAGCTTCTGGGTGTTGAGGCTTTTGATCCAGCCCTAAAAACACACCAGAGTCTGTTCATCAATGTCCTGTTGAGCAGCTGATTTTTAGAATGTGATGTGCTAGAATGTTGCTGGAACAAAAGCCTGCACACCCAGAAGCTCTCCTGGAGGATGGTTGGTCACCCTTGATATAAAACATTGCAACATTACAACCAATACAACAATAGATAATTGAGTAGTAACAAGTAGGCTATGATTACTAAAGCATCATTTCAAGTGGACCAAAAAAGTCTATACAAGCGTTGGTCAACCTTGCGTCACTGATGCCCGATGTACTCGTTTTGCAGGAAGTAGCCTAGTCGTTTTTGAACTTTTGTAGGCCTTTTGAATGGTATTCAATGGGCAAAAACGTAGTGCAATGTTATTGGTAATGGTGAGACGTTAGCATTTTTTTTGGGGCATGATCTTTGTGCATCTAACTTTCTCACTGATTATTATTCACAATTCGTTCAGGATAATCCGTAATCATGGTAGCATCCACATTAATGTGTTAAGTGTTCAGAAACATATTCTATTATTATTTACAATAAAAGTGACTCCAAAAAGACACATTATTTACACCATTCATTTCTATTGGGCACAACATAATCGGAAACAAAACCAAAAACTGCGAATGCATGCAAGTTTGTAGAGTCACAAGCTTGATGCAGTCAATGCGTGTTAGGAATATGGGACCAAATACTCAACTTTTGATTTACGACACCTTCAAATGGGGGAGCTAGATACATGCATTAATTTCTAAACAGTAAAAGAGACATGTATGAAAATACCCTCAAATAAAATGTGATATTCTGTACTGTCGCCTCATATAAAACATTTGATCTCAAATCCAAAATGATGGAGTATAGAGCCAAATTAACAGACTTAGCTTTACTGTCCAAATACATCTGTAGGGGTGTACATTGTGTTTGACTTAATTGTATACATTTGTTAATAGGTACACATTACCTGTGGCATACAAGTATATACCCTTAGTCTCTTGGGACATTCATAGGGACCTCTTCATCTGCGGACGGGCTTTCACAGTTCTCCGTATCTGAGGACAGAAAACATCACAAAGAAACAGGCTTCATTATACTAAAATTAGACAGCACTGAATATTATGCTGCAATTATCTCTGTCCTAATAGTTGTGCTTACTAGGGTCTGGAACTGGATAATATTTTCATAATGTCCTCCCACAAAATAACCTGCCCTATCCAGCCTACTCTCTCCATTTTCTGACAGCTGGAGCCGCAGTCCTTTCGCCCCTTCAATGGCTGTTATCTACAAATGCATTTAGAGCTTGTTTTTAATTTACAATGATAAACATCAAGATAGCTAGCTAATAAGAAGTTAGCTAGCTATTGATATTTGATTCACTTAGCTATACAGTAAAGTTAGCTAGCTAGCTGCTCATACACAGTGGCCTACCTGAAGGTACAGTAGCTAGGTAGCTAGTACATTACATTAAAAAAAATGTTTTTACTTACATTAATACATTTTCCAACTGCCTCAGTTTTTTGGGGGTCCTTAGAAAAACAACGATTCTTTCAGTCTCTTAGCATGTATTTCAGCCAATGGAAAATCTAACTATTGTGAATAAAAGAGTGGAAGGGTGAGGGATGAGAAGGAGAAGTGAGTCTTGACTAGATCAGGGGTGAGGATTGACTAGGGGAGGATTAAGACTTGATTTGTGCAGGGTTGATACTTGACTAGGGGAGGGTCTGAGGAGACGGAATGAGGAAGTTCCTAATATGTATTATGTAGCAATGGATGAATCCAAGATCCAAGCCCCTTTCACTTGGACCTTTCCCTTCAATGCATTTTGAGAAAGAGGTGAGGAAAGAATGACATTGCAGCATACTTTAAAAGCGAGTCGCATCACCTTGCATCATAAATAACTATACAATATCAGTCAATCATAATTTACCCATGATACATCACGGTTTTGATGCTCTCGAACACGGACAATAATTGAGTTTCAATCCGATCTCGCATGGTCGACAATGCAGCTTTTAAAGGGGCAATTCAGCATTTGCTACATACATTTTTGGACGTAAATTAATGATATGTACCCATTGATTCTTGAAGAATATAACTCATAAATGCCTCATTAGCTTAGTTTACCAGTCGTACCCCATCAGAACCCAAAATATAGGGCTCTATTCAATCTGTATCGCTGAAGCATTAAAGATTGTGTGATAGAAATGTTAAACGCCAACATTTGCCGCTAACGCAGGAACATTGCCTTTAAATTTCAATCATGCTGTAACGCTGAACATCCGTGTTACGGATTGAATAGAGTGCATAAGCTTGTTTTGTAAACAAAGTAAATGTAAAAAACGATGTATAGCCTCAAAGCTATGATTTTGATATCGTGGACAGTCAGTCCTTGCATCCATAGCTCTGTCAATGAATTTGAGAGTGATGACATTCTCCAGGCCCATCCCTCAGCTTTTTACCGAAACAGTGGCGGGTGTGCCTGCTTTGTTATTGTTTCAACTGCTGATTGACCCTTTAAAGGAAAATTCAGATTGAGCCGACAAATGCAGCGTTTACCGTGATCTCGCGAACGTGGGAACATTGCCTTTAAAAGCCGCAAAGCCTATATCCCGCTATCGGATTGAATCCCGGTGTGGTGACACTGATGGTTTGTTGGGACTGATTGCTTCTACAGTTGTGGCTAGATAGATGGAGTTCAGCTATGGACAGAAGTGACTTTATGTAGCATGTTAGGAGAACTAACACAGCAGGTTAGGATAATTAAAGTAGCAGGTTAGGAGAATGAGGTTAAGGTTAGGAAAAGGGTTAGGGTAAGGCTTAGCTAAAACGCTACAGTTGTCAACAACTGTTGTCCCTGACACAACAACTAGATGGAGCTGTACTCCATCTAGCCACAACTGTAGAAACCATCAGTCCCTACACTGGCCTCAAACCTGTTATGAGGGCATCTCCGCCTCCAGGGCACTGGCAGAACGAATGTGATTGGTTGGATGAAAGCTCAGTGGGCAGAGCGACAGGTCAGTGGGTGGAGTTTACAGGTGAGAGCAAAAAAAAATACAAGGCATGTTGGTGGTGGATGGAGGGCGTTAAACACAGGTTATGACAGACAAGGTCACCAGTTCGAATCCCAATGCAGGTTTTGTTTTCCAACATAACTAATCACATTTCTAATCTAGTGAAAAAAGGAGTGGTGCCCTACCCCCTACTGACGCAGTAGACTAGGCACTGGGATAGGGATCAGGTCACAGGTTCTAATCATGAAAGTTGAAAGTCAGGGAAACAACACCAATTAAGCACAGATTTATAAAAGGGGTATATGTATTGGTAAAAGAGAAAAAACTAAAATTAGTGTTTCAATACTGAATCAATCCACCCTTTCATTATTCAACTAACGACCACACTCACTTGACACTGCCAAAACCAGCAGAAACAATCTAATGACAATTTTACAGACATTCATAGCATTTCCTGGGTGAATTCCAGACACTTGCAAGTGATGTGTGAACCACCAACAGGTTATTGAAATAGACAAACATTCATTTATAAGTGCAAGGGAAAAGAGGTGTCTATAAGTACAAAAATATAGCACCAAAAACTGAAATATAAAGGCTTCAAAGAAATGATGTACCATCTCCCAAAATGTGCTGTTCAATTTGGTTGCCAAAGAGCAATAGAGCATATTAATCTCAATGGGTTTAGTTATGTTGCGGCGTGATTTACAGATATGAACACCTATGTCCATGCAAAGTGCTACGGTCACTTTTATTGTGACTGAAGCGCAGGAGAGCCTCAGATTTGGACAAGAGGTATCTCATTCGAATAATTGTATTATAATTACATTTACATTTTACATTTTAGTCATTTAGCAGACGCTCTTATCCAGAGCGACTTACAGTTAGTGAATACATTTTTTATTTTTTTATACTGGCCCCCCGTGGGATGGAAACAGACAAACACAAATGGGGCAGGGATGGAAACAGACAAACACAGGGCCTTTCTTTAGAACTTTTTGGGCATAATTGCTATGGATTCCAATGAGCCAAATATACTACTGAACATGGCTTTCAAAATATTGTCACAAGGAGGGAGAATCAGTAGGCGGTAGTAGACATTCTGGGACACAGCTTTGACATTCTGGGACACAGCTTTGACAACAGAGCCAAGACATGTTATGAACAGCAGAGGGAGTAAGAGTCACACATTATCCAAACCACTGCAGAATTTGATATTTACATTTTAGTCATTTAGCAGACGCTCTTATCCAGAGCGACTTACAGTTAGTGAGTGCATACATTTTTCATACTGGCCCCCCATGGGAATCGAACCCACAACCCTGGCGTTGCAACGCCATGCTCTACCAACTGAGCTACAGGAGGCTACATAGAATATATGGTGCACACAAATACAGACATGATGGATTGAAAAAAGTTAAGATTAGTATGAGATATATTTCATAACTCCACTAGTGTGAAATAGCTATCCAAATAAGTGACCAATGTAATGCAATCCATTTTCAATAATTTTTGCTCAGACTTATAGCTAGTACCAAAAAACATGCTGCCATTTCAGACTCTTCCAGAGAACAATGTTCTGCTTACTTTGTCCTGCCATTGGCTAATGATATCATGTGAGCAGCCTGTTGCTAACCAAATGATAGTAAGTGATAAAGTAGCCACACCACATTATTGATATAAATTAAAAAAAATACAGAAAACTAAATTTAGGAAAAACAAATAAATAGAATTGCTAAGAAAAGAAAAACAGATGACATTACATTTTTCTGTCTGAAATAATTGGAATTCTATGATTTGCCAAGATGTGGCTGGCTGCACACACCCTTTTCACATGATATTTTCAAATGTACATTGTACTCTCAAAGAGCCATGGCATTTGTTTGCTTAGTGCCAGACGTGATATTACATTATATTCAAATTAGATTTTAACTTACAAACTAAGAAAAAACGACGTGAGATCTGCATGCTTGTACAACTCGGCATGCCCTAAAAATATAATTTCAAGCCTACAAAAAAAATAAAGAATAACAGTTTATTTAAAATCCTTTCATATTCCTTCTCCTTGAATAAAATGAAAATATCCTTCGCAACAAAGAGCATTATAACACGAGTGCTTGGTCTGCAAGCAAAGTGGTGGGCATGGTAGTGCAAGCAGTGCTGGCATGCATTTGGACTCAAATCTGCTTTGATTGAGGCTAAAAGCATCGACATTCACAGATAACGCCATTTACATTCCACTGCAATTAACCGGATACACAAGCGATTGCTGATATAACTGTGATTTTCCGTTCTTGTTAAAAATCTTATGTTTAGCATTTACTTTAGTTCACTTAGGCACGATAATAACCACTATTTGTGATAAATGTAACGTACTGTCTTGCAAAGTATTGCTCATGACTTCCCTATTATCATATCTCATTTTGTGTATCCCTCTTCAGTGAAGCTTACCCTCTATAATGCATGTGACATACAGTGGTCCCATTGATATGGCATATTTAAGCAATAAGGCCCGAGGAGGTGTGGTATATGGCCAACATCCCACAGCTAATGGCTGTTCTTAAGCACAACGCAACACGGAGTGCCTGGATACAGCAATTAGCTGTAGTTTATTGGCCATATACCAAAAACCCCTGAGGTGCCTTAATGCTATTATAAACTGGTTACCAACGTAATTAGAACAGCTAAAATATTTTTGGGGTCATACCCGTGGTAAACGGTCTGATATACCACGGCTTTCAGAAAATCAGCATTCAGGGCGCAACCCACCCAGTTTATCATTACAATTAGAGGATGGTGACGTCATGCAGCTTCTCTATGATAAAAACTATTCTGGTATTGAGGAGGGACTCAAATAGGGTTTTGGATAGTTGCTAAAAAGCTGGTTAATTAGTGTGGAAATATACTGTACTGTTAACACTTCAGTCAAAGTGCATTTTTTTAATGAAGTAACTACTCAGTCCTAAAACTGTAATTCAGTTATGTGAGTCGGTACATAACCGACTCAATTGTCTATTGCTTTCCATCTACCACTACATATGAGTATTTATTTTTAGTACAAATGATTACTTAGTATTTACCAAGTTAATTCATTTAAAAAGACACTGTCAATAGTGTATCCCACAGTATGTGCTCTAGATGAAGGGTTAAAGTGACTGATATGAATGTTACACAAAATGCCGCACATTTCATGATTTCTTGAAACATGGACTTCATTATTTTATCAATGTCGGAGTAATCCTTCTGTTCACACGCATAGCATTACCTTCCAAGACATTGGCTATCTCCTTATAATGTTCATAGACCGTCTATGAAACTCAAATAGGATGTAGAAACATGTCGTCGTCCTTCAGTAAGTGCTGAGGTCTCTACACGTTCTACATGCGCACCAGGAGACAACAAAGGTCCCATCTTCACCTCCTCACACACACCCTCTGCCTTTTTTAGCCTTTGACGGACATCATATTCTATTGTAACACTTATTCTCTCACTGCGGTCCCCTTGTCTGTGGAAATTGATAACTGTGCAAATGGGTGCAGGGCTAAATATACCTATGAAATGCTATACGGATTAAATGATTAATCGTTGAAGGAAGAACTCAGGAGTTCAGCCCCATGGAGGCAGAGGGTTTCCTACAGCTGTCGACTAGTTTCCTCTGAGCAGTTGCGGATTTGGATCACAACTACCTGGCTACTGATAAGAAATATGAGGACCTTCGATTAGTATAGCCAGTCTTCTAAGTCCACCTTACCTAGCATTCATAATGAACAACCTTTCTTCATGTTGGTAGACCAAAGACTCTTGGACATCTTCATGTTCTGACTTCATTTCCATGGTATAGACGTACCCAGGCAAAGATGGGAGTGCTTGATGGAGTCCTCTTTATATTTATAGGATTTAAAGGAGGAGCAAAGCCTGCTAATCCACCAGGCTATACTTGATGCATGCTGGGGTGGGAAATCGTCAGTTTAGAGGGGGGAAATGAGTCCATCATAATTTAAGAGAAGATAAAGTGGGTGAGATACGTTGGTGGGTGAGAGTGCAGGGATCTGTAGATTCGTCTTGCTCTCTCTCTCTCTCGCTCTCTCAGAACTCCACTTTACAGGCAGGGAAGGTCTCCTCCTGCATGGCCACAGTGCTGTTGCTGCCCAGCACGGTGATGCCCAGCTCCCCCTGCCTCTCGTGGGTCTCCTGGTACCACTCGTGCATCGTCAGTGAGTCAAAAGTGGGGATCAGGGTCACCTGAGAGTGGAAAGGTAGAAGGGCAAATCAAAATGAGAGCATGAGTACATAGACATACTTTTTTTGTTGACGTACTACAAATACGGAAAAAGAGAAATAAGTGGAGAGAGGGGGAGAAAGTGACCTGCACATCGGGCCAGGCGGTCTTCCCCTCCAGTAGGGCGTCAAGAATGGGTCTCATGACAGACTCCTTCAGGGGCTCGTTACCACTGACGATGTAGCAGGAGGAGCGCAGGCGTCGGAAGAACTCCACGTCAATGGTGGTAGAGGCACAACCAGATGGGAGATAAGCCAGGTCCAAGTAAACTGGGGCCCCTCCAGCTGCACAGGCCTTACTGCCCACAGAACCTGCAGGACACAAAGCAGAGTTAGGCATAAGAAGACAATGTACACAGAGTGTACAAAACATTAGGAACACCTGCTCTTTCCATGACAGACTGACCAGGTGAAAGCTATGATCCCTTATTGATGTCACTTGTTAAATCCACTTCAAATCAGTGTAGATGAAGGGGAGGAGACAGGTTAAAGATGGATTTTTAAGCCTTGAGAGACATGGATTGGTCATCCAACCAACTTGACACAACTGTGGGAAGCATTGGAGACAACATGGGCCAGCATCCCTGTGGAACGCTTTCGACACCTTGTAGAGTCCATGCCCTGATTCATTGAGGCTGTTCTGAGGGCAAAAGGGGGGGGAGGAGGGCAACTCAGTATCTGGAAAGGTGTTCCTAATGCATTGTAAAATAATTTTAGAAACCAAGTACTAAAAGATGATCAAACGTCATCGTTCTAAGTGTAAAACACTGTCTGTGCCTACCTGATGAAGTTGACCTTGCAGTCCCAGGTCTGGAGCCATTAGTGGTATTGCGGGATGAAGGCCTTGTGTCAAGACTTGAGGTGGTCTTCAATGTACCAGTTGTGCTGCCAGTCTTGGTCTTGCTGTTCAGAGCTGTACTGGTGGCTGACGTTATCCTCTGTGTGACACCGGCTGGTTTCTTGGTTTTTGCGGCGGCGCTCTTTAAGGTCTTGCTTGGAGCATCAGCCTCAGGGTCAGCCATGCAGGCACCGGGCTGGGGCGGCAAGGGGGGCAGGTCCTTCATTGGGGCTGGGGGAGGGTCCTGAGAGGAATGTTGAGCTCCTCTGTTGGAGGAGTGAGAGCTGGGATGGTCGTGTGGATGGTGGGGTGGGAAACTCCCAGAATCCTCATCAGAGTCCATGTCTGCAGTGATGGAGGGGCAGTCTTCAGTCCCTGGGGGTATGTCTGAATCTGTGGCTGTGTTGAGGGACTCACTAGCAGATGTGGGTGGAGTCTCCTGGCCTTGTGGCGAATGTCGATCACTATTAATGACGCTTTGTGGCTTAGCTAGCTCCTGGGAGTGGTCGCTGTTTCCTGAGAGCTCTCGCGGGCTACCTGTGGCTAGCCCCGGAGACAGATGCTGTTGTTGGTTCTCTGGGGACTTTGGGTGCTTGAATTCACAGGGTGAGACCAGGCAGAGGTCGACGTCATGGGGAACGTCAGGGAGAAGACCCTGAAGTCCAGTAAGGCGTTCCTCTGAGCCGTCCCCTGGTGGACGCATGTTATGACATGTCCTCAACGGTAAGGACATCCCCATTTTGGGGTCAGGATCAGCAAAATGCCCATTCGAGTAGGACCTGTCCATATGGTCTCCCTTGGGTGACTCATCAATCGATGGGAGCACCTGTTCAAAAGACACGGAAAGAGACTCATCAACTTCTGTCGAGTGTGGGGAACCGATTTCAGCAGGCATAGAGGTAATATTGGCGGAAACAGAGTCAGGCAGCATAAAGGGACTCAGTGTCAAAAGGCTTGATTGCTTGTCCTGTGATGATGTAGAGTTTTCTAGGTTCCCCCTCAAGGAGCCTACCTCAGAGTTCCTGCAAGAACCCATGACGTGGCAGTCTTCAAACCCAAGGCTAGGCACCCTTCCCCCGAGACTACTGTCCTCACCAGAGCCCTGAGCATCCTCTTCAGGTGATTGGTGGAAAGGGGTATGCCCAGCGCTATTAGGGGCTGAGTCAGCAGGGGAGACCAACTCTAAAGTCTTCTCATCTGAGCTGGCACATGCATCTTCTTGTCCATTTCTCAGGGCCCCATCAAGAAGCCTGTATTCAGTTGGTGTGAGATCAAAGTACACACTGCGGTCACTTTTAGGAGTTTTTGCAAGAGGTGAAGTGGTTCCCAGGGCCTTCTCTGGATTTGGGAGTGTCTCCATGCAGCGGAACTTTTCTGGACTTTCCAACATGTCCCTCTTCTCTGCATTTTCTCTTGATCTATTCTCTGTTGCAGGTTGCACCATTCCTTCATTGTTACCTGTAGTGCTCACTACAACAGCAGTCTTTTTCTCTGACTCTCCATTTTCTGCTCTAAGCTTCTCGAATTCCGCTGTCATGTCTTCAGGCGTTGACATCTTGGAACGATCCGCGTCCCCTTCAGAGGCCAAAGCTTTTGGATTCTCCGGCATTTTACCCGTCTTTGACTTTGCCCCCTTGTTCAATGAGTCTTTCTTGGGGATTGCATCCTTCTTCAAAGTTCCATTCTTGCCTAAGGGCTTTTTTGCCTCTGTGTTTCCTAATGAAGGTCCAGTTGTCACTTTTTTGACATCCTTGCTGAGAGGTTTTGTTGGTTTCTTCTCCTCTGGCTTTACCTCCTTCTTGATCTCTTTCTTTGGATCAGGTTTGACATCTTTCTTTGGTTTTAGACCAAGAGGTTCTTTCTTAATTGGTTCTTTCTTTTTCTCCACAATCTCATCCTTTTTGGCAACACCTGCAGAGGCTCTCTCATCCCTCTTTTTACCTTCTTTTTTCTCATCCTTTAAAGGTTCTTTCTTTGTCATAAGCTTTTCAGGTTTTGGAGGTCTTTGTTTAGCATCCCCATCCTTCAATTTTGACTTCTCTTCCCCTTCCTTCTTTTCTTTAGGAGTAATGTCACTTGGGCCCTTGGGCTTGGTCTTCACGTCTTGTTTCTTAACGTCCCCACGTCCAAGTTTGTCCTTCAGCAAGGCACTGCTAGGTCTTGAATCCTTGAGCAGGGACTTAAGGCTCTCCCGACTCTCTGCACGTTTTGGTTGTTTATCTGATTTGGATGCTTCAAGGTCCCTGAGGCTCACGGCGGGGTGTTTCAGGAATTCTAGATGCTTTACTTTGTCAAGTCCTTCAAGAATCTTAGCCTGCGGAGTACACCCAGGGAAGAGAACTCGAATGATCTTCTCTTGAGGACTGGCAGGATGCCACACCAGTAGAGCACAGATGGAGACGAGGCAAGGCAGGGGTATCTCTGAGCCTTTCATGTTGGATCCATTGCCGGGCCAGGTCTTCATCAAAGCCTCAAGCTCTTTACTGCCTTTGACTGGGTTAAGAACGTACAGCTCTAGACGACCGACTCCCATCTTCTGGAAAAGTATAACAGGCTCAATGGTGGGTCCATTTGAGCGACTAAGAGGCTCTGGATTGATTGTTAGCCTTTCAAGGTGCTGCAACGTGAGTGCCACCTGATCGCAGCTCCGCAGTTCTTCGGGATCACCCTGGAATGACTTCAATCTCTCTGGAGCATTAAGGAAAACGATCCCAATCTCAGGGGAAATTAGATTTTTCATCCAGTCCTCATTGATCTGAGAGTCGGCAGACTGTTCATCCTCCAGTTCTACCGCTTTCCTTTGGAGAAGACTGTTCACCCCTGGAAGATTGTCAGTACCGATGTGGGTGAGGAGTAGGGAGTCTACTCTGTCCAGATGTCTAACCAGTTTCCAGAAACAGGAGCGTGGATTGGACCCACCGTTGACCAGGATGTTGAAACCGTTAACAGCAAAGAAGGCGGAGTCTCCTCTCCCACCTGGAAATACGTAGCAGCAGGGGCGGGAGAGTTTTAGGAAGCCCACAGTACTGGGGGGCTCCAGCAGCTCAAAAGAAGACTGTGGCTCCAGGGACTCTGAGAGGTATTCTGTGAACTCTTGCAGACCTTCCATTTCAGGTAGCACTGATGGCGGGTTTGTTTTGATGTCAATGAAGTCTTGTAGGTTGTGCTTCTCCAACACTGAGTTCTTCCACACCCCAGAGTTGGGACAACTCAGCGTGAGGCTAGCTTTTTGTGTGGGGTCTGCCGAGCTCAATAACTCTCCAATCTATTAAAAAAGATAGAACGGTTTGATGTAAAATCACTTCACCAGCTTATTAATAATGCTTTTGAATTTAGATTAATCTGTAACTTAGAATATACACTGATTGTATAAAACATTAAGAACACCTGCTCATTAAGAACACCTGCTATTTCTATGACAAACTGGCCAGTTGAATCCAGGTGAAAGCTATGATCCCTTATTGATGTCACTTGTTAAAACCACTTCAATCAGTGTGGATGAAGGGGAGGAGACAGGTTAAAGAAGGATTTTTAAGCCTTGAGACAATTGAGACATGGATTGTGTATGTGTGCCATTCAGAGAGTGAATGGGCAAGACAAAATATTTAAGTGCCTTTGAACAGGGATTGGTAGTAAGAGCCAGGCGCACCGGTTGTGTCAAGAACTGCAAGGCTGCTGGGTTTTTCAAGCTCAACAGTTTCCCGTGTATCAAGGATGGTCCACCGCCCAAAGGACATCCAGCCAACTTGAGAACTGTGGGAAGCATTGGAGTCAACATGGACCAGCATCCCTGTGGAACGCTTTCGACAAATTGTAGAGTCTATGCCCCGACACATTGAGGCTGTTCTAAGGGAAAAGGGATGTGCAACTCAATATTACGAAGGTGTTCCTAATGTCTGGTATACTCAGTGTATATTACAGTAAAATATTAACTCACCTCCTCATCAGCAAATATCTGAATGAAGTCACTGAGAGAGAAACATCCTGTTTGTAGGACCAGGTCTCCTGCCTCTTCGACACATTGTCCAGCAAGAACCAACAACTTGTGGCGAGACACATCAGATATAAGCCGGCGCACCTAGTGAAATGGAAAGAAAAGTAGTCATGAAAATTAAGCTCCATTTAGTAGCCTATACAATTCAAAATAGGGAAATAGTTTAGATTGTGTTTAGTGTCACTGAAAATACAGAGAAACAAGGCCCCTCATTCAAGTTTTTTTTATGTTTACAGTCTATAATATGATAAAAAATGGAACATAGCATTATGTTTTGGCAAGATAAACCTTTCTTAATTTCGATCCATATTACATGCATACTAGCCAGATCGGATATAAAAATGCTCCACACAATTTGTTTTGGTGCCAAAGGCCACAATCAACCCAGATGCTGATTTCAATGTATAGCCTACATACAAATGTTTTTAAGTGATCAATAAAAAAGATCATATATGCTAACATTGTCATGATAAAAAGGCAGCCCCTCAAACTCTCCATGGAAACATTCTACTGCTACTGGTGCAAAAATAATCTCAAATTCAAAATTCCTCAACCCCCCATCCTTTCCCAGAGAAAATATTTCAGGAATTACTGTTGACATATTCTCTTTACAGTACTACACCTACTGCAAATGTTGTTCAGCCATGACATTGAAAAAATACCTGAATTTACCAGCAGATATGCTCATACAGAATACAGATGACAACACAAGAGATTATTTCCCCTAATATTGAATGCATTCTGAAATATCATCGGTGCATTATGCATCAGCTGACAAGCACAGGCTAAAGTAGATTATGTTGGTTCAAATGAGGAAGGTTATATTTCATTACAGCAACGACAGGATATGATTTCCAGTATGAAATGAGAGCCAGATGGCAGGGCAAAGAACCGTGTAAAGTGATGGCAGTGTGTAATGCAGATGTCATCTGAGCAATTGGATCCTTTCCATCTCAGGACAAAGCAATTGTTATGCAAACCTTAGTAAAATTCCTGTTGTCATTCTGAACATAGTTTATTTTCCAGTATTTTAAAAGGAATTTAGACTACACACAATCTACCTTGAAACTGAATTAAGACTTCAACACCAAGGTCTGACATTCACAGTGAGAGATGTAGCCTAATTAAGTCTCACCTCTGAGCAGACCAACTCATGGGATGGGTTCCCCACCACCTTGGTGTCCAGAACGTCTCCACTGTGCTGCAGCGTCCTCTGGCCTAGAGGGAAGGTGGGAGATAGTGGTCAGAAACCTGAGAGTGAGGAGGATGGAAAAGGCTCCAGGGAAGTAGGGGTTAAAAAGGAACCTAGCCTGTTCCTTTAGACCTGACAACAACAAGGGGTAATGGGCAACAGTCTATGGATTGTTAACAGACTACACTAGAGACTGATGGTTGGAATGAAACCGTCCACATAGGCCAATGGCAGTATGCTATATGTGGATAGTTTGGGAATAACAGACCCTGCATCCACTAAAAAGGTTCAAAAGGTTGTGTAAATCAGAAGTCAAAATATATATATATATATTTTTTTTTTAACAGTAAACCGATTAGCAGATGTAGATCACTTCAGCTCACAGTTAGTCTTGAGCACAGAAAGAGAAAGAGCCCTGTCAGCATCAGAAACAACCAGTCTATGGAATGGAATGCCTCTGTAAAGAGAGAGCAACAATGCTGCTCCAGGGCTTGATATTAACTTTTTTAGCCACTTATCACCATTGTATGATGCAAGGAACCACTTTACAAAATAAAATGCATTACCATCTTTTTTACCATAGAGAATCAGACAGAAATGTAGGCTACACTCTGCCTATTGGCTTCTTTGCATATTCAAGCCTGTCTCAAAATACAACACTGCCCCTTTTAAGGCTCTCCTGGAGGATGGTTGGCCACCCTTGGTAGCCTATAAAATATTGCAATATTACAATTACAACCAAATACTTTTTATGTCTTTATAAAATAATTCCTTATAAAAAAGCAATGAGGTTGATGCAACAGATCAGACCGTTTAAGTTGAAATTATAAAGTTGTATTTCTTTATATAATAAACTCAACAATGCGCACATGGCTGTAGGCTACGCACGAATGTTCCAAAATGCAATTAGCGGCAAAACACTGTTCTCAAAAGCGCACCACACGCTCAAGCGGTTTCATGTGACAGAGATGAAAATATCCATCAGAAATTAAGAAAGATGGGAGATCTAAAGATGCATCAACTAGCATGGGTTACTAATATGACGTGGATTATGCCTTTGGCTGCTGGACAATACAAAAAAGTGATTTGAAAACAAATATAATATATAAATGGCATATTAAGTGTTTATAAAATAATACCCTAAACATTTATATAGTCGTATTTTGGCTAGGCTAGGTTACTTTGAAACAAGGTAAGACATGCTTCATAAAATGACATAAAACGTCCAGGGTTTAAACAATTCAGTTTATGGTTAAATAGTTTCAAAATGTTGACTGCCTCCGCTCAGATTCAAGGTGGGTGATGTGCAGTGCGCAACAGGCACTGTCCTTCACTCTCCGGTCTTGTGACCATTTGATCTGAACGAACTGTGCCTCGAGTATGTCGACAGAATCAAGCCTTTAGACATTAATATTAATTATCCTTCATTATATTTGTCAAACATGACTGGCGTTTAGCCTATATTTATGTAATAAAAAACCTCAATGTTTGCCTACATTTTCAAGCGCCTCCCTCATGTCAGCAACGGTTTGGACAATATGCATATGACCTACACTGACATGTAGGCTTTTTTATTTATGTACATGAAAAATAGATTTGGCTTCTCTGATCCAATTCTGGTCGGAGTAATTGTTTTATATTGTGATTTTTGTTTGATATTTTTTTACTTGTCCATTCGGACAACTTAAATCTATATTCTTCTTGTCCAACAATTGTTTTTTACTTGTCCCGGACAAGAAGACAACCATTAATGTCGACCCCTGTGCACAGTTTGACAGCTGATTACATTAAGGCACAGAGCTTTGCATAGCCTAAAGATAAGCCCTGGGCCAGCAGTGTGACTAACTTTTAGTGCAGGTCTGAAGAGAGAATAGCTCAAAAACAAGGCAAGGTACTGAAACCAGGCTGAGGCAAAAAACTAAACATGATTTACCAGTAGTTAGAATTTTCTTGGTTCAATGGTAGTGACAAAAAAATAATAATTTGTCTCCCAAATAAAAGACGACATACAATAACGCTATAAAACTCAAAATAACTATTTTGTAAATATCATATTTTTTGTTTCAGGCTATATTTGTTTAGAATTCTAGTTATATGCAGGCTTCAAAAGCTGCAATGCCATGCCGAGGCTATTTAGGCTGAATAAACGACCCGAGACAAAATCCTGCTGCATCACATGCCAGAATACAGGGGCATTTACTCATGTGCTGCACCCAACAGCATCCCCATTTAACCTACAATTTTCCACACCGAATCCCAAGAAGAAACGGGGGGTGGTGGGTGAGAAACTGTTTTATGACTGGGGCTGTGGGGCTACATGCTCTAAAGGTAAAATAATCATGAAAGGCCGGCAGAAAGCAAGGACAATATGGTTTTCATAGGTTCTATAGGTAACACACACTGTATGGCTAAAACGTCTGTGGGAGCGAGAGAAAGGACTGCCAGTGAGATAGAGGGAAATACTCAAAGCAAAAGTAACTAACAGTATGAACATTTAAGCTGCAAAAGTTATGTCACTTACTACCAGTGCTTTATTTGAGCCGGATCCTGCCGGAACTCTCATATTTGACTTTGTTAGTTCCGGCTCCTATTTGCCCGAATCCGGTACCTCTCGTGGCATTCCATTTACATTTTCGTCATTTAGCAGACGCTCTTATCCAGAGCGACTTACAAATTGTCGCATGACTTATATATTTTTTCACTGTACACACTGTAAACATTCTAATGAAAGCGATTAGCGTAAAATTAAGTTGCCTCCTCGTTCTTTCTCCCACCCCTCAGAAAGACCATAATGTAAAAGTGTGGTGATCTTTCTCTGTAATCATCCTATCCTGCCACACTGATTCCAGACCTGCTCGCTTATTTGTACATAGAGGTTATGGGGAGGGCCAGTGGCGTAAGTAACTGATCTTGACACAGGTCTTGGTAGTGGTGGTCAGCTAGTGAAGAGGTCCCTACTGAATTTGAATCGTGGGAAAGCCAAATAAAAAATGGATAAGAAAAGGCAATCGAGTTTGATTACATTTTTAAAGTCCAAAGATCCAGAGAAAGATGGTGAATCGAACCCAGAACGATCCAGATAACTAACTGTCAGTGCCGGAGGAGAGGAGTGAGGGGCAAACTGTCCCTGATGGCGATGCCTTAGCTAGCAGTGCTTCTAATCCCGCCAGTTCAGCATCAACACCGGCACCTCCACTAGCTAGTAGGCCTACTAGCGAGTCAGACTCAGCGGGAGAGGGAGACGGGGAGCTGGGGGGGAGATGGGCAGTGCATCCACCAACGAAGTGCTCGGAGCAGGTGCAATTTGCAGTTCAAGAACAAGCAAACGTATGACCCCTGGCTTGTCATGCAGAATTCAAAGCTGGGCTGTACCACATGCAAAAAGGTAGGGAGCTTGGGCCTAGAAACGACTGGAGGGATTAAACTAGCAAAAGAGTGGGTGGAATGTACTGTAACATCCTCTGCCTCAGACTTTTAAAAAAAGAAAAAAAGTTTTTGAACATGCTCGAACCAAGGCGCATTTGATGGCAGCAAGCCTTGTAGACAAGACTAAAGAGGACACCCAGGTTATAGTTAACAGTCAAAATAAAAAATTAAAAAGACTACAGCCAGAGTCATCAGAACAGCCGTAGAAGGAGGCTAAACGTCACAGCCACAGGCCCGCTCATGGCTTTGAGCAAAAAACGAATATGTGCGTCATATTATCACATAGACAGGAGGCCTATATACCCTCATGTGTGTTCTGCTGTAGCCTACATTGATTTATTTTATTTGAAGTTATATTCCGATATTGTGATATTTGTTCTACTGCTACATTGATGTCTTGAAAATTATATGAAATATACTTTTTTTCTCTCAATCTGTTTCGGTATCTCAGATTTGCGCCAGTCCCCTGTACATCACTGAGGTGCAGAGAAGGTAGTTGTGGACAGCCTTGAGAAACCAATGTCTTTAGCGTATCAACTTCCCACCCTTCTCATTTCCCTAGTCAACCCTATTTGCTGTGCTGAGAAAAGAGGAACCATTATTTCCAGTCACCAGAATATGTGTAAAAGAGACATGCTCAAAGAGAGGGCTCCAGCTCCAACCTTGACCCTTGTGTAGAGACGAAACGCAACACGAGGAAGAACTTCCTTCCTGTCAGCTAGTCGAGCTAGGACGGTGCTATGGCAACAGCTGCAGCGCCTAGGCTATTCCCCAGACACAGCCAGAGAACACAAAAGCACAAGGAAGCAAAGAATGAAGTTGACACAAATTATCATAATTCTATTTTGGAATGATTCAACAAGGCCCATGACCACATCGTGTATCTAATGGTCCATCAGTGTGAATCTCTCAGAGAACAGATATGAGCTGAATCCATGAATAACTTGAATTATTTAACAAAAGGCTTCTTGACTACCAAGGTTCTCAAGACTACCTCAGCCCTTTTCTCCACATGTGCTTTGTCTCTGGTTGAGCCCTGTCCTATCAGAGATACAGTGAGGGAAAAAAGTATTTGATCCCCTGCTGATTTTGTACGTTTGCCCACTGACAAAGAAATGATCAGTCTATAATTTTAATGGTATATTTATTTGAACAGTGAGAGACAGATTAACAACAAAAAAATCCAGAAAAACACATGTCAAAAATGTTATAAATTGATTTGCATTTTAGGGAGGGAAATAAGTATTTGACCCCTCTGCAAAATATGACTTAGTACTTGGTGGCAAAACCCTTGTTTGCAATCACAGAGGTCAGACGTTTCTTGTAGTTGGCCACCAGGTTTGCACACATCTCAGGAGGGATTTTGTCCCACTCCTCTTTGCAGATCTTCTCCAAGTCATTAAGGTTTCGAGCCTGACGTTTGGCAACTCAAACCTTCAGCTACCTCTACAGATTTCCTATGGGATTCAGGTCTGGAGACTGGCTAGGCCACTCCAGGACCTTAATGTGCTTCTTCTTGAGCCACTCCTTTGTTGCCTTAGCCGTGTGTTTTGGGTCATTGTCATTCTGGAATACCCATCCACGACCCATTTTCAATGCCCTGGCTGAGGGAAGGAGGTTCTCACCCAAGATTTGACGGTACATGGCCCCGTCCATCGTCCCTTTGATGCGGTGAAGTTGTCCTGTCCCCTTAGCGGAAAAACACCCCCAAAGCATAATGTTTCCACCTCCATGTTTGACGGTGGGGATGGTGTTCTTGGGGTCATAGGCAGCATTCCTCCTCCTCCAAACACGGCGAGTTGAGTTGATGCCAAAGAGCTCGATTTTGGTCTCATCTGACCACAACCCTTTCACCCAGTTCTCCTCTGAATCATTCAGAAGTTCATTGGCAAACTTCAGATGGACCTGTATATGTGCTTTCTTGAGCAGGGGGACCTTGCGGGCACTACAGGATTTCAGTCCTTCACGGCGTAGTGTGTTACCAATTGTTTTCTTGATGACTATGGTCCCAGCTGCCTTGAGATCATTGACAAGATCCTCCCGTGTAGTTCTGGGCTGATTCCTCACTGTTCTCATGATCATTGCAACTCCACGAGGTGAGATCTTGCATGGAGCCCCAGGTCGAGGGAGATTGACACTTGTTCGCACCAACTGTTGTCACCTTCTCACCAAGCTGCTTGGCGATGGTCTTGTAGCCCATTCCAACCTTGTGTAGGTCTACAATCTTGTCCCTGACATCCTTAGGAGCACTCCCTTTAAGAGTGTGCTCCTAATCTCAGCTCGTTACCTGTATAAAAGACACCTGGGAGCCAGAAATCTTTCTGATTGAGATGGGGTCAAATACTAATTTCCCTCATTAAAATGCAAATCAATTTATAACATTTTTGACATGCGTTTTTCTGGATTTTGTTGTTGTTATTTTGTCTCTCACTGTTCAAATAATCCTACCATTAAAATTATAGACCGATAATTTCTTTGTCAGTGGGCAAACGTACAAAATCAGCAGGGGATCAAATACTTTTTTCAAATCACTGTATGTGCCCCCTGCAGGGGGAAACTTGAGCGGCACACAGGGTAGCATTTGACTCCCCACCACGTGAGACTGAGAAATTGTGCCAATGAAAACCAGCTAAGCATGATTTAAGGATTACCCTACAACAAAAACCACGCTCTGTTCCCTTCGTCCCCCTGCCCTCTTTGATGGCTCTCTGGGCGTTGGCTCCATTTGCCCCTTGGGGCAGATCCTTTCTTCCACTGTCAGGTTCTTATTGTACATACACACACTGCAATGTATTATTCTGTGCTGCTGGAAAAGACAAAGCTGAAACCAGCCTGAAATATTCACAGCGATATGGCTGAAAGGAAACAGAGAGCAGGATGGTTCCAGTTTCGGCCTTTATTTTTCAACTCTGGATGAGTCAGACTGCAAAGCAAATGTAGAACAGATTTGAATCAGGGTTTTTGAAAGAGGAATATCTTCTCCCCTGGCTTCCTTCTGAGGTGAATTGTCATTCTTTTTTAAGGTTTGCCATTTGCAGGTGTATCCAAACACTCTTCTACTCCCTCCCCATCCCCCGAAACCCCAAACCTGCAAAAGCACTGCTTCAATATTTCATAGCAATGCAAATGTGCACACAGGCACGTTCTGTACACACACACACTGACCCCCCATCCCATGTGTCTGCAGTACACTCTCTCTGGATAGATGCAAAGGATTTTAATCTGAGCTGTAAATCCAGGACATGTTGCTGGGAGTGGACCAACGAATAAAACCACCCGTACAAAAAAAGATTGCAGTAAAAGTGCAGTAACTGCAGACGACTGTGGTATTTTGGACGCAGTATTTGCAGCATACTGCAGTTATACTGCAGTGTACTGCAGTCTGACTACAATCTTTTTTCGTAAGGGCAATAATTTGTCAAAAAGTAAAGTGCATTATCCTCATGACTCCTGTAATAAATGTGTCTGCCCTGCCGCTGCACCTGGCTGCTGGAATAAGAAAGCCTCTCACGAAAAATGCCTCTCTCCCCCTCCTGCGGCTGCGTGCTTCCAGCACACCAAATCCAGCCCCCTGTCACTCAAGCAGGAAGCACAGTTCCTCGCTGTTTACATTCTCTCAGCATGCTATCAATGCATGCAGTCAAAATATTCTTCCAAAACAAGAACGACGCTCCTTTCCACGTTGCTTCTTAATATGAATCCACGTTTGCTGTATTGTACTATTAGTTTGTTTGTCTTACTCTGCAAAATACTAGTTAGTTAGTCTTAGGAAGCCGGCAAAATAATACTAATCACTAATGCTAATCGCTAACTAGCTTGCTGCCTAGCTAAATGCCATTTAGCTAATGCACTGAGCTAGGGCAAAGCAAAGCAAACATTAACTCTAATACAGGTTGCTCCTTGCTACCAGTGGTGGTGTAGATCTAGGGTGACCACATTTAAAATATCCAAATGCAGGACAACAGGATGATTTTGCGGGAAATTCCTGAGGCAGTGTAACCCCCCTCCCCCCGGAGAGCAATACAAATAAATTGCATAATAATTTCTCAAAGTTTGTACCGACAGATATTGAATATCATTATAGAATATGCATAAAACGCATCCTCCAATTGCAACGTCTGCCTATTGTCTCAATAACATTTTTAATAGCTTAAAACACCAAGTTAGGCATACCTTGGGCTGTTGCGGTGACCGTATTACCGCCACACCGGCAGTCACAAGTCATGAAGGCAGTCAAATCCCACATGACCGTTTAGTCACGGTAATTAGGCTTCTCCAAGCTCTGATGCTGTTGATGGTCATTAGTAGCCTACCAAATCTGCTAACTGCCTGGTACTCAGCACTCTATTGTCCCTCTAATCACTCTGACATCAATGCAAATGTGATCGAAAATCGAATCAAACACTTCACGAGAGCCCATGAGCTCAGGTTGCGCAACATTTCTATAGGCTATGCAATTGCGCGAGAAAACAGAGTGATGGCCTCTGTTTAAAAGAGGAGGATCCCATCAGCTTTCTATAGGCTAGGCCTAATACAGTGGCTTGCGAAAGTATTCACCCCTCTTGGTATTTTTCCTATTTTGTTGCCTTACAACCTGGAATTAAAATAGATTTTGGGGGGTTTGTATCATTTGATTTACACAACATGCCTACCACTTTGAAGATGCAACATATTTTTTATTGTGAAACAAACAAGAAATAAGACAAAAAACAGAACACTTGAGCGTGCATAACTATTCACCCCCCCAGTCAATACTTTGTAGAGCCACCTTTTGCAGCAATTACAGCTGCAAGTCTCTTGGGGTATGTCTCTATAAGCTTGGCACATCTAGCCACTGGGATTTTTGCCCATTCTTCAAGGCAAAACTGCTCCAGCTCCGTCAAGTTGGATGGGTTCCGCTGGTGTACAGCAACCTTTAAGTCATACCACATATTCTCAATTGGATTGAGGTCTGGGCTTTGACTAGGCCATTCCAAGACATTTAAATATTTCCCCTTAAACCACTCAAGTGTTGCTTTAGCAGTATGCTTTGGGTCATTGTCCTGCTGGAAGGTGAACCTCCGTCCCAGTCTCAAATCTCTGGAAGACTGAAACAGGTTTCCCTCAAGAATTTCCCTGTATTTAGCGCCATCCATCATTCCTTCAATTCTGACCAGTTTCCCAGTCCCTGCCGATGAAAAACCTCCCCACAGCATGATGCTGCCACCACCATGATTCACTGTGGGGATGGTGTTCTCTGGGTGATGATAGGTGTTGGGTTTGCGCCAGACATAGCGTTTTCCTTGATGGCCAGAAAGCTCAATTTTAGTCTCATCTGACCAGAGTACCTTCTTCCATATGTTTGGGGAGTCTCCCACATGCCTTTTGGCGAACACCAATCGTGTTTGCTTATTTATTTCTTTAAGCAATGGATTTTTTCTGGCCACTCTTCCATAAAGCCCAGCCCCGTGGAGTGTACGGCTTAAAGTGGTCCTATGGACAGATACGCCAATCTCCGCTGTGGAGCTTTGCAGCTCCTTCAGGGTTATCTTTGGTTTCTTTGTTGCCTCTCTGATTAATGCCCTCCTTGCCTGGTCCGTGAGTTTTGGTGGGCGGGCCTCTCTTGGCAGGTTTGTTGTGGTGCCATATTCTTTCAATTTTTTAATAATGGATTTAATGGTCTCCGTGGGATGTTCAAAGTGTCAGATATTTTTTTATAACCCACCCTGATCTGTACTTCTCCACAAGTTTGTTCCTGACCTGTTTGGAGAGCTCCTTGGTCTTCATGGTGCCCCTTGCTTAGTGGTGTTGCAGACTCTGGGGCCTTTCAGAACAGGTGTATATATACCCACTGAGATCATGTGACACTTAAATAAAGTCCACCTGTGTGCAATCTAACTAATTATGTGACTTCTGAAGGTAATTGGTTGCACCAGATCTTATTTAGAGGCTTCATAGCATAGGGGGTGAATACATATGCACGCACCACTTTTCCGTTATTTATTTTTGTATACTTGTTTTTTTTAACAATTATTTTTTCTTTTTTTTCACTTCACCAATTTGGACTATTTTGTGTGTCCATACATGCAATCCAAATAAAAACAAAATAGGAAAAGCACCAAGGGGGATGAATACTTTTGCAAGGCACTGTATATTTATTTCTCAACTTTCCTAATATTAAGCATGTTGCTTATCTTTACAACAGGAGTATAGCCTACCTGGCTGGCATGAAAATGAACCACGGGAAAATCATCCTCCATTCGCTATTTAAGCGCATAGATACCATGTATTTTTTCCCGCTGCCCCTGTTTCAAGACAGGTGCATGATAATGGTCCATTCTAAATAAATACAAAATTCACACATATATTATTTTGTATATTTAAACACAATAGAAAAATAAAAAAATTGAATCATATTCGCACACCTCATGTAGCCTAGCCCATAGGCCTATATGTTTTGATATGGTTTGTATCACAACTAAAGTGGTCAAATAACTTCTTAAAATTAAGCACATTAATCCACTTTATAAAGGGGTGTAGAGCCTAACTGGCATACATAAGCAGCGCGTGAGATTCAAGTTTGGGGAAGATAATTTTCACCATAAAAATTCACCTTTCTCATAAAAGCATTACATGCATAATCACATTTGCAGTCACTTTTGATAATGGTGTTTTCCCGCTACTCGAACATTTGCGCGTATAGCCTACTACCATGTGCGCATTGCTGCACTTATAATGTGAAGAAATAGCCTAATAGTTTATCAACATTTTAAGCTAAACATTCTGATCTGTTGTGTCAGCCACATTGCGTAAAAAATGTTTTTTTGATGCTAGTGGTTGTATTAATTTGGGATCCATCTTATCCCCAACTGTCCCAGACTATGCTTGGAATATTCATTTCTCGCACAGAATAGGTCAACTTTTGTACTATGGGGGATAGTAGATTGACATAGGTTAGTGCTTTTGCTGTTCGTTAGGCCTACTCATCTTGTTGGCTGACAAAAAGTAAATGTGGACAGTTCTTACAACTTCTTCAATATGCACCTTGGAATTGGATAAGGATGCATGCAGTTGTGTCCCCGATGTATCGGTCTTCACTTGTAGCCTGGGAGAAAGACCCGATCACGTGATGGAGCGCCATGTGAGTGAGAGGTGCAGCCAATGGCAGCAAAAGGCATGGATTTTTTTCTGGCTGGGTACATTACAGCCACACAAAGGGGATGCCCCCGTGATATTCGAGGCATTATCAAGTGCTTGTCAAATTGTGAATGCGAGACTGATGAAGTGTGTACAGCCTGTGCAAAAAACAAAGCAGCGCTCATGCCTTTCAAGCAACTCTTTTCAAATCATCATTAGAGTTGTATCATGCAGCCATAAAAAATTTTTAAAAATCAAAACATATAGCCCAACGTTTGTAGAACAACTAAAGTTACATTAATAAGTCTAAAATAAGCATATAAGAGTACCTATTTCTTTGTTAACCGCTCAACACAGAATAGCCGCATGTGCGGACTCCCTCAAATCGTTTGGAGAAAATATCCTTTCTATTTTATTCAGCTTTGTTCAATTATATTCTTCATACTATAAAATAATATAAAATAATGCCACGGAACTCTAAGCAAATCTTGTCTGCTAAATGAACTAGTGTAGCCCACAGCCATTTGGCATAGCCAGATCAGAACCTAACATAAGGACAACTCAGAGTATGTTAATTCTGTTCTTCTGAAATAGACTACATTTTCTTCATATCATGCTTCTTTAGTCCTGTCTAAAATAAATAATGGATTTTTTGTGAAGGTGTAGGCTATATTACATGGATTTATAACTTTTTTAAATGTAGATGTTCCAAAGGTCCGCATCAGTGGCTTGTAGGCTATGTGTGGAAGCCAGGAGATGTCTATGTTCATTAACGGTCAATTACCGTGAGACCGACAGTTATTTGCTTGACAATCACCGGCTGATGAAATTTCGTGACCACCACAGCCCTAGGCATACCTAACTTCAAAATAGGCCAGGGCATCATCACTGTCAATCGTAAATGATAATTCTTCACGTTTTCCCAGTGAAATGTCCAAACTGCATCTGCCAATAATGTGACCTCGATCAGTTTCAAGGGAATATGCATTTTGATCTTCTTGAATTACTGTTTCGTGAGCAAATTAGAGCAGATGGTATTAACTATATAGCCTTCCTGTATTTTGTTTAAATCAAAGCAGATTCTGTGTGCACGTGCTGTTGAGTTTTGGCCGGATTATAATTTTTGGGGACTATTCAGCTAACCATGCTAGAATCTTATAGGAAATGAGGTGGTGTTTTTGTTGTAACATTATACTATCATTGTGATCTTCCAATACATTGAGTCAGCTTTGATCTAACTTTACTAAACAAGCACCATTGTGAGAAGTGGCGCTGCGGCAGCACTACATCCCTGCAGGTCGCAGGACCGACCAAGCAATTGAAGCGTAGCCTACTGCTGATGCAGAAACGAGAGACCACATTTGTGGCTGTTTTATGAAAATCTCAGAATATTTGGCCAAGGACACATTTCTGGTTGGTCCCAGGGAAATTAAAACAGATAGGATGGGAGTCATAAAACAGCATTGAGTGAAGTAGCAGCAAATATGTTGAATGAGCAACAAATGAGCATGGAGAGCCTCACAAGTTTGACGAAATGACCTTATACAGTACCAGTCAAAAGTTTGGACACACCTACTCATTCAAGGGTTTTTCTTTATTTTTAATTTTAAAAAATTACATTGTAGAATAATAGTGAAGACATCAAAACTATTAAACAACACATATGGAATCATGTAGTAACCAAAAAAGTGTTAAACAAATCAAAATATATTTTAGATTTTAGATTCTTCAAATAGCCACCCTTTGCCTCGATGACAGCTTTGCACACGCTTGGCATTCTCTCAACCAGCTTCATGAGGTAGTCACCTGGAATGCATTTCAATTAACAGGTGTGCCTTCTTAAAAGTTAATTTGTGGAATTTATTTCCTTCTAAATGCGTTTGAGCCAATCAGTTGTGTTGTGACAAGGTAGGGGGAGTATACAGAAGATAGCCCTATTTGTTAAAATATCAAGTCCATATTATGGCAAGAACAGCTCAAATAAGCAAAGAGAAATGACAGTCCATTAATTTAAGACACGAAGGGCAGTCAATACGGAACATTTCAAGAACTTTTAAAGTTTCTTCAAGTGCAGTCACAAAAACCATCAAGCGCTATGATGAAACTGGCTCTCATGATGACCGCCACAGGAATGGAAGACCCAGAGTTACCTCTGCTGCAGAGGACAAGTTCATTAGAGTTACCAGCCTCAGAAATTGCAGCCCAAATAAATGCTTCACAGAGTTCAAGTAACAGACACATCTCAACATCAACTGTTCAGAGGAGACTGTGTGAATCAGGCCTTCATGGTCCAATTGCTCCAAAGAAACCCCTACTAAAAGGAAACCAATAAGAGACTTGCTTGGACCAAGAAACACAAGCAATGGACATTAGACCGGTGGAAATATGTCCTTTGGTCTGGAGTCCAAATAGGAGATTTCTGGTTCCAACCGCCGTGTCTTTGTGTGGGTGAACGGATGAACGGATGACCTCCGCATGTGTATTTCTCACCGTGAAGCATGGAGGTGTTATTGTGTGGGGTGCTTTGCTGGTGACACTGTCTGTGATTTATTTAGAATTCAAGTCACACTTAACCAGCATGGCTACCACAGCATTCTGCTGCGATATGCCATCCCATCTGATTTGGGCTTAGCGGGACTATCATTTGTGTTTCAACAGGACAATGACCCAACACACCTCCAGGCTGTGTAAGGGCTATTTGACCAAGAAGGAGAGTGATGGAGTGCTGCATCAGATGACCTGGCCTCCACAATCCCCCGACCTCAACCCAATTGAGATGGTTTGGGATGAGTCGGACCGCAGAGTGAAGGAAAAGCAGCCAATAAGTGCTCAGCATATGTGGGAACTCCTTCAAGACTGTTGTAAAAGCATTCCAGGTGAAGCTGGTTGAGAGAATACCAATAGTGTGCAAAGCTGTCATCAAGGCAAAGGGTGGCTATTTGAAGAATCTCAAATATAAAATATATTTAGATTTTTTTTAACACTGTTTTGGTTACTACATGATTCCATATGTGTTATTTCATCGTTTTGATGTCTTCACTATTATTCTACAATGTAGAAAATAGTAAAATAAGGTGTTCTAAAACGTTTGACCGGTAGTGTAGGTTTTCCAGTAGTATATTATTATTTTTCTCATTACTGTGTCCTCTCTAGCCACTTTGAACAACATATTGCCACAGAGAAAGACCGCAGCAGCATTGGTGACGTTATGTGAATTGTTTGGAAAAGTGGAGAGAAAAAACGCATTTCTTTTTTTTGGGGGGGGTGCAGAAAACACATTTATTTATAAACATCATATAAACATTCTGCATATGACAAGAGTGCATGATATCAAACTATTTGATATAGTGCACTCTGATTTTAAGATCCAACAAATAAATTGCACATTTTATAAGGTCTCATTCTTTCAAGGGATTTCTGAAAATAAAGCAAATCAGTGTTGATTTCCATGACACCTATTAGGCACAAACACAAACAAACAGAACAAGTGTCTAATTCATGACTAGCATTGCAATTTGATCATACAAAGCTATTATTCAAAGCCAATTTAAACAAGTTGAATTGTCTGCTTTCACCAAAGCAATCACATTTAAAGGTGCACTATTTTCAGCTGTTTGAAGCTGGTGTACAAAACCGAAAGTAAAAGACGCAAAAACAAAACATAAGAACAGGAAGCATAGAAATAGTGCACATATAACAGCTCTACTACCGCTTCTTAGACTTGCTTTCAATGAGAATGACAGATCTATAACTCACATTTGTATGTGCATTTGGTCAGGTGGCCCAGAAAGTTACATATTGCAGCTTTAAAGCCAGTGACATACATTACCCTGTTTTCATCACAAACAATAATTTAACAGGGAGATGTAATAACATACTGTAAGTAAGGCGTGATAAGAAAAAGGCAAGCTTGAACTCAAGGCAAATGTTTCAGGATCAGGAAGGAGATGATAGTGGTTGGTGAAAGCTGAGGGCCTTGAACCACAAATATATTTTGAGCAGCAAAGACGTCGTAATGGTAAAGATATCTCACCCACACAACTGGGCTTCAGAGTGAAGAGCTAGAAACCCACCCAACTGGGTTTCAGACTGGATTATCCACCCAGAGAACTGACTCAAATAAGGAAATTCATGGCACTATCCTCGGAGTTCATATGAAGGGAATTGGATATGTGTACTACCAAAGAACAGTTGCATTCACAGTATGTAAATTATATGCAATATGGCAGTAGTACATGACAATACATCCCCAGTCATGAAGAGATTAACAGTAATAACCACTGTTAATAGTTTAGGCTTCAATATATGGACATCATTTCAACATGACACATTCAATAATGATAAAAGAAAGCAGCTCTGATAAAAAACAAAATCCCCTTGAAAACATACAGGTAACTGCCCAAAATAAAGGAAACAACAACATAGTGTCTTAATGGGGTGTTGGGCCACCACGAGCCACCAGAATAGCTTCAATGCACCTTGGCATAAATTCGACAAGTGTCTGGAACTCATTCTTCCACGATAAATTCCATCATTTGGTGTTTTGTTGATGGTAGTGGAAAAAGCTGCAAATCATGGGCTGGTGCCACCAACTGAAAACGTTAGTGGCACCAGTGCCACCAGGGGAAAGTCTGGAGCCATGCCCACTGTAACAGGAGACAGTCAGCCTCACAGGGGTAAAAGACACCTTATCCAAAACAGAAATCTATCAGTATCATAATCATTGCTACAGAGTAGCCTAATTTCTAAAACTGTGTCATCACTGTTTGGTAACTTTCCTCCAGTATGAAAAAAATAAAAATGTATGCACTCACTAACTGTAAGTCGCTCTGGATAAGAGCGTCTGCTAAATGACTAAAAATGTAAATATACTGTATATTCTAACTTATTTGTATTAGGCATGTGTCATGAATTAGCCCATTCTGGATAAGGTTTTACTGTAGGCCTATGAAATTAGACAAAGCAAGGCACTGTGTGGCACACCATGTGCCCCCTGATGACTCTCATGCTCCCCCCATCCTGCACCACCCGCACAGGATCACTCCACTAGTGTAAACACACATACATACAGGCTCTGACGCCACACATTCCTCAACAGCTGGCCTGCCATTAGTCAGCCTGCTGCCCGGAAGAGGCTCTGCAGCACATATTCGATAGTGGAGCACTGCAGTAATATAGTAGTAGTACTTTTACAGAGTCGCAATAGCCTGAGCTAGCGAGCGAGCTAGCTAGCATGAGAGTGCAAGTGTGGTTGTATTGTGGGTGTTGGGGTGTGACACGGATTGTGAATGGGTGAGGCCTGAAGTTGGGGCAAGGTATTTCTTGAAACTTGAGGAGAAAGTTGTCCCGAGGAGAAATACATGTTCTGGTGACTGAGGGAAGATGGGCTTCAGGGCGAGGAAGGTGCAGCTGTGGCCAACTATTTTCAGCTGTGAGGTCACACACTCACTCTCTCCTCCTCCCACTCTCCCTGGCATTTCTCTCTCTGCTTTCCATCAACCACCTGTCTCATTCCTCTGTCCTCACCACTAACATCATCACTAACACTCCACACGAACTACACTGCAAATAAACAAATAACGGTCCGAAGGAGCTACTCTGCTGAAGTTGTTGTGGTGTAAAGGAAGAACACTTGAGGCTCAATAAGATTTTCTCCAGAGTACAGATTTAATTGCAATATTTCTACTGCTATAGTCTTGTGTGTGTGGCTTTTAAGTTATTCTACAACTAGACAAGAAGAGGTTGCTTGTTGGCCTCTGGATCTCACAGGAGTGTCATCTCACCCTGAGAAACCTGACATTTCCAGGCGTCAGCATACAGAGCGAACATGAGAATATGACATCTGGCTATGCAAGACAACTCCTGCTATAACTTAGGTGGGTCGCTATCTGGGCTTTGGAAAACATTCCTTTGCTCAAACCATCAACTGACCTGACATGCAGAAACAGACCGCTGGCCACTGGTAGTGGACAGCACCCAGTACCACCCATGGCATTGCATACACACTCCCAGGCAGTCAAATAAAACATTACATTTACGTCATTTAGCAGACGCTCTTATCCAGAGCGATTTACAGTTAGTGCATACATTATTCTTTTTTATTTTCATACTGGCCCCCCGTGGGAATCGAACCCACAACCCTGGCGTTGCAAACGCCATGCTCTACCAACTGAGCTACCTCCCTGCCAGCCATTCCCTCCCCTACCCTGGACGACGCTGGGCCAATTGTGCGCCGCCCCATTGGTCTCCCGGTTGAGGCCGGCTACAGCAGAGCCTGGATTCGAACCAGGATCTCTAGTTGCACAGCTAGCACTGCGATGCAGTGCCTTAGACCACTGCGCCACTCGGGAGGTTGACTCATTGACTCATGTCTATCATTAGCGGCAGACGGGCAGATAACCCAGAAGGGCACACGCTTTCTGCCTTGACATCCGACCAAGGCTGGCGATACTCTGCTAGATTTCTCAAGTAGATGTTTGACTGAGGAGAAGTAAAGACAAATCAAGTATTTTTCTCAACGTCAATTCTAGAATGTATTGTCAATTATCTGCATGATAGATAAATAAATAGCCCACTCATCTGAAAAGTTCATCAGTCTATCCGAATTAGGCTTTTCAGTGGGGCTGAATTGAAAGATGCTGGCAGAGCAACCAGATATAAAAGATGGAGTTATCACTGGAGATAAAATCTCTTGTGGGGAAGTGAGCTCCATCTCCACTCGAGTGTGAAGATGCTGGGCAAGTGTAAACTTGCTGGTGTTTGCCTGACTGAGTAGACCCTGACCAGCCAAGCACGTCAAACTTTCTAATCCGCGAGCAGTCTGCAGCCCCCAGCTAACTGCTGCCACGGCCTCTCTGCACGCAAACCCCAAGTCCCAGTGCACCGCCGTGTTGCTAACCACTGTGGCCCTGCATGCAAACAGCAGGGAGGGAGACCAGACACACACACACCTAACAGGGGTCAATAATAGGATGCGAATGGGACTGTAAGCTATTGAGTAATGTAAGGAGGTTCCAATGGCTCAGTTTGTTGGAGCATGGTAGAATGGATATTCTCATTCAAAAGGAACTCTTGTACCATTTAGAATGTTTGACTAATTTATGCTTATGACGTCTTCTCTGAGAATTGTGACCGTCATGAGATGTAACAAAGCTGTCGGGTTTGAAAAGTGGGTCATAAACAGCATTCACACAGATATTCAATGTAACTCATTGAATGAACTTTGATAAGGAGCCGGACAACATAATTCAAATAATAGCAGGCATACAAGTATGTGTCAATAGTTGGACAGGAAAATAATGGCATCTTTTAGATAGATCTTAAGGCATTTGGCAGCTCACGGATAGATCTGGCATTGAATGAACAATGGAGATTGAACATCAGTATGCACAATGCTAAGGTAAAAGAGGACTGTGAGATTTTTTTAAGACCTAGCTAATTAATGCTACATCATGCTACCTAGGTAAACAGGAGTTGGCAATTCATGGTAACGATGAGTGCCAGCTCATCAAACAGGCCCAGGGACAACTGTGGTGGAACTATTACATGCCTTTACTGAAAAAAAATGAACAGTTAGCAACCCATTTAGAGACCGCCACCGTGTTCGCTTTTTGCTCATGGCCTATGATGGTATTTTCCACCGCATCAGCGACATACTGAAAGCACTGGAACGGCAGCGACAAGACTGATAGTTTCTATGAGCGATTCGAGCAGAAATGCAATGAACTGGGCCTGGCAGAAAGCTAAACTTGTTGTAAACAGAGTATAGAGGAGGCAAATCTACTACAACATACAGGACAATATCAATGTTCGAAAGAGAGCCAGGTTTGACCACTATGGTGAACTTAATTGCCTTGGCTCAGTGGACTACAAAATATTTGAAACAATTTTACAAAAGTTTGACGCCGGCAAACGAGAGCCTGTCAAAATATGCCAAGTACTTTGATTTCGTTAGACTTGCTGGATTGTCCAGTTCACAAATGGTAAGACACAAATCACCTGGAGAGCTCCTCAGCTTTTTGTTCCAGCATGACCTGACACAGACTGTCACCGTGGCGACAAAGTTACTGCAGCTGGTCCTCACTATACCAGCCACAACAGCAACCATTGAGAGGTCATGTTCTATGTTGAAAGGGATAAAGACATACAGTCGAAACCGGGCCGATCAAGGACAATGACTGATCCCTTGTCATTAGCACCATCGCATCGAGACCGAGAGACTTTTAATCCTGAGGGCCAACAGGGAGGAGTTTTACAGTTCAGTCAATTATGTTTTACCCAGAAGGATAGACAGGTGGAAAAAGCAAATTACCTTTTATTTCTTCCGAGAAGAAGGCAGAGTGTCGAGACACAAAGAGCTTGAGCTGCTCGTCCAGGTTACAGAATGTCAGGTCCACATCCCATGAGCGGATGCCTGTGAAAACACATACCAGGGTGGTTAGGAGCACACTCAATACTCAACAGCATGCTCAATTATTCAAACCAAACATTCACTTCTTAACATGACAGGTACTTTTACTTATCAGAGACTACAACGTGAGATTCCAAAGTACTTATGAGGAAAGTCAAGTATCATTCATTTGACATAGAAATATAATATCCTATTCTCGTAACGAAAGGCAATACTATAACAAAGCAAAATTAAAACAATGTATGCAACAAGAGGAGCAAAGCGGAGCTTAGCTGCACCCTGACAGAAGCCATACAGACTTATATGTAATTAGCCAGAGCTGGAAGTAGAACGTGCCCAGGCTCAGAGTTGCTTCATAATAACATACACAGACAAACGATTATTGGACGACACAGCCTAGTTTAATTATATCGTTGAGGTTTGTGTTAATGTCGGTCAGTCTAAGGGATTGTTTTTAGAGGGGAAAGGGAAGGATTCAAACTGAAACTACATCTGGGGAAGCCAAGCCTAGACTTCAGGGATGGGCTGAGAAACTAACTCACTCACAAATAACATAGACAATTACAAATGTATTTTGAGTTAAAGCTGCAATATGTAACTTTTTAGGCTACACAAGCTTCAAAACTTAAGTGTTCCCTTAAAAATTAAGGGAACACTAAAATAACACATCCTAGATCTGAATGAATGAAATAATCTTATTAAAAAAAAAATTATTTACATAGTTGAATGTGCTGACAACAAAATCACACATAAATTATCAATGGAAATCAAATTTATCAACCCATGGAGGTCTGGATTTGGAGTCACACTCAAAATTAAAGTGGAAAACCACACTACAGGCTGATCCAACTTTGATGTAATGTCCTTAAAACAAGTCAAAATGAGGCTCAGTAGTGTGTGTGGCCTCCACGTGCCTGTATGACCTCCCTACAACACCTGGGCATGCTCCTGATGAGGTGGCGGATGGTCTCCTGAGGGATCTCCTCCCAGACCTGGACTAAAGCATCCGCCAACTCCTGGACAGTCTGTGGTGCAACGTGGCGTTGGTGGATGGAGCGAGACATGATGTCCCAGATGTGCTCAATTGGATTCAGGTCTGGGGAACGGGCGGGCCAGTCCATAGCATCAATGCCTTCCTCTTGCAGGAACTGCTGACACACTCCAGCCACATGAGGTCTAGCATTGTCTTGCATTAGGAGGAACCCAGGGCCAACCGCACCAGCATATGGTCTCACAAGGGGTCTGAGGATCTAATCTCGGTACCTAATGGCAGTCAGGCTACCTCTGGCGAGCACATGGTGGGCTGTGCGGCCCCACAAAGAAATGCCACCCCACACCATGACTGACCCACCGCCAAACCGGTCATGCTGGAGGAAGTTGCAGGCAGCAGAACGTTCTCCACGGCATCTCCAGACTCTGTCACGTCTGTCACATGTGCTCAGTGTGAACCTGCTTTCATCTGTGAAGAGCACAGGGCGCCAGTGGCGAATTTACCAATCTTGGTGTTCTCTGGCAAATGCCAAACGTCCTGCATGGTGTTGGGCTGTAAGCACAACCCCCACCTGTGGACGACGGGCCCTCATACCACCCTCATGGAGTCTGTTTCTGACCGTTTGAGCAGACACATGCACATTTGTGGCCTGCTGGAGGTCATTTTGCAGGGCTCTGGCAGTGCTCCTCCTGCTCCTCCTTGCACAAAGGCGGAGGTAGCAGTCCTGCTGCTGGGTTGTTGCCCTCCTATGGCCTCCTCCACGTCTCCTGATGTACTGGCCTGTCTCCTGGTAGCGCCTCCATGCTCTGGACACTACGCTGACAGACACAGCAAACCTTCTTGCCACAGCTTGCATTGATGTGCCATCCTGGATGAGCTGCACTACCTGAGCCACTTGTGTGGGTTGTAGACTCCGTCTCATGCTACCACTAGAGTGAAAGCACCGCCAGCATTCAAAAGTGACCAAAACATCAGCCAGGAAGCATAGGAACTGAGAAGTGGTCTGTGGTCACCACCTGCAAAACCAGTCCTTTATTGGGGGTGTCTTGCTAATTGCCTATAATTTCCACCTGTTGTCTATTCCATTTGCACAACAGCATGTGAAATGTATTGTCAATCAGTGTTGCTTCCTAAGTGGACAGTTTGATTTCACAGAAGTGTGATTGACTTGGAGTTACATTGTGTTGTTTAAGTGTTCCCTTTATTTTTTTGAGCAGTGTACAATATTTTTGGTTATGGAAAATATATTTCACAGCGGTTTAGATGGTACAATAATTATCTACACAATGACTGCTTGTTTAGTCACAAACTGAAATTAGGAGAACTATTAGAATTTTAGCAACCAGGAAATGGCAGAGTGATTTCTGCATACTGCACCTTTAATAACTAACTCACATACAGTAAATAATATAACAGGTTCCATTATGGCTCTGTCACTGTTGGAGGTACTTTTTGTAATGTCAACATGCTGTAAATACCATGCAGCTGATAAGTGAACGGAGGCCTCAAATTCCTAGCATCAATTAAATAGCAGAGGTACAATAACATTCTATGTAAAAATAGACAAAATACAGTCAAATGACCAAGACATGAACTAAGAGTATGACAAATAATAAGATAGAATCTAATGTATACATTTAATCTACAATTTTGCTGCAATTAAGCTATAGCATAGGTTAAAACGTGGACCTCCACTGCTTGACAAATGTATACAAAGGGTGTCTGTCATGTCCTCATATTGTCCATATGACGAGCCCTGCATGACAACATAGCTACACTGCTAAGAAAGATCACTGCAGTAAAGGGATTGGCCATTTGAGGGCTTATGCATTGCATGTGATAATGACATAATTAACTTTAACAGTGGGAGGGCGATACCAGATTAAACTCTACTAGAATAAACTCTACTAGAAAAAGTAATGAATGCTAAACAGCGAAGTAGGACCTGAAGAGCAAATCTATTGAGACTTATCATTTAATAATCTAAATATATCTATCTTAAATGAAGACATACTGTAGGCCTATCTGAACCCAAAATACAAAACACTCCTTCCCTGCCTATACTACTGTATGTATGATTAATTATGAATCTTCACTCAAATATGTTTGCAGAGAGATCTGTTTTTGAATTTGCTCCCCATAGTGAAGATCACGAGGGCCGATGACAAAGCAAGAGATATGCCTACTTCTCCAAAAACAGAGAAAAAAGGTTGAACTAGCAGTAGAAGATAAAGAACGCTTTGTGGAAGGCAGGCCACTCAATGGGTGACATGTCTGTTGTGTATGCAGGCCATGGATTAACTGGGACATTTTCAGCTTCCAGGAATTGTGTACAGATACTTGTGACATGGGGCTGAAACATGATGTGAAGGCGGCGGATGAATGGCACGACAATGGGCCTCAGGATCTCATCACAGTATCTCTATGCATTACATTTGCCATCAATAAAATGCAATTGTGTTTATTGTCTGTAGCTTATGACTGCTCATACCACAACCCCATCGCCACCATGAGGAATTCTGTTCACAATGTTGATGTCAGCAAACCGCTCGCCCACACGACGCCATACACGTGGTCTGCGGTTGTGAGGCCAGTTGGAGGTACTGCCAAAATCTCTAAAACAACGTTGAAGGTGGCTTATGATAGAGAAATTAACATTACATTCTCTGGCAACAGCTCTGGTGGACATTCCTGCAGTCAGCATGCCAATTGCACGCTCCCTCAAAACTTGAGACATCTGTGGCATGCTGTTGTGTAACAAAACTGCACATTTTAGAGTGGCCTTTTACTGTCCCCAGCACAAGGTGCACCTGTGTAATGATCATGCTGTTTAATCAGCTTCTTGATATGCCACACCTGTCAGGTGGATGGATCATCTTGGCATAGGATAAATGCTCACTAACAGGGATGTAAACAAATTTGTGCACAAAATTTGAGAGAAATAAGCATTTTGTGCATATGGAATTTTCCAGGGATCTTTTATTTCAGCTCATGAAACATGGAACATATTCTTTACATGTTGCGTTTATATTTTTGTTAAGTATATATATATGGCAATGTGTATGATGTAATTTTGACATACCTTTGGTTATAGTGCGTAACAGTATCCGGTTTTCTCTTTATGGAGTCCCCGTCGATGGCAACTGTCAGACGCATAGTGCTCATGACAGAAACATTCTTTCTTGCTTTGCATTGGTATAGTGTGAGTGTTGTCTTGTCATTCTTCAGCACCGTTATACAACGGCTGTTAAGGTGCCTTATTTTGGGAGGGAGCTCCCGTCTTGCTTTGTTCATGGTGCTGACTAAACATGTTTTATTTGCAAGCAACTTGTTCGCCAATGACAGTGACGTGAAGAAATTGTCCACGGTGACATTTCTCCCCTTGCCAACGTAAGGTTCCACAAGCCTCATCACCACATTCTCTGACACTTGCTCACCTGCTGCCCGATGTGGATCTTTTCCCAAACTTCCCTTCCTTTATCCTGTCTCACTGTTTCATTTGGTGCTGGCACGGGCACCTGCTCAGCACACACCGTTCTGGCTTTATTGCCCTTAGGCCTGGGAGGTGTAGGTTATTCAGGTTGAGGCTCAGAATCAGAAGAATAATCATCAGAGATGTCATGATTCATTTCTTCCCCGCCATCTGAGTCGTTTTCATTCAGATCTTGTAGCAGCGCTAATGCAGCATGTGCATCCATTAGTCTTGGTCTTCTTGCCATTGTAAATTACGCAAGTTCTCACTGTGTACTCCAAGTAGGCCAGAGTAGACTGATAAAACTGCTTGGATTTGGTGGACTGATATAGGGTATATACCATTTTGAGATTATAATTAGAATACACCAATACAATAGAATGGCCTGCCCTGTTCTTCAATCACAATTGGTGATACATAATTATGCATTATCCCCTCGCTCATCAACTCACCCATTCTCCCCCATCATACTTTACTTCATTTATTTCATCTGTTGTTATATGTGTGAAATTAGTTTTGGTATAGTTTAGGTTCAGTTGAGAGGCAATTATCAGGGTCATTATCAACTGGCCACTGCACCTTCCAATGTCGGGAGAATGAGCGGAGCAGGCCCTACTGTCGGGAGGAGGGGCAACAGGGGAAAACCATTCAAATAATGACATGCCCTCCTTAAACTGGTTATAGCTCTAGTTCCGTTTGTGATATAACAAATTCTAACAACGGCAGTGTGTTATATAGACTTATTTAGGAAAGGTCAAGGACTGAGGGGGGCATGACTTTAAAAATGGCAGAATAATAAAATATATTCATGAGCAGTCAAAATGACTGCTTTAGCGGGTCTAGTGTTAAACCAGTGGCACGTACAACACAGACACTCAAGAGGGAGCACACTGGACACTGGTGGTAGCAGATGGGAAATGGGGCTGAGGGGTTCTGAGAGGGTTCCAGAGTACACAGAGGCAGCTGCTAAGTGTCAGACCTACAGTAACAAGAGGAGACTTGATCTAAATGCCGTTGGCGCAAAGGAACCCCCAGCAGGTCAAAATGTCTGTTATCTTTTCCAGGCCGTCCATCAGCGCATTACAACAACACATAAGAACCAGTACAGCTGAACCAACTAACTGACAGACCATATGCACAGCGTTGTTCTCTCAATAGGTCCCCCCTCTTCTATTTTCCCTTTGCCAGCAATCACAAGCATGTTGACCATGTAGGTGGGATACAGTATTCAGGGACTGCATTCATTTCTAAAAACTCTGACATTGACAGTCATCACCCAAGACTTTTAATCATGTTACACTCAGAGAATATTCAACACAAGACAGTTTCTTCAAGCTTTTTTGTTCCCCAAACCAAATCATTAACAAAGCGCCTGCCTCCATCACTGACCAGGAAGGGAAGGAAATGGTGAGCAGTGTGACACACACAGAGGAAGTGTTTGTGACATCAGTCACATGGCCTCTCAATACAGACACAGATACTAATGGGCCCCGTGTAGCTCAGTTGGTAGAGCAAGGCGCTTGCAACGCCAGGGTTGTGGGTTCGTTTCCCACGGGGGGCCAGTATGAAAAAAAAATGTATGCACTCTAACTGTAAGTCGCTCTGGATAAGAGCGTCTGCTAAATGACTAAAATGTCAAATGTAATTCCACGGTAACAGAATTATGCTTTAATGCAGTTTTTTCATTTAAAAATGTAAGCCAAACAAAAAGCATTGATTTCAAAGTGTAACAAACCATACAACTCTATGCACTAGGACTACTTGTAACAATTTACATGAAAACATTTATAAAAACGAATTTAGTGGAAAAACTGTGCAGATGCAAACTTTGGTAATGGAATTATAGTAAAATCTGCCTCAGTTTTCTATGCAACCAGGTTTTCCAAAAACTTAAAATATCTGCTCCGAATTAAGATTCAAAGATGTCTGCAGAAAGAATGTTATGTCAGCTATGACATGGCACCTTGAGTTTGAAAAAAATCTATTTTGGTTATTGAACTACAGTAAGTGAAGTGGATTTACACCCGGTAACGGAATTATGGTAACGGAATGACATCATGGGTATGAGCTGGGAGAGGTGACATTAACTGGAAAGAGAAAGAGCAAGAGAGGGAGAAAGAGAAAGGTTGTCCAGACTCAAAACTGTTTTAAAGGGATACTTCGGGATTTCCCCAGAGTCTACTTCCCCAGAGTCAGATGAACTTGTGGATACCATTTTTATGTCTCTGCGTGCAGTTTGAAGGAAGTTTCTAACTAGCGCAAGCACAATTGCTAACTAGCGTTAGCGCAATGACTGGAAGTCTATGGTTATCTGCTTGCAAGCTCGCAAAACTAACTCTCTTCCTTTATACTAGACACAGACACATAAAAATGGTATCCACAAGTTCATCTGAATCTGGGGACGTACACAGAGTACACAAAACATTAAGAATACCTGCTCTTCCCATGACATAAGCTGACTAGGTGAAAGCTATGATCCCTTATTGATGTAACTTGTTAAATCCACTTCAAATAATTGTAGATGAAGGGGAGGAGACAGGTTAAAGAAGGATTTTTAAACCTTGAGACAATTGAGACATGGATTGTGTATGTGTGCCATTCAGAGGGTGAATGGTATGGTAGTAGGTGCCAGGTGCACCGGTTTGTGTCAAAAACTGCAAAGCTGCTGGGATTTTCACGCTCAACAGTTTCCCGTGTATCAAGAATGGTCCACCACCAAAAGGACATCCAGCCAACTTGACAAAACTGTGGGAAGCATTTGAGTCAACATGGGCCAGCATCATCCCTGTGGAATGCTTACGACACCTTGTAGAGTCCATGCCCTGACAAATTGAAAGTGCAACTCAAAATTTGGAAGGTGTTTCTAATGTTTGGTGTACTCAGTGTAGATAAAGGGCCTCATTGCCAAAATCCCAAAGTAACCCTTTAACACGTTTGGATACAGGAAGCTAGAATCAAAGGGGGGAGTGTGGACTAATGCGGAAAGAAAACGCACTGTAGATAACAGGGGGCTGATGAGAGCAGGGGACTCTACAAAAATGCAGTTATATGACTGACTGGTAAAACTCACTTCAGCCGTTACCTTGAACAAACATTTAAATCAGTGTTTCCCCTATATTTGATTAGCAGTGGTGGTCCGCTGATGCTAAATCGTGGCCACCACTCCAAAAAACATGCATATTCTTTATATATTTCTGTCAAGACGTGCTTTTAAAGGGATAGCGCAAGATTTTGGCAATTAAGCCCTATTTCTACTTACCTAGAGTCAGATGAACTCATGGAAAAAATATGTATGTCTCTGAATGCAGTTCGAAGGAAGTTGCTAACTAGCGTTAGCATGCTAGCTGTTCATGTAGACTTCGTCATTGTGCTAACGCTAGTTAGCAATGGCTCGCGCAACTACTTTCCTTCAAACTACACACAGACATAAAAATGGTATCGATGATTTCTTGATTCTGGGTAAATTGAAAAAGCACTTAATCTCGCACTATCCCTGTAAGACCAGAGTGACAAGTTACAACGTATATTTGTAGCAAACAGAGCGAGCAGTGGCGCAAATGAGAGCCACGAGTGCACAGCCACCGCTTGCTCCTCATCATCTCCCTACATTGCAGTGGCGCGGATCAGTTATATTTCAGATGGTGTCAACATAATTAACTGTTCATGCATTTCGGAATAGAATGTGCTTTTAAAAAGTCACCAGAAGTAACATTCTCACAGTCGTTCTACAAAATAAATGCACCCGGACCCCCGCAGCAAAGACACCCTCCCTCCCGCACCCGGCTAACTTTGCCATTTCTGCAAAGAAAAATCCTAGAAAAACACTGCTAATGAATGAACTTTACACACTCAGTCTCCTGATGGGGGTACAAGCTCTCAACAAGATGCAGCCAGAGTCCAGTATTTACACACTCAGACACACAGCTGCATCGTCCCTAGTACCCTCCCCAGCCCAAGCTGAACCAGATAGAAATGGCAGACAACATCGAATACTACCAACCTTAACAACCTCTGCATTTAAGGCCAATGTTCTCCTAGGAACTCCGGGTATTCTGAGTAGTACATCCACACCTCACCTCTGAACTGCACGGTTGTTGGAGTCTGTCTGGACGATATAATAGCATAATGCTAAAGGGGTAGCGGAGGAAACAACGTGTACGTCCTGACAAAGGAGACACTTCCATTCTCTGGCACTCTGGTGAAGCCAAGCTGAAGTAAATGGGTTGCATTATTTATGCTCTGCAGCGTGGCTCTCAGGGCTGCTGGGTTCTTCAGGCCCAGTGCTGGGAGTCCAAGAGACTTCACCATTCCATCACACTGAATGCTGCCAAGGCACACTGATGCAGGCATGACAATTACATCATTACATCGTCTACAAGCCTATGCAAAGGGCAATCAAATCAGTGTGATTGCTCATGAAACCCAGACAAAAGAAGACTATCATATACATTTACATTTTAGTCATTTAGCAGACGCTCTTATCCAGAGCGACTTACAGTTAGTGAGTGCATACATTTTCATACTGTCCAATGCCAAACCAACTTTGCCATGGGTCGTACACCAGCCTGCTGAAGCAAATTGGTGAAAGAAGTTGGCTAGCACTAGCTAGCCTAGGCGACTTCAAGACACAAGTTTCAAGTTATCTAGAAGGGTGAGTGACTAACGGTGTACTAGTGATGCGCGGGTTGACTCATAACACGCAGTCCCCACGGTTATATCCGCAGGGTGGGCGGGTTTAGGGTCATGAAATATTCACGTTTCAGTTTCAAGTTTTAATGTCACATGCACAAGTACAGTGAAATGCCTTTCTCGCAAACTCAAAACCCAACAATGCAATAATCAACAATGTAATACTAGAAAAAAAACACGAGAAACAAGAAGAAATATGACGAACACAATAGGTTAGTAAGCATACTATATACAGGTTTTGTTACGTTACAGCCTTATTCTATAATGGATAACATACATTAAAAAAATATCAATCTACACACAATACCCCATAATGACAAATCGAAAACAGGTTTTTAGAAAGTTTTGCAGCGGGGAATACAAGTATTTGATACAATGCCGATTTTGCAGGTTTTCATACTTACAAAGCATGTAAAGGTCTGTAATTTTTATCATAGGTACACTTCAACTGTGAGAGACGGAATCTAAAACAAAAATCCAGAAGATCACATTGTATGATTTTTAAGTAATTAATTTGCATGACATAAGTATTTGATCACCTACCAACCAGTAAGAATTCCGGCTCTCACAGACCTGTTAGTTTTTCTTTAAGAAGCCCTCCTGTTCTCCACTCATTACCTGTATTAACTGCACCTGTTTGAACTCGTTACCTGTATAAAAGACATCTGTCCACACACTCAATCAAACAGACTCCAACCTCTCCACAATGGCCAAGACCAGAGAGCTGTGTAAGGACATCAGGGATAAAATTGTAGACCTGCACAAGGCTGGGATGGGCTACAGGACAATAGGCAAGCAGCTTGGTGAGAAGGCAACAACTGTTGGCGCAATTATTAGAAAATGGAAGAAGTTCAAGATGACGGTCAATCACCCTCGGCCTGGGGCTCCATGCAAGATCTCACCTCGTGGGGCATCAATGATCATGAGGAAGGTGAGGGATCAGCCCAGAACTACACGGCAGGACCTGGTCAATGACCTGAAGAGAGCTGGGACCACAGTCTCAAAGAAAACCATTAGTAACACACTACGCCGTCATGGATTAAAATCCTGCAGCGCACGCAAGGTCCCCCTGCTCAAGCCAGCGCATGTCCAGGCCCGTCTGAAGTTTGCCAATGACCATCTGGATGATCCAGAGGAGGAATGGGAGAGGGTCATGTGGTCTGATGAGACCAAAATCGAGCTCTTTGGCATCAACTCAACTCGCCGTGTTTGGAGGAGGAGGAATGCTGCCTATGACCCCAAGAACACCATCCCCACCGTCAAACATGGAGGTGGAAACATTATGCTTTGGGTGTGTTTTTCTGCTAAGGGGACAGGACAACTTCACCGCATCAAAGGGACGATGGACGGGGCCATGTACCGTCAAATCTTGGGTGAGAACCTCCTTCCCTCAGCCAGGGCATTGAAAATGGGTTGTGGATGGGTATTCCAGCATGACAATGACCCAAAACACACGGCCAAGGCAACAAAGGAGTGGCTCAAGAAGAAGCACATTAAGGTCCTGGAGTGGCCTAGCCAGTCTCCACACCTTAATCCCATAGAAAATCTGTGGAGGGAGCTGAAGGTTCGAGTTGCCAAAAGTCAGGCTCGAAACCTTAATGACTTGGAGAAGATCTGCAAAGAGGAGTGGGACAAAATCCCTCCTGAGATGTGTGCAAACCTGGTGGCCAACTACAAGAAACGTCTAACCTCTGATTGCCAACAAGGGTTTTGCCACCAAGTACTAAGTCATGTTTTGCAGAGGGGTCAAATACTTATTTCCCTCACTAAAATGCAAATCAATTTGTAACATTTTTGACATGCGTTTTTCTGGATTTTTGTGTTGTTATTCTGTCTCTCTGTTCAAATAAACCCTAAATTAAAATTATAGACTGATCATGTCTTTGTCAGTGAGCAAACGTGCAAAATCAGCAGGGGATCAAATACTTTTTTCCCTCACTGTATCCACATCACCATCAGACCATTTTATTGGTAAACTACATGGTAATGTAAATTTTTTATTTTTTAGTGATCCAATACGTAATATATTACATTTGTTATAATTTGGTTGTAATCCAGAGAGGTTAAAAAATGTATCTAGATCCTCTATGAGGCTGTGGAGGGATTCTAGATGTGGATTTAAAAGAAAACATGAATCATCAGCGTACAATGACACCTTTGTTTTTAAGCTCTGGATTTCTAATCCCCTGATATTATTGTTGGATCTGATTTTAATAGCTAACATCTCGATGGCCACAATAAATAGATATGCCGAAAGTGGACAACCTTGTTTCACTCCTCTTGACAGTTTAAAACATTCTGAGAAATAGCAATTATTTACTATTTTACACCTAGGGTTACTATACATGATTTTGACCCTTTTATAAGAGATTCTCCAAAATTGAAATGCTCCAGGCATTTATACACTGCTCAAAAAAATTAAGGGAACACTAAAATAACACATCCTAGATCTGAATGAATGAAATAATCTTATTAAATACTTTTTTCTTTACATAGTTGAATGTGCTGACAACAAAATCACACAAAAATTATCAATGGAAATCAAATGTATCAACCCATGGAGGTCTGGATTTGGAGTCACCCTCAAAATTAAAGTGGAAAACCACACTACAGGCTGATCCAACTTTGATGTAATGTCCTTAAAACAAGTCAAAATGAGGCTCAGTAGTGTGTGTGGCCTCCACGTGCCTGTATGACCACCCTACAACGCCTGGACATGCTCCTGATGAGGTGGCGGATGGTCTCCTGAGGGATCTCCTCCCAGACCTGGACTAAAGCATCCGCCAACTCCTGGACAGTCTGTGGTGCAACGTGGCGTTGGTGGATGGAGCGAGACATGATGTCCCAGATGTGCTCAATTGGATTCAGGTCTGGGGAACGGGCGGGCCAGTCCATAGCATCAATGCCTTCCTCTTGCAGGAACTGCTGACACACTCCAGCCACATGAGGTCTAGCATTGTCTTGCATTAGGAGGAACCCAGGGCCAACCGCACCAGCATATGGTCTCACAAGGGGTCTGAGGATCTCATCTCGGTACCTAATGGCAGTCAGGCTACCTCTGGCGAGCACATGGAGGGCTGTGCGGCCCCCCAAAGAAATGCCACCCCACACCATTACTGACCCACCGCCAAACCGGTCATGCTGGAGGACGTTGCAGGCAGCAGAACGTTCTCCACGGCGTCTCCAGACTCTGTCACGTGCTCAGTGTGAACCTGCTTTCATCTGTGAAGAGCACAGGGCGCCAGTGGCGAATTTGCCAATCTTGGTGTTCTCTGGCAAATGCCAAACGTCCAGCACGGTGTTGGGCTATAAGCACAACCCCCACCTGTGGACGTCGGGCCCGCATACCACCCTCATGGAGTCTGTTTCTGACCGTTTGAGCAGACACATGCACATTTGTGGCCTGCTGGAGGTCATTTTGCAGGGCTCTGGCAGTGCTCCTCCTGCTCCTCCTTGCACAAAGGCGGAGGTAGCAGTCCTGCTGTTGGGTTGTTGCCCTCCTACGGCCTCCTCCACGTCTCCTGATGTACTGGCCTGTCTCCTGGTAGCGCGTCCATGCTCTGGACACTACGCTGACAGACAGAGCAAACCTTCTTGCCACAGCTCGCATTGATGTGCCATCCTGGATGAGCTGCACTACCTGAGCCACTTGTGTGGGTTGTAGACCCCGTCTCATGCTACCACTAGAGTGAAAGCACCGCCAGCATTCAAAAGTGACCAAAACATCAGCCAGGAAGCATAGGAACTGAGAAGTGGTCTGTGGTCACCGCCTGCAAAACCAGTCCTTTATTGGGGGTGTCTTGCTAATTGCCTATAATTTCCACCTGTTGTCTATTCAATTTGCACAACAGCATGTGAAATGTATTGTCAATCAGTGTTGCTTCCTAAGTGGACAGTTTGATTTCACAGAAGTGTGATTGACTTGGAGTTACATTGTGTTGTTTAAGTGTTCCCTTTATTTTTTTGAGCAGTGTATATAAACCCCAGTCGTACTTTATCAAATTCCTTTTCGAAGTCTGCTATGAATAGCAGGCCTGGTTTCCCAGATTTTCCATAGTGTTCTATTGTTTCCAATACTTGCCTTATATTATCTCCAATGTATCTTCCATGTAAAAAAACCTGTCTGATTAGAATGAATAATATCCGACTATACCTTTTTAATTCTATGCGCTATACATTTTGCTAGAATTTTTGCATCACAACACTGAAGTGTAAGGGGCATCCAATTTTTTAAATGGACTGGATCTTTATATTTTCCACTTGTATCCTGTTTCAGTAATAATGAGATCAGTCCTTCTTGAGTGTCAGATAATCTACCATTTAGATAGGAGTGGTTAAAACATGCTAATAACGGTCCTCTTAGTATATCAAAAAAGGTTTGGTATACCTCGACTGGTATGCCATCCAACACTGGAGTTTTCCCGGAATTAAAGTCTTTAATTGCATCCAGAAGTTCCTCCTCCAAAGTCAATACTTTGTAGAGCCACCTTTTGCAGCAATTACAGCTGCAAGTGTCTTGGGGTATGTCTCTATAAGCTTGGCACATCTAGCCACTGGGATTTTTGCCCATTCTTCAAGGCAAAACTGCTCCAGCTCCTTCAAGTTGGATGGGTTCCGCTGGTGTACAGCAATCTTTAAGTCATACCACAGATTCTCAATTGGATTGAGGTCTGGGCTTTGACTAGGCCATTCCAAGACATTTAAATGTTTCCCCTTAAACCACTCGAGTGTTGCTTTAGCAGTATGCTTTGGGTCATTGTCCTGCTGGAAGGTGAACCTCCGTCCCAGTCTCAAATCTCTGGAAGACTGAAACAGGTTTCCCTCAAGAATTTCCCTGTATTTAGCGCCATCCATCATTCCTTCAATTCTGACCAGTTTCCCAGTCCCTGCCGATGAAAAACATCCCCACAGCATGATGGTGTTCTCGGGGTGATGAGAGGTGTTGGGTTTGCGCCAGACATAGAGTTTTCCTTGATGGCCAAAAAGCTCAATTTTAGTGTCATCTGACCAGATTACCTTCTTCCATATGTTTGGGGAGTCTCCCACATGTCTTTTGGCGAACACCAAACGTGTTTGCTTATTTTTTTCGTTAAGCAATGGCTTTTTTCTGCCCACTCATCCGTAAAGCCCAGCTCTGTGGAGTGTACGGCTTATAGTGGTCCTCTGTAGCTCAGCTGGTAGAGCACGGCGCTTGTAACGCCAAGGTAGTGGGTTCGATCCCCGGGACCACCCATACACAAAAAAATTAAATAATGTATGCACGCATGACTGTAAGTCGTTTTGGATAAAAGCGTCTGCTAAATGGCATATTATTTATTATTATTATTATTATAGTGGTCCTATGGACAGATACTCCAATCGCCACTGTGGAGCTTTGCAGCTCCTTCAGGGATATCTTTGGTCTCTTTGTTGCCTCTCTGATTAATGCCCTCCTTGCCTGGTCCGTGAGTTTTGGTGGGCGGCCCTCTTTTGGCAGGTTTGTTGTGGTGCCATATTCTTTCCATTTTTTAATAATGGATTTAATGGTGCTCCGTGGGATGTTCAAAGTTTCAGATATTTTTTTGTAACCCAACCCTGATCTGTACTTCTCCACAACTTTGTCCCTGATCTGTTTGGAGAGCTCCTTGGTCTTCATGGTGCTGCTTGCTTGGTGGTGCTTCGTGGTGTTGCAGACTCTGGGGCCTTTCAGAACAGGTGTATATATACTGAGATCATGTGACACTTAGATTGCACACAGGTGGACTTTATTCAACTAATTATGTGACTTCTGAAGGTAATTGGTTGCACCAGATCTAATTTAGGGGCTTCATAGCAAAGGGGGTGAATACATATGCACGCACCACTTTTCTGTTATTTATATTTTATAATTTTTTGAAACAAGTAAGTATTCAGACCCTTTAATCAGAACTTTGTTGAAGCACCTTTGGCAGCGATTACAGCCTTGAGTCTTCTTGGGTATGACGCTACAAGCTTGGCACACCTGTATTTGGGAAGTTTGTCCCATTCTTCTCTGCAGATCCTCTCAAGCTCTGTCAGGTTGGATGGGGAGCGTCGCTGCACAGCTATTTTCAGGTCTCTCCAGAGATCTTCGATCGGGTTCAAGTCCGGGCTCTGGCTGGGCCACTCAAGGACATTCAGAGACTTGTCCCGAAGCCACTCCTGCGTTGTCTTAGCTGTGTGCTTAGCGTCATTGTCCTGTTGGAAGGTGAACCTTCGCCCCAGTCTGAGGTCCTGAGCACTTTCATCAAGGATATCTGTACTTTGCTCTGTTCATCTTTCCCTCGATCCTGACTAGTCTCCCAGTCCCTGCCGCTGAAAACATCCCCACAGCATGATTCTGCCACCACCATTCTTCACCGTAGGGATGGTGCCAGGTTTACTCCAGACCTGACGATTGGCATTCAGGCCAAAGACTTCAATATTGGTTTCATCAGACCAGAGAATCTTGTTTCTCATGGTCTGAGAGTCCTTTAGGTGCCTTTTGGCAGACTCCAAGCGGGCTGTCATGTGCCTTTTACTGAGGAGTGGCTTCCATCTGGCCACTCTACCATAAAAGGCCTGATTGGTGGAGTGCTGCAGAGATGGTTGTCCTTCTGGAAGGTTCTCCCATCTCCACAGAGGAACTCTGGAGCTCTGTCAGTGTTACCACCTTCCGGAGACATTTGAAACCCCACCTCTTTAAGGAATACCTGGGATAGGATAAAGTAATCCTTCTACCCCCCCCCCCCCACAAAAAAAATAAATAATAATAATTGTGAAGTGGTTATCCCACTGGCTATAGGGTTAATGCACCAATTTGTATGTCGCTCTGGATAAGAGCGTCTGCTAAATGACGTAAATGTAAATGTTACCATCGGGTTCTTGGTCACCTCCCTGACCAATGCCCTTCTCCCTCGATTGCTCAGTTTGTCCGGTCGACCAGCTCTAGGAAGAGTCTTGGTGGTTCCAATCTTCTTCCATTTAAGAATGATGGAGGCCACTGTGTTCTTGGGGACAGTCAATGCTGCAGAAATGTTTTGGTACCCTTCCCCAGATCTGTGCCTCGACACAATCCTGTCTCGGAGCTCTACGGACAATTCCTTCGACCACATGGCTTGGTTTTTGCTCTGACATGCACTGTCAACTGTGGGACCTTATATAGACAGGTATGTGCCTTTCCAAATCATGTCCAATCAATTGAATTTACCACAGGTGGACTCCAATCAAGTTGTAGAAACATCAAGGATGATCAATGGAAACAGGATGCACCTGAGCTCAATTTCGAGTCTCATAGCAAAGGGGCTGAATACTTATGTAAATAAGGTATTTTTGTTTTTAATATCTAATACATTTGCAAAACTTTCTAAAAACCTGCTTTCACTTTATCATTATAGGGTATTGTGTGTAGATTGATGAAGGAAAAAATACATGTAATCAATTTTAGAATAAGGCTGTAACGTAACAAAATGTGGAAAAAGGGAAGGGGTCTGAATACTTTCCAAATGTACTGTATATGTCAACAATCCTTCCGCCAAAGGACTATTCTATGGATTACATTTTGTGAAAATCCCCCAAATCATGGTATTTTTTTGTCTGTGTTTCGTGAGGAATCACTCATCACCATTTGATTTGTTACTCATTTTCTAAGTAGCCGGAGGCAATAAAAATATCATATGCTTCCATTAACTGTGTAACGCTACACAGGGGTGACACACAAATCAGGATGTTGATGTTATTTGGAAATACCATTTCCTGCTATTCATTGAAGCATGAGTGGGGAAAAAATCAGCTACAAGCAAGTGACAAACAAGCTTTGTGAATGACCCTGTCTTTGGAGTGTTTTAAGCTCACCGCAAACTGTTTCTTTCTACTAGTCAGAGCTATTAAGGCAACACCCTGACAGATGCACAGGGCTGTATGTTAGTAATTAAACTAAAACAAACAGCAAGAAGAAGGCACCCTTACAAAAAACCTTTACAAGCTTGGGGAAAATGCCCCACCATTTCTGTGCTGCTCTGTGCACTCACACACACTATGATGATTTAGTGTGAGACTAGAGGATCCTGAGGTCTTGAGTGGTCTCGAGAGGCCAGACCTTTACAATGATCCCGTCTTGACCCTGGAGCAGTCAGTGCACAGTGGAGTCCCTCCACGGTGAGAAACCTCCAGAAGTCCAGCACAGTGGCATCTTGGAACCAGACTGAAGTCATTAAACACAGTGCATCTTATGGATGCAAGCCAAGATAAACCTTCCTCCAAGACAAGCCGTCTTAAAGGGATGAGCAAGATACAACGTAGGCTAAATGTAATCTAAAATGTATTCGCCTGCTCAATGTGTTTAACGCTGTGTTTACTAAACAAACATCTGCACCTTTCTCTGGAGCAATGTCCTTGGAAAGTGAGGCAAAAGCTATTTGGCTCCTTAGATAGAGCAGAGGGTACAAATGTTGAGCCCTTCCATTGGCTTGTTGTCATTGGATGAAAGAGTGATCTGCAGTGTGGCTAGTAATGCTCGTCTGTAGAAGATGAGCTCAGCATAAAACAGCATCCCTCAGCTAATCAGAGGGGGGAAATGACAGCTATTGGATTTCTCAACACTATCAGCCAAGCAAATTCCACACACAAACTGGAGCCCCTGCCCACTACCAGACACCCGAGGCAACTCTGCATCATGTCATATAATCATGTCATTGAAATAAATGCGACTCATGATAGAAGTGCACAGTTAAGTTAGTTCACTCAAAGGCACTTGCCGTCATCAAGACTGTTGCAAGAACAATATTTTATGGTGTACAGACAGAGAAGAGAAGACAAAATTCAGCTTAGCTGCCCAAGCTTTATATGCTGGTAACAAAACAGTATAGTAAAACTTCAGAATATGCTTCAATAATAAGGTTATCATAGCCAATAATTAGAACTCTGGTGACCACCTGCACATCATACTGAGTCATTCTTGGTAAGGTAACAAAAAATGAAAGCCTTGTAATTTGGAGGAAGGGTTTGGGACATGTCTGACATTTGAATCCCAGAATGATTACTGTGAAATGGGTGTTAAAAAACTTTATGCAGTGCTGAAATGTGTTTAAAAATGTAAATAAATGAATGAATGATAATTTACACAAAATATGGATTCGGATATATTGTAGAAAGTATTTAGGATGAACATTTCTTAACTAATCATTATAGAGCAAGTGTTAAACCATACCATTGCATTACTTGGTCTCTTAACATTAAACTATTTAAAATGGTCAGGCAAAATGTAAACTTCAGTTGCTAACCTAGCTGTCTAGTTTATGGTCTGATTGACAGCTGGCCTAATTTCACGATTTGCCTGTGATCAGGAAAGATCATCCGAAGCTCGTGATCAACTGGTAAATCAGATTTGAAGTAAAATAACTGTCTGTGTATACTAAATTAATACACTATAATATTGACATATTGTTAATATGATTCATTCAACCATACCACGTTATTAATATTGCCCATTTTGTTTTGTGAACTTACACTAACACACCATGCAGATGCCCTCTGCCAGGAGATCCAACATCCTTCTTGCTATTATATCTCTTGCTGGCTTCTTCTATCCTTATCTTTCTATTTAATGTCTACTACAAACGGGGGTTGCATGTGGCATCATCTTTGACGTTGTATTTCGTCGTGGAAAATACTTGCATAAATTCACGAGACTAGTGGGATATTTGTGTGGCAATTGGCTGATTTGTGTGTTGATTTGCAATTAGAACCATTTGTTGACTAAATATACTTGAAGGTGCAGTACTACAGTATGCGACGTTAGCTGTACTAACCGCGCTAGCTCGAGCCAAATCAGGAGGTGGAAGCGCGGGCTGGCGCTAATTCAGTCAACATTGGGCCACATTACCTCTCTTTATCTCCGCAACCATGTAGTCCACAAATCCAGTCCCACTATGTTCACCGACAATGACGAGGATAGAATACTTGTCGTTGCTGAAGCCAGGATGCGAAGTTAGGTTCGCATTTTCCATTGCTTCGATCTCTTCAGTTCGTTGTATCGCCATGTTGAAAAGTTTGGCAAATGATGTCACACAGAGACGCCCCTAATTTATGTAAAGGGCGGGAAATCTGTAGATTGACACTTCACAAGACCAACCGAATCCCTGTGGCCAGGGTTAACGATACAGTAAAGAAACCAATTACGTATATAAACCCTGGATTGCTAATGCTATGTATTGGCCATTGTTGCCGCGTTCAAAACAACTGGTAAATCGGAAATCTCAGACTTCAGTGCGTTCAAAACAACTATGAACTCGGAAAAAACGAGCTCCGACTGTGAAAAATCGATTTGAACGGTCATCCAACTCAAAATTCCAACTCGGGAACTCGGGTCTCTTTCTAGAGCCCCGGCCTTTGCGACCTGAAGATCACTGACGTTATGATTTGACGTCGTATTTTTCCGAGTTCCCAGTTGTTTTGAACGTGGCATGAGTACCACAGTTTTAGTCATAATACCCATAAAACCTAGAGGTAGAACCCGGAAATGGTTCTAATCGTTTTTTCACCATTCATTTTTCCCTCTGGGATTTTAAAACTACTTAATATTAAGGTCTGTGTTTCGTGTAGGCTTACCCTGGCGTGACGTTTTGATAACCGTGCAAATATCTCTTGGCCAAGGTAACTTTTATCAATATATTCGCCTCTAATTAATCATACAGAACTAGACATCTTGTCACATTTACATTTTAGTCATTTAGCAGACGCTCTTATCCAGAGCGACTTACAGTTAGTGAGTGCATACATTTTCATACTGGCCCCCCGTGGGAAACGAACCCACAACCCTGGCGTTGCAAGCGCCATGCTCTACCAACTGAGCTACAAGCTTTATCATCCCTCAAGGCACGTTTCTCCATGCAAACTCATCAACAAGTAGATATTATAGCCTTTTTAGTTTCTCATGTAAATAATTGATAGTGTTTGTTTATTCTTGTCTAGCATTTTTCAAATTACCTAGCTAGCTAGCTTAGCATTTTTATATTACTATACTTTTTTTGAATGACCCTCTGGCGTTTGTAGCGAACTAAGTTACTAGCTAACCTTGGGTCTCCGTCGATCAGAAGCAAGGATGGCTCTGTGCTATGTACCGGTTTGTAACCACTACTCTGATAAGCACACACATGCATTTAATCGTTTTCTGACCTCTGTAATCGAGAGGCGTCGCTGGAGCGGTGTGATAAGGTAAGCCCTGTTTGCTAGCGGCTATAACAAGCTATTTTGGTTAGGTCAAAGATGTGGTTATCTAGGTGCTTATGAAAATTAGTTAGATAACCACCGACAGTAGTTAGGTGTACAATGCACGTTACCTTCCTTACAAGTAAAAAGAAAACAACATAGGCTAGCATAGTGACTTGTGACCTTTTTATTGACAAATTAAGCTAGCCTGAGGCTAGTACTGTTCAGACTGGGCTAGTAGACAATATGCCAAACTAGCCTGATACAGTGAAATTTTGCCTTTACAAACATTGCATGCCACAGATTTAGGACCAGAATATAGAAATCGTGGTCTGCTGGCCAGTGCCTAAAATCATTGTTACATCCCTGCATGTCAGTCCCCTTAAGACGATCCACCTGTCCACCAAGTCTGGGTTATGGTATTTTAATATACAGAATAATAGTGAAGACATCAAAACTATGAAATAACACATATGGAATCATGTAGTAACCAAAAAAGTGTTAAACAAATTAAAATGTATTGTATATTCTTCAAATAGCCACCCTTTGCCTTGATGACAGCTTTGCACACTCTTGGCATTCTCTCAACCAGCTTCACCTGGAATGCTTTTCCAACAGTCTTGGAGTTCCATCATATGTTGAGCACTTGTTGGCTGCTTTTCCTTCACTCTGCAGTCAGACTCATCCCAAACCATCACAATTTGGTTGAGGTCAGGGGATTGTGGAGGCCAGGTCATCTGATGCAGCACTCCATCACTCTACTTCTTGATAAAATAGCCTGTACACAGCCTGGAGGTGTGTTGGGTCATTGTCCTGTTGAAAAACAAATGATAGCCCCACTAAGCCCAAACCAGATGGGATGGCGTATCACTGCAGAATGCTGTGGTAGCCATGCTGGTTAAGTGTGCCTTGAATTCTAAATAAATCATAGACAGTGTCACCAGCAAACACCCCCACACCATAACACCTCCTCCTCCATGCATGTCCATTGCTTGTGTTTCTTGGCCCAAGCAGGTCTCGCCTTCTTATTGGTGTCCTTTAGTAGTGGTTTCTTTGCAATTCGACCATGAAGGCCTGATTCACACAATCCCCACTGAACAGTTGATGTTGAGATGTGTCTCTGACTTGAACTCTTTGAAGCATTTATTTGGGCTGAACTCAGGATCTTCCATTCCTGTGGCGGTCCTCATGAGAGACAGTTTCATCATAGCGCTTGATGGTTTTTGCGACTGCACTTGAAGAAACTTTCAAAGTTCTTGAAATGTTCCGTATTGACTGACCTTCATGTCTTAAAGTAATGATGGACTGTCGTTTCTCTTTGCTTATTTGAGCTGTTTTTGCCATAATATGGACTTGGTATTTTACCAAATAGGGGTATCTTCTGTATACCCCCCACCTTGTCACAACACAACTGATTGGCTCCAACGCATTAAGAAGGAAAGAAATTCCACAAATTAACTTTTAAGAAGGCATACCTGTTATTTGAAATGCATTCCAGGTGACTACCTCATGAAGCTGGTGGAGAGAATGCCAATAGTGTGCAAAACTGTCATCAAGGCAAAGGGTGGCTATTTGATGAATCTGAAATATATATTGAATAGTTTAACACTTTTTTGGTTACTACATGATTCCATGTGTTATTTCATAGTTTTGATGTCTTCACTATTATTCTACAATGTAAAATTAAAGAAAAACCCTTGAATCAGTAGGTGTGTCCAAACTTTTGACTGGTAGTGTAGATGTTACCATTTTATTAATCAAATTAGCTAGCTAGTAAAAGTAACTTTTTTGGGGGGTCTTTCAGATGGGTGGACCGGAAACCCAATGACAACACTCGGGTCTGTGGCTGCCATTTTCCGGTGGGAAAGAGAAATGGCCCTGTATTTACCAAAAAAGGTAGCTCATCCACCATGGCAGAAGAGGAAGATCCAGACTGTTGATTGGGAAACAACAACAAAAAATGAGGCATGAGGATTGGGTTTTGAGGGATCTCTTGTCACATTGTCCAAGGTGGGTTTGTGTTATGATAAACGATGCATTTTCTGTCCAGATAAAGATGGTGATACAGCATTGAAAAAGTCCCACCACTGACCAAATGTCTTTGTTTTTGTCCAACAGGAGTGCATCCCTCAGGCCATCCGGTGCATGGACATCCTGTGCCAGTGTGACCCGAGCACAAGCGTCCAGTTTTAGATCATTGGATTCTTGGTCACCTCCCTGACCAAGGCCCTTCTCCCCGATTGCGCAGTTTGACCGGGCGGTCAGTTCTAGGAAGATTCTTGGTAGTTCCAAAACGTATTCCATTTAAGAATGATGGAGGCCACTGTGTTCTTGGGGACCTTCAATGCTGCAGAAATGTTTTGGTACCCTTCCCCAGATCTGTACCTCGACACAATCCTGTCTCGGCGTTCTACGGACAATTCCTTCGACCTCATGGCTTGGTTTTTGCTCTGACATGCACTGTCAACTGTGGGACCTTATCTAGACAGGTGTGTGTCTTTCCAAATCATGTCCAATCAGTTGAATTTACCACAGGTGGACTCCAATCAAGTTGTAGAAACATCAAGGATGATAAATGGAAACAGGATGCACCTGAGCTAAATTTCGAGTCTCATAGCAAAGGGTTCAAATATTTATGTAAATTAGGTTTTTTATTTATTTGCTACAATTTCTAAAAACCTGTTTTCGGGATATTATGGGACATTATGGGATATTGTGTGTAGATTGATGAGGACATTTATTTAATCAATTTTAGAATAAGGTTGTAATGTAACAAAATGTGGAAAAAGGGAAGGGGTCTGAATCCTTTTCAAATGCATTGTGAATTCTTACTGTGCCCATGATAAAAGTTAACTACATTACTTTAGTTGGCTGCTTTGAGCAAAACTTGTATGTAATATAACCTATTCGGGCAGCCTAGTGTGTGTGTGTGTGAACTATGTGGAATATTTTTGGACCATTGGCTTCCCTGAAAACAGGTATTGACATGAGGAGCAATATGAGTCTGTCAGAGGTCGTCACACTGGATGGTGATGGAGTCTTTGGTGGTCCACACAACGAAGAAGCAGGTGTCCCTTCCAGTGATGTGGAGCTGACCTTGGACCTGGTGCCAGTAAGGATGGTCTTCACAGAGGCTGTAAGACCCTCCCTCCTTAATATAGACATCTTTCGACTTCACTTCCTCTTCAATGGTAAGGTCCCTTGCACCATAGGGACACTTGACCTCCACTGCTGTGGTACCCACCAGATCATCCGGTGAGGCACCCAGGATCCCAGACCCCGTGACCCAAAGCCCTGACTCCTGCACATCCATCCCTGTAGCCATTTGAATGCTTTGATGCCCTCTTCTTCATTATCTGTGCCCCATTTTACAGACAACACCCCATCCAACGACTGATCTGAGGACCCTATTTAGCAGCGATGGAGTAACGGGTACAGGTCCTCCACTGACTGCACCTAGTTGGGCACAGCTGGCTTCCTCAACTCTCATTCCACATCCGTACGGACGATATTGTGAACTGCTAAAATAGGCTGCATGGCTACACTTATGAGCACGGAGGCATTCGCATGTGGTAGAGAATCCCCTGGTCACCCTATAGAGACCGTCAAAAGAAAGGATGTTAAGTGCCACATGCCTTTCAATGCATTAGTTGTAAGAAATGTGCTATATAAATAGTTTGATTTGATTGATGACATTACAGCTTTAGAATATTTAATAAACTGTAATTTTCACATGAGGACAAGTGCAGTTTTTCCATAAACCTTTAATTGATCATTTGGGATTTTATCACTTGACATATCAATCATATAGTGGGAAGGATCCTATAAATCATGACTGTGTGAATGCATGTACCACTCTGAAAAAATTATGTGCCTTTGAATATTTCTCTCTGGTCATGACACTACAATACAGGCTGGATATCTAAACAAAGTCAATTCTAAATGTCAATAGATTTTTAGTTTCATTCTCATCAATGACAACATTCTAGAACTGAGTTATCACTCATCTAAGTCTGGTATTGTAGGTAATGTGGTTAATGATTATATAATTGATTAAGTGGCTCTTTCCTTGTAGAATGTTGACAGCTGTTTAGAACACATTGTATTGCTAAGCTGTACACTTAACTAAATAGCTACACTCACCAACGTAGGATAAACTTTATCCCTCATGCTGACCCTGACCAAACCTGTAAATTGCCCCTCACTATAGCTGCACTTATCCACATGGCCAGACATATAGTGGGCCTCTCCCCTTTTAATGCTCTAATGCTTATCCTTGAAAAATGCCATAAGGTCTGAAATAGACACCAAAGTCGACATATTGTACAAACAATTATCCAGGCTAAGTAAAACAAAATAATTTGCTTTATCTACTGCTCTGCTAACTAGCTAGCTAAAGTTTAGTCAGTGGCTAGCTGAGACAGAGAAAGGAGACATAAGAAGTTAATGGATTTGACACAGAAGGTCTCTGATCGCGCTGGTGAACTGTTGCTGACAGTGTTGCCTAGAGTTGATGTGGAGTAAATTGAGGCGAATATATTGACAAAACTCACCTTGTCAGAGAGAGATTTACACGGTTATCAAAACGTCAGGCCAGGGTTAAGCCTACTCGACACACAGACCTTATATGAAGTATTTGTAAACTCCAAGATGCAAAAATGAATGGTGATAAAATGATTGGAACCATTACCACGTTTTACCGCTAGGTTTTATGGGTGTTATGACACGGCCACTGTGCCGGACTATTAAGAGGCTTTGAAGCCACTGTTTGTTCATATTGGCACTCCCCAGTTGCCTAAACATCACTGTTACCATGGTTATTCCATGAATATCAGTCTGAAAGAAGTTGTTATAAAGAGCCAATAGTCTCTACAAGGCAGAATACTGAATACAATTATATTTACACTGTTGTTGGTCATTTTGGCGGTAGGAGGTGGAGATAGGGTATCCACAGGAAAGCGTTGTTTACTTAACTTTTTGTGGCGCCGGTAGGTTCTGTTGCTTTTATTTTCAATCTGTTGACGCATTACACATGATGCACAATATGTAAACAATAGCCGAACGTAACCAACTGTAGTCGACCGAAGGACGTTTCCTCGCAACCAGCTGAAAGTGTTTGCCTTTTGGTTAGGCTCGGCCATATTGTGAAAGTGTCACTTGCGAATTGCATCAGTATTGAAAATAAAAACCGCAAATACAAATGTAGTGGTTTCTTTGCAGCAATTCGACCATGAAGGCCTGATTCTCCTCTTAACAGTTGATGTTGAGATGTGTCTGTTACTTGAACTCTGTGAAGCATTTATTTGGGCTGCAATTTCTGAGGCTGGTAACTCATGAACTTATCCTCTGCAGCAGAAGTAAATCTGGGTCTTCCATTCCTGTGGCATCCCCATGAGAGCCAGTTTCATCATAGTGCTTGATGGTTTCTGCAACTGCACTTGAAGAAACTTTCAAAGTTCTTGAAATGTTCCGTATTGACTGACCTCCATGTCTTAAAGTTATGATGGACTGTTGTTTCTCTTTGCTTATTTGAGCTGTTCTTGACATAATATAGACTTGGAAAGGCTATCTTCTGTATACCCCCCACACACACACACACACAACTGATTGGCTCAAACGCATTAAGAAGGAAAGAAATTCCACAAATTAACTTTTAAGAAGGCACACCTGTTAATTGAAATGCATTCCAGGTGACTACCTCATGAAGCTGGTTGAGAGAATGCCAAGAGTGTGCAAAGCTGTCATCAAGGGTGGCTATTTGAAGAATCTCAAATATAAAATATATTTTGATTTGTTTAACACTTTTTTGGTTACTACATGATTCCATGTGTTATTTCATAGTTTTGATGTCTTCACTATTATTCTACAATGTAGAAAATAGTAAAAATAAAGAAAAACCCTTGAATTAGTAGGTGTCCAAACTTTTCACTGGTAGTGTATATATTTTTAATTTTGTATATTTAGCTCACAATATAATTCAAAAGTGTGCATTAAGGTGTCTGCAATAGAATAAATGTGGCAAAAACGAATGTCGACATTAAGAATTGCATTTCTGTAGCTTCCAACATATTTTTTTACAATGGTGGGGGAGTGCCAAGATGGAGGCCAATCAGTCATCTAGTGCCTTCAGTGTGTAATTGTTTTTCGAAATTCTTTACAAATTAATTAAAAAATGAAATGTCAATCAGCATTCAACACGTTTGTTATGGCAAGCCTAAATAAGTTCTGTAGTAAAAAGTTCATTTTCACCCATGGAAATCTGTTGCCTCTCGACATTTCAGCTCTGTTGCACCCTCTGGAGTCACATCTCCCAACATTTTCAATGTTATGGTGCTGAAACGCACTGAAACGGATTGGCTGTTGATAGCAAAGAGATGCGGGCGATGCAGGCGCAGTAGGCTCGCATTCTGGCTGGCAGACAACCTGGACCAACGTTTTATACTTTGATTGACATCTGTTGCAATAATCATAACACTGAAATTATGGAATGATTTGACAGGTGACATTTAGAGTAAAATGTATTCAAATAGCCTATACATTTGATTTATTAGGATCCCCATTAGCCGACGCCAATGGTAACAGCTAGTCTTACTACATAACGATTTTTTTTATTTTTACAATTTACATACATTTAAAAACATTAACATGTAGTGTGTGTGTGTGTGCATCTATAAGTTACATAGTACAAGTACATATACACACAACAAGTAGGTCACATGGGGGAGAGACGTGCCATGAGGTGTTGCTTTATTATTTTTGCTTTTGCTATTTTTAAAGGGGAACATAACTTATTAAACTCAAACTCTGGCATTTTGTCTGGAAAACTGGCATTTCCAACAAATTCTTCCCTCCACGGAATTAATAGAGTTTTAGAGTTGAATTCCCAAAATAAAGGATTGAGGAGGCTTCAATGTGAAAATCAAAATAGCAAAATGTGAGTTGTTGGCTGGCTTTTTTCTGTCCACATGAAATGCACACGCTACACCAAATAATAGCTGTTAATAACCTGAACAAAAAAACAATTGTATATACATATATTAGCAGCTATTGTGTATCCTAGACAAAATCCATAGAAATCTTACAGCGTTTCTGCTAAGAACCCTTTACATACAATTGTCTGTATCTTAACTTCAGTATTCAAATTCCCAATAGATACTAAATCACTACTATTTTGAGGGTCTACGTGTCATCTGATCTTTTGACCATCCACCTCAAACCACATCTGCTTCCCATCTCCTCTTGTGCATAACCTCATCCTTGACCTAAGATTAGTTCCAATTGACCCACAGTGTTATATCCGGAACACTGCGTCATCCACATAGATCATTGACTTATTAAAAGTTACATTTCGTGGTGACTGGTGAGGGTTTGTGTAATTTAAGATTCAAATAATTTAAACCACATTTTCTGCATTTAGGCTGCACATATACTTGACGCATCTGAAAAATAGCATAATTTTGCAGATATTACATTAGTGCGTTATAAAGTGTGAACATTTAACTACTCCCTACTCACTAGACATTTCTGAGAAACATAGTTTAATTATTTGGCATAATATTGACACTATAGTTCTTATGTACTGAAGAAAACTATGTGGTGAATCTCGGGGTTAAAGGTGAGGAGAAGAGTAAACCCTGCGGGGGTGGTTTGAGAGACCCAATAGCCTACAGTCAGATATTACATTGTTTATCATGTTTGCGATCCTTTTAAACAATTACTATTCAATTGCATATAAATCAAACATGCATAACAAAATGCCAAGGCATGTGATTTGGTTGTATTTTTTTTCTCTTGACAAAAAAAGCAAGTGACAAGTCTGAAATAATTGAATGCTAACTCACTTATCAGTAAACATCAAACATCAGTAAAGCCTGACCATTGGTCAACAATGTATTCCAGATGTCCTGAAACAGAGGGAACAGCACCCAGATTGTCCAAAAATATAAACGCAACATATAAAGTGTTGGTTCCATGTGTCATGAGCTGAAATAAAAGATCCCAGAAATGTTCCATACGTACGAAAATATAATTATTTACATCCCTGTTAGTGAGCATTTCTCCTTTGCCAAGATAATCCATCTACCTGACAGGTGTGACAAATCAAGAAGCTGATTAAACAACATGATCATTACACAGGTGCACCTACCATAAGCTGCCTCCAACGTCGTTTTAGAGAATTTGGCAGTACGTCCAACCGGCCTCACAACGTGTGCCCAGGACCTCCACATCCGGCTTCTTCACCTGCAGGATAGTCTGAGACCAGTCACCCGGACAGCTGATGAAACTGAGGAGTATTTCAGTCTGTAATAAAGCCCTTTTGTGGGGAAAAACAAATTCTGATTGGCTGGGCCTGGCTCCCAAGTGGGTGGGCCTATGCCCTCCCAGGCCCACCCATGGCTGCGCCCCTGCTGTCATATGAAATCCATAGATAAGGGCCTGACAGGCTGGGGGTACAGAGTCATCTCAGTGAGTCACTGTGAAAGAACACCTTTATGGCTTGTAGTATCTTCAATTCATTCGTTTTTTTTTTCCCTGCCCCCCTGTCTTCGGGTAAGCTTGGCTTTATACATAGCTTGGGCTTTGTCGAGTAAGGCTTAAACTATGTATTTAGATTGTAGTTAGGTATTGTAGGTAGTTATCGTGGGTTGTTGTATGTAATTATTGTAGGTTAGTATTATATTCGTGCCCAGTGTAGCACGAAGCTAGCTAGCTAGGGGTAAGTCATAACCTACATTTGTGTTTTGTTTTTTACATATTGATAGCCCGAGTCGTTCAAGGAATTCGGGACATGGGTGACTAGTTAACGTTAGTTTGGCTCTCTCTGTGTGTTCGTGCCGTGAAAGGAGGGGTTCTTCTTTGTCTGAAAGCAATGGCTAGCTAGTTTGCTAACTATTCTAGCTAACTAACTGGCTGAATAAGTTGACGACGGACACGCTCAAGCTGTCGGGACTAACCCACAACGTTAGACACGGACACGAACGATCTGCTTGCGTGTTGATACACTGGTGGTTTGTTGTGGCCGAGTATTGGCGCTAAACCGTGTTGTTGGAGTCCGGCATGCTAGCTGGCTGTGGCGTCTTATGACTAAGTGCCTGGACGATTTTCACGGAATAATACTGCACCTAGTTAGCTAGCTGAATAAACTAAGTTAGTCTATTCCTAGAAAACATTGAACCGCTGTAGTTTACAACAATTATAGTTTCTGAGGTGGAAGTTGGGAGAGTTATATTAGGGAGTTGTGGTGAGGTAGGCCCCGCTCTCTCCTTTCCCAGATGTTTAGTTCATTTCATTCCGATCTCCTCTGCATTATTGTAGCCATCTGCTGCAGCCTGTCAACTATGCCTCTGCCTATCCCTGTTCTCTCCTCTCCGCACAGGCTACACAAACGCCTCACACCGCGTGGCTGCTGCCTCTCTAACCTGGTGGTCCCTGCACGCACCACACACGTGGAGTTCCAGGTCTCAGGCAGCCTCTGGAACTGCCGTTCTGCTGCCAACAAGGCAGAGTTCATCTCAGCCTATGCTACCCTCCAGTCCCTCGACTTCTTGGCGCTGACGGAAACATGGATTTCCACTGAAAACACTGCTACTCCTACTGCTCTCTCCTCGTCTGACCATGTGTTCTCGCATACCCCGAGAGCATCTGGTCAGCGGGGTGGTGGCACAGGAATCCTCATCTCTCCCAAGTGGACATTCAACATTTTCCCCCTGACCCATCTGTCTATCTCCTCATTTGAATTCCATGCTGTCACAGTCACTAGCCCATTTAAGCTTAATATCCTTGTCATCTATCGCCCTCCAGGTTCCCTTGGAGAGTTCATCAATGAGCTTGACGCCTTGATAAGTTCCTTTCCTGAGGATGGCTCACCCCTCACAGTTCTGGGGGATTTCAACCTCCCTACGTCTACATTTGACTCATTTCTCTCTGCCTCCTTCTTTCCACTCCTCTCCTCTTTTGACCTCACCCTCTCACCGTCCCCCTACTCACAAGGCAGGCAATACGCTTGACCTCATCTTTACTAGATGCTGTTGTTCTACTAATCTCACTGCAACTCCCCTCCATGTCTCCGACCACTACTTTGTATCCTTTTCTCTCTCGCTCTCCTCCAACACTACTCACTCTGCCCCTACACAGATGGTAATGCGCCGTCGCAACCTTCGCTCTCTCTCTCCCGCTACTCTCTCCTCTTCCATCCTATCATCTCTTCCCTCTGCTCAATCCTTCTCCCTCCAATCTCCTGATTCTGCCTCCCCAACCCTCCTCTCCTCCCTTTCTGCATCCTTTGACTCTCTATGTCCCCTATCCTCCCGGCCGGCTCGGTCCTCCCCTCCAGCTCCGTGGCTTGATGACTAATTGCGAGCTCACAGAACAGAGCTCCGGGCAGCTGAGCGGAAATGGAAGAAAGCTAGACTCCCTGCGGACCTGGCATCTTTTCACTCCCTCCTCTCTACATTTTCTTCATCTGTTTCTGCTGCTAAGGCCACTTTCTACCACTCTAAATTCCAAGCATCTGCCTCTAACCCTAGGAAGCTCTTTGCCACATTCTCCTCCCTGCTGAATCCCCCCTCTCTGTGGATGACTTCGTCAACCATTTTGAAAAGAAGGTTGACGACATCCGATCCTCGTTTGTTAAGTCAAATGACACTGTTGGTCCTGCTCACACTGCCCTACCCTATGCTTTGACTTCTTTCTCCCCTCTCTCTCCAGATAAAATCTTGCCGTCCGCTTGACCCTATCCCCTCCTCTCTTCTCCAGACCATCTCCGGTGACCTTCTCCCTTACCTCACTGATCAACTCATCCTTGACCGCTGGCTATGTCCCTTCCGTCTTCAAGAGAGTGAGAGTTGCACCCCTTCTCAAAAAACCAACACTCGATCCCTCTGATGTCAACAACTACAGACCAGTATCCCTTCTTTCTTTTCTCTCCAAAACTATTGAGCGTGCCGTCTTTAGCCAACTCTCTTGCTATCTCTCTCAGAATGACCTTCTTGATGCAAACCAGTCAGGTTTCAAGACTGGTCATTCAACTGAGACTGCTCTTCTCTGTGTCACGGAGGCTCTCCGCACTGCTAAAGCTAACTCTCTCTCCTCTGCTTTTGTCCTTCTAGACCTGTCTGCTGCCTTTGATACTGTGAACCATCAGATCCTCCTCTCCACCCTCTCCGAGCTGGGCATCTCCGGCGCGGCTCACTCTTGGATTGCGTCCTACCCAGTGGCGGCTCCTGAAAAAATTCTCAGGAGGGGCAATTTTTCTGATGATTTAGGTGACCTACACACATTTAAAAAAAGATATGTCCAGCAACAACATGAAGACAGGGGCAGCATATAAGTCAATACCAGAAGCATTTATTGACTGATCTCAAAAGTGTTGGCTTACCAGGGTTGGTGGAGCCCTCAGTTTCATCTTTGCCTCGCAAAGCTAACTCAAACACTCCGCAAAACTTCACACACTGGATTAGCCGGCTGAGGATGTGGCGGTTCTTGCTAATGTCGTAGTAAATATATTTGTTATAGTGAATATGGAATATGATATGTTGAGTAAAATGTTGTGCTAAGATCTATTTAGGTCAGGAGCTGGTTATAAGTTCTGTTCCTATCCAATAACAATGGACAAAAGGGTCCTATCTTGTCAGCCTTGTCAGCAGGTGGCCAAGGACAACACCCACGCCATAGGCCTCTCAGTTCTTCCAACTCACGAGTTCTTGCTCTGAGGACACACACACACACAAACACACACACACACACATCATCACTGTTAAACACACACACACACACACACATCATCACTGTTAAACACACACACACACACACACACAAAAATCCCCTCTCTTAGGCTGAACATTTGAAGACAGAGAACCCGACTCAGAGCCAATGCAACAGTGACAGTAGCCTGCAGGGGACCTCGCCCAACTCATCAGGACCAATCAGAAGATCAGAACTACTAGATTGAACCTACTTCATTTATTGCATAAAATGTCTGCACACAATGTTTCGGGGCTCTCTTCAGATAATAATAATAATAATAATAATAATAATAATAATATGCCATTTAGCAGACGCTTTTATCCAAAGCGACTTACAGTCATGCGTGCATACATTTTTGTGTATGGGTGGTCCCGGGGATCGAACCCACTACCTTGGCGTTACAAGCACCATGCTCTACCAGCTGAGCTACAGAAAGTGGATACTCATGGATGCGCATTGCAATTGTAAAATGTCAACACAATTGGAGACACCACGTCATTTTTGGAGACATGTTATTGACAGTAAACTATTGTAGATGCGACTGCTAACTAACTAAAACATTTTAGCTGGCTAGCTAATCATCTTAGCTAAATGTGGGGCAAACAATTCAGTTATTTACCGTTAATTTGAGGGATTGGGGTGAAAGAAATCGAGTTACATAGTGATACTTTACGATATACTGTATTGACAATATCGCAATATTTTAGCGCTAGTTGGCTGTACCTGCACCAAAACACCATTATTGTTCCTTCATAGCTTGTTCTCAATCTTTTCACATTGGGAGCCAATTTGTTTTCAGCACTTTTATTTCCATGACTGATCAAAACTCGTTCTCATGGCTTTCTGATCCCTCTGCAACAGACATATGGTGCGCAATAAAATCACAGTATCGAATCGCAATACGTATAGAATCATGAGACTCGCAATGCTGATGCATATATCTTATCGTGAGGTTCCTGGCAATTCCCAGCCCAAGTTCATTTGCCACAACAAATCTCTTCGCTAGCAAACGCGATGTCTTCTCCAAAACGGCAATGTGTCTCCAGCAATGTTTACTTTTTTGACGTTCTATGGCATCTCCACTTTCCAAGCATATATGACCACATGTAATATTTTGGTAAGTGATGCAAATAGTGAACTATGTAGGGCCAGGATGTAAAATATATGTAGCTGCAGCAATTTCTCTTATCTGATATGGTAAGTAATGGGGCTTAATTTATAGCTCCCTAAGAGTTTGACGAACGGGTCCGTGAACGCGATTCCAGATATATTTACCTCTGAATAAACTGCCTTTATTACACCATATCCACATCCAGTAAACTTGTGATTATCAACACTAACCTCATCGTTGTGGCGGCGGACAGCTAGCCTGTATCCCTCGTCATCCAGTTGAGTGAGTGGCAATGTCTTTTTCGTTCGTACCAATTTTTGGAAAATCCTCGGGTGTAGGACTTTCCGCCTTTAGTAGAAACCTGTTGAATTATTAAATTTGGTCTGGGAGGTCCTAATTGTTTCGTTGCCAATTTATCTTCATTTGTTCGCCGACAAAAGGAACTTTTCTTTCAAACAATCCACTCTTTTCTCAGTTACGTTCATGGTTACGTAACGTATGACGAAAGCGTAAGTGCAAGCCCACAGACACCCATTGAGATTGTATTGAAGGCTCTGAAATTTGAAAAAATAGATTTTACATGGGAGTCTATGACAGAAGTTCTGGGCGATTTTCAATCTGACTGAAATCGCCCCAAAAGGGGGTGGAGCCATTTGAAGCACGACTTTAGCCTGATTCGACATTTAGTGGCAGTGTGGCACTGTGGCAGATCAGACGTATAGATTACAACACTGATAACTACTGTTGCCGTGATATAATTGATTAGAAAAAAAATCCCTTCCTTTTCCCGTTTGGCAGTGCGTCGCCCATATCGCCCTATTGAACAGGCCGTCCCTGGTCCTACCTGACCGGTCGCTCCTACCAAGTGGCGTGGCGAGAAGCTGTCTCCGCACCACGTGCTCTCACCACTGGTGTCCCCCAGGGCTCAGTTCTAGGCCCTCTCCTATTCTCGCTATACACCAAGTCACTTGGCTCTGTCATATCCTCACATGGCCTCTCCTATCATTGCTACGCTGACGACACACAACTAATCTTCTCCTTTCCCCCTTCTGATAACCAGATGGCGAATCGCATCACTGCATGTCTGGCAGACATATCAGTATGGATGACGGATCACCACCTCAAGCGGAACCTTGGCAAGACGGAGCTGCTCTTCCTCCCGGGGAAGGACTGCCTGTTCCATGATCTCGCCATCACGGTTGACAACTCCGTTGTGTCCTCCTCCCAGAGTGCGAAGAGCCTTGGCGTGACCCTGGACAACACCCTGTCGTTCTCCGCTAACATCAAGGCGGTGACCCGATCCTGTAGGTTCATGCTCTACAACATTCGGAGAGTACGACCCTGCCTTACACAGGAAGCGGCACAGGTCCTAATCCAGGCACTTATCATCTCCCGTCTGGATTACTGCAACTCGCTGTTGGCTGGGCTCCCTGCCTGTGCCATTAAACCCCTACAACTCATCCAGAATGACGCAGCCCGTCTGGTGTTCAACCTTCCCAAGTTCTCTCACGTCACCCCGCTCCTCCGCACACTCCACTGGCTTCCAGTTGAAGCTCGCATCTGCTACAAGACCATGGTGCTTGCCTACGGAGCTGTGAGGGGAACGGCACCTCCGTACCTTCAGGCTCTGATCAGTCCATACACCCAAACGAGGGCATTGCGTTCATCCACCTCTGGCCTGCTGGCTCCCCTACCTCTGCGGAAGCATAGTTCCCGCTCAGCCCAGTCAAAACTGTTCGCTGCTCTGGCACCCCAATGGTGGAACAAGCTCCCTCACGACGCCAGGACAGCGGAGTCACTCACCACCTTCCGGAGACATTTGAAACCCCCACCTCTTTAAGGAATACCTGGGATAGGATAAAGTCATCCTTCTACCCCCTTTTACCCCAACACAACAAAAAAAATAACATTGTAAAGTGGTGATCCCACTGGCTATAAGGTGAATGCACCTATTTGTAAGTCGCTCTGGATAAGAGCGTCTGCTAAATGACGTAAATGTAAATGTAAATAATTTATTTCAACTGACTGATTTCCTTATATGAACTGTAACTCAGTAAAATTGTGGAAATTGTTGCATGTTGCGTAAATATTTTTGTTCAGTATATTTGCAATGTACAGCTGTAAAATAAATTCCCCAAATGAACTGAAACGAACATTTACTGACAACAGCTGAGGGATCAACAATTCATTCTAATTGTTTCCACTTGACAATAAACTAGCGTCCCATTATTTTATCTTTCCCCAAAAAACCTTGGCAAAGCTTTTTCCAACAGTATTTTAAAAAAACAGAAAAGCGCCAAAAAACATCAAATGTAAAGATAGCCTTCCAAAAAGCCTCTTAAAGTGCTGAGTTAACGCCATGATGAGCTAGGATCAACATACCCCTAACTGCTTATCCACATCACCTTCTTGTCACAACACACATTTTCAATAAGAAAAAAACCTGCAAACTGTGGTGCATCACACAGAGCCCCAATTAGACTACTTCTGTGTAGTACAAGAACATTCAGTCTTTGGAACTCTTGTCCTGTTTTAACAGGATAGTTATTTCCTCTTCTTCCCCATTCTTGGGTCTTAAACCCACCTGAAAGGGAAAAGGCAGGCAGTTATGAGAGCTTAATAGTACATGGCCTACCTGTGGAATTCCTCAGGGTGGTATCTTCGGTCCTAATATATCCTCATACGATAATTACTCAGCCTGCAAACTTCAGTGACTGCAAATTTTAGGCCTTTACTTTTGTAAGGTCCAAATAGACCTACAGTTCTAATCGATTGATATAGATAGATACAGTGTCAGTGCCATCCCACCTCCCAATTCAAATATTTAAAATATCCTTTGATAAAGCAGTGGAGTTGGAATTAAAACCGCATGAAGGTAGATCACTTTACCTTATTCCTCGGCCTGTTTCTCTTTATCAGCCCTCTTGCGACTTGCTTTTGTCTGTTGCATTGCCTAAGTACCAACAAGTTAAGTTCCATATATCATTATGGAATCACTACAAAGCTGTTTCGTGCAAAATCACGATCTGAGAGAAGGATATCAAGGAGATTTAAATTTAAGGTTGACATGAAAAATAAGTATTCATGTTATACCCCATATGAGGTCAAGAAATGCTACAGTGCATTCGGAAAGTATTCAGACCCATTGACTTTTTCCACATGTTATGTTACAGCCTTATTTTTTAATTGATTAAATTGTTTTTCCCCCTCATCAATCTACACACAATACCCAATAATGACAAAGCAAAAAATAAATATCACATTTACATACATATTCAGACCCTTTACTCAGTACTTTGTTGAAGCACCTTTGGCAGCGATTACAGCCTCAAGTCTTCTTGGGTATGACGCTACAAGCTTGGCACACCTGTATTTGGGGAGTTTCTCCTATTCTTCTCAGCAGATCCTCTCAAGCTCTGTCAGGTTGGATGAGGAGTGTCGCTGCACAGCTATTTTCAGGTCTCTCCAGAGATGTTCGATCAGGTTCAAGTCCGGGCTCTGGCTGGGCCACTCACGGACATTCAGAGACTTGTCCCGAAGCCACTCCTGCGTTGTCTTGGCTGTGTGCTTAGGGTCGTTGTTCTGTTGGAAGGTGAACCATCGCCCCAGTCTGAGGTGCTGAGCACTCTGGAGCAGGTTTTCATCAAGGATCTCTCTGTACTTTGCTCCATTCATCTTTCCCTCGATCCTGACTAGTCTCCCAGTCCCTGTCGTTGAAAAACATCCCCACAGCATGATGCTGCCACCACTATGCTTCACCGTAGGGATGGTGCCAGGATTCCTCCAGACGTGAAGCTTTGCATTCAGGCCAAAGAGTTAAATCTTGGTTCTCATGGTCTGAGAGTCCTTCCGTCTGGCCACTCTACCATAAAGGCCTGATTGGTGGAGTGCTGCAGAGATGGTTGTCCTTCTGGAAGGTTATCCCATCTCCACAGAGGAACTCTAGAGCTCTGTCAGAGTGACCATCGGGTTCTTGGTCACCTCCCTGACCAAGGCCCTTCTCTCACGATTGCTCAGTTTGGCCGGGTGGCCAGATCTAGGAAGATTCTTGGTGGTTCCAAACTTCTTCAATTTAAGAATGATGGAGGCCACTGTGTTCTTGGGGACCCTCAATTTCGAGTCACATAGCAAAGGGTCTGAATACTTATGTAAATAAGGTATTTTTGTTTTTTATTTGTAATACATTTGCAAACATTTCTTAAAACCTGTTTTCGCTTTGTCATTATAGGGTATTGTGTGTAGATTGATGAGGGCAAAACAAATGTTCATTCATTTTAGAATAAGGCTGTAACGTAACAAAACGTGGAAAAAGTCAATGGGTCTGAATACTTTCCGAATGCACTGTATGGACATGGCAGTGTTTCTGTCAATAGGAATGCAAGATCTAGAAATGGAAGAGGCTCTTGCTAACCATGTAGCATCCAGTGTGGTAGCCACACAGGTACCAGGACAGGAGCATGCTGGATAAGTCTGTCACGGCTGAGTCTAGCTCATCGCCAGTGTCGGTCAGCACTGCTCGGGGGGGCCATACACACGGTGGAGGTGGAGGAGGAGGAGGCAGGAGTGGCAGGAAGTCCTGGAGGAGAAGATACCATTATTACACCTATATGAAATACTAAAATACAAACTGAGGATCTCTTATTTATAACTCAATTTATTGCACACCCACGACATAATACCACAGACATTGAATAACATTTTTCTTGTTGGATGTCCCGAACTGGAGGTAGCCAGTCTCACACAGGTTGAAGATAGACATGTAGGTAAGGAACACACACTGCAAACAGCCTCACCAAAGAGCCCTTGGGCGGTGGCACTGGAGGAAAGAAGGAAAAGGGGTGATTGTTTGGTTCCTCTCTCCGGCCACTTGGTTCCTCTCTCCGGCCATTTGGCTTCTTCTTATCCCCATGCTCCTTGCCAAAGTCATAGCTGCTTTTGCCATAGTCTTTTCCCTGAGACAGAGACACACACACAGAGAGAAAGTATAAGAAACATACAACACATCTCAGAATTGCCAAAAGCCATAGTGACAAGTCTGACACATTTGAACGCAAACTTCCTTATCAATTAACATCAGACATCAGTAAAGCATGCTCATTTGTCAACAATGTATTCCAGACATCCCGAAACAGAGGGAATAGCACCCAGACTCACTGGAGGAAACTTAGGTGAGGACAGCTCCTCTCGTCCCTCTTCTTGAGGTGTCCTCCACTCTCTTCCCTTCCTCTTCCAATCAGTGCTGTTGTTACCAGTGGACCTGAACCCATCCACAGCCTAGGGACAAGAGAATTGCCTTATTGGGCGGACCCACGCACTGCTTCATCCATATACTGGATTGACATGTTTGTGGTAATTTAAAGTTTGATACTTGTGGGGTCATCATTTTATAGTAACACTTGAACCAAGGCCACATACAGTGGGGAGAACAAGTATTTGATACACTGCCGATTTTGCAGGTTTTCCTACTTACAAAGCATGTAGAGGTCTGTAATTTTTATCATAGGTACACTTCAACTGTGAGAGACGGAATCTAAAACAAAAATCCAGAAGATCACATTGTATGATTTTTAAGTAATTTGCATTTTATTGCATGACATAAGTATTTGATACATCAGAAAAGCAGAACTTAATATTTGGTACAGAAACCTTTGTTTGCAATTACAGAGATCATTCGTTTCCTGTAGGTCTTGACCAGGTTTGCACACACTGCAGCAGGGATTTTGGCCCACTCCTCCATACAGACCTTCTCCAGATCCTTCAGGTTTCGGGGCTGTCGCTGGGCAATACGGACTTTCAGCTCCCTCCAAAGATGTTCTATTGGGTTCTGCTCTGGAGACTGGCTAGGCCACTCCAGGACCTTGAGATGCTTCTTACGGAGCTACTCCTTAGTTGCCCTAGCTGTGTGTTTCGGGTCGTTGTCATGCTGGAAGACCCAGCCACGACCCATCTTCAATGCTCTTACTGAGGGAAGGAGGTTGTTGGCCAAGATCTCGTGATACATGGCCCCATCCATCCTCCCCTCAATACGGTGCAGTCGTCCTGTCCCCTTTGCAGAAAAGCATCCCCAAAGAATGATGTTTCCACCTCCATGCTTCACGGTTGGGATGGTGTTCTTGGGGTTGTACTCATCCTTCTTCTTCCTCCAAACACGGCGAGTGGAGTTTAGACCAAAAAGCTCTATTTTTGTCTCATCAGACCACATGATCTTCTCCCATCCCTCCTCTGGATCATTGGCAAACTTCAGACGGGCCTGGACATGCGCTGGCTTGAGCAGGGGGACCTTGCGTGCGCTGCAGGATTTTAATCCATGACGGCGTAGTGTGTTACTAATGGTTTTCTTTGAGACTGTGGTCCCAGCTCTCTTCAGGTCATTGACCAGGTCCTGCCGTGTAGTTCTGGGCTGATCCCTCACCTTCCTCATGATCATTGATGCCCCACATGGTGAGATCTTGCATGGAGCCCCAGACCGAGGGTGATTGACCGTCATCTTGAACTTCTTCCATTTTCTAATAATTGCGCCAACAGTTGTTGCCTTCTCACCAAGCTGCTTGCCTATTGTCCTGTAGCCCATCCCAGCCTTGTGCAGGTCTACAATGTTATCCCTGATGTCCTTACACAGCTCTCTGGTCTTGGCCATTGTGGAGAGGTTGGAGTCTGTTTGATTGAGTGTGTGGACAGGTGTCTTTTATACAGGTAATGAGTTCAAACAGGTGCAGTTAATACAGGTAATGATCTCTGTAATTGCAAACAAAGGTTTCTGTACCAAATATTAAGTTCTGCTTTTCTGATGTATCAAATATTTATGTCATGCAATAAAATGCAAATTAATTACTTAAAAATCATACAATGTGATATTCTGGATTTTTGTTTTAGATTCCGTCTCTCACAGTTGAAGTGTACATTACAGACCTCTACATGCTTTGTAAGTAGGAAAACCTGCAAAATCGGCAGTGTATCAAATACTTGTTCTCCCCACTGTAAATATGATTGTTCAAGTGAAGTTTTACCCCTTGTTGCACTTTGGCATCAACTCTTTCACTGTGGCCTCCCAGTTCATCTGGAGATAGCAGGGTGCTCAGCTCCAGCTCCTCCTCATTCCCGTAGTCTTCAAACTTCACCCGGCAGCGTTCGTCTCTCATCCACACCAGCACCGCTGGGTAGACCAGGCCATCCTCGGAGTACACAGCACGACACCGGTAACCCAGCCTCCACACCTGGTACACATAGGGGAATAAACGTTTAATTGAAAAAAATACAACAAAAAAACAGGTAGTAATAAAAGCAAGCTTGAGAAAGGGAACCGAAATAAATCAAGTTAACTGTGCTATCATGAATCTTTTACCAAGGGTTTCTTTATTAGTCACACACCGTTGCAAAACGTTTTACACCGTAGCACGTTTTGCAATGAGAACAAAGTGTTCTCCTGATGAAGGCATAAAAGGCGGCATTTATGCCATCATCAATTCATAAGCGCGAATCTCATGATTTGGAAGGGGCCATCCGCTGACAACATGCCACAATCTCCGTTTTTTGTATAGCCTAACTCAGGGATGGGCAACTTTGATGGGGGTGGGGGCCACAAAAAATCTGAACGCAGTGGCTCGCAGGTCTGTGTACCCACATCCATACCCACACATGCAGTCAGAGCCGGCCCTAGCCTTTCAGGGGCCCTAAGCAAAAGTTTGTTGAGATTCAGGGAGTTTTGATTCTCTCATTTGTGGTGGGTTGTCTCCAAGCTTCTCTTTTGTTTTTATCATTACAGCTCTAAAGGGTGAAAGAAATACAAAATGGAGTTCAGTGTTTCTCCTAGTAACAGAGAAGGTCACTTCTGGTGACTTTTTAAAAAGGACATTCTACTCCAAAATAAATTCAAAATAATTATGTTGACACCATCTGAAATATAATTTTCCCTTTAAAAGCATTATAACCTTTAGCCCAACTGATGCAGCATAGCGGCTTTACATAAATAGGCTGCAGCATGGGGTTGCTCATCTGCATTTACCATAGAAATACCGAAAGACTTTGAATAGATCAAATGCTACTTGCTACAAATATACACTACCAGTCAAAAGTTTGGACACACCTACTCATTCAAGGGTTTTTCTTTATTTTTACCATTTTCTACATTGTAGAATAATAGTGAAGACATCAAAACTATGAAATAACACGTATGGAATCATGTAGTAACCAAAAGAAAGTGTTAAACAAATCAAAATATGTTATATTTTAGATTCTTCAAAGTAGCCACCCTTTGCCTTGATGACAGTTTTGCATTCTCTCAACCTGCTTCATGAGGTAGTCACCTGGAATGCTTTTCAACAGTCTTGAAGGAGTTCCCACATATGCTAAGCACTTGCTGGCTGCTTTTCCTTTACTCTACGGTCCGACTCATCCCAAACCATCTCAATTGGGTTGAGGTCGGGGGATTGTGGAGGCCAGGTCATTTGATGCAGCACTCCATCACTCTCCTTCTTGGTCAAATAGCCCTTACACAGCCTGGAGGTGTGTTTTGGGTCATTGTCCTGTTGAAAAACAAATGATAGTCCTACTAAGCGCAAATGGGATGGAGTATCACTGCAGAATGCTGTGGTAGCCATGCTGGTTAAGTGTGCCTTGAATTCTAAATAAATCACAGACAGTGTCACCAGCAAAGCATCCCCACACAATCACACCTCCTCCTCCATGCTTCACGGTGGAAACCACACATGCAGAGATCATCCGTTCACCTACTCTGTGTCTCACAAAGAGACGGCGGTTGGAACCAAAAATCTCAAATTTGGACTCCAGATCAAAGGACAGATTTCCACCGGTCTAATGTCCATTGCTTGTGTTTCTTGGACCAAGCAAGTCTCTTCTTATTATTGTTGTCCTTTAGTAGTGGTTTCTTTGCAGCAAATCGACCATGAAGTGCTTTGAGAGACTAATCAAGGATCATATCACCTCCACCTTACCTGTCACCCTAGACCCACTTCAATTTGCTTACCGCCCCAATAGGTCCACAGACGATGCAATCGCCATCACACTGCACACTGCCCTATCCCATCTGGACAAGAGGAATACCTATGTAAGAATGCTGTTCATTGACTATAGCTCAGCATTCAACACCATAGTACCCTCCAAGCTCATCATTAAGCTTGGAGGCCCTGGGTCTCAACCCCGCCCTGTGCAATTGGGTCCTGGACATCCTGACGGGCTGCCCCCAGGTGGTGAAGGTAGGAAACAACATCTCCACTTCACTGATCGTCAACACTGGGGCCCCACAACGGTGTGTGCTCAGCCCCCTCCTGTACTCCCTGTTCACCCATGACTGAGTAGCCATGCACGCCTCCAACTCAATCAACAAGTTTGCAGACGACACAACAGTAGTAGGCTTGATTACCAACAACGATGAGACAGCCTACAGGGAGGAGGTGAGGGCTCTCGGAGTGTGGCGTCAGGAAAATAACCTCTCACTCAACGTCAACAAAACAAAGGAGATGATCGTGGACTTCAGGAAACAGCAGAGGGAGTACCCCCCTATCCACATTGACGGGACAGCAGTGGAGAAGGTAGAACATTTTAAGTTCCTCGGCGTACATATCACTGACAAACTGAAATGGTCCACCCACACAGATAGTGTGGTGAAGAAGGCACAACAGCGTCTCTTCAACCGCAGGAGGCTGAAGAAATGTGGCCTGTCACCTAAAACCCTCACAAACTTTTACAGATGCACAATTGAGAGCATCCTGTCGGGCTGTATCACCGCCTGGTACGGCAACTGCACCGCCCACAACCGCAGGGCTCTCCAGAGGGTGGTGCGGTCTGCACAACGCATAACCGGGGGCAAACTACCTGCCCTCCAGGACACCTACGGCACCCGATGTCACAGGAAGGCCAAAAAGATAACCAAGGACAACTACCACCCGAGCCACTGCCTGTTCACCCTGCTATCATCCAGAAGGCGAGGTCAGTACAGGTGCATCAAAGCTGGAACCCAGAGACTGAAAAACAGCTTCTATCTCAAGACCATCAGACTGCTGCCTACTCACAGACTTGAAAATCACTGGCCATTTTAATAAATGGAACACTAGTCACTTTAATAATGCCACTTTAATAATGTTTACATATCTTGCATTACCCATCTCATATCTATTTACTGTATTCTATACTATATATTGCATCTTAGCCTATGCCACTCTGACAATGACATTGCTCATCCATATATTTATATATTCTTATACCATTCCTTTACTTAGATTTGTGTGTATTAGGTATTTGTTGTGGAACTGTTAGATATTACTTGCTAGATATTGCTGCACTGTCGGAAATAGAAGCACAAGCATTTCGCTACACTCGCAATAACATCTGCTAACCATGTGTATGTGACCAATACATTTGATTTGATTTGATGAAGGCCTGATTCATGCAGTCTCCTCTGAACAGTTGATGTTGAGATGTGTTTGTTACTTGAACTCTGTGAAGCATTTATTTGGGCTGCAATCTGAGGTGCAGTTAACTCTAATGAACTTATCCTCTGCAGCAGAGGTAACTCTGGGTCTTCCATTCCTGTGGCGGTCCTCATGAGAGCCAGTTTCATCATAGTGCTTGATGGTTTTTGCAACAAAGTTCTTGAAATGTTCCGTATTGACTGACCTTCATGTCTTAAAGTAATGATGGACTGTCGTTTCTCTTTGCTTATTTGAGCTGTTCTTGCCATAATATGGACTTGGTCTTTAACCAAATAGGGCTATCTTCTGTATACCAACCCTACCTTGTCACAACACAATTGATTGGCTAAAACGCATTAACTTTTAACAAGGTACACCTGTTAATTGAAATGCATTCCAGGTGACTACCTCATGAAGCTGGTTGAGAGAATGCCAAGTGTGTGCAAAGCTGTCATCAAGGCAAAGGGTGGCTACTTTGAAGAATCTCAAACATAAAATATATTTTGGTTTGTTTAACACTTTTTAGGTTACTACATTATTCCATTTGTGTTATTTCATAGTTTTGATGTCTTCACTATTATTCTACAATGTAGAAAATAATGAAAAACCATGGAATGGGTAGGTGTGTCCAAACTTTTGACTGGTACTTCATCTCTGTGCATTCAAATTGCCATTGCTAAAATGCAATTGTGTTCGTTGTCCGTAGCTAATGCCTGCCCATACCGTAACCCCACCGCCACCATGGGGCACTCTGTTCACAACACTGACATCAGCAAACCGCTCGCCCACACAACACCATACACGTGGTCTGTGGTTGTGAGGCCGGTTGGAGGTACTGCCAAATTCTCTAAAATGATGTTGGAGGCGGCTTATGGTAGAGAAATTAACATTACATTCTCTGGCAACAGCTCTTGTGGACATTCCTTTAGTCAGCATGCCAATTGCACACTCCCTCAAAACTTGAGACATCTGTGGCATTGTGTTGTGTGACAAAACTGCACATTTTAGAGTGGCCTTTTATTGTCCCCAGCACAAGGTGCACCTGTGTAATGATCATGCTGTTTAATCAGCTTCTTCATATGCCACACATGTCAGGTGGATGGATTATCTTGGCAAAGGGAAAATGCTCACTAACAGGGGTTTAAACAAATTTGTGCACAAAATTTGAGAGAAATAAGCATTTTGTGCGTAATGGAAATTTTCGGGGATGTTTTATTTCAGTTCATGAAACATGGGACCAAAACTTTACATATTGCATTTGTATTTTTGTTCAGTGTAGTTGGGATGAGAGACCAGAGACTACAGATGTCAGGGCTACAGGGCGCAAATTGTTATTTTCTTTTGTCCTGTTGTTTTTAAGTCCTGGGACAATCAGCGACTTTTTACATAAGTCTGGAATTATCCCACTGTCCAGTGACAGCTGGAACAGCTTCTGGAATGGAAATGTGAGCTGGTATGCGCATGCCTGAAGTGCCTTGCTGCTGACACCGTCTGGATCATATGATTTTCGTGGGTTGACACGTTGAAAGTATTGGTTGACGTCATTCACAGAGATCTGTATATCAACAGCTGGTATGCTGTCTATACGGTCCAGGGACACTTTCTGCTGTGATGTAAAATCACACGTCAAACCTACAATAGAAACTGTTCAAATCATTTGCAAAAACAAGGTTGTTTTCATACAATGTCTCTGGTTTGTAGCCTGTAATGGTTTGTAGCCCTTGTCAGGCTTTCCTACTGTCCTTGTCCTTAAAATGGTTTTCTAAATGTGTCTTTGTATGCTGCCTCCTTGATTTTGTTTTTGACTCTCCTCTGAATATTTTTCCTTTCCTCTTTACTGCCACCTGATTTAAACACTTGTTCTTTCTGGTTGAGAAAGTCTTCATTTCCGAGTTACCCACAGTTTATTATTGGGGAAGATGTTGACTTTCTTTTTGGGAATAACGAGATCCTCACAGAAACGGTTGTACTCAGAGACAGTATCTGCTGCCTCTTCCAGGTCAACGGCGCTGTCTGTCAGGGCCGCCCAGTCAGTGGACTCAGAACAGTCCTGGAGGGCTTCAATAGCTTCAGGAGTCCAGCTTTTATACTCCACCTTTTTAGCCTTCTCTCGCTGCAGTCGCGGTTTGTAGACTGGGATGAGCTGAACCATGTTATGATCCGAACCCCCGAGATTGGGTAGTGCCTTGGAAAAATAATGGGATGCTACCATAACAGAGGTCCAGACAGACTTCATTTCAGGTAGGACATGTAATATATTGCTGGTATGATGGTAAATGTTCAGATAGACTGCACATGTTAAAGCCTCCCATGATCAGCTTTACCACTTCGGGTGACTCCGTCTCAGCCTGGGATACAAGGTCATGGCTCAAGTCGGCAGCTATTTGGGTGTCAGTAGAGGGGGATATGTAAACAATAAATAGTCGGACCTGATTTATTTCCCATGGCAGGTAGTATGGCCGTAGGTTAAGAGCAAGGAGTTCAATGTCTTTAGTACAGACCTGGTGCTTAGTTGTAATATGGGCAGAATGGCAGTATTTCTCGTTGATGAATGCACAAACTCCTCCACCTTTTCTCTTACCGGAGTTGATGTTTCGGTCCATTCTAACGATTGTGTAGCCATCCAGCTCCACAACGGAGTCGGGATTCTGTTCCGTAAGCCAGGTCTCAGATAGACAGATCAGGCAGGGTTGTCGGTACTCAGAGGTATTGGGTACAAGCCCGTAGCTCCTGTCTTATTTCTTATGCTTTCTACATTGCCATACATAATAGATGAAAGAGGTGTTCTGAAGGGCTGTTTTTTAAATCTGATTCTGAATTCTTCCTCTACTGCCATGCTTCCTTGGTTTAGACGCCTTTTCTTGGGAGCATGTTGATTGTGGTATTCCATTGTAGCGTAGACTTGCAGCAAAGGGTCAGAGACTAAGCAGGACATCTCTTGTGTATGATATCCGCAGTTGCGGCTCGCTATATCCATTGAGGGTTAGGTCGACAGCTTGTTTGGTGCGTCTCACAAAAAAACGGATTAAAACGAACAGCCAAAGTACTGCTATTTGCCTCATTATTAGCCATCTGATTTAATACTACTAAAAACGTGGTTGATTGAGGTGGATCGCAACTTTAAAACACGAACAAAAAAACAAAACAAAAAAAACACGGAAGGGACAAGCACAAATGACCGTGTCGCTGCAAGAACAGATGCTGCACTAAGACATGGAGGAGACATTCATGCTGTTTGTTTTTGTTTTAACATATGCCTCCCATCATCGATTCACAAGGGATGAATCGCGTTTCTATTGGACAAACTTAGGTACGTCCCTCCTAGTTTCGATCCGTTTCCATCTGTTTGCTTCAGTTTGGTTCCTAGTAAATACACCCCAAGTCTCCTGTTGCGTATGGCTCACCCGTTTCTCCCTCCTGGGCTGGGCAGCAGCTTCAGGTAGCAGGGCACTCTGGTCCTGCTCTTCCTTGTTTCCGTAGTTGTCAAACTTCACCTTGCAGCGCTCCCCCTCCAACCAGTCTATGGTGGCAGGGTAAACCAAGCCATCTTCTGACCGCACAGCCTTGTAGTGGGACCCTACCTCCCACTATTCATTTTTAATCTATAGCCTAATTGATTACCTTTGAGTTTGCCTTTGGCTCAACTGGTCCCTTGCTTGGCACATGAGATTCTGACAGTTTCTGTAGATTGTCTGCAAGCTTCTCATCGCTCTCTTTTTCATCCCTCTAAAATATGAAACAATGGAGATTATTCAGGATACCGTTTTGGAAAAGTGTTCTTCTATTTGGTCTTAAGACATTCCTCCCATCATCAATTCACAAGGGTGAATCTCATGACTTGGAAGGCGCTATCTGCTGACCACATCCCAAAACTCTCAGTCTCCCATATAGCCTACAGTGAGGGAAAAAAGTATTTGATCCCCTGCTGATTTTGTACGTTTGCCCACTGACAAAGACATGATCAGTCTATAATTTTAAATGGTAGGTTTATTTGAACAGTGAGAGACAGAATAACAACAAAAAAATCCAGAAAAACGCATGTCAAAAATGTTATGAATTGATTTGCATTTTAAATGAGGGAAATAAGTATTTGACCCCTCTGCAAAACATGACTTAGTACTTGGTGGCAAAACCCTTGTTGGCAATCCCAGAGGTCAGACGTTTCTTGTAGTTGGCCACCAGGTTTGCACACATCTCAGGAGGGATTTTGTCCCACTCCTATTTGCAGATCTTCTCCAAGTTATTATGGTTTCGAGCCTGACGTTTGGCAACTCGAACCTTCAGCTCCCTCCACAGATTTTCTATGGGATTAAGGTCTGGAGACTGGCTAGGCCACTCCAGGACCTTAATGTGCTTCTTCTTGAGCCACTCATTTGTTGCCTTGGCCGTGTGTTTTGTCATGCTGGAATACCCATCCACGACCCATTTTCAATGCCCTGGCTGAGGGAAGGAGGTTCTCACCCAAGATTTGACGGTACATGGCCCCGTCCATCGTCCCTTTGATGCGGTGAAGTTGTCCTGTCCCCTTAGCAGAAAGACACCCCCAAAGCATAATGTTTCCACCTCCATGTTTGACGGTGGGGATGGTGTTCTTGGGGTCATAGGCAGCATTCCTCCTCCTCCAAACACGGCGAGTTGAGTTGATGCCAAAGAGCTCCATTTTGGTCTTGTCTGACCACAACACTTTCACCCAGTTCTCCTCTGAATCATTCAGAATTTCATTGGCAAACTTCAGACAGCCCTGTATATGTGCTTTCTTGAGCAGGGGGACCTTGCGGGCGCTGCAGGATTTCAGTCCTTCACGGCGTAGTGTGTTACCAATTGTTTTCTTGGTGACTATGGTCCCAGCTGCCTTGAGATCATTGACAAGATCCTCCTGTGTAGTTCTGGGCTGATTCCTCACCGTTCTCATGATCATTGCAACTCCACGAGGTGAGATCGTGCATGGAGCCCCAGGCCGAGGGAGATTGACAGTTCTTTTGTGTTTCTTCCATTTGCGAATAATCGCACCAACTGTTGTCACCTTCTCACCAAGCTGCTTGGCGATGGTCTTGTAGCCCATTCCAGCGTTGTGCAGGTCTACAATCTTGTCCCTGACATCCTTGGAGAGCTCTTTGGTCTTGGCCATGGTGGAGAGTTTGGAATCTGATTGATTGATTGCTTCTGTGGACATGTGTCTTTTATACAGGTAACAAGCTGAGATTAGGAGCACTCCCTTTAAGAGTGTGCTCCTAATCTCAGCTCGTTACCTGTATAAAAGACACCTGGGAGCCAGAAATCTTTCTGATTAAGAGGGGGTCAAATACTTATTTCCCTCATTAAAATGCAAATCAATTTAAAACATTTTTGACATGCGTTTTTCTGGATTTTTTTTTGTTATTCTGTCTCTCACTGTTCAAATAAACCTACCATTAAAATTATAGACTGATCATTTCTTTGTCAGTGGGCAAACGTACAAAATCAGCAGGGGATCAAATACTTTTTTCCCTCACTGTAACTGATTACCTTTGAGTTTGGCTTTGGGTCAAGCGGCTCCTTAATCAGCATATGAGATTTGGGGAGTTTTGAGTCCGTCAGTTTCGGTGGGTTGTTTCCAAGCTTCTCTTCATTCTCTTTTTCATCATTACAGCTCTAAAGGATTAAACAAATTTACAGGAGAAAATGCAGGATTCGTTATTGGATCATTGTCTTGGGGATATGATATTTGACCCTTTGTAACTTTCTCATTCATCATTATTCACAATTCAGTCAGGATTATCCATAATATGGTAGCATCCACATTAATGTAGAAGTGTTTGCTGAATGCTGATTGGTTAAAACTGCATTCCAGCTGGTGTCTATTCCACAAGTTACCACCCGCTAAATCTATGACGTTGAAATGCCTATTTACTCTGTTCCATCTGACTGCGCATCCACTGTCTCATCAACCCAGCCAGGAAATTTATAAACTTGATCTCCTCTATAAAAAGCATCTAGACATCGTCTCACATTTCTTTCAGACTAGCATTTGGTTTTCAACAGCAGAGATTTGTATAAACCTTGCTGTCTGTCTCTCCGATATTTGCAACATTGTTTCAATATTCAAATTCTATCTCCTGCTGTCCCATAGTATTGAACTTGTCGGGTGTCGGGACAAGACAGAAAGGCAGGCAGCGTTTCTCAGCCGGTCGAAATCATGAATCAGCTGGCATCATTTTTATGGATATATACCAAAAAAAATGTCAATTGAAAAATGGTTAAACGAAACGCAGCTAATTTGCAGTCTTTCCAGCTTCAGTTTGAAGTGATTGTGTTACTGTAGCTGTGTTGTTGGCTAGCTCCTCTGTCTGAACAGTGTCCTGACGAGTGAGCACATTCTCTCTGCCAGACGAAATCGCGCCTCATTAGCTCATTGTTATGGATGTATCGAAATAAATGTCACTAGAAAACAGCTTAAACAAATGCAAATGCAGCTACTTTGCTGTTATTCTGGCGGGAACTTTTTGACGTGACCGTAAATTAGCCGTAGTTGGCTAGCTAGCAAGCAAGGGATAAGAACGTTGCCAGCCAGTATGGCAATGGAACATTTAGAACGAACGTCTATAGATACAGAACAAAAAGACTGAACGACTGGGTCGCGTCCATAGATACAGATCAAAAAGAATGAAAGACTGGCTCTGGACTATATCTTGTGGAAGGATGAAATAGTACGAATAAATTAATCAAAATAACGTTTTTAATGAAAATATGTCAATCATTATTTGAATATATTGGTAACCCGTTGTATAAAAGTGATAATGCCCTCGAAGCCGGTGTTTGTTGGATATCAAAATGTTTATGTAGATTATCGCAAAGCTTCTCATCACTCTCTTTTTCATTGTTTCATTCATACTTCTGAGCTCAAACAAAGGCGATTCATTAGGGTGACATTCATGTACTGTTTTTGGTTTCAAGACATCGCCATCAACAAAACAAGTCCTACAGGCCCTAGTTTTGTCATATCTGGACTACTGCTCAGTCAAATGATGGTCAAATGATGGCCCCCACAAAGAGGGACATAGGCAAATTACAGTTGGCCCAGTACAGAGCAGCAGGGCTGGCCCTTAAATGTACACAGAGAACTAACATCAATAACATGCATGTCAATCTCTCCTGGCTCAAAGTAGAGGAGAGAATGTCTGCATCACTACTTGTCTTTGTGAGAGGTATTAACATGTTGAAAGCACAGAGCTGTCAGTTTAAATGCTCAGACACCCATGCATTCCCCACAATTCATGCCACCAGAGGTCTCTTCACAGTCCCCAAGTCCAGAACAGACTATGGGAAACGTAAAGTACTACTGGATGGTGTTAAGAGATAGATGGGAGGAGTTGAGTGGAGCTGAAGGGTGGGACTAAAAACAAAAAAACAAGGTAATTCATGTACAATATAGTGTGTCCGTAAAAGGTTCAGAACTTTTGTGAAACAGCACAGTTTAAAATATATGGCAAATAGAAATACAACTGGATGGTCTTAAGGAGATAGAAGGGAGGGGTTGAGGGTAGCTGAAGGATGGGATTAAAAACAAGCAAAAGATAACTATTGTAAAATACATTGTGTCCGTAAAAATATATATAGTATGTATCTGCTGCGAAGTAGAAGCCGAAGTGATGTTGTCCATTAGTTTACTCCAATTAGGGGAGGGGTGGTAGGGTTAGGGGAAAATAAAGGAAAATATAGATTTACACTACCAGTCCAAAGTTTGGACACACCTACTCATTCAAGAGTTTTTCTTTATTTTTACTATTTTCTACATTGTAGAATAATAGTGAAGACATCAAAACTATGAAATAACACATACGGAATCATGTAGTAACCAAAAAACGGTTAAATAAATCAAAATATATTTTATATTTGAGATTCTTCAAATAGCCACCCTTTGCCTTGATGACAGTTTTGCACACTCTTGGCATTCTCTCCACCAGCTTCATGAGGTAGTCACCTGGAATGCATTTCAAATAACAGGTATGCCTTCTTAAAAGTTAATTTGTGGAATTTCTTTCCTTCTTAATGCGTTTGAGCCAATCAGTTGTGTTGTGACAAGGTGGGGGGGTATACAGAAGACATCCCTATTTGGTAAAAGACCAAGTCCATATTATGGCAAGAACAGCTCAAATAAGCAAAGAGAAACGACAGTCCATCATTACTTTAAGACATGAAGGTCAGTCAATACGGAAAATGTCAAGAACATTGAATGTTTCTTGAAGTGCAGTCGCAAAAACCATCAAGCGCTATGATGAAACTGGCTCTCATGAGGACCGCCACAGGAATGAAAGACCCAGAGTTACCTCTGCTGCAGAGGATAAGTTCATTAGAGTTACCAGCCTCAGAAATTGCAGCCCAAATAAATGCTTCACAGAGTTCAAGTAACAGACACATCTCAACATCAACTGTTCAGAGGGGACTGTGTGAATCAGGCCTTCATGGTCGAATTGCTGCAAAGAAACCACTACTAAAGGACACCAATAATAAGAAGAGACCTGTTTGGACCAAGAAACACGAGCAATGGACATTATACCGGAGGAAATTTGTCCTTTGGTCTGGAGTCCAAATTGGAGATTTTTGGTTCAAACTGCTGTGTCTTTGTGAGACGCGGTGCGGGTGAACGGATGATCTCCGCATGTGTAGTTCCCACTGTAAGGCATGGAGGAGGTGGTGTTATGGTGTGGGGGTGCTTTGCTGGTGATACTGTCTGTGATTTATTTAGAATTCAAGGCACACTTAACCAGCATGGCTACCACAGCATTCTGCAGCAATATGCCATCCCATCTGGTTTGGGCTTAGTGGGACTATCATTTGTTTTTCAATATATCATATATATTCTGACACTTTTTTGGTTACTACATGACTCCATGTGTTATTTCATAGTTTTGATGTCTTCACTATTATTATACAATGTAGAAAATAGTAAAAATAAAGAAAAACTATTGAATGAGTAGGTGTGTCCAAACTTTTGACTGGTACTGTATACCAGTCGGAAGTTTACATACACCTTAGCCAAATACATTTAAACTCAGTTTTTCACAATTCCAAACATTTAATCCCAGTAAAAATTCCCTGTCTTAGGTCAGTTAGGATCACCACTTTATTTTAAGAATGTGAAATGTCAGAATAATAGTAGAGAGAATGATTTATTTCAGCTTTTATTTCTTTCATCACATTCCCAGTGGGTCAGAAGTTTACATACACTTAATTAGTATTTGGTAGCATTGCCTTTAAATTGTTTAACTTGGGTCAAACGTTTTGGGTTGCCTTCCACAAGCTTCCCGCAATAAGTTGGGTGAATTTTGGCCCATTCCTCCTGACAGAGCTGGTGTAACTGAGTCAGGTTTGTAGGCCTCCTTGCTCGCACATGCTTTTTCAGTTCTGCCCACACATTTTCTATAGGATTGAGGTCAGGGCTTTGTGATGGCCTCTCCAATACCTTGACTTTGTTGTCCTTAAGCCATTTTGCCACAACTTTGGAAGTATGCTTGTGGTCATTGTCCATTTGAAAGACCCATTTGCGACCAAGCTTTAACTTCCTGACTGATGTCTTGAGATGTTGCTTCAATATATCCACATCATTTTCCTTCCTCATGATGCCATCTATTTTGTGAAGTGCACCAGTCCCTCCTGCAGCAAAGCACCCCCACAGCATGATGCTGCCACCCCCATGCTTCACGGTTGGGATGGTGTTCTTCGGCTTGCAAGGCACCCCCTTTTTCCTCCAAACATAACGATGGTCATTATGGCCAAACAGTTCTATTTTTGTTTCATCAGACCAGAGGACATTTCTCCAAAAAGTACAATCTTTATCCCCATGTGCAGTTGCAGCCCGTAGTCTGGCTTTTTTATGGCGGTTTTGGAGCAGTGGCTTCTTTCTTGCTGAGCGGCCTTTCAGGTTATGTCAATATAGGACTCGTTTTACTGTGGATATAGATACTTTTGTACCCGTTTCCTCCAGCACGTTCACAAGGTCCTTTGCTGTTGTTCTGGGATTGATTTGCACTTTTCGCACCAAAGTACATTCATCTTATTGGCAGACTATTTAGATATAAATAGCCTTGGTTTCTCAAATGACTACCTCGCCTGGTTCACCAAGTACTTCTCAGATAGAGTGCAATGTGTCAAATCGGAGGGCCTGTTGTCTGGACCTCTGGTAGTCTCTATGGGGGTGCCACAGGGTTCAATTCTCAGGCCCACTCTATTCTCTGTGTATATCAATGATGTCGCTCTTGCTGCTGGTGACTCTCAGATCCACCTCTACGCAGACGACACCATTTTGTATCCATCTGGCCCTTCATTGGACACTGTGTTAACAAACCTCCAAACGAGCTTCAATGCCATACAACACTCATTCCGTGGCCTCCAACTGCTCTTAACCGCTAGTAAAACCAAATGCATGCTCATCAATCGAACGCTGCTTGCACCCGCCCGCCCGACTAGAATCACTACTCTCGGCGGGTCTGACTTAGAATATGTGGACAACTACAAATACCTAGGTGTCTGGTTAGACCGTAAACTCTCCTTCCAGACTCACATTGAGCATCTCCAATCCAAAGTTACATCTAGAATCGGCTTCCTATTTCGCAATTAAGCCTCCTTCACTCATGCTGCTAAACATGCCCTCGTAAAACGGACTATCCTACCGATCCTTGACTTTTTTTTTTTGTCATTTAGCAGACGCTCTTATCCAGAGCGACTTCGGCGATGTCATTTACAAAATAGCTTCCAACACTCTACTCAGCAAATTGGATGTAGTCTATCACAGTGCCATCCGTTTTGTCACCAAGCCCCATATACTACCCACCATTGTGACCTGTACGCTCTCGTTGGCTGGCCCTCACTACATATTTGTCGCCAAACCCACTGGCTCCAGGTCATCTATAAATCACTTCTAGGCAAATCCCTGCCTTATCTTAGATCATTGGTCACCATAGCAACACCCACCTGTAGTATGCATTCCAGCAGGTATATCTCACTGGTCATCCCCAAAGCCAACAACTCCTTTGGCCGCCATTCCTTCCAGTTCTCTGCTGCAAATGACTGGAACGAACTGCAAAAATCTCTGAAGCTGGAGACACTTATGTCCCTCACTAACATTAAGCATCAGTTGTCATAGCAGCTTACCGATCACTGCACCTGTACACAGCCCATCTGTAAATAGCCCACCCAACTACCTCATCCCCATATTGTTATTTACATTGTTACTTATTTTGCTCATTTGCACCCCAGTATCTCTATTTGCACATCATCTTCTGCACATCCATCACTCCAGTGTTAATACTAAATTGTAATTATTTTGCACTATGGCCTATTTATTGCCTTACCTCCATAACTTACCACATTTGAACACACTGTATATAGATTTTCTATTTTGTTATTGACTGTACGGTTTGTTTATTCCATATGTAACTCTGTGTTGTTGTTGTTTTTAATCGCACTGCTTTGCTTTATCTTGGCCAGGTCGCAGTTGTAAATGAGAACTTGTTCTCAACTGGCTTACCTGGTTAAATAAAGGTGAAATAAAATAAAGAAATAAAAATCTCTAGGAGACAGAACGCGTCTCCTTCCTGAGCGGTATGACGGCTGCGTGGTCCCATGGTGTTTATACTTGCGTACTATTGTTTGTACAGATGAACATGGTACCTTCAGGCGTTTGGAAATTGCTCCCAAGGATGAACCAGACTTGTGGAGGTCTACAATTGTTTTTCTGAGGTCTTTGCTGATTTCTTTTGATTTTCCCATGATGTCAAGCAAAGAGGCACTGAGTTTGAAGGTAGGCCTTGAAATACAAACACAGGTACACCTCCAATTGACTCAAATGATGTCAATTAGCCTATCAGAAGCTTCTAAAGCCATGACATCATTTTCTGGAATTTAAAGGCACAGTGAACTTAGTGTATGTAAACTTCTGACCCACTGGAATTGTGATACAGTGAATTATAAGTGAAAAAATCTGTCTGTAAACAATTGTTGGAAAAAGGACTTGTGTCATGCACAAAGTTGATGTCCTAACCGACTTGCCAAAACTATAGTTTGTTAACAAGAAATTTGTGGAGTGGTTGAAAAACGAGTTTTAATGACTCAAACCTAAGTGTATGTAAACTTCCGACTTCAACTGTATATATAAAAAAAATATGGGGGACTGGAAATGATGCAGACAATTACATTGACGGAAGCTACAATCTATCTGCAATATTAAAGCTGATATATCCCCTAAAAAATAAAAAATAAAATAAACGCACAGTACTACAGTCATGGTCAAAAGTTTTGAGAATGACACAAATACTAATTTTCACAAAGTCTGCTGCCTCAGTTTTGATGATGGCAATTTGCATATAATCCAGAAGGTCATGAAGAGTGATCAGATGAATTGCAATTAATTGCAAAGTCCCTCTTTTCCATGAAAATGAACTTAATCCCCAAAAAACATTTCCACTGCATTTCAGCCCTGCCACAAAAGGACCAGCTGACATCATGTCAGTGATTCTCTTGTTAACACAGGTGAGAGTGTTGACGAGGACAAGGCTGGAGATCACTCTGTCATGCTGATTGAGTTAGAATAACAGACTGGAAGCTTTAAAAGGAGGGTGGTGCTTGAAATCATTGTTCTTCCTCTGTTAAACATGGTTACCTGCAAGGAAACACGTGCCGTCATCATTGCTTTGCACAAAAGGGGCTTCACAGGCAAGGATATTGCTGCTAGTAAGATTGCACCTAAATCAACCATTTATCGGATCATCAAGAACTTCAAGGAGAGAGATTAAATTGTTGTGAAGAAGGCGTCAGGGCGCCCAAGAAAGACCAGCAAGCGCCACAACCGTCTCCTAAAGTTGATTCAGCTGTGGGATCGGGGCACCACCAGTGCAGAGCTTGCTCAGGAATGGCAGCAGGCAGGTGTGAGTGCATCTGCACGCACAGTGAGGCGAAGACTTTTGGAGGATGGCCTGGTGTCAAGAAGGGCAGCAAAGAAGCCACTTCTCTCCAGGAAAAACATCAGGGACAGACTGATATTCTGCAAAAGGTACAGGGATTGGACTGCTGAGGACTGGGGTAAAGTCATTTTCTCTGATGAGTCCCCTTTCCGATTGTTTGGGGCATCCAGAAAACACCTTGTCCGGAGAAGACAAGGTGAGTGCTACCATCAGTCCTGTGTCATGCCAACAGTAAAGCATCCTGAGACCATTCATGTGTGGGGTTGCTTCTCAGCCAAGGGAGTGGGCTCACTCACAATTTTGCCTAAGAACACAGCCATGAATAAAGAATGGTACCAACACATCCTCAGAGAGCAACTTCTCCCAACCATCCAAAAACAGTTTGGTGATGACCAATGCCTTTTCCAGCATGATGGAGCACCTTGCCTTAAGGCAAAAGTGATAACTAAGTGGCTCGGGGAACAAAATATCGAAATGTTGGGTCCATGGCCAGGAAACTCCCCAGACCTTAATCCCATTGAGAACTTGTGGTCGATCCTCAAGAGGCGGGTGGACAAACAAAAACCCACAAATTCTGACAAACTCCAAGCATTGATTCTGCAAGAATGGGCTTCCATCAGTCAGGATGTGGCCCTGAAGTTAATTGACAGCATGACAGGGCAGATTGCAGAGGTCTTGAAAAAGAAGGGTCAGCACTGCAAATATTGACTCTTTGCATAAACTTAACGTAAATGTATACACACATGACTGTAAGTCGCTTTGGATAAAAGGGTCTGCTAAATGGCATATTATTATTATTATTAACCTCTGACAAAAATATCTCATAACACTGAAGCAGCGAACTTTGTGAAGACCAATACTTTTGACCACGACTGTACATAGAGCCATCACTACATGGAGCTCTATTCCACATCAAGTAACTCAGCTAAGCAGTAAAATCATATAAAAAATAAAATAAAAGATAACTACACTTTATGGAACAGCGCGGATTGTGAAGAGACACACACACAGGCACACGCATGCTAACATACGCACTCTATACACACATACGTTGTAATATTGCTGTATTATGGATTTTGTAATGTACACTGAAATAAAATATAAATGCAACATGTATAGTGTTGGTTCCATGTTTCATGAGCTGAATAAAAGATCCCAGAAATGTTCCATACGCACAAAAAGCTTATTTCTCTCAAATGTTTTGCACACATTTGTGAGCATTTCTCCTTTGCCAAGATAATCCATCCACCTGACAGGTGTGGCATATCAAGAAGCTGATTTAAACAGCATGATAATTTTAAAGGTGCACCTTGTGCTGGAGACAATAAAAGGCCACTCTAAAATGTGCCAATGACACAGATGTCTCAGGTTTTGAGGGAGCGTGCAATTGGCATGCTGACTGCAGGAATGTCCACCAGAGCTGTTGACAGAGAATGTAATGTTAATTTATCTACCATAAGCCGCCTCCAACGTCATTTTAGAGAATTTGGCAGTACGTCCAACCGGCTTCACAACCGCAGACCACGAGTATGGTGTTGTGTGGGCAAGCGGTTTGCTGATGTCAACGTTATGAACAAAGTGCCCCATGGTGGCGGTGGGGTTATGGTATGGGCAGGCATAAGCTACGGACAATGAACTCAATTGCATTTTATCAATGGAAATGTTAATGCACAGAAATAGCGTGACGAGATCCTGATGCCCATTGTCGTGCCATTCATCTGCCTCCATCACCTCACGTTTCAGCATGATAATGCACGGCACCATGTCGCAAGGATCTGTACACAATTCCTGGAAGCTGAACATTTCCCAGTTCTTCCATGGCCTGCATACTCACCAGAAATGTCACCCATTGAGCATGTTTGGGGTGCTCTGGATCGACGCGTTCAACAGCATGTTCCAGTTCCCGCCAATATCCAGCAACTTCGCACAGCCATCGAAGAGGAGTGGGATAACATTCCACAGGCCACAATCAACAGCCTGATCAACTCTATGTGAAGGAGATGTCGTGCCGCATGAGGCAAATAGTGGTCACACCAGATACTGACTGGTTTTCTGATGCATATCTGTATTCCCAGATAAATTAGGGCCTAATTAATTAATTTCAATTGACTGATTTCCTTATATGAACTGTAACTCTGTAAAATCTTTGAAATTGTTGCATGTTGCATTTATATTTTTGTTCAGTATAGATATGTTGTGGTATAGTGTGTAATGTGTTGTCCTTTTTTATTTTGTATGTAATTGCCGTTATCTTGTTTGGACACCTGGAAGAGTAGCAGCAGCTAATGGGGATCCGTAATAACCCCCCCAAATCTCATGAGGCGCTTCCTTTCCCTTTGTCCTATCTCCTTGAGCTGAAGGAAGCTAGCTAGCTAACACTACACCAGAGTCATGTATTTCGGAGAAAAAAATGCATGGCTCTGCACTACACCAAAGGAGTTTATCCACCCACTTGTATACTTGTCAAACTTTACCCGAAATGTTTTGAGGGCTTCTTCATAGGCGTTTACCAGTGCCGAGTCGTCAGTAGCCACAGCTAAATACCCTTTATCCTACATCAAAACAGAAACAACATACTTTACATTTTAATGTCATAATAATAATCATAAGAAGAAGAAAGTAGCTAGCTAGCAATGGACGTTAGCCGTGTTAGCTATTAACTTTCTCAGTGGTTAGCCTCATCATCAGCTTGGTGGAGATAGCTAGCTACTGCGTTACGTTAGTTGGCTAGTAACGTTATGCGATAAAAACCTTACCTCGACTCCTTCCCTTCGGAAAACAATACTTTCATGATGTTCATCCATAACTAGCTTGATGAATTAAACACACGTGTTTACTTGTTATAGATTTCGTGACATTAGGCCGTTTTCAAATGTAGTAGCAAACGTTTTGATTATGCCACGTTCAAAACACCCGGCAACTCGGAAATCTCTGACTTCAGTGTGTTCAAGACAACTGGAAACGTGGGGGAAACGAACTCCGATTGGGAAAAATCGTTTTGAACGGTCATCCAACTCAGAATTCCAAGTAGGAAACTCTGGCGTCCTTCTAGAGCTCCGACTTGAAGATTACTGAGGTCATGATTTGACCACGTTTTTTCCCCGAGTTCCCAGTTATCTCGAAAACACCATTAGGCTACATTAATGGTACGTTCAAGACAACTGGGAACTCGGAAAAATACGAGGTCAAATCATGACGTCAGTGATCTTCAGGTCGGAAAGTTAGAGCTCTAGTTGGCCCTCAATATATTAATTACCGTGTGTTAGGATAACCACAGTGAGTTCCCCAGGGAGTCTTTACATGCACCCAAGATGAAGAACGTGAGACCTGTGTACAAGCTGCAGGCCTACCAAAATGACTCGGCGATTAAAAAAACAACAACACGCAATCCCCCCTCATAAACAGATACGGTTTGGAATGGACTCGGGCAAAGATTAGAACGTTCCCCTTTCATCTGTGACTAGAGTTTCACACAGATATGAGTCCATAAACCCGGGACCCAGAAATACTAATGATCAAGTAGGCTAAGCAGTCACCTCTATTTGTGAAAAACATAATTCGCCGATTTATCAACGAATTGATCAACTGTTAAAAAGTTGTCAATGCATGACATGGTCACCAAGCGAAGAAGAACATATTTTGTATCTATCAAAATGACTACAGGCAGTATGGATGGCCTACGGATAGACTGTATTTTGGGATTAGGGGCTATAATTTGATGTCATCACAACTGCTCCATTCACAGTTCAAGATAAGCCTTTCCAGTCGCTTGACAATTTATGATATATGCCGATTTTCGAATTGAGAGCAGATTAGGGAACAAATCAGCACGTCTCCACACCGGGCCACACTTGATACTGTGTAAACCGCGACTAGACTGTATCAATATCAGTCTTCGAGAGTGTAGATATTTAATTGGCCACTAAATGGCGCTCCACGCTAAGAAGAATAACGTTTTATTATAGCCTCACTGTACATACTGCTTTCTGATCACTGTTCAAGAACTCTCATTGTGTACATGATTAAGCAAGCAATTAAAATTTTGAGCAAATATGACTATTACAATATGTAGCCCTTGAAGTTGATCAATAACAAGGTTTATTGAAAATATTTATATTTATACAAATTAGTAAGCGGTCTAATTTATCCATATGGATTTCATCTGCAGCGTATCTGCATTATCTGCAGAAATGTGACTTTTGCAGTAACATTTTAGCGCTTGGTCTTGGTCTCATGACACAATTCATCAAGGGGCATAAGGGGGGACAATAAGAGTTGCAACTTGCAGTTTTGGTGCGATGCAGCACAGAGTCCACTGAGGGGCGACTCATGGTTAACAATCTGATGTGAAAACCCACTATTCTTTCTTACAATCACCATACTGTATAGAAAAAATATATAATTGCAAACTATTCCAAGAGTATTGGCTAGTATATAAACCTATAAGTCTTGGATGCTATAAGCCAATGCACATAGAATAACAATGTAATAAGCATTCATCATCAATAGGCCCATACAGTAGCCTTCAGTATCATGGATGGAAGAAGTTATAATTGAGACGAATGGAGTAGCCTAGTTTACCTGTCTGTCTGTAAGGTGAGATTTCGTAATAGATAGGATAACACGATCCACTAATAGCTTGTGAACACCACTAATCCTGTGACTGTGGATACAATTTGCCAAGGTGGAACTAGAAGCTAGGGATAGGTGATGAAAGTTGCAGAAATTCGGCCACATTCTAGAAGATAGACGATTTTCACAAAAAAAGGCAGGGGAGCGGATACCCCACGAAAATTTAATTTGCATTGGTTTAACTGTCTGGATGCATCTTGGTTACACAATACAGTACTGTGGGCTGCTTGTTGCACGTGGTTTAACACGAGGGAGGTCAGGTGCTATGGTAACAAACATGACAATGTATCCCTCTCTGCAAACTCCTCTGACTGCGGTGCAATCAACCAACGGACTTAATCACAATGTTATTTTTGGCATAAAAAAATTGCATGAAGTTTTGTATTGAAATATTTAATGGAACAAAATAGCTTATTATGTTAAATCAAACACACTTTCATAGACATGATCACAATGACGACCCCAATATGAAGAAATACGCAGCAATGGAGAAGCTAAGGAAATTAACTCCATGGCACCCAGTATGAAAATGTATGCACTCACTAACTGTAAGTCGCTCTGGATAAGAGCGTCTGCTAAATGACTAAAATGTCAAATGTAAACAAATTGATACTGAGCAAGGAAGGTCGGGGGATTCTCTGAACCAGCCCACGTGGGTCCCCAAAATGCGTTGGCGTAAACAGCCAATGGTTGAAAAGAGTGGGGGAGTCTATGTACACCAATGGACCAATCAGGGAAGTAGCGACTGAGTATCACCACGCCCATGACGAGAGTGGATATAACCCTTGAGTTTCACAACGTTGTGTTAGAAAGCACTGAGCCTCAGACAGGAGAACTATCAAAAGGACTTTGCAACTAAACAACGAGCGAGTTTACGCTGAAACACTGCAAGTGAACATATACCATATTGGATTACTTAATTGACAAGGACGTTCTGCAAACCTCGATTCGGGAATATACTCATTGGAGATTATCCTGGATATCCTTGTGGATTATACAATTACGGACTTAAATATGACTCTGGAAGAACTTGTTGGATGCAATATCACTGAGAAAAAGTAAGTTCCTTCTACATTTGTAGCTCAGAATAGCCTACAGCTTGCTGTAACATAGTGTGCATTGAGAATAGATGGTTTGGCAGTGGACCGTGAAGCACATATAGCCTCAGTACTGAATTCTGCTAAATTCACCAGTTGTTAGTAGCCTATTCTCAATTGTGGTGCATAACTAACAATGTATTTTTGTTGAAGGATGGAGACCGTGAATCAAGCACTAGAAGAGCTGCTGGTGGCAGCGCAGCAACAAGACTGCCTGACTGTGGGAGTCTACGAGTCTGCAAAGCTGATGAATGTGTAAGTACATTATTGACCATTCTATCCTATGATTGACCATTCCATAATATGAGTCAACGTAACATAGCTGCAAGCATGACGCGCTTTGCGCAACTCTTTTGACACCATATTTATCTATATTTGCTATACAGAACAGATCATTAATGTTATATTCCCTTTCTTTCTGCAGTGATCCTGACAGTGTTGTGTTGTGTGTTCTGGCGACGGACGAGGAGGACGAGGATGACATTGCACTGCAGATTCACTTCACGCTCATCCAAGCCTTCTGTTGCGACAACGACATCAACATACTGCGCATCTCCGGCATGAGGCGCATCGCTCAGGTTCTTGGCGAGCCAAGCACCGCTGACAGCAACGGCAACGAGCCAAATGATATGCACTGCATCCTTGTCACTGTAAGTACATCCTCCTCGTTATTGTTAATCTTGTGCGTAATTGTTCATTTAGAATACATCGCAATTATCTAATATCATCACAATTTCCACATTCAAGACATTCCTGACGATATCTCTCCCCTTTTGCATACAGAATACCCAGTGCCAATCTCTGAAATGCCAAGCGTTGCAGGATATCGGCAACTACTGCGAGGAGAGCCGCTGCAAGAACCAATGGGTACCTTACCTGGCCCTGCAGGAGCGCTGAACTAATGACCCTCGCTGAGAAACGTGAAAGCGATGAAAATAAGTAAACAAGTCGTCATTCTTCAAGAATGAGAAAGGCGTTCAAGAAGGGGCATCGTCGACAGGCCTGTGTCTGCCTTGCCCTGGGCCGCTATCCAGTGACGGAGCTGGGCGTGCGAAGGTTCCGAGGGACAATGCGTATGCAACCATGACGCATCTGACCCCGTATTTTTCCTCCGCGGAAAGGAACAGTGTGTGCCGGAGTGGGGCGTAGGAACGAACTGTAGAGAAGTCTCGCTGCTGTTTGCCCAGCCATGTTGGAGCAACCGGGGGCGGCAGCATAGCGTGGGAACGGACTTGCAGTTTCGTTATTTGAGAGGAGGGACAAAGCAACTGTATCAATGAGAATACAGACTTGAAACTGGGTTCAACCCTATGCTTTCTGACGTGGAAGTGGGTGTGTTTGTAATTAAATGCAATGTGAATGACTGCAATGCTCTACAGTTGGATGTTATGAGTAACAGTGCAATGAAGAAGTCTTCAGAGCAACAATGCCTATGGATTGTTATTGTGTAAAAGATATTGATATGGTATTCTGGCTACACTCATAGCCAGGTGGCTGTCTGTTAAGAGGGTCAAAACATTGCCACAATGTAACAATGTATTCATTTATTTGACATTGACACAATTAACTAATGTATTGTTATTATTTAAGTTGAACAGAGTAATATATAACAGTGAAATGCATTGCTGAATACAATGTTAAACTTATTTGAATAAATTATTGAACTGAAATCGAATTCTCTGAGTGATTTATCCTATGGGAAAGGGGACGTGCAATTATTTTCTGAGGTGTGCTTTGGATACTGTTTCAGTGTTCTCCAACATTGTTTCTGGTAACCTAGGCCTACTGTATTGTATATTCTAAACTTCACTCCAGCTGGGAATCAATCAGACAGTAATTAGTAGGCCTATACCTATTGGATTATAGGGAACCAATTCAGAGTATTTTATATTCACCTGTGTCTTGTCTGAAATTCAGACATGGAAACAGCAACACTTCTTAAAACAGTTCTAATACTGTAATTAGACTTTATACCATTTCAACTATAAAGCCATGAATGAAAACCTGCATAAAATGTAGCCTATATACTGTTTTTCCAAGGCTGGAGTTTTAATTGACACCCAGCCTCATGTATATTAACTAATGTCTTGCTATTGCTCACCAAAATGTAGGCTTCACAACACCATTATTACATGCAATCTTATACTTTCATGCACATTGTTGAGATGCACTGTTTATTTCAAGCCAGACAGTAGCTTTCTGATGCTGTGATGCATCCACAGTAGCCTACAGTTTGATATCCAGAAAGCCTTCATCACTCAAATGCCATGCACGGGTAGTTGAAAGCATCTGAGGCCTAAAGTCCCTAATCGGTCTATGTAAAGATTGGATCCTTGCACCTGAAACAGAGTTAAAGAGTTTCTTGTGCAAATCATGTAAAAAGACTGGTCAAACCTAGTTTCAGTTATGGGTCTTTTGTTGTGTAAAAGACAAATAGGAACCAACCAAACAGGTGGGCAGTACTGTAGTTTCAACCAGATTTTCCCTCACAATAGGCCCTCAGTGAGGCACTAACTGAAGAAAGCCAGGATTACAGCATAGCTCGTGGTATATCCTCCTTCCTTATACTGTTGACTGCACTTACCCTCTTTCAAAACCCCTTGTGCAAACAAACAAGAGTGTATCTAGATATGGGTTTACAGATAGCTGAGTGTGCAGACACGTCTTCTGGCTTACAGGTACCTAAGTCGCATCCTGGATGTGAAATCCTTAACATGGCGGCCAGTACTGTTGTGACACCCTGCCCCGGAAGAGACTGTGACTCCATATAGGCCCAGAAATGCAGGACACTTGTTTGACTTGGCAGTTGTCCTGGACCTTCGTGTGCCTCGGGTACAGCTTAGTCCTAGAAATGGTCACCGACCCAGTTCACTCAATCTATTGTTGGCCTGGCTAGGACACAGGTAACAGTTGGCTGATGTAAATAAGGCTTAAGGTTTGGACCATGACAGGTTGGGACATCGGAGAGACATGGGTGCCACTGGGTTGAGCTGTAGCCTAGTAATGATGTTGTAATAGGAAAATAGTTCCAAATCCTCTCTCCAAAAAATTGGACAGAGAGCTGCAATATAAACTAAATTAAGCTGCAGAGTGCAGAGGTGGTTTAAGGGGGAGGGGAATGAGCTTAACTGGACATCTACAGTCCATAATCTACATACTGCAGGCTATACTACACTGAGTGTACAAAACATTAGGAACACCTTCCTAATATTGAGTTGCACCCACTTTTGCCCTCAGAACAGCCTCAATTCGTCGGGGCATGGACTCTACAAGGAAAGCGTTTCACAGTTATGCTGGCCCATGTTGCCTCCAATGCTTCCCACAGTTGTGACAAGTTGGCTGGATGTCCTTTGGGTGGTGGACTATTCTTGATACACACGAGAAACTGTTGAGCATGAAAAACCCAGCAGCGTTGCAGTTCTTGACATACTCAAACCGGTGCACCTGGCACCTACTACCATACCCCATTCAAAGGCACTTAAATATTTTGTCTTGCCCATTCACCCTCTAAATGGCATACATATTCAATCCATGTCTAAATTGTCTCAGGGCTTGAAAATTATTCTTTAACATGTCTCCTCCCCTTCATCTACACTGATTGAAGTGGATTTAACAGGTGACATCAATAAGGGATCATAGCTTTCACCTGGATTCACCTGGTCAGTCTATGTCATGGAAAGCGCAGGTTTTCCTAATGTTTAGTACACTCAGTGTATGTCCTCTGATTCACCTTTCATTATACATATGCATATGTCCAAACAGTGAGCATAACCTAATCCACAACCCCTGTCACTGCACTTGCAGGTTTCTATCAATAGGAGTGAGGCTGGGGAATCCTGTCCAGACGAAAATAGAAGGGGATAGACAGGGAGAGAAAGCGAATCGTGAAAGAAGCCCTAGTAGTAGGTGTGCAGGATCATTGGTCACACACACACTCTAATTAGGTCACTATGGCAACCACAGGTCAGTGTCCGAGACTAAATAGGCCCTAAACTGGTGTGATAAGGCTTTAGAATAGACTGTGTCATTCATCCCTGCAGCACGTTGTACATGTTGGGAGGAGTTACATGTAACCAATGATACCATGAAAAGGAGCCCTAAGTAGTAGGGGTCCAGTGCGGCTCAGTTGGTACAGCATGGCGCTTGCGTTGCCAGGGTTGTGGGTTTCGATTCCCATGGGGGACCAGTATGAAAATGAATGCACTCACTAGTGTAAGTCGCTCTGGATAAGAGTGTCTACTAAAATGTAAGAAAGTAATACTGGGATGGCTTTTTCCATAAACGCTTACTCTCTATCAGCAGAGCATGTGGTTTAGAGCGTAAAATGGAATCCAGTGTGTGGCTCCAAGATATGCATCATACCTGTGTCCTGGCTGTCCTGCAACCAGACAGACATCAAAACAAATGTCACTTTGAGTTTTACACGAGGCAAAAACTTCAGCCCTCTCTGCCGAGACACCCCCTGTCTGTCTGTCTGTCTGCTTGTTTAATGGCAGTGGAATCTAGAGAGGGGGGTAAACTGCTATGCCTCTAAATGACACCAATGATACAGATAGATGCAAGATGGTTAGTTTATGGCTATGTTCTGTCTTGAGGAACACAAGTGTGTGTGTGTGCGTGTGTGTGTGAGAGAGAGAGCGAGAGAGAGAGAGAGAGAGAGAGAGAGAGAGCAATATTCTCTAGTCTCAACATGTCATTTTGTGGACATCATTCATTACCATTATTACAGCCAGAATTGAATCCCCCTTCTAGCTTTTAAGATGTATTGGAATACATGAGGCAAGCGCATGAGACACTGTATATGTCTCATTCTCCCGAGTGGCGCAGTGGTCTAAGGCACTGCATCGCAGTGCTAGCTGTGCCACTAGAGATCCTGGTTCGAATCCAGGCTCTGTCATAGCCGGCCGCGACCGGGAGACCCATGCGACGGCGCACAATTCGTCCAGGGTAGGGGAGGGAATGGCCGGCAGGGATATAGCTCAGTTGGTAGAGCATGGCGTTTGCAACGCCAGGGTTGTGGGTTCGTTTCCCACAGGGGGCCAGTATGAAAAAAATATATAAAAATATATATATGAAAAAATAATGAATGCACTCACTAACTGTAAGTTGCTCTGGATAAGAGCGTCTGCTAAATGACTAAAATGTAAATGTAAGATAGGGATTTTGCACTAGAATGCAACCATATTAGCTCTGGTAAATCTTTAAATAGAGTTCCATGCATTCCTTAAATAGAAGGCATATTTTTAGTTACAGAGACACAGTGCGATTTTAGAAGTCCTCACTCTCACAGAGCATCATGGCCCAGATCTATTTCTGCTCTGCTTTAATAGAGTGGGATGGCCACATACACACAACGTGGCTCCATAAAGCCTGCGTCACATTGCCATAGAAACGGTAAGGGGTAGCCAGAGCATCTTTGCTGGCTCTGTATCAGTGTTTCTAGTCTTTATCTTTGTTAAATAATGAGTACAATCTGAACCAATCGCATTTGGCTACTGACATGTATTCCACCACATATGGGTATCCTCCGGATTCGTAATTGCTAGGGCCCTGTATTTTTGATTAATCATGTCACATGACCTGGATTTTAACCTTTATTTAAAGCGTTTTCATCAAACTGTCCCCTTTTCTTTTTATGTCAGATGGTCCAGCACCATCCTCAGACAATTAAATTCATTTTCTGGAAAAGGCTTAAAAAGGTTCAAATCCAGGTCATGTGATATAAAACAAAGGGCACTAGTTTAATTTCCCTCATAAGGGTGAGAGCATCAATTATATCCCCGAACGACAACGTTATAATACTGTATATTATTAGAAGGCACTCAGGACAGGGAAAACACTCGTTACTTGCTCTAATGTCATATATTTGTTATTGTTGTTTAATTACACATCATCACCACGACACGGTCTGGTTCACTCACGAGAAAACGAGAATCACCCACGGTTTCCGCCTTGGTTCTGTGTCGTGCGCGTCCTGCCTAGGGAAGAGCGCCGCTGGAATGCAAAGAATGCGGACAGAGTGGCGCGCCTTGACTGGAAGTGCGCGCGAGTTTGTTTTTCAAACGGTACATTTGCATAGCCAACCTGGCGCTCTTTTCCAGCGCGAAGTCGGGTAGGCAGGCAAAGTACACACACACGTTAACTTTTGCACACGCAATGGAACTAAATAACAGATAATTTAACATAAGAGCTTGTATTATAAAAGGCAATAAAACAATTCAGTGAAGCAGCAGATGACTGTATGATTGGGGATAATCATGTGTGCAAATGCCACATTTCGTAACCTTATACACCGATAATAAACACCGAGCTCTGTTGACATAGCCGTGCAGCTTTCACTCAACAACTTTTAAAGATTTAACATTTTGTGGTGGTCGTCTTCAAAGTAGTTTTCGCGGCTCACAAAAAGCTACATTAGCATGACAGGAGCTGAATTAAATGTAAAAGGCTTTGAGAATAAAACACTTGGTATAAACCCATTGCAACAGTGACATTTCACAGAGATAAGCTTGTTTTCGTGAGAAATCTTCTAAAAAGAACAGGAATTTCGAATACATTTGAAGAGTTTCTACTAAAATATGAAAATACTCTAAATCAATATCCATCATACCTTTATATTGTTTATGTCCTGTGGATTCGAGAAGAAAGATGGGAAAGTGAGCCTGTCAGTAGCCTTAATTGTTGCACAGAATCCAGCCTAGCTGACACTATGCAATTTTCCAGATTTTTCACCACTTTTTTTTATCTGGCCTCCATTGATTTAGTCACTCTAATTCTGACCATCCTACAACGGTAAAAACTCCAATATTATTTGAACGGATTATGATAGCAACATGCGGTTTGGACCATTGGTTTTCTTATTGGATTATCTACAAAATTAACATATTATTTTACCCATTGGTCAAAGCATTTTCGATTGGACACCGTACTATTATAAACTAAGTTGGCTAGCTAACGTTAGCTTAGATTAACGTTTACACCATGCGTATAAGTAGTTGTTTGTATATTCAACTGGCTAGGTGGCTAGCTAGATAAATACCATTCACATCCAGCTAGCTGGTAATTATGAAGTTAAATGTTTGTTAAATATAGCTAGTTATCTTGTTGTGTCTGCATTGCCAGTGTTTGGTTTGGCTGGAAGCAGGTTGAGGACAGGGCTGGCAACCTCTGTGATTTGTTTTTTAGCCGGTGAATGTTTGTACAGTTGTAGCAGTCAACAGGCAATAACAAGCTATAGGAGATTAATTGTCTTTCAGTATAAAAATAACCTTCCTCTCCTCCACCAGTGACTCAACGAGGGTGAACAAGTAGCACTTTAGGTATTTTGTCTTTGTATTGCCTAACCCTTATGATAATAGATAATGACTACGAAAGCTCAGGCTTTGCGGTCAGATTGGTAACTAAATCATCCTGCCTGGTCTAGGTGGTTTGTGACTTTGCTACTTACAGGCATACATGATCATAAATATTTAAGTTATGGACTATCAGATATTAAATTATGTTACATGCTTTCTCAAATGTTAGAGTGAAAAAATGTGTAAAATGTAACTTTGTCACCTTGCAAACAGGTTGATAACGTGTAGCTACACAATTCCCTTCCATTCATGATCCCCTTTCTTATTTGCTAAAGGGTCATCGCTGAGGAAAGCCTGCAGGATGAGGAGGACCATGAGGAGGACAATGAGGCAGGGCCACCAGAAAAGGTGTGGCCACATTTGCCACAGGTAGCATTTGCCAAAGCACATTTGATTTAGTTTAATAAAATATATTGTCGCAAAGCGTTAAAAAGAGGGACAAAGTGCTGTTTTTTTAGGCCGATTTGCATCATGAATTGTCAACTCGTGCAGAATTTATCTGTCCTTCACATCGGAGTGCTTCTGCAGGCGCTTTTGTGTGTCATGACCAATCAGATTCACGGAAAATCGCAGGTCGTGCGGGCCGGGCACAACCCACAAAGCTCGAGGCGCATTCTCAACTTTCCTCCGGTATTTATTTAGCAAGCGTGATAACAAATCACTCCCGACAGACACAAGCAAAAACTCTTACATAAATGTAGCAGCCTATACACCTAAACATTAGTGATCTGATATACTGTATTGCATGGAAACGAGACTACTGTAGGCTACTAACAAGCAGCAGCTGCATAGTCTAGCCTACTATGTGCCCTGTCCCTCTGGCCAGGGTAAACAAAGCGGTTACATTGTGTATTTATAGCCCATTTGTTTGTGAGAAAATCTGAATGTGATCAAATTTGGTTTATATTCTTGGGCTGACTAGGCTACCTATACTTTTTTAATACAAAATTATTAACTGGAATTAATCAATAAACACAATAGCTAACACAGACTGAGTACATTTTTTATTAGGCCTACAGTTGCATAGGGCAGGACTACACGATACAAACCTGCATAAAGCAAGCTCAGCCCTTGAGTTTTATTGTCCAATCATGCTGTTTTGGTGTCCACATCACTAACAAACTATCATGGTCCAAACACACCAAGACAGTTGTGAAGAGGGCACGACAATGCCTATTACCCCTCAGGAGACTGAAAAGATTTGGCATGTGTCCTCAGATCTACAGCTTCACCATCGAGAGCATACTGACTGGTTGCATCACCGCTTGGTATGGCAACTGCTCGGCATCCGACTGCAAGGCACTACAGAGGGTAGTGCGTACGGCCCAGTACATCACTGGGGCCAAGCTTCCTGCCATCCAGGACCTCTATACCAGGCGGTGTCAGAGGAAGTCCCTAAAAGTTGTCAAATACTCCAGCCGCCCAAGTCATAGACTGTTCTCTTGCTACCGCACGGCAAGCGGTACCGGAGCGCCAAGTCTAGGTCCAATAGGTTACTTAACAGCTTCTACCCCCAAGCCATAAGAGTGCTAAACAGTTAATCAAATGGCTACCCAGACTATTTGCATTGACCACCTTTTTTACATTGCTGCTACTCGCTGTTTATTATCTATGCATAGTCACTTTACCCCTACCTACATGTACATATTAAAATCAAATCAAATTTTATTTGTCACATGCACCAAATACAACAGGTGTAGACAGTGAAATGCTTACTTACAAGCCCTTAACCAACAATGCAGTTTTAAGAAAGAATACCTAAAAAAAAGAAAGAAATAAAAGTAACAAATAATTAAAGAACAGCAGTAAAATAACAATAGCGAGGCTATATACAGGGGGTACTGGTACCGAGTCAATGTGCGGGGGTACAGGTTAGTCGAGGTAATTTGTACATGTAGGTACATGTAAGGCCTCCTGTTGCTCAGTTGGTAGAGCATGGCGCTTGCAACGCCAGGGTTGTGGGTTCGTTTCCCACGGGGGGCCAGTATGAAAATGTATGCACTCACTAACTGTAAGTCGCTCTGGATAAGAGCGTCTGCTAAATGACTAAAATGTCAAATGTAATGTACCGGTACCGAGTCAATGTGCGGGGGCACCGGTTACCTCAATTACCTCGACTAACCTGTACCCCTGCACATTGACTCGGTACCGGTACCCCCTGTATATAGCCTCGTTATTGTTATTTTATTGTGTTACTTTTTATTTAATACTTTTTTTAGCAAATATTTTCTTACTTAAAAAAAAGCTCTGCATTGTTGGTTAAGGGCTTGTAAGTAAGCATTTCACAGTAAGGTCTACACCTGTTGTATTTGGCGTATGTGACAAATACAATTTGATTTGATTCGAATTTTTTTATGCTGGTGGAGGTGGCAGCTGTACACACCAAGCTGGGGGTTCAGGTCGTAGAAATGCTCTAGCTTGGTCCCAGATCTGTTTATACTGTCTGGCTAACTCCTAATGTATGATAGTTGTCATGCCATGTTACCATAGCAGTTGGCTATATAGCACAAACAGATCGAAGACCAAGCTAACATTTGGCTGATTGTCAGAACAGAAAGAGTGAAACTTCAATGTACTTGAGGACTACTCTAGAAATGGTTAGTTTGGTACAAGAACGATAGAAAGGAGAATGTGATTGGTTTGCTTGTGTGGCACCTGAATGTGAGGGCAAGCGGTTGTGTATGATGTTATGGTTATAATATTGATGTAGGCCCTAACTTGCACTGTTTCAGGTTTGAATGAGACAATGTATTCCCCTAACCTTATTCTTCAAATACAGTCGTTGTTTTATTAATATTATATTACTTGTGTATGTCTTCCCATATCATATGTAAGACTCAAAGCTTTCTGTAATTTGTTTTGGTGCAGATATGTTTTTAATTTACGTTCCGGATAAGAAAGTATTGATCACGGAACATTTTAGAAAAGTACCATCAGTCACTAAAACAGGTGTTCCTACAGATTAGAAATACATTTTACTGTGAGTTATACCTTCCAGACCTTGAGTTGTAAAACAATAACTTGAAAAGACACTTACAAGCCATGATTTTGACTTTCATTATAACCTTGTTTACGATTTGTTTATTATGTTATGTAAATAACTGAAAAGAGAATTTATGAAAAATGACAACAACCTTTCATTGCAGTCTGGTTTCTTTATTTATTTTCAACAACAGAAAACATTCCAAAATGTGTAATTCAAGAGTGTTTACTTATTATACAACGGGTGGGTCTAATCCTGAATGCTGATTGTTACCACCGGCTAAATCTATGATGTTAAAATACCTATTTACTCTGTTCTGTCCAACTGCGCAATCCACTGTCTCATCAGCCAAGCAATTTATAAACTTGATCTAGAAAAAAAGCATCTAGACATTATCTCACATTTCTTTTAGACTAACATTTAGTTTTCAACAACGGAGATTTGTATAACCTTGCTGTCTGTCTCTCTGACATTTGCAGCATTGTTTCAATATTCAAATTCGATCTCCAGCTGTCCCATAGTAATGAATGTGTCGGGAGTCAGGACGAGACGGACAGACTGGCAGCGTTTCTCAGCCAATCGAAATCATGAATCAGCTGGCATAATTTCTATGGAATATAAAAATAAATGTCAATTGAAAAAAGGTAAAACGAAACGAAGTGCAGCTAGTTTGCAGTCTTTCTAGCTTCAGTTTGAAGTAATTGTGTTAGCTGTGTTGTTGGCTAGCTCCTCTGAACAACAGTGTCCTGACGAGTGAGCACATTTTCTATGCCAGGCAAAATCACGCCTCATTAACTCATTGTTATGGATGTATCCAAATAAATGTCACTAGAAAACAGCCTAAACAAATGCAAATGCAGCTACTTTGCTGTTATTCTGGCTGCACTTTTTTGATGTGACTGTAAGTTAGCCATAGTTGGCTAGCTAGCAAGGAAGGGATAAGAACGTTGTCAGCCAGTATGGCAATGGAACATTTAGAACGAACAACTGGGTTGTGTCCATAGATACAGAACAAAAAGACTGAACGACTGGGTCGCATCTCTGGCAACCGAACCAATAGAACGAACAACCAGCCGGCTTGGGTAGCAACCCTATATTTGTGTAGGGACTATATCTTGTGCAAGGATGAAATACTATGAATAAATTAATCAAAATAACGTTTTTAATGAAAATATGTCAATCATTATTTGAATATGTTGGTAACCCGTTATATAAAAGTGATAATGCCCTCGAAGACGGTGTTTGGAGGATATATTGGCACGGTTTTCATTTGTGCCGAAATCAAAATTAAAGAAAAGTTATCTTGCAAATTCAGCAGGCTATGGTGTGAAATAGGCTTGTGCAGTCTTTATTTTATTACTTATCGTTAATGCCGTCTTTGGTGTGCTTATCAATGCACAATAACCTTTTTCCCACTCCTATCACCTTTTCTTCTATCTATGGAACAGCTTGTTGCGTTGTGCCATAGACATATAATCCATAAAAGGGTTTTGGAACCTCTAACCCTGGCAATTTGACTGTTAAACTCATGGGTACAGTAGCAATGGCTCGGCTGCCAGTCTTGACTTTAATGGGAACTTCCATCTATGGGTTATGTGTCTATGGTTGATTGCGGCTGTCAGTTTGCCTGTCGCAAATTTCAAAATACAATCGTGCAAAAAACGCATTGTTTGGAAAGCAAATGCTGTCATTACTAAACGTGTAATGTAATAGACATTATGTTTTTACACCCAAAAACACTTTTGATTACCGGTAATAAAATATTGAATCAGTCGTCTTCCTTAAATGAAGGGGATGACGACACAATCTTTGAGAGAGGGAGGGTATGATGGGTATCTGATTTAATTGGTCCTCAACCTGCAGCTCAGACACTTCATTCAGGATAAATGGAGTTAGCCCTGAGTTAGTTCTGAAGGATTCGCTACCATAGAAATGTACCTGGCTAAAAGGTGAGCCACTTTTGTGGTACAGGTTATCCTGAGTTGAACTCAAGAGTTTACCAAAGTTACCTTGCTAACTCTTCAAACCTGATTCATGGTATAGGCCTCAGCTCCAACTATTTTTTGGGGTAAGGGGGTTGTCTCTAGACAATTCTATCAGCCAATCAGGGCTGTATATGTAAATATATTCAAATGTTTATCCCCACGCTAACAGTCGGACTGAGCATTTCAGTGGCCCGAGGACTCTGGGAAATTAATTATAATATTAATATTTTAAACATAAAGTGATGATTTAAAAATAAAATGCATGGGTGTTTTAAGGGTGGTTAATATAGCAGTCCTTCCATTGTTCTGAGTGCAGAAAAGTAGAGTCAGACTATTCTAAAGTGTGTAGGAAGGGAGAGACTGGCAGGAGTCTTGCAAAGGGAAACAGCTAAAAAGAGAAGTTTGGTTTTCTGTCGACACAGATAGACAGGCGGAGTTGGAGACATACTCTAGCATAGCCTAACGCCCAGTTTTTCAGACTTTTTTCATGCTAACTCACACAAAACATAAAGGCTTGATCTGTGTCTGTCTGCCTGCTGGTCTGTCGGGGGAGGTCGGCAGCTACAGATGTAGGATCTTAATTTGAGCCAGTTTGCTACAGCAGGAAAAGAATCCTGCAGCAACAGGATATGTGGATTATTATGTGGATTATAATTAATGGACATTTTTATAGGGGTTGATACATTTTTCGTAAGGGAAAATCAAGTCTGAAATTGACAGCCTTTTAAAACCTCAAATACACTACATATTTAAAATGTCCTGCATTGCAGAAATGTTCTCCTGCAACAGGGTGATCAAATTAAGATCCAAAGAGCCAGCGCAGCCTATAGCACCACTAACCTAGCCTAGCGCCAGACTAGGAGTCTGAGGTCACAGCAAAGCTGCATATAAACAGAAATGAAAAGACACAAGGCGTGTTTTACGACCTCATGCCATCCTGCAATCTAGACCAAATCAAACAGGAGCTGCCAATGAATCCTATTTGTTTTATTATCACCCGTTTCAACGCTTTAATCTGACTAGGACTCAATTACACTGAAAGGAGGTTTACAGCAGATGCCAGTGAACAGAGTGTTCTCTCTGCCACTGCTGCATGGTGGTCATATCGGTACTCAGCATTAAGAGAATGGGGTTGAGACTGAAGTGTCAAGAAATGAAGAAACAATGAGAGGTTATTTCGGTCCAATATTCCCCCCGAGTGTGTAACAAAGCACCACGTAGGGCGATTATAATGTGGTGCATTGTTGAACTTGGTCTGACAGACTGACTACGTCTGGAACCGTCCTTGCCCACAGGTTCAAGTTGACTCAAGATACAGAGGCTGCAAGGCCGAGTGGATAGTGTTTTGCTGTCTAGGGCAGGTCCCATAGCAACTATGCCAACAACACACCAAACAGTCAATAAGCATGTTGTTTGACTTTCCCTTGTTAAACCATAGCTATAGTTAAGTCCCCTAGTCCCTCACTGATAAAAGAGCTGAGCATAATGATAATGAACCATGACTAAGCAGCAATGCAAGTGCGTGAGCAAAACCACAGAACAAACACGTTATTGTCAACTGGGCAGGGTACTTGAGGTCAAATGACCTCAAGCTGTTAAACACGGTAAGATGATATATTTTAAGCGACTGCATGGTGCAGAGTGATCATCCTATGGTAACTCATGAGGGCAGCGACCTTTTGTCATCTTAGCAGAGTCGTGGAATTGGCTTTGGACATGTGACCTCCTTCCAATGAGGTCTTCAAATGACCCTGTTTGACCTGACCTTTCGATGCTCTCACATCTAGGCTTCTGGGCACTCATAAAATACCCTACCTCCCTCATTGTGTCTGAAGCATCAGTGCCAATGAATCATGGGCTGGCTACCTTTGAAGAAAAAGTGCCAAAAGTGAAATAAAGTGCCATTATTGTTTTGAAGGTGATGGTCAGGGATTTTTTAGAAGCGCTTTAACCCTAAAGCCATAAAAACAGCAAAGGTAACTCATAGCGTCAATGCAGAGTGCGAGTGTTTGAACCCTGCAATAATAGGACCTATTGTACGACAAACGCTTCTCGCACCGAGAGACAATGCCTAGCTGTGTCTTCCAAGTTCCAACAGCCACTGCAAAAACGGTGGAAAATGTTTTAGGAGCTGCCCTGAGGGCTCCCGGCCGACACACCGAAAAGCACAATAGCTGTGTTCATGGTCTCTGCACGCAGGCTCCGCTGCAAGACAGGGCGGCTGCAGTCTGGAGCCGCGCACGCTGAGGCCAGCTGACGTCAAGCCAGCCGAGCAAAAAAAAAAACTACAGGAACAGGAGCCCTTTTCTTTCCAGCGAAGCCTTGCACTGCCCCATTTAAAGTTGCTGACAGAATTAAATCTGCAAGACTCCAGCTATAAATAGCAAGCTGAGAGGACTATTTTTAGAAGGCTCAGGCTATATTTAAATGTAAAGGGAGTGGTCCCCTTTTTAGACTGGGCCTTTTTAGACCAGAGTGATTTTTCAATTGACTCTTCCTTTTTAGAAGAAATCCTCCACTCGAGGTTATTCCCCACCCTTCACCTCAAATGGCTGCAGAGAAATGTGGCGACTCTTCTGTGTGTTGGTGAGTGCCAAGTGAGGACTCAGTGCCTGTGAGGTGGCTGGGCCAGTGTAGAGCAGTATCTCTTAATTACAGACCCACGTTAGGGGCCTCCAACCCATCTCCCGAACCCCTCCACCCCACTCCTTAACCCAACCACTCCCCACCCAACCTCTCTTTAATCTGAAACCAGCATCATATTACCCCAATTCACAATCGATTGAACAACAGAGGGACATTTATTAAGATTTGTCCATCTAATCAGAAGAATAACTTAACTGTTCTACTTTGTGAGGTGAACCTTGCAGTCATTGTGTGAGTCCTTTCTGTGACTGTCAATCCTTTGTGATGAATGTTCATTTCCGCATATGGAGATAATAATATCTCAACCAAAAGGAGAAGTCATGTTGCAGCCTACGCTGGGTATTTGCATTTCATGACCTAGTCATCCTGAATTACTTGAGTTGAGGGAAATTCCGAGTCAAGGGAAGTTTTTCGGCCCATGGGGCATCGGGGCAGCCCTCACCATATGACTTAGTGGGGATGCCCTGGGTGTCCATGTAGGTAAACCCTGTTACAGACAGCGCTTTGCATATTCACTAAGACACAAAGCTGAGATTAACAATCGTGTCCAATGGGAGTTATCTGTGGGAGTTTCATGTTCTATGAAGAGTAAAGAGCATTTGCCTACAGTTTATAACCTCATGCCCTCACATACACCCATAGGGATCCTATCACTCATTTACTATAAAGCCATAACCTTTTTAATTATAATGAACAAAGGGAAAGTTATAGTCAAACCAGTGGTCTGCCCAGGATCAGTTTGGGTTGTGTAGCTCATGATGGTTAAAGGTAGGACTAGGGAACCATGAGCTAAACTGGAATCAGTTGTTACAGGCGGAAAGCAGCATGATCTGCTATCTCCCTACTGAATACCACAATAGGCCTTTTACAGTGGGGGAAGGTATCATTAGGCAAACTAATGAGATAAGAATGAACAAATCAGACCTTGTTTGCATATAGAATTTGAACCATTGTAATCATATTCAGAAAAGCCCCAAAATGCTTTGTGGTTGTGTGTGTATACTGTATCCTACTGTATTTAATGTGTGTGCGTGTCAGTTTTTTTCTTCTTTCATCTAAATGGCTGTTAAAAGTTAATTTAGCACAGTCATATCTTGGGTGGTCTTGTTAAGTGCGATGTACTGTAACTGGCTTATTGCCTAGAAAAATGTGTTGTGTTTCTTATTTGCTATCAATCAATTATAAAAAGAAACTGTTGCAAGAGGGGAAAATCATACCGGTCCTGGTCCTTTGTGGCTCTTGCAATGCCAGGGTTGTGGGTTTGATTCCCACGGGGGACAATTATGAAAATGTATGCACTCACTACTGGAAGCCGCTCTGGATAAGAGCGTCTGGTAAATGAAAATATAGCCTATTGTTACACCCAATTGGAAGTGAGTTGAGTCCCTACATGGCCATGTATCGCTCACCTGCACAAATGCTGTAGCCCTTTTATGACCGCACCATCCCATAAACACATGCTACTTTGCCTTTTAGGGCACCAGTTATATAGGGAAGAATGTTATAAAAAGCCTAATAGAAAGCATGCACCCTTCCCACTGGCCACATACTGGTTGAATCAGTTGTTTCAATATAATTTGTCGACATATTGTGATGTGGAATCTACTGTGCAAAGAAAATACATTTGATTTGAAAAAAGTCATAAACGTAAACTGTTGTTTTGAGAGTGACATTTCAACCACAGGAAAATGTCATAATTGTAACCAATTTCCAACATAGACAAACCTTGTATAAAATATGTTGAATTTGTACCTTTGAAACAACGTCAGATCTTCAACATTATATCCACTATCATATAAGAAACAATTGTCTTTGCAGCACCTACTGGAGAGTTGATCTACAGCTATTAATTTGGTCTCCCATCCAGGGTTTTAACCAAGCCCTGCTAAGCTTTTATATTACCTACCAGGGGCGGTGTGTTCAATAGGGCGATATGGGCGACGCACTGCCAAACGGGAAAAGGAAGGGATTTTTTTTCTAATCAATTATATCACGGCAACAGTAGTTATCAGTGTTGTAATCTAGACGTCTGGTGTGATCTGCCACTAATCTGTCCAATCAGGCTAAAGTCGTGCTTCAAATGGCCACCCCCCCTTTTGGGGCGATTTCAGTCAGGTTGAAAATCGCCCAGAAGTCTGTCATAGACTCCCATGTAAAATCAATTTTTTTCAAATATCAGAGCTTTCAATACAATCTCTATGGGTGTCTGAGGGCTTGCACTTACGCGCTTTCGTCATACGTAACATAACCATGAACGTAACTAAGAAAAGAGCGGGTAGCCTCATCAATCAATTCACTATTACTGTCAAAATGGCAGTGCAACTCGATTGTCTCTTTGAAAGAAGTTCCTTTTTGTCGGCGAACAAATCAAGATAAATTGGCAACGAAACAATTAGGACCTCCCAGACCAAATTTAATAATTCAACAGGTTTCTACTAAAGGCGGAAAGTCCTACACCCGAGGATTTTCCAAAAATTGGTACCGAACGAAAAAATAACATTGCCACTCAACTGGATGAGGGATACAGGCTAGCTGTCCGCCGCCACAACGATGAGGTTAGTGTTGATAATCACAAGTTTACTGGAGAACTGAGACCAAGTAGAGACTTTGGACAGGGTGGATATGGTATAATAAAGGCAGTTTATTCAGAGGTAAAGATATCTGGAATCGCGTGCACGGACCCGTTCGTCAAACTCTTAGGGAGCTATACATTAAGCCCCATTACTTACCATATCAGATAAGAGAAATTGCTGCAGCTACATATATTTTACATCCTGGCCCTACATAGTTCACTATTTGCATCACTTACCAAAATATTACATGTGGTCATATATGCTTGGAAAGTGGAGATGCCATAGAACGTCAAAAAAGTAAACATTGCTGGAGACACATTGCCGTTTTGGAGAAGACATCGCGTTTGCTAGCGAAGAGATTTGTTGTGGCAAATGAACTTGGGCTGGGAATTGCCAGGAACCTCACGATAAGATATATGCATTGCGAGTCTCATGATTCTATACGTATTGCGATTCGATACTGTGATTTTATTGCGCACCATATGTCTGTTGCAGAGGGATCAGAAAGCCATGAGAACGAGTTTTGATCAGTCATGGAAATAAAAGTGCTGAAAACAAATTGGCTCCCAATGTGAAAAGATTGAGAACAAGCTATGAAGGAACAATAATGGTGTTTTGGTGCAGGTACAGCCAACTAGCGCTAAAATATTGCGATATTGTCAATACAGTATATCGTAAAGTATCACTATGTAACTCGATTTCTTTCACCCCAATCCCTCAAATTAACGGTAAATAACTGAATTGTTTGCCCCACATTTAGCTAAGATGATTAGCTAGCCAGCTAAAATGTTTTATTTAGTTAGCAGTCGCATCTACAATAGTTTACTGTCAATAACATGTCTCCAAAAATGACGTGGTGTCTCCAATTGTGTTGACATTTTACAATTGCGATGCGCATCCATGAGTATCCACTTTCTGTAGCTCAGCTGGTAGAGCACGGCGCTTGTAACGCCAAGGTAGTGGGTTCGATCCCCGGGACCACCCATACACAAAAATGTATGCACGCATGACTGTAAGTCGCTTTGGATAAAAGCGTCTGCTAAATGGCATATATTATTATTATTATTATTATTATTATTATTATTATCTGAAGAGAGCCCCGAAACATTGTGTGCAGACATTTTATGCAATAAATGAAGTAGGTTGAATCTAGTAGTTCTGATCTTCTGATTGGTCATGATGAGTTGGGCGAGGTCCCCTCCAGGCTACTGTCACTGTTGCATTGGCTCTGAGTCGGGTTCTCTGTCTTCAAATGTTCAGCCTAAGAGAGGGGATTTTTGTGTGTGTGTGTGTGTGTGTTTAACAGTGATGATGTGTGTGTGTGTGTGTGTGTGTGTGTGTGTGTGTGTGTTTAACAGTGATGATGTGTGTGTGTGTGTGTTTGTGTGTGTGTGTGTGTGTGTCCTCAGAGCAAGAACTCGTGAGTTGGAAGAACTGAGAGGCCTATGGCGTGGGTGTTGTCCTTGGCCACCTGCTGACAAGGCTGACAAGATAGGACCCTTTTGTCCATTGTTATTGGATAGGAACAGAACTTATAACCAGCTCCTGACCTAAATAGATCTTAGCACAACATTTTACTCAACATATCATATTCCATATTCACTATAACAAATATATTTACTACGACATTAGCAAGAACCGCCACATCCTCAGCCGGCTAATCCAGTGTGTGAAGTTTTGCGGAGTGTTTGAGTTAGCTTTGCGAGGCAAAGATGAAACTGAGGGCTCCACCAACCCTGGTAAGCCAACACTTTTGAGATCAGTCAATAAATGCTTCTGGTATTGACTTATATGCTGCCCCTGTCTTCATGTTGTTGCTGGACATATCTTTTTTAAAATGTGTGTAGGTCACCTAAATCATCAGAAAAATTGCCCCCCCTGAGAATTTTTTCAGGAGCCGCCACTGTTACCTACTACCAATGCGCTATCGTGAGAATGATTATTCAGTGACCTCTTAATAACTAAATATATTCACTGTTGCTATCGAAGTCATCCCAAAGGGTAGGTTTAACAGAGCAAATTAAATGCAACCATATTTTATAAGATATATCATCAATTATACTATTTAGGCCTATATAGCATTTGAAAAGTCATCAAAAGCTATTGTTTCAATTCAACCCAGGGTTCAACTAAAAATATTAAATATATGTCGGCCTATGGTTTCAAGCTTTGGTTGATTTCAAATGTTATCTTGAGGCTAAATCAAATCAAATCAAATTTTATTTGTCACATACAAGTGTTTAGCAGATGTTGTTGCGGGTGCAGCGAAATGCTTGTGCTTCTAGCTCCGACAGTGCAGTAATATCTAACAAGTAATATCTAACAATTTCACAACATATACCCAATACACACAAATCTAGTAAGGAATGGAATTTAAGAATATATACATATATGGACAAGCAATGACAGAGCGGCATGGACTAAGATACAGTAGAATATTTTAGAATAGAATACAGTATATACATATGAGATGAGTAGTGCAAGATATGTAAATATTATTAAAGTGACTAGTGTTCCATTTCTTAAAGTGGCCAGTGATTTCAATAGCCAGCAGCAGCCTCTAATGTGCTAGTGATGGCTTTTTAACAGTCTGATGGCCTTGAGATAGAAGCTGTTTTTCATTCTCTCAGTCCCAGCTTTGATGCACCTGTACTGACCTCGCCTTCTGGATGATAGCGGGGTGAACAGGCAGTGTCTCGGGTGTTTGATGTCCTTGATGATCTTTTTGGCCTTCTTGTGACATCGGGTGCTGTAGGTGTCTTGGAGGGCGGATCGTTTTCCCCCGGTAATGCGTTCGGCAGACCGCACCACCCTCTGGAGAGCCCTGCGGTTGCGGGCGGTGCAGTTGCCGTACCAGGCGGTGATACAGTCCGACGGGATGCTCTCAATTGTGCATCTGTAAAAGTTTGTGAGGGTTTTAGGTGCCAAGACAAATTTATTCAGCCTCCTGAGGATGAAGAGGTTCTGTTGCGCCTTCTTCACCACACTGTCTGTGTGGGTGGACCATTTCAGTTTGTCAGTGATGTGTATGCCAAGGAACTTGAAGCTTTCCACCTCCACAGGGAGTACGGTAGGGGGCTGAGCACACACCCTTGTGGGCCCCCAGTGTTGAGGATCAGCGAAGTGGAGATGTTGTTTCCTACATTCACCACCTGGGGGGCGGCCCATCAGGAAGTCCAGGACCCAGTTGCACAGGGCGGGGTTCAGACCCAGGGCCTCGAGCTTAATGATGAGCTTGGAGGGTACTATGGTGTTGAATGCTAAGCTATAGCTAATCATTAATACACTGGATTCACATCTCCATCTCAAACAAAAATCTAAGTTAAAGAATATGACTAAATCAAATCAAACTTTATTTAAAGTGCATTTAAAGTTAATTTAGATTAGATTTAGTCCTATTCTTTAACTTAGATTTTTGGTTGAGATGGAGACGTGAATACAACATATCAATTATTAATTTGTAGACAATCTGGATATTGAATTGTGTTTGGTTGTCAACCAAATATCAACATTTAAAGGAGATGTATCTTCTGCTTGGATAGTTCTATCTGTGCCACTGATTTAGTCTGGCTTTAATTCCAGTTTGTCTACAAATTAATAATTGATATGTTGGATTCACGTATCCATCTCAACCAAAAATCTAAGTTAAATGCACTTTAAATAAAGTTTGATTCGATTTAGTCCCATTCTTTATCTTTGATTCTTTGTTGAGATGGTGACGTGTATCCAACAAATGAATTATTCATTTGTAGACAAACTGGAAATTCTTGACAACCAAACACAATACAAAATCACTTTTGCAATACAGTAAATAGCCTATTAACTTGTCAACAAGTTAACAAATGGTATGTTGGATTCAGGTCTCCAACTTAACCAAAATAAAAGTTAAAGAATAGGATTAAGCCAGTGGCTCAGATGAAACTATCCTGCATTGTCAACCAAACACAATTCAATAATATTTTTGTAATACAGCAAATAGCCTAAAGTTAAGGCTATCTTACAAACTAATGTAACAGTATTTAGTCACCCTTTAAATGAGTTACACATCCATGGCCAAATTTTGAGGTTAGCCTACTGCACGGTTTCCCAAACTCGGTCCTCGGGACCCCAAGGGGTGCACGTTTTCGTTTTTACCCTAGCACTACACAGCTGATTCAAATAATCAACTAATCATCAAGCTTTAATAATTTGAATCAGCTGTGTAGTGTTAGGGCAAAAACCAAAACGTGCACCTCTTGGGATCCCGAGGACCGAGTTTGGGAAACGCTGGCCTACTGTAACTATAAATGTCTTCTTATCTAATCATAAATAGTGTGCACACACAGGTCTGTGGAGATCTTCACAATTGCTATAATAATATGTACTTTTAATGTAATCTCAACTGCAATCCAGGTCATTTGGTTCTGCTATTAGATGAAGCACAGTGATAACACATTAAATTGTTGTATAAATTCCCATTTTAACATTTAAATGGTTGAAAGCGCAGATGACAACTAAACCAAAAATCTGACATTGTTTTTCCATTGGAATTTGGTTGTGCTTTTAGACAGTTGAAAGCATAGTGGTAACACATTGGGAATTCAACAAACTTCTGGCTGTCTTTTTGAGTGGGTGAATAAAGTTTGAAATCTCACTGATCAACGTCTCAACCAAATATTACCAACATTTCCACTTTGAAATGACATGGTGTGCCCAGTGGGTTGTGATAGGTTTCTTTCCCTAGCAACAGGAAGCTTACTGCAGAAGCCCCCTCCTGATTGCGTACTGTTTTGCACACTCTGCATTATGGGTGAATTGTTTGGTTGTCATTGGTTCTCACAGTTGGAACCATTTCCTCATATTGTTCCTCTGTATTCTAATCATAAGGCCATTTGGAGAACGACATTTCGACTGCAAGTTTGCAGGAGATGGGCAGGACATAGCATGCTAAAAAAAACTCACATCAACAATGAAAATAGATAAATGCTGTTTTGGTTGTGCTTTTGTCCTGTAACTCCAGAGAATGGAGTTGAGGTGACACTTAAAAAACTACTGGTGGGGTGCAGAAGTCACTGGAATCCAGTTGACCTCAACCTCAGGCCTCTGCGACTGAAGCAAGGCCATTGTTTGCATTGTCCTTTCCTTTGTCTAAAATGGCCGCCTAATTGAAAGGCATCAGTAAAACCAGTGGGAGCCCACAAAGTCATGAGGAGTGCTGGTCTGATCGTCCATCAACCAAGGTTTCAGTGAGAATCAAGGCTTTGTTTGGGTCCTCCGAATCAGAGTGAAGTTGAAAGAGACCTCAAGTAAGGCTAACACCCCCCCTCTCTCTCTCTCTCTCTCTCTCTCTCGCTCTCTCTCTCTCTCTCCCTCTCCCACGCAGCCACAATCAGGAGTTGGTGGGGTGGGGGTGTAGGGGGTTGGTGGTAGTGGGATAGAGTTGGGTTGGGTGGAGTGATACAGAGGCAGCCAGGCTTGGAGAGGGAGTAGTGTGTGTAGGGATTAGTGTTGTAGCTGGAAAGAAAATGCATAAGGACGTGAGTAATGTGAAAGAGGCCATGTTGGCCAAGTGGTTTCAGGCAGAGCCACATGGCTCTGAATTCAGGTATAGATTTCTCATTGGCATCACTGTCTTCATTTGTTTATGTGCTTGTGTGAACTTGCTTTTGTATTTTTCAAAGAATGAGAATGAATGAGCGAGAGAGAGGGTGGAGAGAGAGGGTGGAGGGGAGGAACCATGTGACTAACCACATAATGTATAAATTTCTGCAGCACTGTCATTGAAATGTGTGTGAAGAAGAGAAAATATGCTTCTAATATGCCTCTCCTCCCAATGAGCCCCAAAGCACTTCACACATGCATACTGTACACAGTCCAAGATACTTGGTGCCTTACTCACCACAGAGAAGGCGCAAACTGACTGAGCTGTAATATGATCAAATCCTGAGAACTGAAGAGTGACCAAAATAACATCATGTGACCCGTACTGCTTCACTATATAAAAAATACTTGCTCTTCTCATTTGCATCTGTGTTCTAACGTGACCTGACATGATAGTGTGTGACTCAGATGAAATACTATTTACAACTTTACTCCCAGTTCTAAAGCCTTGAATACTTTGTTCTTAGCGGTGTCTTTGTGAAGGAGCGGATGGCTCTGGTTGGTTTCCTCTTTGTGTAAATGATCGATTCAAGGTCATTTAGTGTTCACAAGGAGAACCTGATAAAAGGTAAAATGCATGACCTTCATGTTGGCCTTTATCTTTGCAGTGTGGCTACATATTTAGTGCGCCACACACACACACACACACACATGCACACGCACACGCACACGCACACGCACACGCACACACACACACCACAAATGTAGTTTAGTTTATTAGGATCCCCATGAGCTACTGCACATACAGCAGCTACTCTTCCTGGGGTCCACATAAAATGTACAAATACAGTATATTTGGAAAGTATTCAGACCCCTTCACTTTTTCCACATTTTGTTACATTACAGCGTTATTCTAAAATTGATTAAATATATATTTATTCTCATCAATCTACACACAATACCCCATAATGACATTGTGAAAACAGGTTTTTAGATTTTTTTTTTGCAAATTTATAATTTTTTTTACAAAACACTGAAATATCACATTTACAAAAGTATTCAGATCCTTTGCTATGAGACTCGAAATTGAGCTCAGCTGCATTCTGTTTCCATTGATCATCCTTGAGATGTTTCTACAACTTGATTGGAGTCCACCTGTGGTAAATCCAATTGATTGGACATGATTTGGAAAGGCACACACCTGTCTATATAAGGTCCCACAGTTTACAGTGCATGTCAAAGCAAAAACCAAGCCATGAGGTCGAAGGAATTGTTCGTAGAGCTCCAAGACAGGATTGTGTCGAGGCACAGATCTGGGGAAGGGTACCAAAAAATGTCTGCAGCATTGAAGGTCCCCAAGAACACAGTGGCCTCCATCATTCTTATTATTATTATTAAATGGAAGAAGTTTGGAACCACCAAGACTCTTCCCAGAGCTGGCCGCCCGGCCAAACTGAGCAATCGGGGAGAAGGGCCTTGGTCAGGGAGGTGACCTGATGGTCACTCTGACAGAGCTCCAGAGTTGCTCTGTGGAGATGGGAGAACCTTCCAGAAGGACAACCATCTCTGCAGCACTCCACCAATCAGGTCTTTCTGGTAGAGTGGCCAGACGGAAGCCACTCCTCAGTAAAAGGCACGACAGCCCGCTTGGAGTTTTCCAAAGGCACCTAAAGGACTCTCAGATCATGTGAAACAAAATTCTCTGGTCTGATGAAACCAAGATTGAACTCTTTAGCCTGAATGCCAAGCATCACATCTGGAGGAAACCTGGCACCATCCTTACGGTGAAGCATAGTGGTGGCAGCATCATGCTGTTGGGATGTTTTTTAGCGGCAGGGACTGGGAGACTAGTCAGGATCGAAGGAAAGATGAATGGAGAAAAGTACAGAGAGATCCTTGATGAAAACCTGCTCCAGAGCGCTCAGGACCTCAGACTGGGGCGAAGGTTCACCTTCCAACAAAACACCCTAAGCACACAGCCAAGACAACGCAGGAGTGGCTTCGGGACAAGTCTCTGAATGTCCTTGAGTGGCCCAGCCAGAGCCCGGATTTGAACCCAATCAAACATCTCTTGGAGAGACCTAAAAATAGCTGTGCAGCGACGCTCCCCATCCAACCTGACAGAGCTTGACAGGATCTGCAGAGAAGAATGGGAGAAACTCCCCAAATACAGGTGTGCCAAGCTTGTAGCGTCATACTCAAGAAGACTCTAAGTTGTAATTGCTGCCAAAGGTGCTTCAACAATGTACTGAGTAAAGTCTGAATACTTATGTAAATGTGATATGTCCGTTTTCAATAAATATAAATGTGGAAATATTTCTACAAACCTGTTTTTGCTCTGTCAGTATGGAGTATTGTGTGTAGATTGATGAGGGATTTGTAAAAAAAAACTCAATTTTAGAATAAGGCTGTAGCGTAACAAAATTGGAAAAAAGTCAAGGGGTCTGAATACTTTCCGAATGCACTGTACATGACAAAGTACAGAAGAGTTATAGACAAGGTCATTAAATTAATAATAATAATAATAATAATACAAAATATGTATACAAAATATTAAACAACTAAATAAATAAATTAAATGTATCAAATAAGACACCAAGAGACAACAAAATACTATTTACACACTATTCATACATATTTATATTCTTATATAGAGTTAAATTAGATCTTTAGAAACGTTTTTTAAATCAGTTTTTTAAAGCTAAATCAGTTTTCTGCCTGAGTAACCTCTGATGGCAGAGCATTCCACGAAGACATGGCTCTACACATAACTGAGCGAAGCAATAATCTGTTTTTTGGTTTGGGTACCATGAAGAAATCCATAGTGGCGTGCCTGGTATGTATATCTGTTTGAAGTGTGTGCAAAAAGATTATGGTTAGGCATTTTCAACACACAAATGTTTCTTAAAAAGACAAGAAGAGAAGTAGTCAATTTCTCCTCAACCCTCATTTCTAAACCATGAAAGACTATCATGCATGTTGTTGATGTTAGTTCTATGTGTGCACGAGGGCACAACAATGCCTATTCCCCCTCAGGAGACTGAAAGGATTTGGCATGGGTCCTCAGATCCTCAAAAAGTTATACAGCTGCACCATCGAGAGCATCCTGACTAGTTGCATCACCGCCTGGTATGGCAACTGCTCGGCCTCTGACCGCAAGGTGCTACAGAGGGTAGTGCGTACGGCCCAGTACATCACTGGAGCCAAACTTCCTGCCATCCAGGACCTCTATACCAGGCGATGTCAGAGGAAGGCCCTAAAAATTGCCAAAGACTCCAGCCACCCTAGTCATAGACTGTTTTCTGTGCTACCGCATGGCAAGCGGTACCGGAGTGCCAAGTCTAGGTCCAAAAGCTTCTTAACAGCTTGTTTCCCCAAGCCATAAGAGTGCTAAAAAGCTAATCAAATGGCTACCTGGACTATTATGCATAGATAATAAATATGTTTATTATCTATGCATAATCACTTTACCCCTACCTACACGTACATATTACCTCAATTACCTCGACTAACCTGTAACCCCGCACATTGACTTGGTACCGGTACCCTGTGTATATATCCTCATTATTGTTATTTTAACTTTTTAATTTTTCTAAGCTTTAGTTTATTTAGTAAATATTTTCTTAACTTTTATATTTCTTAAAACTGCATTGTTAGTTAAGCGGAAAGATCTACCTACACCTGTTGTATTCGGCGCATGTGACAAATAACATTTGATTTGATTTGATTTGATTTTGCAGTTAAGGGCAATGGCGTGCTGCTTTGTTTTGAGCCAGCTGCAACTTTGCTAGGTCTTTCTTTGCTGCACCTGACCATATTACCGGACAGTAATTAAGATGGGACAAGATCAGAGCCTGAACCACTAGTACAGTTGATCTTTGTATGAAAAACGCACATATTTTTATAACAGACATGCCTCTCCCCATCTTCACAACAACTTTATCAACATGACTTGACCATGATAACTGACTATCCAATGTTACTCCTAGAAGTTCAGCTTCTTCAACTGGTTCAATGGTCACACCCTTTATACACAACTCCAGTTGAAGTTTAGGTCTAAGAGAAAGCTTGAAAGTTTTAGATGTATTTAAGACCAGTTTATTGTTAATTACCCATTCTGACACTGACTGTAACTCCTTGCTAAGAGTCTCAGTGAGCTCACTGGCTGTAGGTGCTGATGTGTAGAGTGTGCAATCATCAGCACACATAGTCATTTTAGCTTCTTGTAAGTGGCAAATAATTTGTAAAAATAGAGGAGAGGAACGGCCCAAGGAAACTGCCCTGAGGGATACCTCACTGTACATAGAGTATCTGATGTTAGAGAAGCTTCCATTGAAGAATACTCTCTGAGTTCTATTGGATAAGTAACTCTCCAACTATGTGATGGCAGGTGATGTAAAACAAGTGAAGAGAGGCCTATTGGCTAGTATTGGTAGCATCCTTATTCATTAGTCTTTGTCCTCTAACAAAGACAACTCACTAGGCCAGGCATCTACAACTCAAGGTGTCTCCTGAACTACAGCGACTTGCGAAAGTATTCACCCCCCTTGGCATTTTCCCTATTTTGTTGCCTTACAACCTGGAATTAAAATGGATTTTTTGGGGGTTTGTATCATTTGATTTACACAACATGCCTACCACTTTGAAGATGCAAAATATTTTTGTTTGTGAAACAAACAATAAATAAGACCAAAAAAAACTGAAAACTTGAGCGTGCATAACTATTCACTGGGTTTGCGCCAGATATAGCGTTTTCCTTGATGGCCAAAAAGCCCAATTTTAGTCTCATCTGACCAGAGTACCTTCTTCCATATGTTTGGGGAGTCTCCCACATGCCTTTTGGCGAACACCAAACGTGTTTGCTTATTTTTTTCTTAAGCAATGGCTTTTCTCTGGCCACTCTTCCGTAAAGCCCAGCTCTGTGGTGTAAGGCTTAAAGTGGTCCTATGGACAGGTACTCCAATCTCCGCTGTGGAGCTTTGCAGCTCCTTCAGGGTTTTCTTTGGTCTCTTTGTTGCCTCTCTGATTAATGCCCTCCTTGCCTGGTCCGTGAGTTTTGGTGGGCGGCCCTCTCTTGGCAGGTTTGTTGTGGTGCCATATTCTTTCCATTTTTTAATAATGGATTTAATGGTGCTCCGTGGGATGTTCAAAGTTTCTGATATTTTTTTATAACCCAACCCGGATCTGTACTTCTCCACAACTTTGTCCCTGACCTGTTTGGAGAGCTCCTTGGTCTTCATGGTGCCGCTTGCTTGGTGGTGTTGCAGACTCTGGGGCCTTTCAGAACAGGTGTATATATACTGAGATCATGCGACAGATCATGTGACACTTAGATTGCACACTTAGATTGCACACAGGACTTTATTTAACTAATTATATGACTTCTGAAGGTAATTGGTTGCACCAGATCTTATTTAGGGTACTTCATAGCAATGGGGGTGAATACATATGCACGCAACACTTTTCCGTAATTTTTTTTTTTCATTCCACCAATTTGGACTATTTTGTGTATGTCCATTACATGAAATCCAAATAAAAATCAATTTAAATTACAGGTTGTAATGCAACAAAATAGGAAAAACGCCAAGGGGGATGAAGGCAAGGCACTGTATTTGACCTATTCTCTAAGACCCAACCATCATAAATGCTGCGAAACTGGACAACTAGTGCTACTGTGTCATTAGTGCGAATGTGAGGGCCACCATTGACTGTAGATGCCAGATGTAACAATGTACACCTTCAGGAGTATAAACCTCAGCCGTTGGTAAGGTTACCTGGGCTACAACATGCCTCAGACACTGTCTGGAGTGATATGTCAAACCCTTAACAATAGCTTTCTTCCTTAATCCTGATATAATGACACAGTGCCGCACTAACCACTAACCTGTTGGTTACGGGTTTCTTTGTTGCAGTCAAAGGCCCCCTATTTTGATCCTTCAATCACCAGACTGTCAACGGCCCTTCCTCTGGAGACTCCTACCACGCTGTTCCCTCCCTTTTCCCTCCTCTCTCTGTTTTCCTGAACAAAGAGAGAGACTAAGGGGGACGAGGTCTCTAAGTTGGGTTTGTTGACGGTGGCTGAGGTCCGGCCTACCCAGCTGGGCTGACACCTGCTTTGTCCCAGGGCGACGTGTGCTGCAGCCGCCAGCCCTCGTGCTTTATTCGCCAAACGGATGGGTGTCAGGGGGTCAGGGTTGGTCCTTTTCATCTGCACGATCCCAACTTTCCATGGCCTTGGTGTACAAACAACAATGAAACTACTACTCCACACTCCTAACTCCACAGTGTTCAGTCATGATACTATAGACAAGAGTAGCACAATGGAAAGAGATTTTACTTGTTTTTATCACTGGAGATGGGGTGTATCTGTTAGTTAATTGGTTGGTTACTCGCTGAGTTCATGGAAATGACTTTGCATGAAAAGCAATGTTTCTTGTAAAGGGAAAACAAAATGTACATTTGCAGATGAATGTGAGGAACATGCCAGAGGTGAGTGGATGAAAAAAGCTAGTCCTTCTTAATGTTCCTGGTTTGCTCATTTACAAATCACATGTCAAACTGAGACAGCTTGCAGTGGCTTCTCACAAGGCTTGTGAATATATCAGGGATGAAGCAACAATCTGCGTCATACTACCAAAACTGTCCCTGCCCACACTCTGGACACACTGTGTGTGTGTCCAAACTATGCTAATAAATTCGGTTATTTATGTGTTCAGAGTGTACATTGACTTTCTGAGTAGCCTAAATCCCTTGAATGGTATCAGTGTGCAGCAGGAGAGGAAAGCATGGCAGCGCCCACGCTTTCCATCCTTCGCCAGAAGGTCAGGGGTCAAATCTCTTCATAAAAGACGAATTTGGCACTTTAGAGAGAACAATGCCAACTCCTCCCTGGCACCACCGCCCGCCTCTAATCTGCATAGCAGCGTGTGCCACCATTTACATCACAAAGCTCCAGCAACCCCAACGTATCCCCCTCCTCCGGTCCGCCCGCCTGGCCGCAAGGCTGGCCCAGTCCCTAAAAATAGACACCCACCCCTGGCGTCTCACCCACCTCCTCCCACTTCTCCCCTTCTCCCCAGTCAACGCCCTCTCCATGCTGTTCCCATTTTCTAGCCAACAAAGGCGAGCAGGGTGGTGGGGGACACTCCACTTGGAACTGAACTCATGCTGCTATGATGAGCATTGGTTGAGTGAAACCTCTCCAGGCTTGAATAGTAAATGTATCAATGGCACAAGGTCTGCAGTTGTTGCATGTACATCGCCCAGAAGTTGATTGTTTGGATCGATTGCTACTGCATTTTCTTGCTTGTTTGTTTGTTTAGTGCATGCAAGCACTAAATTACTTTGTAGAATTAATTAAGTCAAACTCTAAGGGAACAGGACAAGGAGTTGAAACAGACATCCTAGATTTACGGAATCTATGGTCTCATAACAGGATCTGAGTGCACTCTGACTCATCCCCACCACAGGCAGGGATATAGGCCCAGTCTGAAAGTGTCTGCAAAGCCAGCACTCCACCCCGTAATAATAACAATGATTGAGCAGGCCACATTAGCCAAACAACTGCACACAGAGTCCCAGAGTAGACCTACCCACCCACCCACCCACCCACCAGGCCAGTCAGTCAGTCAGTGAAACGTCTGATCCCTCTGGCTCTCCCCAATGTCTCCCCACATTTCCCCTGCTCATTCATGGGCTGAGACTACACACAGAGATACAGACACAGACACACAAACATTTGCATGCATGCATACACAGGCACACACACGCAAACACACACACACACACACGCACACACACAAGCTACCGAGAGTAACATTTTAGAAATAAATGCCAGGAAAACCGTGAGCTCAAATGTGAGACAATTCCCTCAAGGGTCAACATAACAAGCCAAACGTCCCACATACAGCCGCCACACAGCTTTGCTCACAAAGCCAACACTCTTACTCACTGGTTATCTCACATCACAAACCCACCCCGACTCCCCCTTAGCTTCCTTTGGGTTGGTATAAATAGCTTTTGTCCAAATGTCATAAGGCTGTTGGGAAAGAGAGTCTCCTTCATAATCTCTACACAAACGTCAAACCCCAAGAAGAAATACAAAGTTCCAGGCGGTGGTTTTGCCACTGGTCTTAGTTATGCAGCCGAAATGTCTAGCACTTCTGTGAGCGCATTTAATGTCAGGGTCGAAGACAAAATGCATTGTCGCACAATGTCTTGCTACCAGGTAATAGAAAATAGGGGATTGGTGAGTTTAGCCGCCCCTGCAGTAGTAAACCTAGCAATCCGACATGATAATTATATGTGTGGGGAAAAAAAATCGAGACAGTGTGGAAACAGTATGTTTTGCCTGTATGTGCATAACAATCACTGACAAACATGTACATCTGTGAACTCCTGTTGTTTTAGCCTATTTTGGAATTGCATTACATGAAACCATTCTGTTGCTTTCATGTTTAAACTTCAAAGAAGCATCATGTCAATAATTTAAGAATCACTGGTTGAGTTATTTGATGTACCATCCACTTCATTACTTCCATATATTGTGATTGATAGTGTTGATGTGAACTAAAGTAACCTGGTTTGGTTTAGCCAATTAGAAGCCTTGTTAAGTTTTTGGGCCAATCACGTGAACTCTGGGTTTGCTGTAGCACAGGACTTTGGAGGCACTGGAAGGGATGATTCTGCTCGAGATGTAAGGAGAAGAGAGACAACACTATTTGTTGTTAAGCTTAAAACTTTTACATCTGAATTTCGAATTGCATTTAGCAAAACAGACTGTTGCTTGGGTTTCCATTCATTTTGTTGACTCATTCATTATACCTTCATTTGAGCTCCAACGTGCGCGCCAACTTTAGCTTGCAAGCTTGCTAGGTCAAACAGTGTCAATGATTGAGTTTTATAAGAGTGCACTCTAATACCTGGGGTTTTTCTATTTTTATTGCTATATACTGTAATTCATTGTATTGTGTAACTGATCATTTGTCAAATTGCATTCATTGTGTGGTTGTATTTCATTGAGTCACTGCATTTGCTCTTATTGCATGGGAGAAAATTCTGTCCATTTTTGTCAACGATCTACACAAAATACTCTGTGGAAGAACAATTCTAACATTTGTAAAACAATTATGAAAAATAAACACTAATATATCTTGATTAGATAAGTATTCTGTACTAGTACTCCTGAGTGGCGCAGTGGTCTAAGGCACTGCATCGCAGTGCTAACTGTGCCACTAGAGATCCTGGTTTGAATCCAGGCTCTGTCGCAGCCGGCCGCGACCGGGAGACTCATGGGCGGCGTCCAGGGTAGGGGAGGGAATGGCCGGCAGGGATGTAGCTCAGTTGATAGAGCATGGCGTTTGCAATGCCAGGGTTGTGGGTTCGATTCCCACGGGGGGCCAGTATAAAAAAATATATATGTATTCACTAACTGTAAGTCGCTCTGGATAAGAGCGTCTGCTAAATGACTAAAATGTAAATGTATTCAACCCCCTGAGTTAGAATGAACTTTTGCAGAGATTACAGCTGTGAGTCTTTCTGGGTAAATCTCTAAGAGCTTTCCACATCTGGATTGTGCAACATTTTCCCATTATAATTTTTATTTATTCTTCAAGCTCTGACAAATTGGTTGTTGATCATTGCTAGACAACAATTTTCAGGTCTTGCCATAGATTTTCAAGCAGATTTAAGTCAAAACTGTAACTCGTCCACTCAGGAACATTCACTGTCTTCTTGGTAAGCAACTCCATTGTAGATTTGACCTTGTGTTTTAGTTTATTGTGCTGCTGAAAGGTGAATTCATCTCCCAGTGTCTGGTGGAAAGCAGACTGAACTAGGTTTTCCTCAAGGATTTTGCCTGTGCTTAGCTCCATTCAGTTTATTTTTTATCCTGAAAAACTGTCCTTAACGATTACAAACATACCCATAACATGATGCATTTACCACTATGCTTGAAAATATTGAGATAGGTACTCAGTAATGTGTTGTATTGGATTTGCCCCAAACATAACATTTTGTATTTAGGACAAAAAGCAAATTGCTTTGCCACAGTTTTTGCAGTATTACTTTAATGCCTTGTTGCAAACAGAATGCATGTTTTTGAATATTTTTATTCTGTACAGGCTTCCTTCTTTTTACTCTGTCAATTATGTTAGTATTGTGGAGTACCAACAATGTTTTTTTTTTATCTATCCTCAGTTTTCTCTTATCACAGCCATTAAACTCTGTAACTGTTTTAAAGTCACAATTGGCCTCATGGTGAAATCCCTGAGCGGTTTCCTTCCTCTCCAGCAACTGAGTTAGAAGGACGCCTGTATCTTTGTAGTGAATGGTGTATTGAAACACCATCCAAAGTGTAATTAATAACTTCACCATGCTTAAAGGGATATTCAATGGCTGCTTTTTTATTTTTTACCCAGCTACCAATAGGTGCCCATCTTTGCGAGGCATTGGAAACCCCCCCTGGTCTTTGTAGTTGAATCTGTGTTTGAAATTCACTGTTCGACTGAGGAACCTTACAGATAATTGTATGTGTGGTGTACAGAGATGAGGTAGTCATTCAAAAATCATGTAAACGCTATTATTGCACACAGAGTTAGTCCTTGCAACTTATGTGAATTGTGAAGCACATTTTTACTCCTGAACCTATTTAGGCATGCCATAACAAAGGGGTTGAATACTTATTGACTTAAGACATTTCAGCTTTTCATTTTTTAAAATACATTTGTAAACATTTCGAAAAATGTAATTCCACTTTGACTTTGACATTATGGGGTATTGTGTGTAGGCCAGTGACAAAAACCTAAATGTAATCCATTTTAAATTGAGGCTGTAACACAACAAAATGTGGAAAAAGTCAAGGTGTGTGAATATTTTCTGAAGGCACTGTATCTAGTAATAGCCTTAGCCTCTCGTTTTTCCCTTAGCGAGTCAATTTCATGCAAATTAATTTACTGAGATGTCCTTTTCACCATTGTTCCCATGCTGATCTATCCAAGTCTGGTGAAAGGGTTACACTTGCTTCAAAAAAATTCTACCCCTAAAATTCTACCCCACAAGCCATAAGACTGCTAAACAAGACTGCTAAATAGCTAATCAAATGTCTACCCGGACTACCTGCATTGACCCTTTTTTGCACTAACTCTCTTGCACTGACTCTATGCACACACACTGGACTCTACCCACATACACTGGACTCTACCCACACATACTTACACTGACACCCCAACACACAAACACACACACACACACACACACACACACACACACACACACACACACACACACACACACACACACACACACACACTGTTACGGATACAGGTATCCTGTGTCCTGTGTTTTTCTCTCCTTCTGCCCTAATCACAGGTGTCCTGTATGTTCCTGATTGGTGGTCGTTGAGGTGTCTGATGATTGGACCAATCAGTGAACATTCCTGTGAATTGCACCACCTGTTACTCGTTTGTTCAATCACACATCCCATGTTATAAAAACCAAACTTGTGTGTGTTGCAAGAGAGGGAGATTTTTGCCATATGTGAGTATGGACACGGTGGTGTCCTGTGTGTTGTGTACTCACTAAGTTGTTGGTTACCCTATTGGTAACTTTGTTAGAAGCCATTTCTTTATGTGAGTGTGGATACTGTTGTGTCCTGTGTATTGTGTACGTACTTTATTGCTGATTACCCTGTTTTGTAGCTTGGTGTGTTTCTGGGAAAAGGGGAGTTTAAGCTAGTTGCCCTTGGGCGTACATTACCCGTAGGAAGAAATCTGTCTAAAAACACTAGTTAGACCTGAGCGGACCACCCACTGTACTTTTGTATGACTAGCAGTAGCCTAGCGGTTCTTTAGGCAGGCTAGATCAGTTTAGGGGGTTTTACACTATTGTTTCATTTCTTGGGTCCTGCTCAGCCCTTTTTCCCAAACCCTTACCGTGTGTTCTGAAATAAACCATGTGTGTTTGACGGTAGTTCATGGTAGTTGTGTCCTATTTGTTCTCACTGTTCCATACTACACTTATAATTTGCATGAATTTATGTTACGGGTCTCATGTCCGTCACCCTAGACGTTTAAAAGCCACGGGGTTCGTAACATAAAGTGGGGGCTCGTCTGGGATCCTATCTATCCCATGCTACTCATGTAAATTAGTCAGTGTCTGGTTCAGTGTTGAGCTTGGCAGCTGTTACTACCTGTTTTTTTGTGTGTGTTCGGTAGTCGACGGCTCGTGTTGCTAGTAGGATGGCTACTTTTGAGTTGGAGGCATTTTTGGAAAACCCTACGTGGGAGGTTTTTGATAATTGCCGTAGAGTGGATCTACAGGCTTTGGCTGACCACTTTTCTGTACCCATACCGAGGGGTTTAGTGAAAGCAGAAGTTAGGGAAGTAGTGTTAGCGATATTGTTAAACAGCGAGTGCTTGAGTTACGCCGCCTGAGTCTGCTGCTCCTGTAGGGGATGTGGTTGCTGTTCCTGTAAGCCCATCAGTGTCTGAGGACGAGGCTAAGGCTCCAGCCACATTGCCCGTTATGACCCACTCTCCCCACTGACTGACAGTGATGCCAGGATCGATGTCCGCTCGACACGGCTCCAAATGGAGGCGGAAGAGCGGGCACAAATCAGGCAAGACAAGCTGGAGATGCGTAAGCTAGAGGCAGAACAGGAGACGCGTAAGCTAGAGGCAGAACAGGAGACGCGTAAGCTAGAGGTAGAACTGGAGACGCGTAGGCTTGATCAAGAACTGGAGACGCGTAGGCTTGATCAAGAACTGGAGACGCGTAAGATGGAACTGGAGGTGCGTAAAATGGAACTGGAGGCAGAAACAGCGAGGTTAGTCGCTGCTCATACTATGCCTGCTAGTGAGCCATCCTCACCAGCTGTGTCGGCTGCTACGTTTGATATTAGTAGGCAGATCACCTTGGTACCTGTGTTCAGGGAGTCAGAGGTTGATTCCTATTTCAGTGTGTTTGAACGTATAGCGGTAGCATTGAAATGGCCGAAGAGGTATGGTGCCTATTACTTCAGTGTAAACTAACAGGGTAAAGCCCAAGAGGTTCTGGCAGCGCTACCTCTTGAAGACAGTTTGAATTATGAAGTGGTCAAAGCTACTGTTCTTCGTGCCTATGAGCTTGTTCCTGAGGCATATCGACAGAGATTTAGGTCTCATAAAAAAGTCTCCTACTCAGACTTATGTGGAGTTTGCTAGAGACAAAAGAAATCTGTTTGACAAATGGCACAGTGCTAGTAAGGTAACTGATTTTACCTCTCTACGGGAGTTAATCTTGTTAGAAGAGTTTAAAAATTGCTTACCGGAACGCATTGTAGTTTATCTGAACGAACAGAAAGTATCCTCACTGTCGGAAGCGTCTGTATTGGCAGACGAGTTTGTGTTGACGCATAAGAGCGTGTTTTCGGCTCGTACGGAGAGCAGGGCTGCGGAGTTGCTAACTTTTAGTCCTAGTCGACCAGCAGTACATCCAGCACGCCCAAAAGATGTGCGTCACTGTTTCTATTGTCATAAGGTGGGACATTTGGTTAGTGATTGCTTTTTGCTTAAACGCAAGCCGGGGATGACTCAGCACGCCAGGCCGCCAACGGGTGTTGGGCTGATTCAGATGCGGTTGTAAGGCCAGAATCAAGACAGAAGCCTCATAGTGAATGTGGTTTGAAAGTCCCTGTCCCAGATCACAGTTATGAACCGTTCATTTTTGAGGGGTTTGTTTCGATATCAGATGACGAAGCGTCTCAGCGTCCAGTTAGAATCCTCAGAGATACTGGTGCGGCGCAGTCGTTCATACTAGCTGATGTGTTGCCCTTGTCTAATAATACATATTGTGGGTCCAGTGTGTTAGTACAAGGAATTGAAATGGGTTTCGTCCCAGTGCCATTGCACTTTGTGAACGTACACTCTGAATTAGTCAGTGGATTGTTCAGAGTTGGCGTACGTCCTAGGTTGCCAGTAAAAGGTGTGACATTTATAATGGGCAACGATATTGCCGGAGGAAAGGTGATACCCGTATTGGAGGTATTGGATAAAAGTGACCAGTCTCTCTCTGAGGAGCTGGCACAAGGTTATCCAGATGTGTTCCCCGCTTGTGCTGTCACACGTGCTCAAGCCCGACAAGTGGGTGAAGTGGTAGATTTGTCAGACACGATTCTTTTCAGAGAGTGTGACCCAGAGGATAGTTCGGGTGCTACCTCTGGTAAGCTGGTGCAGTCTGACCAACAGCCCAGAGAAAGGAAGAAGGATGTGGAACTTGTTGCTGAGGCAATACAGTTACCAGTTACTCGTGAGCAGCTGATCGCTAACCAACAGGTTGACATTAGCCTGGCTAAATGTTTTTCTAGTGTTGTCTCAGAGGACGAGCTAAAGAAGAAAAACATGGCATACTTCATTGATGGTAATCTCCTCATGCGTAAATGGACATCCCATGTTGACGCTGGCGGAGATTGGAATGCTGTTTACCAAATAGTGATTCCTACAGCCTTTCGACAAAATGTTTTATCCCTCGCTCATGATCACCAGTGGTCCGGACATCTGGGAGTCACCAAGACGTATGATCGAGTTTTTGCGACATTTCTTTTGGCCTGGCTTAAAACAAGATGTGGCTCGGTTCTGTCGGACTTGCCACACCTGTCAAGTAGTTGGGAAACCGAACCAGGTTATTTCCCCCGCGCCTCTGTGTCCCATACCGGCCATAGGTGAACCATTCGAACATGTGATGGTTGATTGTGTTGGACCATTACCAAAAACAAAATCTGGTAACCAGTTTATGTTGACAATTATGTGTGTGGCCACCAGGTACCCAGAGGCCATTCCTCTGCGAAGGATTACTGCTCCAGTGGTGAGTAAAGCGTTGATCAAATTCTTCTCAACTTTTGGATTACCTAAGGTGATACAAACTGATCAGGGTACGAATTTCCTTTCTACACTTTTCAAACAAGTGTTAAAATCCTTGTCAGTTACACACCGTGTGTCAAGCGCATATCACCCAGAGTCTCAGGGTGCGCTTGAACGTTGGCATCAGACACTGAAGTCTATGCTCCGTAAATATTGCATGGAATCTGAGAAAGATTGGGATGAGGGAGTTCCTCTAGTGTTGTTTGCTGTCCGTGAGACAGTACAGGAATCCCTAGGGTTCAGCCCAGCTGAACTGGTGTTTGGACACACCATGAGAGGACCTATGAAAGTCCTTAAGGATCAGTTTTTGTCACAAGAGTTGTGTGTGAAAGAAAATGTGTTGGACTACGTTAGTCGCTTTCGTGAGCGCCTACATGCTGCCTGTGCTCTAGCAAAGGAAGCGCTGTCTTCCTCACAGAAACGGATGAAACGACACTATGACACACAGGCTGTTTCTCGTTCACTGCAGCCAGGTGACCGAGTTCTTGTGTTGTTGCCTGTGCCAGGAGCGTCATTGTCAGCACGTTTCTCTGGTCCTTATGTCATTGAAAAGAAACTAACTGAAACTGACTATGTGATACAGACTCCTGATAGAAAACGCCAATCTCGTGTGTGCCACGTTAACATGTTGAAGACATACCACACCAGACCCGTCACTCAGGTAGACAGTCCAGAGAAACTGGCCGAGTTGGCTGTCTCTGTTGCTGCTACGGCTGTAGTGGGAGGTCATGTTAATGATGTGGACGGAGATGGTTTGGAGTTGCGCAATACTCAGCAGCAGTGTGCTAGATTGCCTAATTCAGAGATGCTGCTGTCTCTCCCGTCAAGCCTGATTCATTTAACGGACAGACAGTCAGATGATATTGTGAGACTATTACACAGCTTTCCATGTCTTTTTAATGATGTTCCTACATGTACAAATGTGTTAGAACATGACATTAATGTTGGAAACGCTGCACCTATCAAGCAACATCCGTATCGTGTCAACGTCGCTAAGAGAAAGATAATGAGGGGTGAGGTCGGTTATTTGCTGGAGAATAACCTGGCTATGCCAAGTTCAAGTCCTTGGAGTTCTCCGTGCATTCTGGTTCCTAAACCTGATGGGACATCCAGATTATGTACGGACTATCGGAAAGTCAATGCGGTCACAGTGCCCGACTCGTTCCCGTTACCCAGACTGGATGACTGTATTGATACTGTTGGTGCTGCTACTTATGTAACCAAATTAGATCTTCTAAAAGGTTACTGGCAGGTGCCGTTAACCCCACGTGCCTCCGACATCTCTGCATTTGTGACCCCAGATCACTTCCTACAATATGCTGTCATGGCATTTGGGATGCGGAACGCACCAGCCACTTTCCAACGCCTGGTTAACACAGTATTGGCTGGAGTTCCTAATTGTAGTGCTTACCTGGATGATCTGGTCATTTATTCAACTGAGTGGTCTGATCATGTTAACACTCTAAGGGTAGTGTGTGAACGTCTAGCAACCGCTTCTCTAACCCTGAACTTAGCAAAGTGCGAGTTTGGGAAGGCCACTGTTACGTATCTTGGTAAACAGGTCGGCCATGGTCAGGTGCGCCCTGTAGATGCCAAGGTCTCAGCTATAAACGCATTTCCGCACCTACCACCAGAAGAGAGCTACGCCGTTTTTTAGGGATGGTTGGCTACTACCGTAGTTTCTGTAAAAATTTCTCTGCGGTAGTTGCTCCATTAACGGATTTGCTCAGTCCGGCGAGAAAATTTGTATGGTCTGAAGATTGTTGTACTGCTTTCAACACTGCTAAAGCACTCTTGTGTAGTACTCCTGTTCTTGCTGCGCCAGATTTTGAACGGCCGTTTAAACTGGAGGTAGATGCAAGTGCCAGAGGTGCTGGTGCTGTTCTACTGCAGCAAGACCAGAGTGGAGTGGACCATCCTGTCTGTTATTTTTCACGGAAATTTAACAAATGTCAGACAAACTATTCCACCATTGAACAAGAAGCTCTAGCTTTGTTGTTAGCTCTGCAGTACTTTGAAGTTTATGTTGGTTCCAGTGCATTACCAGCAATAGTGTATACTGACCATAACCCCTTAGTTTTTCTCCACCGGATGTGACAACCAGAACCAACGCCTTATGCGTTGGGCACTTGTCGTGCAAAATTATAATTTGGAGATCCGCCACAAAAAAGGGGATGGATAATGTGTTGGCAGATGCTTTGTCTCGTGTGTAATGATCTAGGTTTTTTTTGTTATCCCGGCAGGATGATTTGTGAATTTGGGTGTTGTGATAGTACGTGTGTCGCAAACCATTGTGGTTTGCTCTTTTAAGGGTGGGAGTGTTACGGATACAGGTATCCTGTGTCCTGTGTTTTTCTCTCCTTCTGCCCTAATCACAGGTGTCCTGTATGTTCCTGATTGGTGGTCGTTGAGGTGTCTGATGATTGGACCAATCAGTGAACATTCCTGTGAATTGCACCACCTGTTACTCGTTTGTTCAATCACACATCCCATGTTATAAAAACCAAACTTGTGTGTGTTGCAAGAGAGGGAGATTTTTGCCATATGTGAGTATGGACACGGTGGTGTCCTGTGTGTTGTGTACTCACTAAGTTGTTGTTATTGTGTACGTACTTTATTGCTGATTACCCTGTTTTGTAGCTTGGTGTGTTTCTGGGAAAAGGGGAGTTTAAGCTAGTTGCCCTTGGGCGTACATTACCCGTAGGAAGAAATCTGTCTAAAAACACTAGTTAGACCTGAGCGGACCACCCACTGTACTTTTGTATGACTAGCAGTAGCCTAGCGGTTCTTTAGGCAGGCTAGATCAGTTTAGGGGGTTTTACACTATTGTTTCATTTCTTGGGTCCTGCTCAGCCCTTTTTCCCAAACCCTTACCGTGTGTTCTGAAATAAACCATGTGTGTTTGACGGTAGTTCATGGTAGTTGTGTCCTATTTGTTCTCACTGTTCCATACTACACTTATAATTTGCATGAATTTATGTTACGGGTCTCATGTCCGTCACCCTAGACGTTTAAAAGCCACGGGGTTCGTAACACACACACACACACACACACACACACACACACACACACTACATACGCCCACACACACATAACACGCGCAAACATGCATACTGACACCATACACACACACACACACACACACACACACTTTCACACTCACCACATACGCTGCTGCTACTATCTATCCTGTTGCCTAATCACTTTACTCCTAGCTATATGTACATAGGTACCTCAATTACTTCGTACCCCTGTTATTTTTATTCGTTATTCACTGTGTATTTATTCTTCGTGTTACTATTTCAAATATATATATATTTTAAATCTTTATCTATAACGCTGCATTGTTGGAAAAGGACCCGTAAGTAAGCATTTCAATGTTAGTCTACACCTGTTGTTTTTTAATCATTTGACAAATACAATTTGATTTGATTTGATAAAGCTTTGGGCTCAACCAGGAGGATCCTCTTGCCTAACTAATCACACAGTGACCTAGGTTTAGGAGGGATGAGAGGGGTTTACGCAAGGTCATGTTACACAGATCCCACCCTCACCTTGCTGTCGTTTACCACCTGCTCCCATTCTACAGCAGGATAGCTCCATGAAGGCAAAAGGGACTGCTTTGTGTCAAGGCCTTCACTGTGGCCCTGGCTGTCAAGCGGTCACAAGGGTTAATAAGCACGGCATAATGGGAGTCTACATGTGGCGCCCTGAGTGTTGGGGAAGCTACTCTGAAAATATAGTTTAACAAGCTACCAATTACTTCACAGTGAAAGAAGTTAAGCTACACTAAAGTTAAAGCCAGTTTTATTGCAAAAGGGTTTTCTAATGATCAAATAGCCTTTTAAAATGATAAACTTGGATTAGCAAACACAACGTGCCATTGGAACACAGGACTGATGGTTGCTGATAATGGGCCTCTGTATGCCTATGTAGATATTCCATAAAAGATCAGCCGTTTCCAGCTACAATAGCCATTTACAACATTAACAATGTCTACACTGTATTTCTGATCAATTTGGTGTTATTTTAATGGACATAAAAATTGCTTTTCTTTCGAAAACAAGGACATTTCTAAGTGACCCCAAACTTTTGAACGGTAGTGTATGTTTAGGTTATTGAACACTGGTGGCAGTCTGTGCATACATTGCGTATTCCTGCATGTACAAAGTGAAAAATCAAAGTAAGCATGGCGATTTGTTGCAAAAGTATTTTGTTCAAACAAATAAAAAATGATGGTGAATTGAACTTTTATATTTCGTGCAAAAGTTGAAAAAAAAAAAAACTGATCAAAATGTCCACCGTAACAATGGCTATAATCTAATAAAGTATTGGTTTTAAGGAGAGTGGCCAAAGTGTGAACTTCAGAGCCCCCCTCCCCCTTCACACCCCTCCTACTGACAGTGGAACAGGTCAGCAGGTCAGGTCAGCCGGCCCTGGGACCCTGAGGAAGACAGAGAGAGAGAGAGAGATCACAGATCAGTGGGCCTCATTTTCACTCACTCTGCAGATCTGACCTGATTCGGCCAGCTTTCACAGCGCTGGGAGTGACCCAGTAACTCTCACACATGGACACTGGCTCTGTGTGTGTGTGTTTGCGTGTGTGTAGGGGTCCCTGCTGCCCGGTTCACAGTCTACGCTGCCTGCCTGCTGACTCGCTCAGACGCACACCACCATACGCGCTGACACAGCTGGTGGGGTGGGAGTTGGGGGTGGGGAAAGGGGGGGACAGTTTTTATAAAATAAATGTCCCTGTCCAGAGTCCCCTCCACACCCCCACCCTCCAACCCAGACCACTCCAGTTGCTAGGCAATGTTAACTTGCAGGCGACCTACTTCAAAAACAACTTGCTTGTCTGACCTGGTTTCCTCACAAAGTAAAGTTTATTTGCCTCTCCTTCCCTTCAATTGTACGGTAATTTCAATTTGCCTCAAGCCGATGACGTACTCGAATAAACATTGTGAAAGAAACAAGTTATTGGGGGTGAAATTCAAAAAACTAATTGTCGTTATGCCCATGAGAATTCCTACTTAGCGCAGCTTGAGTGTCCTTCTGAAAGATTTCAGAAGAGAGCGCAGAGGAAGCCTGTTCATGGCCTAATTCCGATTCTCAGGGAAATACAGTGGATTTACAATGAGAGCTGTATCTATCTTCAAAATGATCCCAATTCCACACAATTTGAACATACTTTCAATTAGGATAACAATTTATCATCAGAAGTAATATGCATTTTAAAACATATAGTTCGAACAATTTGATGCTACTATGACAAATGTGCGACCTGCATAGTAGATACCCTTGCCATATCATTTTCTAATTCATTGGTGCACTACTGTAGGTGCACCTCATTGGTAAACATTGCCCTTCCCAGACTAAGAGTGAGACAACTTTGGCGTGCAGACAAGATAGAAACCACATCAGTTACCTGCTATGTTACGCTAATCCCCCATGCCTCAGTAAAGCTGAATAGGCGAGTGTGTGAGCAGGCTAGGTACACCTATGAGAGTAGGAGGGATGGCGAACTCCCTCCCTCCCTGTGTCTCAAACAACAAGACCAATACACTCTGCTGGATGGCCACAACCAAGACACAGGCTTAGTGAGAAGAGAACAAATCTTAAGCAGGATTCCACAGTCATAATGTCAGAAATGTGTTGGTTAGAATTGGAGGCCTATACTTCTATTGAATGCAGACTGGAAAACATTGATGAGGAATTGCAAAACTGTTGGTATTATCACATTATTGCCTGCATACTAAACATTCCAATGTCAGTGGTAATGACAGAGGTATGTGGGACTGCAGACAACACCCAGAAAACGTTTCATGGCCTTTGCATCAGCTGCATGTGATGTTGCTAGGGCACTTAGATGAAAGCAACGTCCATTTATAGCCTGTGTGTGTTTGATGACTTACTGGTTCCAAACCTAATGACGTGATCTGTTCCGTTAAAAACGTTTAATGTTCGGTTGACAGCTGCAGCAAAAGAAATGAAAAGCTAACTGTTTATAGTTCTCTGTGGGGGATAGTTACTTCCAAATAGACCTATGGAATTTTCTTGAAGTGGTTGAATAGGAAGGAAAGTTTTTTTAGAAGGGAGAGTGTGTTGTTCCTGAATTAAAAGCATAGTGGCTGACTGTAAGGTCAGGTTGCAGCATGTCTGTCTGCAGCCAGGTTCCCTAATGCAAATCATCTTTGCCGGGGTAAAAACCCTTTCAGCTGAAACATAAAGCATTCAGGTATACAATAATGTCACTAATCTAGCTATTTGCACATTTTTGCATTCCTTTTCATAGCAAATAATATACAGTACATTAGACATGTTGGTCCTGACCCCTAGTCTCCTCCCCATCTCCTCCCCCCTCCCCCTCTGTCTGTATCCCTCTGTTTGTCCCAGGTTCAAATGTGTGCTTAGTCGGTACTCTTCCCGTCTCTCCCTGTCTCATTTCTCTCACTCCCTCCCACTTCCTGGCCGGTTCCATGGTGGCACACCCCAGTCTCAGTCTGCTGGAGAGGAAAATAAAGTTTGGAAAAGGAGGGAAGGAGGGAGGGAGGGAGGGAGGGAGGCTGGAGTAGTTCTGAGTCACGGAGGGAAAACCCAGATACATGTGCCAAGAGAGGTCGGGGGAAAGTCTTCCCAGACAGCCTAAAGAGGAGAGAGAGAGAGTAAGAGAGAGAGAGGCAGAGAGAGAGAGAGTGAGAGAGATTTAGAGAGACAGGTAGAGCGTGAGGGAGAGAGAGGTAGGCAGAGAGAGAGGTAGAGAGCGAGAGAGAGGTAGGCAGAGAGAGGAGAGAGAGAGAGAGAGAGAGAGAGAGAGAGAGAGAGAGAGAGAGAGAGAGAGAGAGAGAGAGAGAGAGATGAGCACTCAGACCAGTCTCTGCTTTAATCATACAGGTGGCTGGCAACGTCTTTCCTCCCTCTAGACTAGACAGTATGACTCAATTTTGCCCAAATAAACAGCATGTTCTAAGAGTCTGACACTGAGAGACACTTCATATTTCTTCCCAGGCTATGCCATATTTTGCACATAGGAAAAGGGCTTAAAACTAATTTCTGACATGCTGGTGACTGATTGCGCTCTTATAACCAATATAGGGATGATTTAATATGTAGCTTCATCTTTATAAACTATGCAAGAGAGTTCTGTGGACAAATTGAACAAGTGCCTTCAACCCTGTTCAAAGAGCATCTTGTATATCCCATCTCTTTAGCTACACAGTTTATACCCAAGCCATACAGCACAGTTTCTTAACTGACCAGTTTTTCCCCTGCAACTTCTGCTACTGTTCAAAGGTACAGAACAGAGGTATATCAAGCAGCAGACTGCAGGGTCTGAATACTGTCTAGCCTGTCATATCAGATGACTATCATGAAGCGCCTCAAAAAGCCCTGCAGATAAAATACTATAAAAATGAGATCTGGCAGTTTCTCTAGTCTCATAAAACGGCCAAGTGTTTGATGACATAAAACTTCAAGAGAATGAGTCAATCCCACAGGCAATGGCTGAATCATATGTAGTGAAAAGAATCATTACATTTTCAACAAACCCACATTTTCTTTCTCAATTAGCAGTAGATATAATTCCATGTATTGCCTTGTGGACTAATGATTCATGTCAGCTATGCGATGTTATCGTCATGGGCAAAAAGAATGCCACAATAATCCACTCAAAATGTGTAAAAATAATACTCATGGCACTAAGTGAAAACGGAGATGGGATGACCCAAAATGTCTTGTTTTCATCCTCATTCAAGAAGCTGTGTGTGTGTGTGCGTACGTGTGTGTCTGTCTGCCTGCATGTGTGCGTCGGTATAGTGAATCCAAGCCCACAGTCTTTCATCTCAACCCAGACTTTTCTGATGCATCACGACCATAAACACAAAGATATTTCCCCTGTTCCTTATCAAGTTGTTATGGACGCCTTTGAACTTATTTTCTCATATCGCTCCAGCAGTGCACCTCCCATGGAGTCCGACTCATAGCCACCATCCCCAACCATCTTAACAGTTCAGCTGCAATTATGATACACAAGGGTCTGGATGTTGATTGGGCAGGTCATACGAAATATCTAGGATGAGAGGTCCCTAAAAACGACTCACAACCCCAAGAGGTTGACTGACTCAGACAGAAGACGCACATCGTACCCATTTCCAGACAACAGCATTTATCATTTATAGTCCAGAGAATAAAAAAGACTTTCAAGAGGAAACTTTTTAGTGGTTGATTCAACCATAAGAAGTGAAAATAGTAGACTCACTTAAAACAACTATTTTGGCTTTTAGTTACTGTAACAAATAAATCACCCGTAGTTGTAGCTGCACATGGGATGCTACGCTCTAAGTTCCAGACAAATATATGGCACTTACTCAGACACAGCCTGTAAGATTTCCAGAAATTTCAACTAATATCATTCCTAAAAAACGTGTTTAGAACACACAACAAGGCATGTGTGAAGAGTGTGTGACTAAACTCAGGTCTAAACTTCCCCTTCTCAAAGCAAATGCACATCTTTCTGATGAGACGATGAAATGTTGAATTGAGTTGAGTAATTAATGGCACAAGTCATGCTAGTGTGAGACAATAGTTTATTGTGCCTAGTATAACAGCTAACACCAACATATGTCCCTGTCTGTCCCCACTGTGCTTCCTCTGTCCCCACTCAAAGGTTAAACTGTCTCAATCTTCATTGAACTGCTCTCCAGAGTAGGAAGGGAAATGAAGGCCCCCTTAGGCTAAGAAACCAGTCAAACACACGCACACACACACACACCAGCCTGGCTTTAATTACTCAGAGCCGCTGCTCTGACACAGATAAACGAATCATAGTCTGTACTCTGCACAACAGCACACAATGCTGCCAATTTACTGGAATTGGATAAGTGTCATTTTGTGTCAGAAAACTCATCTTCTTTTTTTTTGCCTTTCCTGGGGAAAGCTAGGAAAGACCACATAGAAATAAATAACATCTTGTAGTTTAAAGCTCAGTGTGTGTGTGTCTGTGTGTCTGTGTGCGTGTGTGTGTTCTTTGAGTGTGTGTGTATGTGTGCGTATGTGTGTCTCTGTGTGTGTGTGTCCATTTGTGTGTTCCTTGAGTGTGTGTGTATGTGTGTGTGTGTGTGTGTGTGTGTGTGTGTGTGTGTGTGTGTGTGTGTGTGTGTGTGTGTGCACACTCCTTCTTGTATGTATGCACATGTGTGCGAGAGAGGGTTCAGAGGAGGACAGTCCCCATTATAAAGTCTTGTGGCCCATTTATCCCAGTGAACCCAAAACCCCTTTAATTTTATAGCCTGGGGCATCTATACTATCACATTAAATCAGAGTCACAAGTCAAGAGGCTCACATGATTAAGACAATGATTTATGGATAGAAAAAAAGACAGACAGATAGACGGACAGGCAGATAGACGGACAGGCAGATAGACGGACAGGCAGATAGACGGACAGGCTGGCAGAGAGAGAGAGAGACAGGTAGGCACAGACAGCCACGCATGCATAAACAATGCAAGTGTTTACACCCTGGTGTGTGTGTGTGTGTGTGTGCAGGCAACAAAAGAATGATCAAATTAAGATCCAACATCTGTAGAGCGGCACAAGGCAACAAACATGTTGGCTAGAATGATGACTGCACTTGTTGCATGATGATTTATAAGTGATGTCCGTCACTGCGTCACACACACATGCTTATGCATGCATTCACACACAAAACCACAGTGCAGGTGCCCTACTAGTAAACACATAATTTACTCCCTCTAAGAGACTAGGGGCTCTATTCAATCTGTATCGCTGAAGCGTTACAGATTGCACAATAGAAATGTAAAGGTAATTTCCGATTGACACATGCAGTGCTTACCTTGAATGCTAACGCGGGAACATTGCTTTTAAATATCAATCACGCTGTAATGCTGAACTTCTGCGATACAAATTGAACAGAGCGTTGGGTCTGGGTAATTGGCTTTGTAATGAACCCATAAGTATTATGTTATGGATCATTGACTTATGAAAATAACATTACATTTTACATTTTAGTCATTTAGCAGACGCTCTTATCCAGAGCGACTTACAGTTAGTGAGTGCATACATACAATTTTTTATTTTTCATACCCCCGTGGGAATTGAACCCACAACCCTGCCGTTGCAAAAGCCATGCTCTACCAACTGAGCTACATCCCTGCCGGCCATTCCCTCCCCTACCCTAGACGACCCTGGGCCAATTGTGCGCCGCCCCATGCGTCTCCCGGTCGCGGCCGGCTACGACAGAGCCTGGATAATAACCTACACTACCGGTCAAAAGTTTAAGAACCCCTACTCATTTTTTATTTTATTTATTTTTTTACTATTTTCTACATTGTAGAATAATAGTGAAGACATCAAAACTATGAAATAACACATGGAGTCATGTATTAACCAAAAAAGTGTCAAAATATATATGATATATTGAACGATAGTCCCACTAAGTCCAAACCAGATGGGATGGCGTATCGCTGCAGAATGCTGTGGTAGCCATGCTGGTTAAGTGTGCCTTGAATTCTAAATAAATCACAGACAGTGTCACCAGCAAAGCACCCCCACACCATAACACCTCATCCGCCATGCTTTACGGTGGGAAATAAACATGCAGAGATCATCCATTCACCCACACCCCATCTCACAAAGTCATGGCGGTTGGAACCAAAAATCTCAAATTTGGACAAATTTCCACCGGTCTAATGTCCATTGCTCGTGTTTCTCTGCCCAAGCAAGTCTCTTCTTGTTATTGGTGTCCTTTAGTAGTGGTTTCTTTGCAGCAATTCGACCATGAAGGCCTGATTCACACGGTCTCCTCTGAACAGTTGATGTTGAGATGTGTCTGTTACTTGAACTCTGTGAAGCATTTATTTGGGCTGCAATTTCTGAGGCTGGTAACTCTAATGAACTTATCCTCTGCAGTAGAGGTAACTCTGGGTCTTCCATTCCTGTGGCGGTCCTCATGAGAGCCAGTTTCATCATAGCGCTTGATAGTTTTTTCGACTGCACTTGAAGAAACTTTCAAAGTTCTTGAAATGTTCCGTATTGACTGCCATTCATGTCTTAAAGTAATGATGGACTGTCGTTTCTCTTTGCTTATTTGAGCTGTTCTTGCCATAATATGGACTTGGTCTTTTACCAAATAGGGCTATCTTCTGTATACCCCACCCTACCTTGTCACAACACAACTGATTGGCTCAAACGCATTAAGAAGAAAATAAATTCCACAAATTAACTTTTAAGAAGGCACACCTGTTAATTGAAATGCATTCCAGGTGACTACCTCATGAAGCTGGTTGAGAGAATGCCAAGAGTGTGCAAAGCTGTCATCAAAGCAAAGGGTGGCTATTTGAAGAATCTCAAATATAAAATATATTTCGATTTGTTTCACACTTTTTTGGTAACTACATGATTCCATATGTGTTATTTCATAGTTTTGATGTCTTCACTATTATTCTACAATGTAGAAAATAGTAAAAATAAAGAAAAACCCTTGAATGAGTAGGTGTTCTAAAACTTTTGACCGGTAGTGTACCTGCTAAAAGAAACCTATACCATGATGTTACGGACAGTGTTTGACCTATCAAAGACAAGCAATCTTCTGTTGGGTCTCAGCTTCTCAATAGGAATCTCTCGTTTGAATAGTCAAAGAGTCCCTTTGATGAATAACCAGTTAGGGTGGTAGCAGGGAGCATGAGGGGCATGGGTGGCTAATATCTCTCCCTACACGACAAGCACTAATAGAAACTCCCTTTTCTATTCTTCAATGGATTCTAAACCACAATTATTCTGTGAACTTTAGCACAATGACAACTGTGAAGTAAACAGAGGACATGTTATTGGAGGCTGTTAGCCAAAGGCTGGTGTGAGCTGCAACTCAAACAAATGCCAAGGTGTGCTTTGGTTAGGCCGTTCTTCACACGCGATAGAATGACTAGACACGCCAAAAACAACCACTGTGCCAACACTCCATTCTAATACTACCGGTCCAACTACTGATACCACTGTTAAAATAATATAAATACTATGACAACAACAACAATTACTACCACTACTACTACTACTACTACTGTTACTGATACTGCTATAACAACAACAACGACAACCACCCAAGCTTCTGTAATATACTTTGCTTGTCTTATGAAGGATGTTTTTTTTGTGATGCATTTTCCTATTAATACTACCTTCATTAAAGCGACATTACAGCTATCATGACAGTAACTCCTATTCCTACTACTTTAACACTACTTCAATGCATTGGTCCCACAGCGAACTACTTTTCAATGGATGACGTGATGGTGTGTGTGTACTAGAGGATGGGTTCACTAGTGACAGCTGTGGGGTGACCAGGGCCTGACAGGGCCAGACCCAGGCCAGTCAGGGTGAGGGGCCAAACCAGGACAGTGCTTTGTGTTCACTGACACTCTTACACACATGATGGGCATGAGCGCCAGATGCACGCACACGCGCACACACATCTCACTCTCTCACCCTGGATAACTAGCATTAGAACAGACCAAGAGACAGAGGGAAAGAGAAAGAGAGGTAGGAGAAAGAGATAAATAATTGAGTGTCCGGAGCTGATTAAGTGAGAGATAGTAGGTGAGAGAGGGTAAGTGAGAGAAGGTAAGTGAGAGAGGGTAAGTGAGAGACAGTAAGTGAGAGATAGTAAGTGAGAGATAGTTGGTGAGAGAGGGTAAAAAAGAAAGAATAAAGAAAAAGAAAGAGAAAGTGATAGACAGAGAGAGAGAGAGAGAGAGAGAGAGAGAGAGAGAGAGAGAGAGAGAGAGAGAGAGAGAGAGAGAGAGAGAGAGAGAGAGAGAGAGAGAGAGAGAGAGAGAGAGACGGAACGAGACATGGGAGAGACAGAGGCACATTTTCTGCTTATATGAAACTCGGCCAAGCGTGAGACAAAGCCACTTCCTGTGTCTGAAACAGCCGTCATGCTTCACTTCACCCACTTTGGAACGGCAGCACTTTGTACCCCTGACCAGAATACAAATGCAGGTTTTTCATTGTCTAATCTTCAATCAAATGAAGTCCAAATGCCATTGTCTACAATTTATCACTTCAAATCAAACAAAGTCATGCCATGACAAACAATGAAAAATGAAATGTCATTTTCCACATCTAAACTTTGTCATGCTGCCCTGTATGGTTATTGTTAGTAAAGAAAGACGTCTATTGATTTTGACGATGACGTGCAATACTTCAGTCACTTCAGTCAATACTTAATGTGTAACGATCCCGGCAGTCTGAGTCGGGTCCTGTCTGGTGACTAGTGTTTCTGTCCGTGATCTCCAGTTTCCCGAGGGTTCGGGAACGCTCCGGGGAGCGCTCTTGATTTCCGCACCTGCATCCCATCAGCAATCTGCACACCTGGTCCTGATCATCACCCTTCTTAGGCTCTGGCCTAACATCCAGTTCCTGCCGGATCGTTAGCCATGAACAGTATGTTTGTCAGCGTATCAGCCTTTGAGTTCTAGCGTTAGTTTTGTTGTTTTGCACCTTGTTGATTTGCTGTGTACTCACCTCCGGTTTGTTCTGTCTGCAGTCTCTCACCCGGAACCTTCACCCAACCTCTGCCTGATGGTCGGCGGCTGCCGAGCCATTTCTGGACCTACCACTGCACCCTCAACAACCCATCCACGCCACCCGCTCTGTCCCTGGATTATTCAGCCTCACTCGGGAGTCAATTAAATAAACACTCACCTTTGTCTCAAAGTACCTTGTCCTGGTCTGCTTCTGGGTTCTGGCGTAGTAAACCGTGACAGAACGATCCGGCCAGTAATGAACCCAGCGGACCTGGACTCTGTTCGCCATGCCATTACCCATCAGGAGAAGATGTTGGGCCATCATAGCACGGTACTACAGGAGATCGCGTTGTCAGTTCGGGAACCTTTCTACCGGTCTGACGGAGGTCCAGAACCAACGCAAGTTTCCGGTGGAGGATCCACTACCGGTTTCACCCATCTCGCCTGCCGCTTCTGGAGCTGTGTCCTTCCGTGAGCCCGAGGTTCCGACGCCGGATAGATATGAGGGGGAGCTGGGAAGATGCCGTTCCTTCCTTATGCAGTGTGGATTAGTGTTCGATCTACAGCCCTACTCTTACGCCACAGACAAGGCTAGGATAGCCTTTGTGATTGCGTTGCTGCGTGGTCGAGCGCTGGAGTGGGCTTCAGCCGTTTGGGAACGACAAGACCCCTGCATGGCTTCATACCAGGGGGTTCACGGCCGAGATGAGGAAGCTCTTCGACCATTCCGTCCGAGGGAGGGACGCAGCTAGGCGCCTGTTTTCGCTTCACCAAGGAACTCGCAGCGTGGCCGACTTCGTGATCGAGTTCAAGACGTTGGCTGTGGAGAGTGGGTGGAACGAGGAGTCTCTGCAAGCGGCCTTTTACCAGGGTCTGTCGGAGCAGCTCAAGGATGAGTTGATCTCCTATCCGGAGCCTAGTGACCTGGACAGCTTGGTAGCCTTGTCTATTCGGGTGGATAATCGAGTCCGAGAGCGAAGGAGGGAGAAGCAATGGGGTCCGTCCAATCGATCAGCTTCTCAGTTCCCAGTCGGGTCGGGTGGTGGACCAGAACACGTCGATCATTCTCCATCACAATGGATTAGTGGAGAGGTCCTCTCTCCCGATTCTGAACCCATGCAAGTGGGGCGGCACGGGTTAACCAAGGAGGAGCGTCAACATAGACGTCAGACCAACTGCTGCCTCTACTGTGGTAGCTCGGGACATTACATCTCCACTTGTTCCCCGGCGGTCGTCAAACTGCCCGGCTCGCTAAAGTTGGGAGGACTTTTAGCGAGCCAGTTTCAACCTCTCAGTACCTCTGTCAGACCCCGTTTCCCGGCTACCCTTGTGAACAGGAATCAGAGCTTAGCGCTTAACGCTTTTATCGATTCAGGGGCCGATGGGAAGCTTTCTTGATGCCGAGTTGGTGGAACAGCTGGGGCTTTCCAAGGAGCAATTGCCGGAAGCCATTGAAGCGACCACTCTGAACGGCAGTAGTCTGGCACGTATCACGATGAGGACTGAAACCGGTTAAGATGCGGTTGTCGGGGGAATCACTCTGAGATGATTTCATTCTTCATTCTGCCGTCTTCCCATGTTCCTCTGGTCCTTGGATACCCCTGGCTGAAGGAACACAATCCCACGTTCGATTGGGTGACGGGCAAGGTAACGAGTTGGAGCCTTGATTGTCATGCTAACTGTCTCAAGACTGCCTGCCCCCATTCGGTTCCCAGTCAGGTGATTGAGGCTAAACCCCCAGATTTGTCCCTGGTTCCCCGAGACATATCACGATTTGGGGGAAGTTTTCAGTAAGCAGAAGGCTCTGTCACTCCCTCCCCACCCGACCATATGATTGTGCCATCAACCTGTTCCCGGGAGCTGTCTACCCCAAGGGAAGGTTATACAGTATCTCCCGACCTGAACGTGAGGCGTTGGAGACCTACATCAAGGAGTCCCTAGCGGCTGGTCTCGTTCGTCCCTCGTCATCACCCCTGGGGGCAGGATTCTTCTTTGTGGGTAAGAAGGATGGCTCTCTTCGACCGTGTATTGATTATCGGGGGTTGAATGCCATCACGGTCAAGAACAAGTATCCCCTGCCCTTGATGAGTTCTGCCTTCGACTCCTTACAGGGTGCTACGGTATTCACCAAGCTAGACCTACGCAATGCGTATCACATGGTCCGGATCAGAGAGGGGGACGAGTGGTTGACGGGTTTCAATACACCGATGGGTCACTTCGAGTATCAGGTGATGCCGTTTGGACTGACCAATGCCCCAGCGGTATTCCAGAGTATGGTGAACGACGTCCTGAGAGATATGATCGGTCTCTTTGTGTTTGTTTACCTGGATGACATTCTGATCTTCTCGAAGGAACCTTCCGACCACGTCCAGCATGTCCGGCAGGTTCTGCAGCGATTGTTGGAGAATCGCCTGTTCGTGAAGGCCGAGAAGTGCGAGTTTCACGCCCACACGACATCCTTTCTCGGGTACATCATCTCCAGGGGAGAGATTAGGATGGACCAGGAGAAGGTTAGAGCGGTTCTGGAATGGGCCCAGCCCGGTACGAGATTGCAGCTCCAGAGATTTTTGGGGTTTGCGAATTTCTACCGCAGATTCATCCGGGATTACAGCCGTGTGGCCGCTCCGTTAACTGCCTTGACTTCCAGTATCAGGACCTTCAAGTGGAATCCGGAGGCGGATCGAGCGTTTCTGGATTTGAAGAGGCGATTCACCAACGCCCGATTCTCTCTCAACCGGACACGGCCCGTCAGTTCGTCGTTGAAGTGGGACGCGTCTGATGTGGGAGTTGGCGCCATCCTGTCGCAGCGATGCTCCACGGACAGTAAACTCCATCCCTGCGCCTACTACTCTCGTCGCCTTTCGCCTGCGGAGAGGAATTACGATGTGGGTAACCGGGAGCTTCTCGCGGTGAAACTTGCCTTGGAGGAGTGGCGCCACTGGTTGGAGGGGGCGGAGCAACCGTTTATTGTCTGGACTGACCACAAGAATCTTGCTTACGTGCAATCGGCTAAACGTCTCAACTCCCCGTCCAGGCCAGGTGGGCGTTGTTTTTCGGACGATTCAAGTTTTCCCTGACGTTCCGACCTGGATCTAAGAACGGCAAGGCGGACGCCTTGTCCCGGATGTTCTCCAAGACGGAGGAGAGTGGGTCCAAGACCGAGACAATTCTCCCCCGGAACTGCGTCGTGGGAGCAGTTATGTGGAAGATTGAGGAGGAGGTGCTGGCGGCCCTTCGGACTCAGCCCGGTCCCGGTAACGGTCCACCCGGTCGGTTGTTTGTGCCTGAGTCGGTTCGTCCTGCTGTCCTCAAATGGTCCCACGCCAGCAAGATGGCTTGTCACCCTGGCGTGGCTCGGACAATGGCGTTTCTTCGCAGACGTTTTTGGTGGCCTGCCATGGCCGAGGATACTCGGGGTTTTGTGGCTGCCTGTCCAGTGTGTGCGCAGAATAAGAGTACCAATCGGCCCAGCTCTGGACTACTTCACCCCCTTCCTATTCCCCGGCGTCCATGGTCGCATCTGGCCCTGGACTTCGTCACTGGGTTGCCCGCTTCTGAGGGGAACACGGTCGTTCTGACTATCGTGGACAGATTCAGCAAGTTCGCCCACTTTGTGCCAATTGCCAAGCTTCCCTCTGCCTCGGAGACGTCCGAGATCCTGGTTAGGGAGGTTTTCAGGGTCCACGGTTTGCCCAGTGATATCGTTTCCGACCGTGGTCCTCAGTTTACCTCTGCTGTCTGGAAGTCCTTCTGTTTGGCCATTGGAGCTACAGTCAGTCTCACATCTGGTTTTCACCCCCAATCCAATGGTCAGGCGGAGAGAGCCAACCAGAAGATGGAATCCACGCTACGCTGTCTGGTCTCTTCCAACCCCACCTCCTGGGTCTCTCAGTTGCCTTGGGTTGAGTATGCCCACAATACTCTCCCCTACATCTGCCACTGGGATGTCTCCCTTCCAGTGCCTGTATGGCTACCAACCTCCCCTGTTTCCTTCTCAGGAGAAGGAGCTCTCAGTGCCTTCTGTTCAGGCCCATATTCGTCGTTGCCACCGGACCTGGCATCGGGCCAGAAAGGCACTCCTTAGAGTTTCGGACCGGTATCAGCTCCAGGCGAATCGTCGCCGGATCCCCGCTCCCACCTATACCATCGGAGATAGGGTTTGGTTGGCCACACGGGATCTTCCGTTACGGACTGAGTCTAGGAAGTTGTTACCGAAGTTCATTGGTCCGTTTGTGGTGGAGAAGGTGATCAATCCAGTGGCAGTTCGACTCAAACTACCGAGGACGCTCAGAGTCCATCCCACCTTTCATGTCTCCTGCCTCAAGCCTGTCTTCCTCAGTCCTCTGTTGCCTCCTCCGCCTCCTCCTCCTCCTCCTCGGATGATCGGAGGTGGTCCTGCCTACACGGTGCGTCGCATCATGGATTCCAGACGGCGGGGCCGGGGTTTCCAGTATCTCGTGGACTGGGAGGGGTATGGCCCTGAAGAGAGGAGTTGGATTCCGCGGCGACAGGTCCTAGATGCTGACCTCATCAGTGACTTCTACCGCCTCCATCCTGGCGCTCCGGGGAGTCCGCCCGGTGGCGTTCGTCGGAGGGGGGGTACTGTAACGATCCCGGCAGTCTGAGTCGGGTCCTGTCTGGTGACTAGTGTTTCTGTCCGTGATCTCCAGTTTCCCGAGGGTTCGGGAACGCTCCGGGGAGCGCTCTTGATTTCGCACCTGCATCCCATCAGCAATCTGCACACCTGGTCCTGATCATCACCCTTCTTAGGCTCTGGCCTAACATCCAGTTCCTGCCGGATCGTTAGCCATGAACAGTATGTTTGTCAGCGTATCAGCCTTTGAGTTCTAGCGTTAGTTTTGTTGTTTTGCACCTTGTTGATTTGCTGTGTACTCACCTCCGTTTTGTTCTGTCTGCAGTCTCTCACCCGGAACCTTCACCCAACCTCTGCCTGATGGTCGGCGGCTGCCGAGCCATTTCTGGACCTACCACTGCACCCTCAACAACCCATCCACGCCACCCGCTCTGTCCCTGGATTATTCAGCCTCACTCGGGAGTCAATTAAATAAACACTCACCTTTGTCTCAAAGTACCTTGTCCTGGTCTGCTTCTGGGTTCTGGCGTAGTAAACCGTGACATAATGTCATGGGAATATTAAGTGTGTAATCAAGGTCTCAGCTTGTCATACAGTATAGCATGCTCTAAACTGCATCAAGGAAACCTTTTATGCAAATGCATGTAAAACATTTCCCATATGCACATACTATAATGCTAATACAATGTTCTCTCTCTTGCAGGACAAATGTCAGAGCCGGCTGTGTCAACACTGGGAATATCCTGCAGTAGCGAGTGTGTTTGTGTGTGCACATATGTGTCTGCATGTGCATGTGTGTATGTTTGTGTCAGGTGTGCATGTGTGTATACAATATGTGTGTGTGTGTGTGTGTGGATGTGCACGTGTTCCATGCGTGCCTATGTGTGGGTGTGTACATATAAGTATGTGAGGAGGACACATACTTGGATGCGTTTATTGACTCAACACTCCTCTCAATGAATCATGTCGCCTGGATTCATGGGAGTAGACACAGGATCAACCAGCGCAGCAGCGTATGTTGTGGAAAATAACCACTATACTTTATTACAAATAAGGTCTTACAGAGTTTTTGTTGCATCAAGAAATGACTGTATTAAAGTTTTCAACAAAGCCGATACCAGTCTGCAGAGTGGCACACCCCCTTACCAACTTATATAGTCCTCTTCAGTTTTCCCGCTCTTTTATTGCTCTGCCCACTTCCTTTGTCTCTGAGAGCGGCTAAACTCAACTTTCATTAAGTTCAGAGTACTACAATCAATCAATCCGTATCTTGCAAAAACACTCATGTTTAGTTTAAACTCTGTTCAACCCTGGCTCTTTTCACTGTGTTTGAAGACAAAAACAAACGGCCCAAGCCAGTTTCAGTCTTTGATATGATAAGACAACCATGGATCTAAGTAAGAGCAAGCAATCTGACCCTAGGGCAGATTCTCTCTCTACTCACCCACACAGTGAAATTAAATGACCCAATACAATTCCTGGCCCAGTAACAAAGAATTCTAACTTTATGCTCTTGATTAACCCAGTTCTACCTCATAGTCCATTAAACTCTACAGTTCATTAATAATAATTCACCACAAGTACCTTTGGTTGGGACACACACATACAGCCACACCACCACTGCCTCAGAACACAACATACAGTACCTAATCAACCCAATGTTGCACAACAATGCCCTGATCAACAACTGCAGAAGGAATGTGGGCTTCAAAGAGCAGAAACCAAGGTGGCACTGCCTGTATTGTTTCAACTACATTGTCAAGCTCCAACTATGAGACATATTCAGGGCTGGGGAGACTGAGGAGATACTGAAAGGGTTAATACAGGGTGCAATAAATGGTCGTTAACCTTTTACTGCAGTTGGCTAAATCAAGGTCACACACAGTGTTTCTTGGTAGTCTTAAACAAATCTACTTTGAAACAAAAGTATACACCTCACACACATGGTTATGGTCTTGTAGAAGTCACTTGTACCATGTCAGATACAGAGTTGAAATGTATTCAATTTTGAGTTTGCATCCCAATATTATACTTTATATACATCACAGAAGACTGAAATATAACAAAACCGTTTGACATATGTTTGGCGAGTTTTGAAATTATGACAAATATTAATAACATTCCATCCATGAGGTCACTAGGTAATTTGACTGCAGGAAAGGGCTACGTCTATTTACTGAGTGAAATTAGCTGGCTGACTAATCGTGTGGCAGCAGACATGTTGTTCAGATTTTATGAGGGTGAGTCATGAGGCACCTGCAGAATCTGTAGGCAGTATAGGGAAAGTTATTGTGCATATCTGTCACGACTTCCTCCGAAGCTGCCTCCTCTCCTTGTTCGGGCAGGCTTCGGCGTTCGTCGTCACCGGCCTTCTAGCCACTGCTGCTCCATATCTCATCATTCCATTTGTTTTGTCTTGTCTATTACACACACCTGGTTCATATCCCCTCATGAGTAAGTGTATAAGTATTCCCTCTGCCCCCTTGTCCTTGTGGGTGATTGTTTATTGTGAGGAGATAGTAGCTCGGTTGAGCTCAGTGTATTTTGTATTGCCGGGGTATTTTCCCTGTGTGCCTGTTTGTTCCAGTGCGCCTGTTTTGCACACTGGACTGGTTAATGCTGTATTACAGAATAAACTCTGTATACTGTGATTTACCATCCTGCGCCTGACTCCTTCAAATCACACATCACAATATCCCCTAGCCGGCAGATCCATAACCCAAATAAGGGAAAGTAAATCCAACTGTTGGGAGCCTATCGAAATCAATCACCAGCCAATACACAGACACACACACATACACACACATACTAGGGCCTAGATTCAATCAGATCAAGCGTTAACTGGCAATATCCGACAGCCGCATAGTGTCTGGTGGTTTGGAGGTGTCCGAGGTGTAACTACGTTAGAGCTGTCAAAAGTCACACCGGTCCCACTCGTGTAAGTAGTTCAGAACCAGAAACGCAACATGCAACAATTTCAACGATTTTACTGAGTTACAGTTCATATAAGGAAATCAGTCAATTGAAATAAATAAATTAGGCCCTAATCTATGGATTTCACATGACTGGGCAGGGGCACAGCCATGGGAGCCAGGTCCACCCACTGGGGAGCCAGGCCCAGCTAATCAGAATGAGTTTTTCCACGCAAAAGGGCTTTATTACAGACAGAAATACTCCTCACTTTCATCAGCTGTCCGGGTGGCTGGTCTCAGATGATCCCTGTATGTGAAGAAGCCGGATGTGGAGGTCCTGGGCTGGCGTGTTTACACTTGGTCTGCTGTTGTGAGGCCGGTTAGACGTACTGCCAAATTCTCTAAAACAACGTTGGAGGCGGCTTGTGGTAGAGAAATTAACATTAAATTCTCTGGCAACAGCTCTGGTGGTCATTCCTGCAGCACATTTTAGTGGCCTTTTATTGTCCCCAGCACAAAGTGCACCTGTGTAATGATCATGCTGTTTAACCAGCTTCTTGATATGCCACACCTGTCGGGTGGATGGATTATCTTGGCAAAGGATAAATGTTCACTATCAGGGATGTAAACAAATTTGTGGCCAAGATTTGAGAGAAATAAGCTTTTTGTGCATCTGCAAAAATTCTGGGATCTTTTATTTCAGCTCATGAATCATGCGACCAACACTTTACATGTTGCGTTAATATTTTTGTTCAGTGTAGAAATAACTACACTTAAATTGAAAATCATTCAACAAAATAATAAGGATATACAGTGGGGAGAACAAGTATTTGATACACTGCCGATTTTGCAGGTTTTCCTACTTACAAAGCATGTAGAGGTCTGTAATTTCTATCATAGGTTCACTTCAACTGTGAGAGACGGAATCTAAAACAAAAATCCAGAAAATCACATTGTATGATTTTTAAGTAATTAATTTGCATTTTATTGCATGACATAAGTATTTGATATATCAGAAAAGCATAACTTAATATTTGGTACAGAAACCTTTGTTTGCAATTACAGAGATCATACGTTTTCTGTAGGTCTTGACCAGGTTTGCACACACTGCAGCAGGGATTTCGGCCCACTCCTCCATACAGACCTTCTCCAGATCCTTCAGGTTTTGGGGCTGTTGCTGGGCAATACGGACTTTCAGCTCCCTCCAAAGATTTTCTATTGGGTTCAGGTCTGGAGACTGGCTAGGCCACTCCAGGACCTTGAGATGCTTCTTACGGAGCCACTCCTTAGTTGCCCTGGCTGTGTGTTTCGGGTCGTTGTCATGCTGGAAAACCCAGCTCACGACCCATCTTCAATGCTCTTACTGAGGGAAGGAGGTTGTTGGCCAAGATCTCGCGATACATGGCCCCATCCATCCTCCCCTCAATACGGTGCAGTCGTCCTGTCCCCTTTGCAGAAAAGCATCCACAAAGAATGATGTTTCCACCTCCATGCTTCACGGTTGGGATGGTGTTCTTGGGGTTGTACTCATCCTTCTTCTTCCTCCAAACACGGCGAGTGGAGTTTAGACCAAAAAGCTCTATTTTTGTCTCATCAGACCACATGACCTTCTCCCATTCCTCCTCTGGATCATCCAGATGGTCATTGGCAAAATCGGGACATGCCTGGACATGCGCTGGCTTGAGCAGGGGGACCTTGCGTGCGCTGCAGGATTTTAATCCATGACGGCGTAGTGTGTTACTAATGGTTTTCTTTGAGACTGTGGTCCCAGCTCTCTTCAGGTCATTGACCAGGTCCTGCCGTGTAGTTCTGAGCTGATCCCTCACCTTCCTCATGATCATTGATGCCCCACAAGGTGAGATCTTGCTTGGAGCCCCAGACCGAGGGTGATTGACCGTCATCTTGAACTTCTTCAATTTTCTAATAATTGCGCCAACAGTTGTTGCCTTCTCACCAAGCTGCTTGCCTATTGTCCTGTAGCCCATCCAAGCCTTGTGCAGGTCTACAATGTTATTCCTGATGTCCTTACACAGCTCTCTGGTCTTGGCCATTGTGGAGAGGTTGGAGTCTGTTTGATTGAGTGTGTGGACAGGTGTCTTTTATACAGGTAACGAGTTCAAACAGGTGCAGTTAATACAGGTAATGAGTGGAGAACAGGAGGGCTTCTTAAAGAAAAACTAACAGGTCTGTGAGAGCCGGAATTCTTACTGGTTGGTAGGTGATCAAATACTTATGTCATGCAATAAAATGCAAATTAATTACTTAACAATCATACAATGTGATTCTCTGGATTTTTGTTTTAGATTCCGTCTCTCACAGTTGAAGTGTACCTATGATAAAAATTACAGACCTCTACATGCTTTGTAAGTAGGAAAACCTGCAAAATTGGCAGTGTATCAAATACTTGTTCTCCCCACTGTATATAAGACTAATCGAGGTGTAGATTACAACACACATTCGAGTGTGTGTTCAAACTTGTAAAAAGGCTGCATGGGATCATTATTAATGCAATTCAGCGCATCCAATGACAATGTCCGCAATAGGTATAACGCAGGGAGCCGATTGCTGATTTGACAGCTCCAACGCAGTTACACCTCCGACATCGCCTAAATAAAAACAATGAAACTGCTATGCAGTTGTCGGTTATCGCGGGTTAAGGCAGAACTGATTGAATCTAACCCTAGATCTAACACCCGCCATAGCATGAAATGCCATTAAGCTGGACAGGAACACACAGACAGTGGGCAGTGACCAGGATGTTTTCTTTACATTATCTTTCGTAACCCTCTCCTCTCTCCATCCCTATATGACCCCTCCTCTTCCTAACCCTCCCTCCGGCCCCCCTCTGCACTGGCACAGGAAGTGAGTAGTGAGACGAGTTCTGTGTGGGTCACGAAGCAGCACTTGTCACCCCTGGGTGACCGTATGGGGAACATTTGAGTGGGCAGCTCAAAATGGCGGACAGACATGTGTTGCGGTACTTCAGTGCAGGCAGAGCCATGCTTCAGTCTAGAGTGTGGAGTGGCTCAGTACGTGGCACTGTTTGGAAAAGGTGCAGAGGAACCAATAGAGGGACAGTGATTTACCAGGAGAGGTTCATAGGAAGTTTAAGTGAATCAATGAGACTTAATGAGTCTAAGACACACGCATTGCTCATTGATAAGTCTGAAAGATGATGAGTCATGTGTTGGGTAAACATAGGCGGTTGTCTGCAAAGTAACATGGGAAGGAAGATATGATTTTGGGAAATGCTGTGTGTCCACTTTCCCACTTTCATCTGTTCATAGACACACCCAAGCAACTGTCTTACACAAGCATGCAGGCACGCGCACACACACACGCACACACACACACACACACTGCTTCCAGCTGCCATATGTGCAGGGGTTTGGCTGAGGCACTGCAACAGGAAGCTGTCAGCTGTCCAACTTTGTGCAACTCCAATAAATCACTTCCCTAGCTAACTTCAGAGAAGCCAAGCAAAAACAGTATGTGGGAATTTAATGATCCAGTTGCAGCCGAGAGAAGGTACTATGTGGGACAAACAGTGGGACAAATACTTTAGCCACACCAGCTTATCAGAGCTAGGCTAAGCTAAGCGTGAGGTGAGGAGTCAGTTACTACTTTTAGAGGTGAGCAAATTTGACCAGAACTAAAAATAGCCGGGGAGGGCTTTCCTAATGGCTGTGAGGAATTTCACACCTGCTCCTTTCACCACTGTTAGACTACCATAAGTATAGATCCTTTCAAGGTGGACATTCCCTTCAGGGAGCTTCGCTAACGCTAATTTACCATCATTAGCGCTACCTTGAGCAAACAGTACAAGGTAAACAGGAAATCTAGGGTCTGAAATGCTAAGGTCAGTTACAGTGGCGTAGGCAGAAATCCGTTGATGGCAGGGCCATCATAAAAGCCTACCCTATACCCTACTGTAATCGATCGCACACAACAAACCATCTAACATGTGATTTCGCATTACAGACCAAATAGTCGTGTAGGCCTACGTAAATCCATGACTCTTGCATTTAACATTTGACTCACATAGATCTAGACATACTAAACCATTGGCCTAGAATTAATAGACAATGAGACTAGAACATAATGCCCTAATAATGTCACGATTTAACTAGATATGAACCCAAATGCAGACAACTACACCGAGCCAGAGAAGGTTTAACAGGTTCATTTACAAAAGTTCAATTTGTCCAGGTTTCCAATAATAGGGGAAGAGCAAGTCCAGGTTAACAGGGAGGGTAACAGATCCAGGTTCAGAGCAGGAGTGGTACCGTAACGTCCTAGTGTCCGTGGTGAGTCCAAAAGGAAGGTCCGGTAGTGGTAAGCAGGATGGTGGTGGCAGGAGTGAAGCGGAGGCAGGAGTCAGGTTCCAATAATATGGTAGTCTTGACTATGATCTGACGATGAGTGGCAAGTTTGACCGGGTCTTAAAGGCTGAGGTGATTATGGTGAATGAGCTGCAGCTGGAACCCTGACTCCCGCACACCAGACTTCACTCCTGCAATCAAGGACAGACAGAGGGGAGGGAGAGAGCAGAGAGAGAGCTACCTAGCAGCAGTAGGCCTAACAGTACCCCCCCCTCTACGGACGCCACCTGGCGGCCGACAGGGTTTATCGGGATGTAACCTATGAAATTCATGGACCAGAGCAGGATCCACAATGAAGCTCCTGGGCACCCAGGAACGTTCCTCAGGACCATAACCCTCCCAATCCACCAGGTACTGGAAACCACGACCCCGGCGGCGAACATCCAGAAGTCGCCGGACAGTGTAGACAGGACCCCCACCCACGATCCTGGGCGGAGGAGGGGGACGAGAGGGCGGGCACAGAGGGCTAACAGACACAGGCTTAATCTGTGAAACATGAAAAGTGGAATGAACCCGTAGGGAGGCAGGAAGCTGTAGCTTAACTGCGCAGGGGTTAACAATAGACAGTATCTTGAACGGTCCTATAAAAGCGGCGCCATCTTCTTAGACTCCACTTTCAATGGAAGATCACGTGACTTAAGCCATACCTCTTGACCAGGAGAGTAACCGGGAGCCTGGGACCGGTGACGGTTGGCTTGCCTCTGCATGTATGACGAAGCTCGGGACAGAGCTACCCTGGCCTTCCTCCAGACCTTGAAGCAGCGGCGCATGTGGGACTGCACCGAGGGTACCGCCAGTTCCCTCTATTGAGAAGGGAACAGGGGAGGTTGATAACCCAGAGCACACAGAAAGGGAGACAAACCAGAGGAAGCGTTAGTCAAGGTGTTATGAGCATATTCCACCCAGGGGAGCATGGAGCTCCATGACCCAGGGTTAGACCCTGTGACACAGCGGAGAGCGTTCTCCATCTCCTGGTTCGCTCTCTCGGCTTGCCCGTTGGTCTGGGGATGATATCCCGAGGACAGGCTGGATGTGATGCCCAAAGCTTTACAGAACGCCTTCCATACCTGGGAGACAAACTGGGGACCCCTGTCAGAGACAATATCAGAGGGTAAACCATGAGAGCGGAACACATGTTCAACCAAAATATCAGCCGTCTCTCTCTGGCCGTGGGCAGTTTAGGTAGAGCCAAAAAATGAGCGAACTTAGAAAAAACGATCAATCACAGTAAAAATGACAGTCTTTCCGGACGAGGGGGAAGTCCAGTGACAAAATCCATGGCAATGTGCGACCAGGGCCGGCTGGGTATTGGCAGAGGTCGTAGATGACCAGCGCTGGCCTGGGTGGAGTTTTTACTTCGTGCACATACCGTACAAGCAGCAATGAAGGCTCGAGTGTCCGCCTCCATCCTGGGCCACCAGAACTTCCGTCGCACAAAGTCAAGGGTCCGCGTAACTCCAGGGTGACAGGTAAGGGGAGACGAGTGAGCCCACTGAAGTACCTGGGAGCGAACAGCCTCAGGGACAAACAACCGGTTAGGAGGACCCCTCCCAGGGTCAGCTTGATGATGTTGAGCCTGTCTAACAATCCCCTCGATGTCACATGTGATGGCCGCAATACTGCAGGTAGGAGGCAAGATGGGTTCAGGGTTACTACCAGTATCAACAGCCGAATGAACACGAGACAGGGCGTCAGGCTTGACGTTGCGTGACCCAGGACGGTAAGACAGAGAAAAATTGAATCTCCCAAAAAATAGTGCCCACCTGGCTTGACGGGGGTTGAGCTGCTTCGCTGACTGGATGTATGCCAGATTCTTATGATCCATCCAAACAATGAAGGGTTGTTCCGCCCCCTCCAACCAATGCCGCCACTCCTCGAGAGCCAGCTTAACGGCGAGCAGTTCACGATTGCCAACATCATAATTCCTCTCTGCCTGAGAAAGTTTCCTTGAAAGAAAAGCACAGGGATGCAGTTTGTTATCTTCAGGAGAACGTTGTGACAACACCGCACCTACCCCAGTGTCGGATGCATCCACCTCTACGAGAAACTGGCGGTCGGGGTCCGGCTGCATCAGAATGGGAGCCGAGGCGAAGCGATGTTTCAGTTCTTCGAACGCTGATTCGGCCCCTTCATTCCAAGCGAACGGTCGTGAGATGGAGGTGAGAGCGGTGAGTGGCGCCGCAATGCGGCTGTAGTCCTTGATGAACCTCCTGTAGAAGTTCGCAAACCCCAGGAATCGTTGAAGTTGTTTGCGGGTGGAGGGGGCTGGCCAGTCCGTGACAGCAGAGATCTTAGCTGGGTCCATCCGCAACTCCCCTGAGCTATTATGTAACCCAAAAAGAGGTCTCAGACACATGAAACTCACATTTCTCCATCTTCACAAATAGCTTGTTCTCCAACAACCTTTGCAACACCTGGCGCACATGCAGTTCATGTTCCTGGGAGGACTCAGAGAAAATCAGGATATCATCCAGATAGACAAAAACAAACGATTCAACATGTCCCGAAGGACATCGTTCACTAGTGCCTGAAAAACAGCAGGGGCATTAGACAACCCAAAAGGCATGACCAGATACTCAAAATGTCCCAAGGGTGTGTTGAAGGCAGTCTTCCATTCATCACCTTTACGAATGCGCACCAGGTGATACGCATTTCGTAGATCCAGTTTGGTAAAGATAGTTGCACCATGTAGGAGGGGAAAAGCAGAATTAATTAAAGGCAGAGAATATTTGTTCTTAATGGTGATGTTGTTAAGTCCACGGAAATCAATACAGGGTCTGAGGGTCTTATCCTTCTTTCCAACAAAAAAGAATCCTGCTCCTACAGGTGACGAGGAAGGATGAATAATACCTGCCGCCAAGGAGTCCCGAATGTAGTTCTCCATAGCCTCCATCTCCGGGCGGGAGAGATTGTACAGGCGACTGCTGGGGAGAGGGGCTCCTGGCTGGAGGTCAATGGCGCAGTCGTAAGGCCGGTGAGGAGGAAGAGAAGTAGCTCTGTGTTTGCAGAAAACGGATGCCAGGTCATGATACACGTCAGGGACAGCAGAGAGATCCATGGACTCCAGTGGAGGTTGAGGCACAGTGCTGGCAGGGGTCTGAGCAGAACACAAACAATTCACATGACAAAATGTACTCCATGAAACAATTCTACCTGTCACCCAATCAATGTGTGGATTGTGTCTTATGAGCCAGGGGATACCAAGGACCAGGGGAGTCTGAGGGCAGTCAATGATGTGAAACTGAATGTTCTCCTGATGATTACCCGACACTCTGAGACAAACAGGCACAGTCTGATGAGTAATACGGGTCAACAATTGTCCATTTAGACCCTTAGCCTGCAGCGGATGGTCCATAGGTACAGTCTCTAAATCCATTTGTTGAGCCAACTCTCGATCCAAAAAGCTTTCATCGGCACCAGAGTCAACCAGCGCACTAACAGGGAAATCCTGGGACTGCCACTGGAGGGATGCCTGGAGCAGAATGCGGGGAGAAGAGGAAGAATCCGCTGCTCGGCTCACCAAAACTTCTCCCATTAATGATGAGCCGGCCCTTTTCCCGGACGAACTGGGCAGGAAGGAACGAAATGACCAGCTTCTCCACAATACAGGCAGACCCGAGCCTGAATATGACGTGCCCGCTCCTCTGAGGACAACCGTGCACGACCCACCTCCATGGCTTCGGATTCAGTGCTCCTAGTATCGACTCGGGAAGACTCTGCCCTCTCCTTAGGGAAGAGGCGGGGAGGAGTTGGTTGACGACAGACAGGTTGCTTGGAACTACCACTCCTCTCCCGGCGGCGCTCCCGAATCCGATTATCCAACCTGATGGTGAGTGAAATAAGATTATCCAGCGTAGGCGATTCATCATATGACACCAATTCATCCTTCAAGGTCTCAGCCAAAGCATTAATGAACACTCCTTGTAATGCCTCGTCATTCCAACCACTCACTGCTGCTAAAGTTCGAAACTCCACTGCCATCTCCGCCACACTGCAAGACCCCTGCCGAAGAGACAACAAACGTTTAGCAGCCTCCTTGCCCCGTACGGGGTGGTCGAAAACCTTCCTCATCTCAGTGGTGAAGGCAACGTAAGCGTTGCAAATGTCCGACTGGCTCTCCCAGACCGCGGATCCCCAGGAACGAGCGGAACCGCTAGTAGAGTTGATAAGGTAGGCAATACGGGCTCTTTCGGAGGCGTAGGTGAGGGGCTGTTGTTCAAACACCAACGAGCACCGAGTCAAAAAATCACCACAGGTTCCCATGTTCCCGTCATAGCGCTCTGGAGCAGGAACAAAAGGCTCTCTGATCTTGGCTGGAGGGGCAAGAAAAACAGGCGGAGCAGGAGAAGGAGCAGTTTGTATGCCATGCACGAGGGGTGCATTATTAACTTGAGTAGTAAGGGCAGACACTTGATTGGTGAGTAATTGAACCTGATTAAGCAGCACCTGACTGTTCTCAGAAATAGTCTTAAACAAGGTATCATGTTGGCCAAGTAAAATGCCCTGATTGGCTATGGCAGTCCGAATCTGAGTGCACTCTGGGGTGGTATCCAAGCTACTGTCTGCTGGGTTCATGTGGGTCAGATCATACTGTCACGATTTAACTAGATATGAACCCAAATGCAGACAACTACACCAGAGAAGGTTTAACAGGTTTATTTACAAAAGTTAAATTTGTCCAGGTTTCCAATAATAGGGGAAGAGCAAGTCCAGGTTAACAGGGAGGGTAACAGATCCAGGTTCAGAGCAGGAGTGGTACCGTAACGTCCTAGTGTCCGTGGTGAGTCCAAAAGGAAGGTCCGGTAGTGGTAAGCAGGATGGTGGTGGCAGGAGTGAAGCGGAGGCAGGAGTCAGGTTCCAATAATATGGTAGTCTTGACTATGATCTGACGATGAGTGGCAAGTTTGACCGGGTCTTAAAGGCTGAGGTGATTATGGTGAATGAGCTGCAGCTGGAACCCTGACTCCCGCACACCAGACTTCACTCCTGCAATCAAGGACAGACAGAGGGGAGGGAGAGAGCAGAGAGAGAGCTACCTAGCAGCAGTAGGCCTAACAAATAATCACAATAGGTAGCCATAGCCTATATAATAGTGGTCACCAACCTTTCTTAGTCAAAATCACTTTATGAGTCAAAATACAAGCCAAGTGCAATTCTCTGCTGGACGCGGGAGATGAAGTGCGCCCTACAATGTATTGTTTGATATCAATGAAATGATCAATAGCTTGTAGGGCCTAACTATAGTCCATGGGCGGAAAAGCACAGACTGATAGGCTATTTACATTGACTGGAAATAAATATTGTAATGTAGGCCTACCCCTTATTATACAGCACCGTCATAATGTATTCATACCCCTTGACTTATTCCACATTTAAATTCTCCAACATCCTCTTCTAGACATGGTCTCTTGAAAGAATTGAACAGTGAGCTTTGCTGGCCATTTTAATTGCTTTTGCTAGCCAAGTTTGCTAGTGAGTCTTAGCTAGCAAGCCTACACAACGATAGCTACTGTTTACTGCACATGGTATCAGTGCGAAGTGACACGTGCCAGAACCCGCCCATTCTTTTGAAATTGATAAGCTGATTATTATTTTTTTTACAATTAGTTGTATTGTTTTTTCCTGGTAAATAATCAAGCATAATTCTAATTCATTACATAGGCCTAAATGAAAGATTTCCCTGAGTGTCATGAAAGGCATCTGCCAATTATTATTGCCAGGCCAACTGAGTGTACAAAACATTAGGAACACCTGCCCTTTCCATGACATAGACTGACCAGGTGAATCCAGGTGAAGCTATGATCCCTTATTGATGTCACTTGTTAAATCCACTTCAATCAGTGAAAATGAAGGAGACAGGTTAAATAAGGATTGTTAAGCCTTGAGACAATTGGATGGTGTATGTGTGCCATTCAGAGGGTGAATTGACAAAACAAAAGATTTAAGTGCCTTTGAACGGGGTTTGGTAGTAGGTGCCAAACGCACCGGTTTGTGTCAAGATCTGCAACACTGCTGGGTTTTTCACATTCAACAGTTTGCTGTGTATATCAAGAATGGTCCACCCACCCAAAGGACATCCAGCCAACTTGACATAACTGTGGGGCGGCAGGTAGCTTAGTGGTTAAGAGCGTTGTGCCAGTAACCGAAAGGTCGCTGGTTCTAATTCCTGAGCCGACTAGGTGAAAAATCTGTCGATGTGCCCTTGAGCAAGGCACTTAACCCTAATTGCTCCTGTAAGTCGCTATCTGCTAAATGACTAAAATGTAAATGTAAATGTGGGAAGCATTGGAGTCAACATGGGCCAGCATCCCTGTGGAACGCTTTTGACGCCTTGTAGAGTCCATGCCCCAACAAATTGAGGCTGTTCTGAGGGCAAAAATGGGGGGGGGGGCGCTAATATTCTATAGGAGGTGCAGCAACTCGAGCAGAAGAGTGCCTGTACTCAGTTCCGGTGAGCTCCTGCCCAAGTCAAGTACTGTGCTTAGGTAAAAAGACAAATAATGTCCCATTTAGAACACTGACAAGTAGAGCATCATTATTATTTAAAAAATGCTCAATCTGATTGGGTGGGACTGGCTGAGATTCTTGCGCCCACCCAGGCCCACTCATGCCTACTCCCCTGGCCAGTCAGTCTAGTTGAATTCAAGAACACATGCTAATTCTTTGAAAGCTGACAAGTTTAACGCACAACAGTTATACATGCGGTTGTTCTGCTTGCCTGTTCTGCTTGCCTGCCACTGAACAAATACAGCATTGGACACAGGTTTATGCATATAACGATTGTCACTGAGTCTTACTGGCCCCTCTTCATATGAACTCAAAACAGCCACTTTACTCAGTAGACCAATGTCATTAGCATATCATGAGCTGATACAGTAAGTACATAAGACTTCAAATATAGTCCCCTGAACAGAAAACCTGGCCTCTGACAAAGGTAGAGCTATAATAAGGTCGCTCTACCATGTGCATGTTTCAGCTGTTTGCAGTCGAAGGTACAATACGGTGAGCTAAGTCATCTTATTCTCAACAGTGGGTGAGACTTATCACTGTAAAGCTAAATGACTTAAATGTTAAATGTTAAAGGAAGATAGTCTCTTAAGGCTGCACTCAAATGACTAGGCAGCTTCAATAGGAAGACTGCCTGTGTGTTTGTCAACTATGGGTTGGATAGGGTGCGGTTATATGAGGTAAAATAGGGTCCCTTGTGCACAGTCTGGTCTTTATTGACTGTACGTCTTGTACTCAAAGCCATACTCTTTGAAACAGGATCATATGTGTTTGAACATTTGAAATTATGTGTCTTTGCACACTGTAACGAATCAAAAGAACAAAACATTTGTGGGGACAATGAGGTCTTGACCTTAAATGCACTCTTGTCATCCCCATACTGGATGGTGCTCAGAGCTGAAAGACTTCATATTTAATAGAAAACTACTATTAGAGAAAACTGTGTCCAAACTCCCAATGTTAGAATCTGATTGAAAGGGTGCTCTTTGGAAGCAAGGGTCCTTTTGCCAATACTTTAACAACTTAAAAAATAATAATAATAGAACTAAAGCATTTGAAACGGAATATTGCAGATGGACTGCATATTTGAAACTAATCACAATGTGCTACCACACTTGAAGTAAGATATGTTACATGGCAGTTGGCTTTCTTGAAGAAAAAAAAAGACTTCCACAGAAATGTTCAGTGAGAGTTTTGAATACTGTTCCCAAAGGGTGTGTTTGGTTAACCAGCCGTACCCTTATTCTCGTCTCATTTTCCCAGTTTCCCTCCCACCCTCATCCTGCCCGACTTGTTTCGGTCTCTCTCTCCTCCCTCCCTTATGTCTGTCTCTGTTCTTATTCTCCCTCATGTTCTGGAGGTGTGAGAACAGTCTTATCAACCTTTTCGGTTCCCACCCACCGCTATGACAGCTGAGCACCCTTGTTTCACACACACACACACACACACACACACACACTCTCTCTCTCTCTCTCTCTCTCTCTCTGTTTGTGCGGCTATGCAAACCCTATTTCCTGAAAAAGCTGAAAATTCCCACAGACAAAAATCCCATAAACCAGGGAGACAGTCCCCTCCCTTTTTCCATTCCCACCAGCTCAAGGTCTCTATCAAAGACTTGTGCAAAGAGACAGGATTATCCCAAAAGGAACTGGGAACAAACATGGGAACTGAAATATATACACCCAGCCTTGCACATATTAATCATCTACTGAATGCTCTAAGTACAGATTGTTTTATTACAATATACAACAGGATGTTTTTGGATTCGATTTTTAAATACAAGTGCCAAAAGCGCAATAAGAGAGGATATTCAAACTTCAATAGAGTTCAATAGAAATCTATTTGAAAGTGAGTATCTTTCCCAGGAGCTCAATTTAGTTTTCAACGGCTACATAACCGTAATTCTGCCCCTGAGCAAGGCAGTTAACCCCCAACAACAACTGCTACCCGGGCGCCGATGATGTGAATGTCGATTAAGGCAGCCTCCCGCACCTCTCTGATTCAGAGGGGTTGGGTTAAATGCAGAAGACACATTTCAGTTGAATGCGTTCAGTTGTACAATTGACTTGGTATCCCCCTTTCCCTTCCCTTTCCCTAATGCTTTTCCTTAAGGGGCAGGGTGTTCGAGGTGCGCACGTAGTGAGTAAAGGAGTAAACAGAAAAACAAAAAAACAGAACCCCCCCCCCCTCTCCTCTGCCATATCATGCTCTCATCTCAGTGGGAATGTTCATGTCTGCTGACCAGCACATGACTGGCACAAGCACAGGGTAGAGGTGCACTAGCATCAATGACCACTTGATTGATGAGTTCGCCTGAGGACACTGATATCATGTGGAGAAAGAACAAGGTCTGGTATTTTTTATCGATGTAGTATTTATAATCAAGTTAGAATCTTCAAAAATCAAGGGGGTATATTTGAAGTGGAAATGACCAATGAGCAGCTGGAAAACTCACAGATTGTTGCTTTAAGACAGCGTTAAACAAGTGAAGTTCTACTGCAGTTCTCGCAAACCAATTAAGGCTCTAGCAGTGGGAGGAAGATGTAAACAAGCTCCTCTGTCCACTCCAGCTCTGTCTAAGCTCTCTGTCTCTCTCCAGGCATATGGTCTAGAGCCAGAGGGTGAGGGAGAGAAGGGCTGCAAGCCAACAGGGCCTCATTTCCTAGAAAACCAACCTCGGTATAAAAGCACTGGGGGAATAACCTTTACACTGGAACAGGCTGAGATGGAACAGGCTAAATGATACCCTGTCTTATGATATTCAAATATCACTCATGAGACGAGATACATAAGATGTTTAGATGCTTTCGTGGCACAGAAAGTCATCGATTTTGGTATGCACAGTTTTGATTAGATAAAAAGTCATCTCTGTTAACCCGGAAGTAAAATCTCATGTAATTTGGTCAGCTGCGTGATTATACGTGATAGAAATTGAGAGTTCCGGCAAAAACAAAGTCTCCACCCTCACAAAAGGAATCTCTCAGCCAAAGCAGATTGTCTTGGTCTACACGCAGAATCTGCCCATGGGAGATGAGATAAAAAGGCATTATGATTTCAAGTAGTGCAAAATATGCAAATATGTTTGTTAGACTTTGCATTCCATGCATTGTATGGCGCATATTCCCCCAGACAGCATTCCAGCAAGTCTATTCAATCTATTTGCACAATGAAATAACAACTACTAAGATAAGATGAAGTGTTTGACTTATCATATAAAACAATAATCAATCGCAATTTGTATTCCATTGTCCTCATTACAGATACAGCATTTTGCATTGTGCCCCATTTTTGCATATTTTCCCCAGAAAGCCATTAATCAGTGGGTTCGGCTCATACCATGTAGTCACTCAAATGGAGGGAGGGGGGTCAGGGGAGAGGTCTGTGAGCGGAAGTGACCACTGCTCATATGACAAAGGGGTATTGTGCAGAGCTGTCGGTGATAACAGTGGGTAAGATGTTGGGAATGTCCAGGCAGAGCAGTGCACAGCATTCACATCACAGGGACAATATACAACACGGGGGCCAAGGGAGGGAGAGGAAAAAAAGAAGAGAGAAAGAAAATAATAGAATCTAGGTTTGGCTACTCGTCCTCCAGAAAGGTGACCTCCTCTCTCATTGTCTCACCTCATCCTGCAGGAAGATGGGGCTCTCTCAGTTCTCAGGGTTCACGCTGCACCATCACAAATGGTCACAAAGAGAGGAAGAAATAAAAAAAGACAGCATGGTCCCAGTGTTGCAGTAATGGCTGTCAGTGGGTGATAAATGCCAGTATTTACTGTATAGGTCAGGTTCACACAGATAGAAATGGACTGATAATGATGCACTTCATCCATCCACATGCATTCACTCAGATAACCTACAATAATAACAGGTAAAAAGCTGCCGAGTACACATCCTGCCTGCCGTGATGAGCAATGAAAACAAAATAAATTGCCTGCAGCTAGCATTTACCTTGTATAGAGTCATACAGAAGAAGATGGACAGCTTTAGCGAGGCACCATGCAAATGCCACCCACTTTCCGTGCAGCCTGGCCTTTTATGTGGGGATGTGCTGTACCCAAAGGAAAGTTCAGATTGGAGGGGAGAAGGGGAGAAAAGGAGAAGCTAGGCTCAGAGTCCACTGGGATACACTGTGGTGTCCCCCTCACCCCCACCCCAGAGGGCTTATGAGGATATCAAGCACCAGGGGTCACATGACATACTTCAGCAGAGAGAAAGATTCCATTCTGTCCCAATGAGAATGGTGTGACTGATGGGGGATACAAATAGGTGACTAGCTACAACAGAACTGATTGGAAGACATTTGTTAGCAGCAGACATTTGTTCATCTTACCTTACGCAAATAGAACATGTGCAATGTTTATGATTATATAGGAGAGACTAGTCACCTCCAAAATTATTGGCACCCTTGATAAAGGAGCAAAAAAGACTGTATAAAATAAATAATACAAGTACTGAGCTATATGGGAAAATTATATTATTGTATACCAATTACTCAGAGAAAGAGATTTTGTTTAACAAGTGATTATATAAAAATGAGGTAACATGCATGTAAAATCCCTTTGTCATCCACATGGGAAAAGGCAAAGAACGAAAAGAGACATGGTTGTTGACCTTCATAAATCAGACAATTGGTGCAAAAAAATAGCTTAAAAAAACAAATATACCACTTACCACTAGTAGGGCAACAATTAAGAAGTTTAAAACCACTGGAACAGTGATACACTTGATTGGTATTAGATGCAAGTGTATCTTGTCCCCACGCACAGTGAGGAAGATGCTTCGGGAGGCAAGAGAAATCCAAAGGCCAAAGTTGAAGAATTACAGAACTGTGCGTGCCTATAGCCACCATGCCTATAGGCTCTTTGGAAGGGTTGCCATAAAAAAGCCTTTATTGACAGCAACCAACAAATGTAAATGCCTGGAGTTTGCTAAACAGCATTGGCACTTGGATTGGAACCAGTGACACAAAAATTGTTATCTTTTGCCATGCACACCAGGATGCATATGCAGAAAAGAACCCTCATCCCTACTGTAAAATATGGTGGTGGATCTTCGATGATGGGCTGTTTTGCTTCTACTGGTCTGGGGCCCTTGTTAAGGTCAACGGCATAATGAACTCTACCAAGTACCAGGACATTTTAGCCAAAAACCTGGTTGCCTCTGCCAGGAGGCTGAAACTTGGCCGCAAGTGGATCTTCCAGCAAGACAATAACCCCAAGCACACAACATCCACAAAGACATGGTTAATTGACCACAAAATCAATATTTTGCAATGGCCATCTCAGTCTCCGGACTAGAAGCCCATTGAAAACCTGTGGTTTGAATTGAAGAGGGCAGTCCATAAGCGCAGACCGAAGGATATCAAGGATCTGGAAAGATTCTGTATGAAGGAATGGTCTAAGACCCCATTCAATTCTTTTTTTTTAAAGGCTCAGTGCCCTATCCTCGCAAGGGGAGGGTGCCGTCCCGGAGTATTGAAAACAGGGGTGCCAAAAATTCTGACACCTATCTTTTTCAAATGTTTTATTATTACTTGTATTACAAAATCTCTTTATCTGAGCCATTGTATTAGTATCTAAAATAGTAACATTTTCCACTTTTTTCGTCCATACAATATAGTTCAGTATTTGTACCCAGCTAGCAATGAGGAATCGGCCCAGAAGCGGCCCTCTTCCGGGGGGCCGGAACTGATTGAATCAGCCCGGAATCGAGTGTCGGACTCGGCCCAGAATCAAAATTAATGACTGCCCAGAATCGGCCCAAGTACATCGGGCCGTTTCCGTCTACCGGAATTCAGCCGACTTTGCTGGCATCTTACCAGAATCCCCCCAGAAGCGGGCCGATGCAAATTTGAATAAATGTATACAAAATTACCCGATTTAGTCATTTTAAATACAGTGGGGGAAAAAAGTATTTAGTCAGCCACCAATTGTGCAAGTTCTCCCACTTAAAAAGATGAGAGAGGCCTGTAATTTTCATCATAGGTACACGTCAACTATGACAGACAAAATAAGAAAAAAAAATCCAGAAAATCACATTGTAGGATTTTTAATGAATTTATTTGCAAATTATGGTGGAAAATAAGTATTTGGTCAATAACAAAAGTTTCTCAATACTTTGTTATATACCCTTTGTTGGCAATGACACAGGTCAAACGTTTTCTGTAAGTCTTCACAAGGTTTTCACACACTGTTGCTGGTATTTTGGCCCATTCCTCCATGCAGATCTCCTCTAGAGCAGTGATGTTTTGGGGCTGTCGCTGGGCAACACGGACTTTCAACTCCCCTCCAAAGATTTTCTATGGGGTTGAGATCTGGAGACTGGCTAGGCCACTCCAGGACCTTGAAATGCTTCTTACGAAGCCACTCCTTTGTTGCCCGGGCGGTGTGTTTGGGATCATTGTCATGCTGAAAGACCCAGCCACGTTTCATCTTCAATGCCCTTGCTGATGGAAGGAGGTTTTCACTCAAAATCTCACGATACATGGCCCCATTCATTCTTTCCTTTACACGGATCAGTCGTCCTGGTCCCTTTGCAGAAAAACAGCCCCAAAGCATGATGTTTCCACCCCCATGCTTCAAAGTAGGTATGGTGTTCTTTGGATGCAACTCAGCATTCTTTGTCCTCCAAACACGACGAGTTGAGTTTTTACCAAAAAAGTTATATTTTGGTTTCATCTGACCATATGACATTCTCCCCAATCCTCTTCTGGATCATCCAAATGCACTCTAGCAAACTTCAGACGAGCCTGGACATGTACTGGCTTAAGCAGGGGGACACGTCTGGCACTGCAGGATTTGAGTCCCTGGCGACGTAGTGTGTTACTGATGGTAGGCTTTGTTACTTTGGTCCCAGCTCTCTGCAGGTCATTCACTAGGTCCCCCCGTGTGGTTCTGGGATTTTTGCTCACCGTTCTTGTGATCATTTTGACCCCACGGGGTGAGATCTTGCATGGAGCCCCAGATCGAGGGAGATTATCAGTGGTCTTGTATGTCTTCCATTTCCTAATAATTGCTCTCACAGTTGATTTCTTCAGACCAAGCTGCTTACCTATTGCAGATTCAGTCTTCCCAGCCTGGTGCAGGTCTACAATTTTGTTTCTGGTGTCCTTTGACAGCTCTTTGGTCTTGGCCATAGTGGAGTTTGGAGTGTAACTGTTTGAGGTTGTGGACAGGTGTCTTTTATACTGATAACAAGTTCAAACAGGTGCCATTAATACAGGTAACGAGTGGAGGACAGAGGAGCCTCTTAAAGAATAAGTTACAGGTCTGTGAGAGCCAGAAATCTTGCTTGTTTGTAGGTGACCAAATACTTATTTTCCACCATAATTTGCAAATAAATTCATAAAAAATCCTACAATGTGATTTTCTGGATTTTTTTCCTCAATTTGTCTGTCATAGTTGACGTGTACCTATGATGAAAATTACAGGCCTCTCTCATCTTTTTAAGTGGGAGAAGTTGCACAATTGGTGGCTGACTAAATACTTTTTTCCCCCACTGTATTACTATGATACATTTTATACAAAGTTTAATTTTTTAGCCCCTTTTCGTCATGTCCAATTGCTAGTTACAGTCTTGTCCCATCGGGAGAGGCGAAGGCTGGCTGCGACACAGACGGGTATCGAACCAGCATCTGTAGCAACGCAGCTTGCACTGTGATGCAGTGTCTTACGCTTTGAACACACCGACTGTGTTTTGCGCAAAATAGTATGCAGCATCATCTAGATATGTGTGCAACAAAAGTTCAACATTCACCTTCTGCTACCATTTCTGTCAAGCCGTTTACACATACAGTTTGACGCATTCGTTCGATAAATCCAACGTATGCACCACACAGAACGTACTGCAACTGCCTGCAGTGCTGCAAGGCAAACGCAGCGTGCCATTGGAAATGCATGTACTTCTGGTGTGCCAAAACGCAATGAAGCAGTCGGTGTGTTCGAAGCGTTAGACCGCTGCGCCACTCGGGAGGCCCCATCCACAAAGTTTTTAATGCTGATCAATTGCCTTGCACAAAGTATCAAAACACTAAAATACTACTTAAACATGAAAGACTCTAAAATAATTTAATTGAAATGTTAATAAAATAAAATAATCACAGAAACAATGAGAAAATATGGAAAAATAAATAAAGAATGAAATGTTAATTATATAAAGCAGCCCGTGTTATGGTCTGCCAGAGAGTAGCCACTATCGGCCCAAGCCCCAAGTAACACATTTGGGCCAGATAACTCACACCGGAATCAGCCCGAGCTCAATCCCCGCATCCTAGCCATAAGTACTGACGTCAGCCGAGTCTGACTCTCAGCCGAGTGCCCCGACTCTCAGCTGGAATTGGCCCAGATCCACTGTGCTAGCTGGGTAGTATTCATTTTATACAGTGTTTTTTGCTCATCTTTATCAGGGTGCCAATAATTTTGGAGGTGAATGTACATAACAGACCCTACTATACAGTGTGAGTCCAAAGTTCTAGTCAGTGCAACTGTGATAGACAGACAGTTCCAGGTGGTTTGCAATGGCCTTAAATGAACATGACCAATTGAGTGAGGAGTCGAATAACAGTTCACTCTTAATTCTCGTTCTCTCTGTAGGCTTCTCATCTGCAATGAGGATGCATACCTTATTTCAAGCAGGCAACAAAGTCATACACATTTCCATTATCAACTGTGCTGGTTTTAGCATAGGTATTATCTTAAAAGTCAGGGCACAAGACATTCTGTGGTCGAAACAACTCATTTGGGCGTCAAGACTCAACTTCAATACTGTGCAGTGTGCATCACGATTTCGGGGGTCCCATGCACCCACACTGCACTTAAATTATGAGGAGAGTACTGTGTAGCCTACTGCAAATTCAAAACAATAACTTTTTTTTTACCATAAGAATTGGGCACAATCAAGTTGTTGCATCCTCTTGTTCTTGCAAGAATATATCACTGCTTATCAACATTATTTTATTTTGCTCGAACAATAATCGATTAAATCACAATATTTTATTATAGAACATTATGAAAACAAATTAGATTTGTGCACCATGCCAGGGGTAATTGATTTATCTAATTACTTTCTCAAATATCCATAGACCATTCCTAGCATTAAATGTCAAATTATTTCTGTAACAATAGTCTAGACAATCTGCACTGATTTAATACCTAATCTTTACAAAAGAGAGACTTTCACGTTGACAACTTCTGGCTCAATATTTTCATGTGACGCCTGCAAACGGTACTAAATTGTTCTAAACAAAACATCCGGATGGCTTCATTAAAAATCCACTATATTGTTATAGTTTGCCCCAGATAAAAATAATAATAATAATAATAATAATAATAATATGCCATTTAGCAGACGCTTTTATCCAAAGCGACTTACAGTCGTGCGTGCATACATTTTTGTGTATGGGTGGTCCCGGGGATCGAACCCACTACCTTGGCGTTACAAGCGCCGTGCTCTACCAGCTGAGCTACAGAGGACCACAAAAAAAAACACTGATGCTTCCCCAGGCAATAGTGCCCGTTTTCGGTCTCAACAGACCAGCTGGCACCTCATTTGCTGCGCGGCGCCCTAGCTCTGGAGAGCTGGACAGACATATGGGTGAGTCTCGCAATACAGCGTCAGCACAGAGCACAGCAGCCGCGGATTTTCCCAGGCCAATCAAGTCGACCGTGCTTCTGCAGCTGCTGCCATAAGGACTTGCCCTAGTGTGCATCTGAGATTTTCCCATCCTCTGTCGGTCTGTAATTACAGTACAACCATTTCACTGGGTGTGCAGACTTTTACAGTGAATGAAAAACAGCAGCATGTGCAGGCCTATAATACTGTAATTTGCATGGATATCTTAATATTTTTAATGCTTTGTAAAGCGAGCAGTCCATATCAAACCGAATTATTGTGGACAAATTGCAAACATATGATATGTTCTTATCATAGTAACTGGCCTTTGATGGGGGTAGGGCAGTGTATGCCTATAAATACATTCCAACCTAATTCGTTTTTGACTGGAGTTTTATTTAGAAAGGCCCCACTAAGGTCCCCATTAAAACGTAGTAACCTATCCAAATTTAACCTCTTGGTAGCTAACGCCAAACATTGTAAGGTGAAAAAAAGTGGGAGGAATTTAATGTTATAATGCATTGACTATGTTTGACTAGGAAAGAGCAGCCTAACTTTTTGCCTAACTCTTGCAAACTTTAATATTTATCTTCTGAACTTGACGTAAACAGGGGCAAGTCCATATAAAGGTGTGTAAGTGACCTGTACCAGAGAGAGAGAGAAACTAAGAGACTAAGAGTGCTCAGATATTGCTTTGCCAGATCCCTGCAGTGATACCAGCTGCATCCAAACAACTTCAAGTAGTAAGCTGTCCTGAAAAGAACACATAGCCCTTGGTAAAATACTTATTCCTCTTTCTTTCTTTCTTTCTTTCTTTCTTTCTTTCTTTCTTTCTTTCTTTCTTTCTTTCTTTCTTTCTTTCTTTCTTTCTTTCTTTCTTTCTTTCTTTCTTTCTTTCTTTCTTTCTTTCTTTCTTTCTTTCTTTCTTTCTTTCTTTCTTTCTTTCACAGAGACTCCCATTCGAGAGTGGAGGAAAAACAAGTTAGTTGAAAATGTAACCATCAACCGTCACTAGCACAGAAGCCCCTTCGAGGCCAGTCAGGCAGTCAAAGGAGTGGAGAAACTGAACTCTGCCCACTGACGCTTGGCTGCAATACTTGGCTGCAACACTGTGCCTTGGATGCCTCTGTGCGCACATGATCTAGCTGGACTGTTTCTAAATAGTCACAAGGTCTCTCTAGTGCTTATAGCTAACATTCATTTAGTCACTCATCTAGGTTAAGTGATTCGAACTTTATTACGTGTTGGTTGCATAAAGTATTGGCTACTCTAAGGGCCAAAGAGCAGGGGGACAGCCTGACAAGCTTCCTGCGAGGCAATAAATGATTTGCGGTCATCGTTAAGGGAAAGGACTACATAAGGCCATGCTACTGTATTACCAAGCACTCCCATTACAAAAGAAAACATGACATTTGCAGTTTCACATGTGGAATTGCAAGTTCACATTTGAAAAACATTCACAGGTGAAAATCACATTTGCAGTTTTACAAGTAAAACATCGAACTTTCACATGTGGAATTGCAAGTTCACACATGCCATCAGTAAGTATTCACAACCCTTGACTTTTCCACATTTTGTTGCGTTACAGCCTGAATTTAAAATGTATTAAATTGAGATTTTGTGTCACTTGCCTACACACAATACCCCATAATGTCAAAGTGGAATTATGTTTTTAGAGATTTTTACAAATTAATAAAAATGAAAAGCTGAAATGTCTTGAGTCAATAAGTATTCAACCCCTTTGTTATGGCAAGCCTAAATAAGTTCAGGAGAAATCATTTGCTTAACAAGTCACATAAAAAGTTGCATGGACTCACTCTGTGTGCAATAAAAGTGTTTAACATGAGTTTTGAATGACTATACCTCATCTCTGTACCCCAAACATACAATTATCTGTTAGGTCCCTCAGTCGAGCTGTGAATTTCAAACACAGATTCAACCACAAAGGGAGGTTTTCCAGTGCCTCCCAAAGAAGGGACATATTGGTAGATGGGTACAAATAAAACAAAGCAGATATTGAATATCCCTTTGAGCATGGTGAAGTTATTAATGATGGCTGCATCATGTTATGGGTATGCTTGTCATTGGCAAGGACAATGGAGTTTTTTTTTGGGATAAAAGCAATGGAATAGACCTAAGCACAGGTATAATCCTAGAGGAAAATATAGTTCAGTCTGCTTTCTAACAGACACTGGGAGACAAATGCACCTTTCAGCAAGAAATAACCTAAAACACAAAGCCAAATATACACTAGAGTTGCTTACCAAGCCAACATTGAATGTTCCTCAGTGGCCTAGTCACAGTTTTGACTTAAATCGGCTTGAAAATCTATGGCAAGACTTGAAAATAGCTGTCTAGCAATGATCAACAACCAACTTCACAGAGCTTCAAGAATTTTTAAAGAATAATGTGCAAATATTGTACAATCCAGGTGTACAAAGCTCTTAGAGACTTACCCAGAAAGACTCACAGCTGTAATAGCTGCCAAAGGTGATTCTAACATGTATTGACTCAGGGGTGTGAATACTTATGTAAATTAGATATATCTGTATTTCATTTTCAATACATTTGCTAGCATTTCTAAAAACGTTTTCACTTTGTCATTATGGGTATTGTGTGTAGATGGGTGAGATTTTTTTGTGGCTTTATTCCATTTTCAATTCTGGCTTTAACACAACAAAATGTGGAATAAATCAAGGGGTAGGAATACTTTCTCAAGGCACTGTAAATTGTGTTGAGTTTCCTGGTCATTTTGATGTATGAAAAACAAGTGAGATTCTTTCCATTTACATGAGTGTAGCCAAGATAAGTAGATAGCTAGCTCACTCACTTTTGTATGAATGTTTTTACATGTGTACATATGAACCATGCTAATGATTTGTATTTATGAAATGTGTATCTAATGGTCGAATGCTAATTGCTAACTGCTAGCTAGCTTAGTGATAGGCAATAGCTAGCCTTCCATTTAATCCTAGCTAGTTATTTTTTAGCTTCTGTCATTGTTAGCCATCCAGTGGTTTTTGTTACATTTAAAAGTATTTGAAAATGTGTGAATGTGTTTGCTACTGGAATGTAGCAAACAGATACTTTTCTACAAAGAGGTGATTGAGAGACATTGATCATAAATATACATTGGAAGAGAAACCCAGTGTCGGCCCTCTTATTCTAAGACATTGGCTTCTTGGTCCAGAAATTGGCTTCTCCGGTGCGAGACCCAGGTTTTCTAATCCCGCCAGTTACAAAAGCCAACAGGTTAAACTTAGAATATCATGTGAAATGTTGGGAAAACTCATGTGAAAAATAAACATGTGAAACTTCACACATCTGAAAATCAAGTATTTGTTGTTTGTTCACATGTGGCATTTTTCACGTGATTTGTTAACGTGAAAAATAAGCATGTTAAATATTAACATGTGAAAATCCATGTGAAACTTCACACATGTCCGAAAACCACATCTGACTCGTGAAACCCCTCTCCCCTTTTTATTTTTTTACATTACATTTTCCACATGTGATTTGTTCAAACGTGTGTTCATACATATGTCCAAAAACCACATGTATTTTTTTCACTTTTTAGTTTTTTTAAGGGTCATGCATTGACTGAGATACATGCAGGTTTAGGATAGGAAAGGGGAGAATACAGAAATATGCATGTGTGGTAGGAGGTCTAATAAGCTCCTACCACTGTCACTTTTGTCCTTTGTCTTCTCAGTTCTTGTAAGCTGGTTGTTGTGCATTGTAAAAAGAGAGAGAGAGGGGGAAAGAGAGAGAGACAGACAGACAGAGAGAAAAGGAGAGAGGACACGTGGAAACGTCGCCCTGACCCCACATCTCGACCCGGTGTGAAACAATTTGCAGGCCCCTTTGAAGTTTCCTCTTTTTTGAAATGCACAGTGAAACCAAGAACATTTTTTGAACCTTGCTATCTGGCATCTCTCTCTCTCTCTCTCTCTCGCTCTGCATCATGCAGTCTCTAGATTCGAACACAGGACTTTCAGCTGAAACGAAACTGACGAAGCTACAGACGCCTTTCGTTCCTTATTATTCTGCACTCTGCAATGAAACATTTAAATTAAGAATGAAGTCAATGTGTTGTTTTGGATTCCTAGGATCTAGACACAGCTGTGCACAGGGTTTCACTTCTTCTTTTCACAAGAGTTTTAGTGTTAACTTTCCATTGCCTTGATCCCAGCAGTACAGTTGATATGCTACAAAAACTGTGGATAAAATGCTAAAATTCTCCTCTGACTGACAAGTGCATGAAGTTCTCTTTGCAGAGTGAGAGTTCAGTATATGCAATATAGGGTGAATTTGGGTACATCAGGCCATGTAAAAAAAATGCCCCATTGTACCAGGCCACAGAAAATTGTATCAGCCCAGGAACTGTTCAAATTGTGCAAAATAACTTAGAACAGCCACAGCCTGAGCCTGCACTGTCTGTAACCGTTAGTGGAACTTTCTCTCCCCCTCTTTCGCTCTTTAACCCCCCTCCCATCTTTATCTGCACGCTCTCTTTCTCTCTTCTTTCCTGGATGCTCTCTCCCTCCCCTCCCCTCCCTTCCAATCCCTATCCTTGCCTGGCCAAGAACTCCCTCTTCCCAAGCTTGTAAATAAGCTCCAGAATTACCCGGGGACATTCTGTCTCTCTGCTCCAGCCTCACAGCACACTGGGGTTACAAGGCGCCAGCAGTCAGTCACAAGGGCAGGTAGATGCCAACACCACACATACCTTCCCTCCTTCGCCCCTTCCCTTCTTCGCCATTCTCAACGTCTTGTGTGTGCTTCTTTGAGAAAGCTCAAGAGAGTTGTGCATTATTTAAAGGATGATGTATTTCTGGTCTTCAGCATCCAGATCACATAATAATAATAATAATATGCCATTTAGCAGACGCTTTTATCCAAAGCGACTTACAGTCATGCGTGCATAAATTTTTTTGTGTACGTGTGGTCCCGGGGATCGAACCCACTACCTTGGCGTTACAAGCGCTGTGCTCTACCAGCTGAGCTACAGAGGACCACATGACTCTGCAGCACACTTGCAAAGACTTACATACAAAGACATAACAGTACACAATATGAATTGCATAAACACGTGCAACATGCATGCACACATAGACTTATTTATCATGCATATGAGTGCATGAACTTTGTTTACCCCTTTCAGCAACTACGAATCGGGTTCACATAGGACATTATGTCGATGCATGCAATTCAACAGAATTCTACCCCTATCAAATTCAATATGCCCTGCATAGATGTCTCTACAAATGAGCAGGGCCGTTGCGTGAGTAACAGCAGCAAAGTGCAATTCAACAGAACACTAGTCCTAGTAGAAAGAGGAGGAAGGGAAGCACTACTAAGGTACACAATAGTACATGTTGGTAGACAGAAGGTGCTCTTTGGTCAAAGGGGTGAATTGGTCATCAAAAAGAAAGGAGGACCAAGGCACTCTTCATATAATTAATTAAAATGCCTTTATTAGTATGGCATGTTCAATAGAAACAATATTTATTTTAAATCTGACGCGTTTCGGCTGCATGGCCTTCGTCAGGGAGTACTATTATTTGATTCAAAATATGACAAATTATGTGTGAATCTTAGTCTCTGCAAATGATCAGGGCCATTGCATGAGTAACAGCAGCAAAGTGCCTATCAGCAAGTATGAATATTACACAGTGGACTAATGAACATCCCCACTGCCTGCTTACTCATCATGTCCACCAGCAGGCCCTTTTCACAAGATCTGCTGATACACTGTACCACAGATCTAGTCTGTCTGGTCCTGGCCTGTACTCCACAGGAATGCTCACTCCTTCCATACACACACACCATACAGTAGCTGCGTGTTGATAGTTGATTGTTGACTTCAGGTAGCACAGGAGGGAACATGCCCCGATCCACATCAACGGGACTGCAGTAGAGAGAGTCAACAGTTTTGACATGGACCAACAACACCACCACTCTTTTCAAGAGGGCGCAACAGTGCCTCTACTTCTTAAGGCGGCTGAAAAAATGTGGCATGTCACCCCGAGTCCTCTCCAAATACTACCGCTGCACTGTCGAGAGTGTCCTGACCGGTTGCATCATGACCTGGTACAGGAATTGCTCCTTCCACGACCCCAAGGCCCTCCAGTGGGTGGTGAAGACAGTTTTGTACATCACTAGGACCGTGCTCCCACCCATCCAGGACATCTACTTGAAACGGTGCCTGAGGAAGGCCCACAGCATCATCAAGGACCCCACACACCCCAGCCACAAGCTTTTCTCTACCTTAACGTTGCGCAGACGGTATCGGAGCATGAGGTCTGATACCAACAGGCTCAGAGACAGTATCTATCTACAAGCCATCAAACTGCTGAACACTTGAGCTGGACTGACCACCTGCATTGACCATTGACCCCCCCTCTTTTATTTCCAGTAAAACAGTACAATTTGCACAGATTTGTGCAATTCATGTTTACATCAAGTCAAGTAGAAAAGCAGAGCATTATGATAAATATTTACTCTGCTTTGTGAATAATGGTTTTCAACAAATGACTGAATAATGTGTTTTTTCCTTCTGTGGAAAACAAAAATACATTCATACTGGCTGCATTCGCTGCTTTTACTGGTAGAGTAGAAAATAGCTGTCCAAAGTGCAGCAATGGGGAAAGGAAATATTGTTGCCAACTTACTAATACAGGTCTGTGGCTATGCTATAACTCACTAGCCTGTCAGGCAGCTTCAACACATACTTAATGGGCCAGGGGTACTCCTCCAGACGTCTATAATATAAACACAGGTGGGCAAAAACATGGTATTGTTTAGGTTTTTCTTTTTTAGCTGGGTCAACAAAGTGGTAGCCTAAGTGGTCAATCAAATGTCTTTTGACATTATGCATTGTGTTACGGGGAGAAAGAAAGGGAGAGAGAAAGAGGGGGAGAAAGGAGGATAAAACAAACAAAAGCCAATTCGAGCCCAACTAAACCCAGGATATCAACAGAAAGAGGGCAAAAACACCCCTGCGATTGTGTCACACTCACTGAGATGTAATTGTGTTGGCAGTATGACCGAATGACTGACAAGGCATTGCACTGTGTACAGTCCCTTTATTATCAAGACCACAGGGTACTGTTCTTGCGTTTGAGCTATTTCAGGTTTGGAATTTCGCAATCTCTAGTCTCAGTGTCTCTCGTTAACTCTGCATGTACAATGCATACAGAGTTACAGACACCTCAAGCCATAGATAAGACGAAATATGCAGACAATTCCTCACTTGAGTGAAGTCATTCTCTAAAGCAGTGAGGGTGATTGCAATGGCATGCAGTGTAAAAGAATTACAGAAATTCCAATGCAGTAGTCAAAGCTTCCAGAAATATGCACTCAATGCAGTACTATTGCACTACTACTGCACTACTTCTGCCCTACTACTGCACTACTACTGCATTACTACTGTACTACTACTGCTGCACTACTACTGCATTACTACCGCACTACTACCACATTACTACTGCACTACTCCTGCATACTACTGCATTACTACTGCATTACTACTGTACTACTACTGCACTACTACTGTACTACTACTGTACTACTACTGCACTACTACTGCACTGCCAGTACACTCATAGTAAAGCAAAGTGGCTAATTTGACAAATTTAGTTCATTAACACATTTCAGATTGACCGTCAAACATCGATTTTATAACTGTTACTCTCTCACAGTCGGGAAGTTGGGTTGTGGAGAGAAATAATGAACTTAAGCTAATTAAGTGGTAACTTAAAGGAAATATCCACCTAAAACCACTAATTCCTTTAATTTATAGTGTTAAATAACACTAATATGTGAGAACAACATATGTAGCAACGTGAAAATCTTTGTGGAAATCTGTTGCAGCTCAAGTCGACTACAAAACCCATAATGCAATGCTCTCTCTATGGGCTGCTAGCTAGCAAACGTAGCTACACACAATAATACCAAAATTAATATCAACATGTGAAGTAGTTAGTTAGCTGTAAAATCACCTAAACAAACTGTACTATCAATTTAGGATTCTACAATCTCACCATGTTCAACCTGCAGATCGATGAGTCTGACATTTGCAAAAGGCCATGCAACAGCACCATGCAATGCACCCTGGACTGAAGCGGCAGACAAGTAGAAGAAATGTCGTGGACCCACTGTTAAATTACACATTTTTCGAGGTAGGAATATCACAAAAATATGATCAATGGCTCGAGAGAAGACAACCTTCCGTGTTATGACATCGGCCAGTATTAAAATCTGACATGCATGATAGACATTTTCGCAATCTTAAAGTTGTATTCCTATTAACTTCCAGAGTAGTGAGAGCAGCTTTATCGCAATGCTACATCATAACGGCCAAATTTCTGCCTGCTTGAACCGCAATAGTTTAGATACACATGAAAACATGCAACGTCCCCGGGAATCAATAGAACATCGCTCAGAGATGCACAAAAACAATGTACCATTCAAAATGGGTGAATCTTTCCTTTAAGGCTTTGATCTTTGGGAAACCAACCTCAGTCAGGTCATTTTACTTGTATTAAATTAATGGCCTGCTTGCAATGTGGCTGGCCTTTAACACAGTTAGCCTTTACAGTTTAGTCAGGTCCCTAACAGGGGAACGCTCCTGGCTGGCTGGCTAGTATTATTAGAACATTTTCCTGGCTTCCACAAAGAGACATACTGTACTGCACTACACCAAGGACTATTGGCCACAGAGCCTGGTTGGCTGAGTCCATGTAGAAAAAACCTTCACACACACATGCACACACACAGGCGGGTGCACGCACACACACACATTCAGAGAGAAACACGCATGCGCATGCACGCACATGCACGCACACACACACACACACACATTCAAAGAGAGAGAGGAAGGTGCATGCAAACACAGGCATGCACACACACGCACACACAGACTGACTAAATATATCAAAATGAGCTGCCCGCTAGCCCTCTATTATCACTCTGCACTCTGCAGGTAATTCAGACTGTGCAGACTGTACCAAGATAGTATATCATTCTTCACTCAAGTGAAATTTGATATCAACCCATTACGACACATGAAATTACGAACACTTGAACATTTGTGTAGCATTTGAGGTTCACGCTTCAGGACAGTGTTATGTTAATTGCCATGACCTGCTATGAGAACATGACTAAGAGTCTATTACTGTAAGCTGAGTGTGCCCCTGCTTTGAAAGTCATATCAGTCTCTATAGGGTGAGGCACAACATGAAGGAACCAGACAGAAGCACACCTGTGTAATGTTTATAGGGATGGCTGAATCATCACGTTTCCTCAAAGCCAAACAGTCAATTGTCTGTCAGCTTCTTACTGAGAGAAACAACAACAGAGCATGACGTACGACACAATGTCTAACAATGTCTGAGAAATACTCTGCCTATGAATAATAGGAAAGGAGAGTGATTGGAGAGAGATACGAAGTCAGCTGCTAGTTGGGTGGGCCTCAAAAGAGTAAGGGAAGTTTGTCATTGATGCAAGGCTGTGTGTGTGGACGATTAGACCTGACTAGCAGGCGGTGTTCCAATTCATCCCAAAGGTGTTCGATGGGGTTGAGGTCAGGGCTCTGTGCAGGCCAGTCAAGTTCTTCCACACCGAGCTCGACAAACCATTTCTGTGTGGACCTCGCTTTGTGCACGGGGGCATTGTCATGCTGAAACAGAAAAGGGCCTTCCCCAAACTGTTGCCACGAAGTTGGAAGCACAAAATGTCTAGAATGTCATTGTATGCTGTAGTGTTAAGATTTCCCTTCACTGGAACTAAAGGGCCTGAACCATGAAAAACAGCCCCAGACCATTATTCCTCCTCCACCAAACTTTACACTTGGCACTATGCATTGGGGCAGGTAGCGTTCTCCTGGTATCCGCCAAATCCAGATTAGTCCGTTGGACAGCCAGATGGTGAAGCGTGATTAATCTCTTCAGAGAACATGTTTCCACTGCTCCAGAGTCCAATGGTGGCGTGCTTTACACCACTCCAGCCGACGCTTGGCATTGCGCATGGTGAGCTTAGGCTTGTGTGCGGCTGCTCGGCCATGGAAACCCATTTCATAAAGCTCCCAACAAACAGTTATTGTGCTGACATTGCTTCCAGAGGCAGTTTGGAACTCCGTAGTGAGTGTTGCAACCGAGGACAGACCATTTTTAAGCGCTAGCCTACCACTTCGTGGCTGTGCCGTTGTTGCTGCTAGATGTTTCCACTTCACAATAACAACACTTACGAACTGCCAATGTTTGTCTAAGGAGATTGTATGACTATGTGCTCAATTTTATACACATGTCAGCAACAGGTGTGGCTGAAATAGCCGAATCAACTAATTTGGCCATATAGTGTATGTGTTTTTTGTGTGTGCGTGTGTGTGTGTGTGTGTGTGTGAGAGAGAGAGAGAGAGAGAGAGAGAGAGTGAGAGAGAGAGTGAGAGAGTTTATGTCCATGTATTTTGGGTATGTGTATGTACAGTTGGAAGTCGGAAGTTTACATACACTTAGGTTGGAGTCATTAAAACTCGTTTTTCAACCACTCCACAAATTTCTTGTTAACAAATTATAATTTTGGCAAGTTGGTTAGGACATTTACTTTGTGCATGACACAAGTCATTTTTCCAACAATTCTTTACAGACAGATTATTTCACTTATAATTCACTGTATCACAATTCCAGTGGGTCAGAAGTTTACGTAGGCCTACACTAAGTTGACTGTGCCTTTAAACAGCTTGGAAAATTCCAGAAAATGATGTCATGGCTTTACAAGCTTCTGATAGGCTAATTGACATAATTTGAGTCAATTGGAGGTGTACCTGTGGATGTATTTCAAGGCCTACCTTCAAACTCAGTGCCTTTTGCTTGACATCATGGGAAAATCAAAAGAAATCAGCCAAGACCTCAGATTTTTTTTGTTAGACCTCCACAAGTCTGGTTCATCCTTGGGAGCGATTTCCAAATGCCTGAAGGTACCACGTTCATCTGTACAAACAATAGTACGCAAGTATAAACACCATGGGACCACGCAGCCGTTATACCGCTCAGGAAGGAGACGCATTCTGTCTCCTAGAGATAAACATACTTTGGTGCGAAAAGTGCAAATCAATCCCAGAACAACAGCAAAGGACCTTGTGAAGATGCTGGAGGAAACAGGTACAAAAGTATCTATATCCACAGTAAAACGAGTCCTATGTCGACATAACCTGAAAGGCCGCTCAGCAAGGAAGAAGCCACTGCTCCAAAACAGCCATAATAAAGCCAGACTCCGGTTTGCAACTGCACATGGGGACAAAGATCATACTTTTTGGAGAAATGTCCTCTGGTCTGATTAAACAAAAATAGAACTGTTTGGCCATAATGACCATCGTTATGTTTGGAGGAAAAAGGGGGTTCCGTGCAAGCTGAAGAACACCATCCCAACCGTGAAGCACAGGGGTGGCAGCATCATGCAGTGGGGGTGCTTTGCTGCAAGAGCGACTGGTGCACTTCACAAAATAGATGGCATGAGGATGGATATATTGAAACAACATCTCAAGACATCAGTCAGGAAGTTAAAGCTTGTCAAAAATGGGTCTTCCAAATGGACAATGACCCCAAGCATACTTCCAAAGTTGTGCAAAATGGCTTAAGGACAACAAATTCAAGGTATTGGAGTGGCCATCACAAAACCCTGACCTCAATCCAATAGAACATTTGTGGGCAGAACTGAAAAAGTGTGTGCGAGCAAGGAGGCCTACAAACCTGACTCAGTTACACCAGCTCTGTCAGGAGGAATGGACCAAAATTCACCCAACTTATTGTGGGAAGCTTGTGGAAGGCTACCCAAAACATTTGACCCAAGTTAAACAATTTAAAGGCAATGCTACCAAATACTAATTGAGTGTATATAAACTTCTGAGCCACTGGGAATGTGATGAAAGAAAATCTGAAATAAATCATTCTCTCTACTATTATTCTGACATTTCACATTCTTTAAATAAAGTGGTGATCCTAACTGACCTAAGACAGGGAATTTTTACTAGGATTAAATGTCAGGAATCTGGAAAATCTGAGTTTAAATGTATTTGGCTAAGGTGTATGTAAACTTCCGACTTCAACTGTATATGCATGTGTAGGCCATTTAAAAATCCCCACGCCCCCTATTCAATTCCTACTCTGTTTCCCTGCAAAATACTGTACAAGTATTTTTGTATGTATGCGGTAAGGCCCAGGGGACAAATAATTTGATATGAAGTACACACATATGGGAAGAGGTGGGAGGGGAAAGGATTGTGAGGAAAATACAGACTGAAACCCCCTAGACATCACAGTCAGTGAGTCATGTGCAGTTTACTGAAAGTCCTGCAAGGAAGCCATTCCACAGAAGAGATTTTGTCCATTCCTCACATTCCAGGAGAGTTTGGCAAGTCCTTGAGTTTCCTTTGATGCACCCCCTCCTCTTCAGCCCTGGCCTGCGCTCTCTGTTTCCATTAAAGCTCTCTCAAACATGCACTAGCCACTTTCGCGCACAGAGAGAGAGAGTTTATGTACATGTATTTTGGGTATGTGTATATGCATGTGTAGGCTATTTAAAAATCCCCACGCCCCTATTCAATTCCTACTCTGTTTCCCTGCAAATTACTGTACAAGTATTTTTGTATGTATGCGGTAAGGCCCAATGACAAAAAATGTGATATGAAATACACACATATGGGAAGAGGTGGGAGGGGAAAGGATTGTGAGGAAAATACAGACTGAAACCCCCTAGACATCACAGTCAGTGATTCACGTGTAGTTTACTGAAAGTCCTGCAAGGAAGCCATTTCACGGAAGAGATTTTGTCCATTCCTCACATTCCAGGAGAGTTTGGCAAGTCCTTGAGTTTCCTTTGATGCACCCCCTTCTCTTCAGCCCCAGCCTGCTCTCTCTGTTTCCAGTAAAGCTCTCCCAAACATGCACTCGCCACTTTCGCACACAGAGAGAGTGAGAGCGAGAGCGAGAGCGAGAGCGAGAGCGAGAATACAAACTGGGCTGGATCTTTTCAGTTTTGGAAGGGGCAGGAGGGACAGTAACATGTTCCAGTGAAATAACAGCATGTTAACTTATATGGAAGGTGGGCTTTGGCTGCATAGACAGACAGACAGACAGACTAAGTCTAGTTTTTCTCCATTTTGAATAAAACAACATCCACTAACATCACTGGTGCAGCTGTAAAAAACAACAACTAAAAACAGACAGAGAATTTAACAGGATGTGACCCAACAGATACCATATACAAGCAGGATCTTTAGACAATGCAAGCTTAGAAAACAGTTACATTGCCTTGCAAAAGTATTCATCCCCCTTGATGTTTTTCCTATTTTGTTGCATTACAACCTGTAATTTAAATTGATTTTTATTTGGATTTCATGTAATGGGCATACACAAAATAGTCCAAATTGGTGAAGTGAAATGAAAAAAATAACTTGTTTCAAAAAAGTATAAAACATAAATAACGAAAAGTGGTGCGTGCATATGTATTCACCCCCTTTGCTATGAAGCCCCTAAATAAGATCTGGTGCAACCAATTACCTTCAGAAGTCACATAATTAGTTAAATAAAGTCCACCTGTGTGCAATCTAAGTGTCACATGATCTGTCATATGATCTCAGTATATATACACCTGTTCTGAAAGGCCCCAGAGTCTGCAATACCACTAAGCAAGGGGCACCACCAAGCAAGCAGCACCATGAAGACCAAGGAGCTCTCCAAACAGGTCAGGGACAAAGTTGTGGAGAAGTACAGATCAGGGTTGGGTTATAAAAAAATATCAGAAACTTTGAACATCTCACGGAGCACCTTTAAATCCATTATAAAAAATTGAAAGAATATGGCACCACAACAAACCTGCCAAGAGAGGGCCGCCCACCAAAACTCACGGACCAGGCATGGAGGGCATTAATCAGAGAGGCAACAAAAAGACCAAAGATAACCCTGAAGGAGCTGCAAAGCTCCACAGCGGAGATTGGAGTATCTGTCCATAAACTGTACACTCCACAGAGCTGGGCTTTACGGAACAGTGGCCAGAAAAAAGCCATTGCTTAAAGAAAAAAATAAGCAAACACGTTTGGTGTTCGCCAAAAGGCATGTGGGAGACTCCCCAAACATATGGAAGAAGGTACTCTGGTCAGATGAGACTAAAATTGAGCTTTTTGGCCATTAAGGAAAACGCTATGTCTGGCGCAAACCCAACACCTCTCATCACCCCGAGAACACCATCCCCACAGTGAAGCATGGTGGTGGCAGCATCATGCTGTGGGGATGTTTTTCATCAGCAGGGACTGGGAAACTGGTCAGAATTGTATGCACGCTCAAGTTTAGTTTTTCTGTCTTATTTCTTGTTTGTTTCACAAACAAAAATATTTTGCATCTTCAAAGTGGTAGGCATGTTGTGTAAATCAAATGATACAAACCCCCCAAAAATCCATTTTAATTCCAGGTTGTAAGGCAACAAAATAGGAAAAATGCCAAGGGGGGTGAATACTTTCGCAAGCAACTGTAACAATGCAAAATGCTATTGAATAGTGTCTTATCTATAGGGGGACAGATCTTATTGAAAATCTAACTTATGGATTGTGCCTTTTCTTTGGTGTATTTTACCCCCTTTTACTCTCCAATTTCAATCTTGTCTCATCACTGCAACTCCCCAACAGGCTCGGGAGGCAAAGGTCAAGTCATACGTACTCTGAAACATGACCCACCTAATCACACTTCTTAACATCCGCCCGCTTAACCCGGAAGCCAACCGCACCAATGTGTCAGAGAAAACACTGTTCAACTGATGACCTCGGTCAGCCTGCAGGCACCCACCCTGCCACAAGGAGTTGCTAGAGCACGATGAGCCAAGTAAAGCCCCCCCCCCAGTCAAGGCCGGACGACACTGGGCCAATTGTGCACCACCCTATGGGACTCCCGATCACAGCTGGTTGTGATACAGCCCGGGATCGAACCCGGGTCTGTAGCGACGCCTCCACCACTGCAATACTGTGCCTTAGAACGCTGCGCCACTCAGGAGGCTGGATTGTGCCTTTAATGTGAAAATATAATAATAATTTCCTACAGTGCAGCTTATGATTGGCTATAATGCAGGAAGTAGACACTTAAATTGTGAACATGTGATACTGTAAATTGCATTAAAGGTCCATAAAGTTTCAAATATTATATCCTTCCCCTACACTAATTGTCTTACCCCTGGCCTGTACTGGCTCTTGTTTTTAAGAGCTACAGTATTACATGCATCCTCTAGGCAGCTTTCCCTGAGTGAAACAGAGACCAGTGGACGTGTGTTTGTGTTGCTAGGGCGATATCCACTGATGCTTCCCATAGCAATGCTCAGTGTTTGGGATTCCCATGGCTTGTGGTGAAGTCGTCGGCTGTTGATTCAGGACAGAAGAGGTAGTTCCCCCTAACAACCGCTTATGTTAACTCATCCTGAGGGGAGGGGGGGAGGAACATTTTACAAGCCTTTTCCACTCATAGACCTACAGGTTTGTATGTGACAACTAAACATCTTTATTTATTTTATTTTATTCAAGTTAACCAAGAGACACTGCTCCTTGATCCTTGCAGGGGGTGCTGCTTATGGGTGAGTGGGCCTCAATAGTTGGAGGTATTCTTGCCCCGAGGTAAACCTTAAAACGCTGTGTGCATGGTAAGTCTGAGTCAGAGACAAGGAGCCTCTCTCTTTTACAGTTTTCCCCCATTTTGGACTATTTTAGGGGTGCTCCCTGCTGCTTTTCAAACACTGCTAACTGTTGTGGGCCATGCCAAGGCAACCCCTGGGGTGTCATGTGATTGTTTTGAGGACTGCTTCTTCTGGGGAGTGCCAATATGGCCGACCGGTGTCAAAGCCTCTCATTGGCCAATACATAGCATCAGCAATCCAGGGTTTATATACTGTACATCATTGCGTAGCACACACCCCCGCAGCCTCATGGCAAAATGTGTAAAATAGCATGAGATTAGCAATAAAACTGTACAAATCTGCATTCCAAAGGCAAATAAGGGGGGGATATGCTGTGAAGCCTGTGAAGACAGACCCAACATACTGTAAGTCATAGTTATTTATTTCACATTTGCATCAATTGAGCATTTCAGGCACACACAAATTCCAAACATTGAAAAGTTTCCCAAAGAAGTGCACAACCAAATATTGCATATTTCAAATTAAGTACTTCAAAAACACAACAAAACACATTGTAGAATGAGTAGATCACTACATCAACTAATTGGTAGCATCATAACTGATAACAGGGCGGCAGGTAGCTTAGTAACCGAAAGATCGCTGGTTCTAATCCCCGAGCCGACTAGGTGAAAAATCTGTCGATGTGCCCTTAAGCACTTAACCCTAATTGCTCCTGTAAGTCGCTCGGGATAAGAGCGTCTGCTAAAATGTAAATGTAAAATAACAGTAAATACAAGGAAATTGAATTCACTACCCATTTAACAAACATGACCCTTTTCAAAAGAATAACAGGCTACGTAGACAGGCTCCTGGATCTCCTCTTCAACGAGGTCACCCTTGATCCAGCACCGTATGTGGGGAAGCTGTATGAGCTGTCCATCCCAGGACCCCTGTCTGCCCAGTGTGAAAGGCCTGACAAGGAAGAGGCCATAGCTGGATGTATCTCCCGCTTCAATCTTGGGGTTGACTGAAGCCTGCTTGATTGAAGCGGGGTACATGGGTCCCTCTCCTCTCCCGCTCCCCTGCCCATCAATCTCTGTATTTGGTTGCATTTCCTAAAGCCTAAGTAATTAACTTTTACGTGATATGACACATTTTGTTACGTTGTATTGTTTTTTTCAAGCATTCGGACAGGAGATGAGTGTTACAAATTGTATGAATCAATGGGGTCCTACACTTTAGCCGGGTGCCTATATTAGGCCTATGGCTTGATTTTTTTTTTTTATGTCAAATAATGTCTCACTGTTATTCACGTTTATCAATATTTCGGCTATACTGGCCTATTGTAAATGATCAAATAGATGTCTGACCAATACCAATACAATTCTGAACATATTGACATTTATAATGCTAATGCAGAGGCACAAATAAATTGTCCAGTACACTTATCGTATGCTGTTTTCATGGACATTCCCTTATGTCTAAGCTCCTAAGGTGACTCAAACTTGACTAATTCTTGTGAAGAAGTGTATCAGTGAACTGCATTCTGTAATTAGTTACAAAATAATAGAAATGCAATTGTGTATTGCTGCTGTTTGTCTGAAATCCAACAGTCCATGATCAGGTCTGTTGACCATGGGAGCATTTTGCAGAGAAAATGGGTTGAGACATACTATTTCGGCTCGGAATGACATGTGGCCCATCGCTAACCTGGTCATCAATGTCATGTGGCCCATGGTTTACCTTGTTACCTGGCAATGATTACAAGGTTGTTTCAAAGAGCTGTCAGCCAAGGCGAGCTCATGAATATAAGCTCCCCGCCCACTTAGCCTTTTCTTTCAGGCTTCCTGATAGTCAGAGGTGAGAGAAAAAGGTAACATTTCTTCCATTCTGAGCATTTTAATAGTGTAACAATATTATGGGGGATGTTTTGGTCATTCAAAGGTTATTTTTACTTCGGAAATAGTAAGAGTGTGCGGGACCTTGTACATGTCAAAAATCATTAGTGTCAATTGAATTATTGTACAAAAGGCAACAGATGTCTAAAGGCAACTATTGACCAACCCCCACTCCTTCCCTCTGATTGTTTGGCTATGCTGTCTGAGAGTCTCACTTAATCCCTATTTTGAGTCAGTACCTAAGAGGGTTAAATAGGTAATTAAGAAAATATGTTGAGTGACTTACGATCGACTTAGGAATGACTCTCAGTTTCTTTTAGCTGATGACTAGCTTGTCTTTTTATGTTTTTGCACAACAGCCATCAATTTAAAAAATCTTGCCATATCATTCTAAATAATATCGAACTTCACATTCAGCTGCCTTTCATTTCTGGTGACACTTCATATGTGAACATCTTAAACATATTCAACAGTGTGTGTGTGCATCTCTCTCTTGCTCTGTCTAACCTGACCCCTTATTGGTTGTTTCTTGCGGCTGGTTTCAAGTCAGGCTGACACGGGAGTAGACGCCACAACAGCAGTATTTGCCACCAACATGTGACAGAGGCTGCGTCCCAAATGGCACCCTATAGTGCACTTCTTTTGGGTGTCTGGTCAAAAGAAGTGCACTATATAGGGAATAGGGTGCCATTTGGGAATCACCAGAGTGACAGATAGGGAATAGGGTGCCATTTGGGATACAGCCAGAGTGACAGAGACACAGCGAGCAGATACAAAGTAAAGCCTGTTCATTTCACTGTGAATTTTCATGTTGTCCAAACAGCCTTTGTGGTATCGTGACAGGAGCAATGAGCCAGTCGTCATTTTCTCGAGTCTGACTCTTGTGACTTCTCCTAAGACTTAGTCACCAATAAAGAGCTTTTATGGTGCTATGGGCACGGGCCTCAATCAAATAGCCCCCTTGTCTCTCTAGGCGACACATCCAAGGCCTTCTATTGTACAACTCTTCAGTATTTAATTCCTTTGCTCTATTTTTAACCCAAGATAAATAGCTATATTGGGGGTAAATAATGCGGTACGTTTTTTAGCCAATCGTTTAAACAACACCCTCCCCCTCAGCCCCAGGCTTTCTCTGAATCTTTATGATCCCTAACATTCTTTGGTGTACTAATTACCACACACACACACACACACACACACATTCATACTGTGCTGACTGCGTGGGCATTTACCAGTCAACCCTCATGTGACACTCAAGTGACTAAAGCAATCACATGCCAGCTGCATAATGGATCATCACGTCTGTTGGCTCTCTCAATTGTACTAGTTGTACCGTTTCTGGGCTAAAATAAAATCTCTAAATTAGCCTCACGCAGGTCATGCCCCCAAAATGTATTGCCCGCCTTTCTCCTGCAGCTGACAGCACTATTCATGGTGTCTCGTGAAAGTGTACAATGAATAGTACAGTAAGTTACTGGTTATTGAGTAAACTTAAAGAGTTATACTAAGAGCTATTCAGTAAGACGTAGTGGAGCTCAGGTTTACTAGCTCCCTTAGCATTTCAATACAGTACAGTACCTGCAACAAAACTTACTGAAACTCCATCATACAGTAGCCTTGGTACTATTTTCACAAGTATGTTGTGAATGTTCAAAACTCTTAGAACAAAACTACAAACTGGTAACACTTGTAATGCAGAACAAAACTACAAACTGGTAACACTTGTAACGCAGCCAGTCTTACATTCAAAACTTGTCATTGTGCATACATTTTGTTTGTAGACATATTTCACCACACAACCATTGATCCAAAATATTTATATACACTTCAAAAAAATAAAGGGAACACTTAAACAACACAATGTAACTCCAAGTCAATCACACTTCTGTGAAATCAAACTGTCCACTTAGGAAGCAACACTGATTGACAATAAATGTCACATGCTGTTGTGCAAATGGAATAGACAACAGGTGGAAATTATAGGCAATTAGCAAGACACCCCCAATAAAGGAGTGGTTCTGCAGGTGGTGACCACAGACCACTTCTCAGTTCCTATGCTTCCTGGCTGATGTTTTGGTCACTTTTGAATGCTGGCGGTGCTTTCACTCAAGTGGTAGCATGAGACGGAGTCTACAACCCACACAAGTGGCTCAGGTAGTGCAGCTCATCCAGGATGGCACATCAATGCGAGCTGTGGCAAGAAGGTTTGCTGTGTCTGTCAGCGTAGTGTCCAGAGCATGGAGGCGCTACCAGGAGACAGGCCAGTACATCAGGAAACGTGGAGGAGGCAGTAGGAGGGCAACAACCCAGCAGCAGGACCGCTACCTCCGCCTTTGTGCAAGGAGGAGCAGGAGGAGCACTGCCAGAGCCCTGCAAAATGACCTCCAGCAGACCACAAATGTGCATGTGTCTGCTCAAATGGTCAGAAACAGACTCCATGAGGGTGGTATGAGGGCCTGACGTCCACAGGTGGGGGTTGTGCTTACAGCCCAACACCGTGCAGGACGTTTGGCATTTGCCAGAGAACACCAAGATTGGCAAATTCGCCACTGGCGCCCTGTGCTCTTCACAGATGAAAGCAGGTTCACACTGAGCACATGTGACAGACGTGACAGAGTCTGGAGATGCCGTGGAGAACGTTCTGCTGCCTGCAACATCCTCCAGTATGACCGGTTTGGCGGTGGGTCAGTCATGGTGTGGGGTGGAATTTCTTTGGGGGGCCGCACAGCCCTCCATGTGCTCGCCAGAGGTAGCCTGACTGCCATTAGGTACCGAGATGAGATCCTCAGACCCCTTGTGAGACCATATGCTGGTGCGGTTGGCCCTGGGTTCCTCCTAATGCAAGACAATGCTAGACCTCATGTGGCTGGAGTGTGTCAGCAGTTCCTGCAAGAGGAAGGCATTGATGCTATGGACTGGCCCGCCCATTCCCCAGACCTGAATCCAATTGAGCACATATGGGACATCATGTCTCGCTCCATCCACCAACGCCACGTTGCACCACAGACTGTCCAGGAGTTGGCGGATGCTTTAGTCCAGGTCTGGGAGGAGATCCCTCAGGAGACCATCCGCCACCTCATCAGGAGCATGCCCAGGCGTTGTAGGGAGGTCATACAGGCACGTGGAGGCCACACACACTACTGAGCCTCATTTTTGACTTGTTTTAAGGACATTACATCAAAGTTGGATCAGCCTGTAGTGTGGTTTTCCACTTTAATTTTGAGTGTGACTCCAAATCCAGACCTCCATGGGTTGATAAATTTGATTTCCATTGATAATTTTTGTGTGATTTTGTTGTCAGCACATTCAACTATGTAAAGAAAAAAGTATTTAATAAGATTATTTCATTCATTCAGATCTAGGATGTGTTATTTTAGTGTTCCCTTTATTTTTTTGAGCAGTGTATACAGTGGGGAGAACAAGTATTTGATACACTGCCAATTTTGCAGGTTTTCCTACTTACAAAGCATGTAGAGGTCTGTCATTTTTATCATAGGTACACTTCAACTGTGAGAGACGGAATCTAAAACAAAAATCCAGAAAATCACATTGTATGATTTTTAAGTAATTAATTTGCATTTTATTGCATGACATAAGTATTTGATACATCAGAAAAGCAGAACTTAATATTTGGTACAGAAACCTTTGTTTGCAATTACAGAGATCATACGTTTCCTGTAGGTCTTGACCAGGTTTGCACACACTGCAGCAGGGATTTTGGCCCACTCCTCCATACACACCTTCTCCAGATCCTTCAGGTTTCTGATACATGGCCCCATCCATCCTCCCCTCAATACGGTGCAGTCGTCCTGTCCCCTTTGCAGAAAAGCATCCTCAAAGAATGATGTTTCCACCTCCATGCTTCACGGTTGGGATGGTATTCTTGGGGTTGTACTCATCCTTCTTCTTCCTCCAAACACAGCGAGTGGAGTTTAGACCAAAAAGCTCTATTTTTGTCTCATCAGACCACATGACCTTCTCCCATTCCTCCTCTGGAACATCCAGATGGCCATTGGCAAACTTCAGATGGGCCTGGACATGCGCTGGCTTAAGCAGGGGGACCTTGCGTGCGCTGCAGGATTTTAATCCATGACGGCATAGTGTGTTACTAATGGTTTTCTTTGAGACTGTGGTCCCAGCTCTCTTCAGGTCATTGACCAGGTCCTGCCGTGTAGTTCTGGGCTGATCCCTCACCTTCCTCATGATCATTGATGCTCCACGAGGTGAGATCTTGCATGGAGCCCCAGAACGAGGGTGATTGACCGTCATCTTGAACTTCTTCCATTTTCTAATAATTGCGCCAACAGTTGTTGCCTTCTCACCAAGCTGCTTGCCTATTGTCCTGTAGCCCATCCCAGCCTTGTGCAGGTCTACAATTTTATCCCTGATGTCCTTACACAGCTCTCTGGTCTTGGCCATTGTGGAGAGGTTGGAGTCTGTTTGATTGAGTGTGTGGACAGGTGTCTTTTATACAGGTAACGAGTTCAAAAAGGTGCAGTTAATACAGGTAATGAGTGGAGAACAGGAGGGCTTCTTAAAGAAAAACTAACAGGTCTGTGAGAGCCGGAATTCTTACTGGTTGGTAGGTGATCAAATACTTACGTCATGCAATAAAATGCAAATGAATTACTTAAAAATCATACAATGTGATTTTCTGGATTTTTGTTTTAGATTCCGTCTCTCACAGTTGAAGTGTACCTATGATAAAAATTACAGACCTCTACATGCTTTGTAAGTAGGAAAACCTGCAAAATCGGCAGTGTATCAAATACTTGTTCTCCCCACTGTATATATAAAAGTTTACAGTGAAATATAATGAGTACTTTGGTTTAATCACCGAAACACAACATAATGATATCTTCTCAATTTTGTTATTTTAACAACTAGTTAATCCAATAGCAAAAAATGTAAGATACATGTTTCAAAATTGCCTTTTGAATGTAGTATGCTACAGTACTGTAAATTACAGTACATAACACTGATTTCACATTAGGTAATACACTTGCACTACCCATTCAAATAACTTCCATAATTTCTATCCCATGTGTGATCAAAGGTGTGATCATTGAAGAGATCTTTCACATTGTAATCAAATGAAAGAAATGAAAGAAACATAATGTTTAGCAGCACTAGTTTACATCAAGCCTGTCTTGAGCATTTGGCCATAGGTTCTCATCGAAACCGCAGTAAATATCCTCATTGTTCATGCACTTGAGAAAAAACCTTTTGGCATGGCGAATCCAAGCCTGACATTGGTCTGGATTGATTTCATTGCATGTCTCATCCATGGCCTGAAGGAGGCGGTACTATAAACATAGGCCTTACCATGGCAGAGGCTGTCAGATTAGTTCAACCCAATCTGAAAAGATCAACTGTCAATTCGATCATGAGAACATTTCACCAAGAAGTCTGCAGGATATGCACTATGCTTTACCATTACATTTACAGTAAATTACATATTGTAATGCATGTAAATTCACAAAACATGTTAGTATTCTTACAGTATGATCTATTGACAGTATACTGTGTTCTACCCTCAGAATTGACAGAAGACCCCATGGTTGTGGCCGTGGCCGTGTGCTGACCGACCAGCAGGAGTGGACAGTGTTGGAAATGGTGAGGGCCAGGAATGACATACGGCTGTCTGAAATAAAGCAGGCCAATGAGGAGAACGATGACACATTTGCCAATGTGGCATCCATCAGCCTACCAACAATCGCCTGCCTTTTGAAGAGGCACCAGATATTTATGATACACATTTACCTGGTGCCTTTTGAGAGAAACATGAACGGTGAAACAACTGCGGGCCGAGTTCAGGTACAGCACTATATACTGTATTACTGTTACTATTTGATGCACATGCTACTTCACAATATCTAATTGGAACCACTGTAAATATAACTAATCAAAATATATTTTTAGAGGGTGATGGTGCTTAATGCTGCTGTGAACCATCACAAGTATATCTTTGTTGATGAAGCGGGCTTCAGCTTGGCCAAAAGTCAGTCAGCGTTTTTAGACATGCAATATAATGATACATCATAAAAATATAATATAATCCGTATAGGCCTAAAACTAACTCATACCCCCTTATGTCAAGTCCCCCAAGCACCTTTGTAATCAGATAAAAAGAAACATCACATATCTCATTCCCATCAATTCAAAATGTCAGCCGGTCTCGTGTGAAAACAACAGTGTCATTTTACATGACTGACTTGAAGTGTGGTGGAGTTGTTATTGTCATCTACAGGCCAGTGACTGTTAGCCCCATGAATAAGCCATTCTCTGGACTGGGTCCGTAACATGAGCTTTGAGGCTACTCCAAAATCCAAACAAACCACTGTTAGCTCTTAGCTGTTAGCGGTTAGCCCTGTAGCGCATGCTCACAATAAACTCTTTATGTAGGCTAACACTGCTGCTCCGAGTATCAGTTGTCCTCAGGCCAACCTGGCCTCAAAGACTAGAAGTAACATAGAAAACATAAATACATTTGTGACCCTCCAATTAGGACGATATGTTATGTTTGGTATAGTTACATAAGACAGAAGGTTACTTAGACCAAAAAAAGTATAATTATAATAATAATAACTAGGCCAAAAACGGAAGGAGTAAGGTTGGTTGGGGAGGATGTGAAGATGTATAATGTGAACGTCTAGCAACCCAAAAGTTGCGTGTTCGAATCACATCACAGACAACTTTAGCTAAATAGCAATTTTGCAACAACTTACTACTTTTTAGCTACTTTGCAACTACTTAGCATGTTAACTAACCATTCCCCTAACCCTAACCTTAACCCTAACCCTAAAAGTGTCTGAATGCTTCCCATCCGAAACAGTTCGTAACAGTTTGTGCATATATTATGGTGACATTTTTTGACGATTTTGTTCGTTTTGGTCTTGGGCAAGGATCTTTCCGGCTGTTCGTGCACACAAAAACATTTCTTGCGGCAAGCTGAAGTCGGTAGCCGAAGTCTACACTCACTTCGTCGGTGACTGGTCAACAGTAGGGATTCTTCATTGAAGTGTTTGTTGTTATTCAACGATAAACTAATCGTTTTCACTGCACCAAACATCTTAGTTTGATGCCATCTAGCTAACGTTAGACACAACAAATTGGAATTGATAACATATGATATGTATTGCCAATTTGTAACATATTGTACGAATTGCAATTCGTAACATAGCATATGAAATGGGTGATGAACATCCTCAAATTAATACATACCATACAAAACGTAACATATCATACTAAATGGAGGAAGGGAGATTTATGTATACTATGTTACGTCTACCCCTGAGTCCAAGTTGCTCAGGCACAGATCTAGAATCAGCCTACTCTCTCCAAGTCCTAACCTCCACTATTAGCAGGAGGAAAACAAAACTGACCTTAGATTAGTGGCTTAAGGGAACTACTCTGAAGAGCTGTAATCAAGGGAGGTCGTCCCGTTGCCTGGTTACGAACAACATCCCATCAACAAGCCAGGTCAAGGCTATCAACTCTCTCAATCAGTGAGTAACCGTCTCATGCACAGAATAATAACAACAAATACACAGGGAGTGATGACAACACTAGGGACTATGTGCTCTATCAATGATTCATTAGTTGGATACATTTGGTCCAGTTACCAGTATGTTAAATGGATAATAACAAATGGATATACAGTAATACATCCCATAATTATGGAATGTCAAAAATAGAAATTAAAATAGCCAACACAGAAACGTAGAAGTTCATCCAACAGTTTTTAAAATCCGGAAAAACATAAAAAAATGGGAAATGTTTCAAACTGAAAGATGACAGACATAATATGCGCCACATAAGCTCAATAAGGAGGAGAGCTGTACAATCAGAAACAATAAACCTTCGCTTTCAAAAGAAACCCTAGACAGCATAGTCAATGCAACTCCTCTCAGACACATGATGAGGAGGGAAATAAGCACCATACAAGGCTATGTGTATGTGTGTGTGTGTGTGTACACGTTTTACTATACTTGTGAGTACCAGAAGTCCTCACAAGAATAGTAAACCAACAAAAATTCAGAGAAGTGAGGACATTTTGCCCGTCCTCACTTGTAAAAAGGCTATTTTAGGCTTAGGGGTTAGGTTTAGGGATAGGATTTTGAATGGGAATCAATTGTTGGTCCCCAAAAAGTCCTCACAAGTATAGTAAGACATAGCTGTGTGTGCGTGTGTGTGTGTGTGTGTGATGATTCACACTCCCCTCTGGTTAAGCAGGAGAAAGCCCTACCGGGGTGAGATCATCATCAACATCTGGAACGGAGCGGGGAGAGAAAGTGAAGGGTGAGTAAAGAGTGTGTGTCTGGAACGAAGTAGTGAGATTATATCTCTCTCTGTGTGTGTGTGTCACAAAACAGCTGTAGCTTTCAGCAACACAGGTCTCTACATAGGGAAGTCCTGTGTGCTGCTCAGGGGGTGTGGATCAGCGTCAAACTGTGTAGTGACTGCCTCTCCCCAAGGCAACAAGGTAGGAAAGTGTGTGTGTGGCCGCTAGAGACCAAAGCCTATGGTTGCATTGCACAACACCAAGCTGTGTCTATAAAAGTGAGCAGACAACAACAAAAACAGCAACAACATTCTAGCAGCAAAGTTGATCTACTCTCAAATACATGAAACCGGTTTGACTTTGAATGCATTCCCATAGTCAATTATACAGGTAGTGTAATATTCAAATCAGGAGCTGAATGCCAGTTGTGTTCAAGATAGGTACTCTGTACAGCATGTGTTAGCTAGTGTTATAAATGACCTTGAAGGACCTCACACCAGACCAGACCACCCTGCACTATTTAGCCTCCCTCATCCCCTCCTGCATGCCCCCCAATCCCTCCATCTCTCTCCCACTGTTAACAGGTGCTGGAGGCCATTGCAAGAAGATTGAAAACAGATAGAAGAGACAGAAAACAGAGAGAGAGAAGAAAGAGTGAAAACATGTATAGAACTTTTCAGTTTCGCTAGTTTTCGCTGCCATTCCTCTGCTGTTTACTAATGAAACTGACCCAGTGCAGATCACTCACACCTGTACACGCACACATGCACAGTATGATTTGTATGTGAGCCTCCCTGCCTGCTTGCCTGCCTGCTTGGCTGCCTGGGTATGGTGTTGGCTGAGTAAAGGGGTTGTTAAGTATCAGAACTCTCTGTTCGTTCCTAAGCATTACTTTCTGTTTTAACAGCTTACAATGGACCCCAGTCACCTTGTAATGCCTTGCCTGGTTAAACGTGCATGTGAAAGTGTGTGTGTGTATGTGTGTGTGAGTGTGTAATACTGTCTGTGTGTGTGTGCACCATCTACAGATGCACCACTGAGAGCATTCTGTCGGGCTGCATCACCGCCTGGTATGGCAACTGTACCTCCCTCAACCAAATGGCTCTCCAGAGGGTGGTGCGCAGTGCTTAATTTGCGCTGGATCCTGTTGGAACAGGATCCGGCACCTCTCAGTTTTGGACTGTTTCATTCTGGAACCCATTTGCCAGGATCCGGTACCACTCGTGGCATGACATTTCTTTTCTTACAGTTTGCAATGTAGAAATTATAATAAAAGCAATCAGAGTTCATTCAAGTTGCTTCCTCTGTAATTCTCCTGCCCCCTAAAAAACGTAATGTGAAAACGTGCCTGATAGTCTAAGAATTGATTAGTGTTGGGCCGGCCCGAGTTTATGGTTTGCGCAACATTGTAGCCAACGCGTGGCCATTGTGACCAACGCGTGGCTATTGCTGTGTTGAGAGAGAGAAGCACGCCTGTATCTCTCACAGAACTAGAATGAGATTCACTTTCTATGATCTCTCTCCCTCTCTGCTCTGGTAGACATGAGCCTGCAAAGGTCATCTCTCCAGCATTGCACTTCATCATTTATTTCCTTAAATAATCATAGTTCTGGAAGGGTGCTGGAGGTGATGCAGCACCCCTTATAAACTGAAATGCCAAAGTTCTAGAATTACTGCGGTCTGTTCAGAAATAAATGAAATAATTCAGAATACTACACCAGGAGTAGGCCTATAATTTAGCCACAGAGGATCAATAGTAAAAAAAATGGCTACAGTTTGGAACGTGCGGCAAATCTGTCAGTGACCAGCATGCAGCCAAAACAGGCCTTTTGCAATATTTCACATACAATTGCGGGAAAACACAGGTTGGAAAGCAAATGGCTCCTGCTGAAAAGAGAAGACTAATCTGTATGTAGGCTACCAAATAGCCTGTCCCCAAAACTCAACTCTGGACCTCCAAGCCAGTTCCACTGCATTTTTTCTCATTGTTCCCCTCTAATCGGGGACTGATTTAGACCTGGCACACCAGGTGCTTGCAATTAATTATCAGGTAGAACAGAAAAACAGCAGGCTCCGGACCTCGTAGGGGAAGAGTTGAATACCTCTGGCCTATGTTATCGCCTTCCAAATAGGCCTATTGCCCGAACAGCATTGTTTTACAAAGTAAAACAAGAGAGATAGATTTTTGGCACTTTACGCATCAACCATCGTCGGTGAGTGAACTGCGTATCATTGGGTGAGTCAGTGAAACTGGAAAGCTTTTATAGGACTATAATTTCCTCCTCATATTTCACAATATGTGTCTCCACACACCTAGGCCTAGGCTATTGATGGAGAAAAAAAATCCCCATATGTGCAACTTCTGCAAGCGCCTCTACTCTACTCTAATGCTCTGCCAGTACGCGAAAGCGATGATAATGCATGCAATGCTTTATTATAAAGGGGATTTTTTTTATATGCCTTTCGGTACCTCAGAGCCCCCCAGGTCACCCCCTTCTTGGCTCACTTTTTTTCCCGGCACTTGACAATTGACAAATTAAGCACTCGTGGTGCGGTCAGCTAAACGCATCACCGGTGGTACGCTTTCTGCCCTCCAGGACATTTACAGCGCTCGGTGTCAAAGGTCAAGAAGATCATAAAGGAATCCGCCACCCAAGTCACGGTCTGTTCACCACCATCTAGCAGACAGACAGTACAGGTGCAACGAAGCCGGAAAAAAAAGCGTTCCACAGGGATTCTGGCCATCTTGACTCCAATGCTTCCCACAGCTGTGTCAAGTTGTCTGGATGTCCTTTGGGTGGTGGACCATTCTTGATACACATGGGAAACGGTTGAGTGTGGAAATCCCAGCAGCGTTGCAGTTCTTGACACAAACCGGTGCACCTGGCACCTACTACCATACCCCGTTCAAAGGCACTTAAATCTTTTGTCTTGCCCATTCACCCTCTGAATGGCACATACACAATCCATGTCTGAATTGTCCCAAGGCTTAAACATTTTCTTTAACCTGTCTCTTCCCTTTCATCTACACTGATTGAAGTGGATTTAACAAGTGACATTAATAACGGATCATAGCTTTCACCTGGATTCACCTGGTCGGTCTATGTCATGGAAAGAGCAGGTGTTCTTAATGTTTTGTATGCTCAGTGTATGCATATATTGCATTTGGATTAACGATACAATGTTATTTGGGTTGTAACTGGATTTGTTCGGACATTCGTGATATCTTGTTTCTAGTTTTTAATTATTATTTGTGTACTTGTTTGACATTTTTGCTGCACTGTTAGGAGCTAGTAACACAAGCATTTCGCAACACTTGTTATGACATTTGCTAAACTGTGTACGCGACCAATAAACTTCAGTTTCTTCAGTACTGTAGATAGAACAGAGTGTGAGTACAGACACTGGAGTGCTAGACTTTCTCCTGAACACATTCTGGTCCCGTGTGGCTCAGTTGGTAGAGCATGGCGCTTGCAACACCAGGATTGTGGGTTCAATTCCCACGGGGGACCAGTATGGAAAAAAGTACTTACTGTACGTCTCTCTATGTTCTGAGGACCTTGGGAAATCCCGGCAACAGTGAGCACTAATACCATGAGTGCCTAAACGTAATGTTTTAACCCTATCCAAAACCTTAATCTTCTAAATTTTACATTTAGAGCAACTTCTACATTTTAAGTTTGGAGAAATGCGGATAAACTGTGAGACTGTGAGAGCTTGTTGTACAATGGACCTCTGCCTCTATCAACAGCTGCAATGAATTACTTGTACCAGGCCGATGGAAACTTGAATTGTCATTCACCTTCGTAACAGTAAGTGTGACAAAATTCTGCTTATATCAAAAAGAAAATCCATCTAACTAGATAATTATCAAACATACCCTTGCAATACTACTCCACACTCCACTCTGTTTCCTCTGCATAAACCTGATACACACAGGGCCAATTTCCCAGACAGATTAAGCATACTGCTGGATTAAGAAGCATGCCTCCCCCCATCCCTCCCAGCCCATGGGTCTTCACAAAACAGTAGAGGAGGCAGCATCATGACAACTAATCTTCATAGTGATGATTAATCTTTAATCCCAGCTACTCTGGCACTCAAACACAGATGTAGACAGCTACGGCTACTCCCAGGGTGTGTGCATGCGGTTTGGTACATGCATATGCATGTGCGTGTGTGTTTATGCATGTGTGTGTGTTTGCGTGTGTCCAGAGTATTCACCAACCCCCACCCCTTGGGAAATACTTAGTTTTTTCCTGGACATTGTGAGAAGCTCCAGATATGGTAGTGTGAGAGGCTCATGCAAATTCATACAATTCTAGGAATTGGGAATGCAATACTATGGGTGCATGCTTGCACATGCACATACACACAAAAAGCACATACACACAAAAACACATACACACACACACACACACACACACAAACACACAAACACACACACACACACACACAGAGCCAATAGGGCTTACAAGGGCCCAACTGTCAAAACTTTGCTAAATACAAGGAGACACCGTGTTTTTTTTCCTTTCCTCTCCCCCTCTCCCCCTCCTCCCTCTCCCCCTCCTCCCTCTCCTAATCCCTCACCCGCTTTCCCTAGAAAGTCTGCATAGGCGATTCCTCTCAATGCCTGGCCTTTGTCTTCACATGTATAGAAGCTTGGGCCCTCCCAAGGCTAGAGTCTGCAGGCTTCCTGGAATGAGACTTGGGCCTTGCAGACGGGGGCTATAGTTAGAAAAAAATCGAAACAGTTACATATCGCGATATTATATCGATACTTTGACTCCAAGTATCGATTTGTAAAGAAATTAATATATATATTGTATTTTTTTGGCTAGGTTATTCTCCATCTTCTTTTAAAATAGTGAGCAAACATGTTTTCAGCACTTTTATTTCCATGACTGATCAAAACTCATTTTCTCATGCTCTCACTTGTCTCTCTGTAGCAGACATACAGTACAGTGAGCAATATGTTTGGAAAATCAAATCACAATACAATTGCAGTATCGAATCGCAATACATATAGAATCGTGAGAATCATGAGAATTGCAATACATATCGTATCGGCACCTAAGTATCGTGATAAAATCGTATCGTGAGATCCCATGTCAATTCCCAGCCCTAGTTATAGTTCAGTGGTGGTTAGTGCCGTTCAAAATTAGGGTGGATGATTATTTTTAATGCGCATAGCCTTATTTCGATTACAGCATATTGGATGACTGTCATTCACATTCCATTCACCCAGCTTAATGTAATATCGATAGGTTTGGGCTACTACTTGATACTCGAATTTGCCCTATACCCATCATGAGGTTGCTACAAGCTAGCCTACAAATTAAAGTTTGTAATGTAGGTGCACAGGTTGAGAGACAAATTGGAGTAATCAAGGTGACAGACAGTGACCCATTCAATACCATCTTGCACACTCTTGCCTGCATCTAACTGATCTGGGGTGTAATCATTTGTCCAAAGAGTTGCAAAACGGAAAAACTAGAGTTTCTATTGGACAAATTCAGGTAGGTCCCTCCCCGTTTCGTTTGCTTCCTTTAAGAAACGTTTTGCAACAGAATCAGCGTAATGAATAAACCCCTGATCACCTGCACACGCAGTTCACTTTCATAGCAGACACATACAAACAGCATCATCACTTTGCTAGTTGTATAATTCCTTCTCACATATAATATAATAATAATAATAATATGCCATTTAGCAGACGCTTTTATACAAAGCGACTTACGTGCGTGCATACATTTTTGTGTATGGGTGGTCCCGGGGATCGAACCCACTACCTTGGCGTTACAAGCGCCGTGCTCTACCAGCTGAGCTACAGAGGACCACATCTACGCGCTTTCCTCCTCTCACCTCTCACCTTTTCCCTGTGCTTGTGGACTTCAATGCACAACACAACAGCTGTCTTTGACCAGACGCAAAAAACTCTACAAACCAAACCTTCATACCATATCTGCTAACCCAGTGGCGGTCAGTGCCGTTTAAGATGAGGGAGGTCTATATATTTTTTTTTATGAGCAGGGCCTTATTTCTATTACAGCATATTGGATGACTGTCATTCATGTTCCATTCACCCAGCTCAATGTAACATTGATAGGTTTAGGCTACTACACGTTTTGCTCGTTGTATAATTCCTTCTCGCATCTACGCACTCTTCTCCTCTCACCTTTTCCCTTTGCTTGTGGACTTCAGTGCACAACACATCAGCTGTCTGTGACCAGGCGAAAAAACCTTTCCAAGCCAAACCTTCATATCACAACCGCTACACACAGCCTACATCGTTGTTACCATATTAGCTAATGTCATAGTCAACATAGCTACTAGAACTACCGCATTAGTAAACCCGCTACAATCATGCAGTACAGTCAGCAAGTAGTTTAGCAGTTACACCGGCAGGCCCCGGTGGCAATAAATTAATAAAACCAAAAGCTTACATTGACTTGGAAAAGTTACAGTGTTGGATAGCCATAGCCAGCTAGCTAACATAGCATCCCTCTCTGTTTTAGCCGGGTGTTTGATTAGGCTAAACTACAGTAGCTAGCGTCATTCTCTAGCTAAGTTAGTGAAAAAAATACAACGAAATATAGCTAGCTAACTCTCTCACACTTCTTCATTTTTGAAGAAATTAATTAATTCAAAACTGTTCAACAATTGTCTTTCTCTCTCTTTGAGTCAACTACTCACCACATTTTATGCACTGCAGTGCTAGCTAGCTGTAGCTTATGCTTTCAGTACTAGATTCATTCTCTGATCCTTTGATTGGGCAGATAACATGTCAGTTCATGCTGCAAGAGCTCCGATAGGTTGAAAGATCCTCCGGAAGTTATCATAATTGGAAAGGGGTGAGAACTATGAGCCTCCTAGGTTTTGTATTGAAGTCAATGTACCCAGAGGAGGATGGAAAATAGCTGTCCTCCGGCTGCACAATGGTGCTACCCTAGAAGGGGCTGTTGAGGCTACTGTAGACCTTCATAGCAAAACCTTTTTTAATCAGTTATTTGGTGACGTGAACATATTTAGTATAGCTTTATCTAAAAAGGATAACTTTAATGTTTTACTATTTTTAAATTTCTGAAATTCACTGAGTAGGACAGTCCTCCTCTTATTCCTCTGAGGAGCCTCCACTGTTATAGTTACAGTATAGCTAGCTGCATTACACAAACATACACACATGCACATACACGCACACACAAACAAGGGCTTACAAGGGCCCAACTGTCATAACTTTGCTAAATACAAGGAGACACCGTGCTCCCCCTCTTTTTTCCTTTCCTCTCCCTCTCTGCCTCTCTCCCCCTCCTCTCTCTCCTAACCCCTCACCTGCTTTCCAAAGCATTTCCTAGAAAGTCTGCCTAGGCGATTCCTCTCAATGCCTGGTCTTTGTCTTCACGTATACAAGTTTTGGGCCCTCCCAAGGATAGAGTCTGCAGGCTTCCTGGAATGAGACCTGGGTCATGCAGAGAGGGGTTATAGTTAGTTTGATGGGGGGGGGGAAATTGATACAGTTACATATCGCAATATTATTTTGAACAATATTATGTAGATACTTTGACTCCAAGTATCGATTTGTATATAAATTAATATATATATACAGTGGGGGAAAAAAGTATTTAGTCAGCCACCAATTGTGCAAGTTCTCCCACTTAAAAAGATGAGAGAGGCCTGTAATTCTCATCATAGGTACACATCAACTATGCCAGACAAATTGAGGAAAGAAAATCCAGAAAATCACATTGTAGGATTTTTAATGAATTTATTTGCAAATTATGGTGGAAAATAAGTATTTGGTCACCTACAAACAAGCAAGATTTCTGGCTCTCACAGACCTGTAACTTCTTCTTTAAGAGGCTCCTCTGTCCTCCACTCGTTACCTGTATTAATGGCACCTGTTTGAACTTGTTATCAGTATAAAAGACACCTGTACACAACCTCAAACAGTCACACTCCAAACTCCACTATGGCCAAGACCAAAGAGCTGTCAAAGGACACCAGAAACAAAATTGTAGACCTGCACCAGGCTGGGAAGACTGAATCTGCAATAGGTAAGCAGCTTGGTTTGAAGAAATCAACTGTGGGATCAATTATTAGGAAATGGAAGACATACAAGACCACTGATAATCTCCCTCGATCTGGGGCTCCACGCAAGATCTCACCCCGTGGGGTCAAAATGATCACAAGAACGGTGAGCAAAAATCCCAGAACCACACGGGGGACCTAGTGAATGACCTGCAGAGAGCTGGGACCAAAGTAACAAAGCCTACCATCAGTAACACACTACGCCGCCAGGGACTCAAATCCTGCAGTGCCAGACGTGTCCCCTGCTTAAGCCAGTACATGTCCAGGCCCGTCTGAAGTTTGCTAGAGTGCATTTGGATGATCCAGAATAGGATTGGGAGAATGTCATATGGTCAGATGAAACCAAAATAGAACTTTTTTGGTAAAAACTCAACTCGGTCGTGTTTGGAGGACAAAGAATGCTGAGTTGCATCCAAAGAACACCATACCTACTTTGAAGCATGGGGGTGGAAACATCATGCTTTGGGGCTGTTTTTTCTGCAAAGGGACCAGGACGACTGATCCGTGTAAAGGAAAGAATGAATGGGGCCATGTATCGTGAGATTTTGAGTGAAAACCTCCTTCCATCAACAAGGGCATTGAAGATGAAACGTGGCTGGGTCTTTCAGCATGACAATGATCCCAAACACACCGCCCGGGCAACGAAGGAGTGGCTTCGTAAGAAGCATTTCAAGGTCCTGGAGTGGCCTAGCCAGTCTCCAGATCTCAACCCCATAGAAAATCTTTGGAGGGAGTTGAAAGTCCGTGTTGCCCAGCGACAGCCCCAAAACATCACTGCTCTAGAGGAGATCTGCATGGAGGAATGGGCCAAAATACTAGCAACAGTGTGTGAAAACCTTGTGAAGACTTACAGAAAACGTTTGACCTGTGTCATTGCCAACAAAGGGTATATAACAAAGTATTGAGAAACTTTTGTTATTGACCAAATACTTATTTTCCACCATAATTTGCAAATAAATTCATTAAAAAATCCTACAATGTGATTTTCTGGATTTTTTTTCTCATTTTGTCTGTCATAGTTGACGTGTACCTATGATGAAAATTACAGGCCTCTCTCATCTTTTTAAGTGGGAGAACTTGCACAATTGGTGGCTGACTAAATACTTTTTTCCCCCACTGTATATATACACAGTGCATTCGGAAAGTATAAGTGTGTCTGCGTGGAAGCATGCAGGAAAGAGGGAGTGAGGGGATGAGGAAAGAGGTGGAGATATGGAGGGCAGCGCAGGACCTTCAAGGTTAGCATTGCATAAGGAGACATGCTGTTCCCAAACATGGTACAGTATTGATATGTAGTTAGGTAATTGGTTATTGCTTCCTCTATAGTTGATAGTGTGTACTCAAGGACTTTGACACACACACACACACATGCACTGCTTGATTGCACTCTCTTGCTCAAGGTTTTGTTGGGTGAGCATTCGGCTTGGGGTCAGGTTCTTCTCTGTTCAGAATGTGCATTCCATTTACATTACATTACATTACATTCATGTATGTACATTACATTACATTTACATACAATACATAGCGTATTATAACTGCATTATAGTGCATTATATATGCAGGCTATAAGTATACATTTAAGTATATATTGAATTAGGATTTCAATTCACTTCATGAACTGACTTTGAATTCGACCCCAAACCTGTGTCCTTGTAACCTCAATGTCAGTGTCATCAATGTCTATCAGACATTAAGGCCACATAATGGCCTTGCCCTTATTTCACATGATGCATGTTTGCAATGGCCTTTTCTTATTACACAGGCGGTCACATGGTGCAAACAGTAAATACATTATTTTCTGTCATTATATAAGAGGCCCATCGCCCAAAATAATGCATGGGTGTGCATGGGTTTCTGGTGTGTGTGTTTGTGTGAAATCAAATCGTGTGTGTGTGTGTGTGTGAGTGTGTATGCATGCATGCACGTATGTATTTGTGGGTGTGTGTAGAATACTATGCAAAACCACTGCCTCTCTTCTAGCCCAAAGCAGCAGATGAGAATGGCAGTAAAAAAAAGTGTTGCCCCTACTACCTGACCTAGGGACTACTGGGAAAATGGGGGACGGTGGCTTAGAAGGGGTGGGGGCCCCGAGGGAGACATAGGGGCCACAATAACCCAGGCCCCCCTTCATTTCACAAGTCCATGTCAAACCTCACCTGTTTGTCAAAGCCCATTCAGTAACCAAGGTTAGTCAGTATCTCCCCTCCTCCTCTACTTTGCTCTTCCCCTACTACCCCCCTTTCTTTCAGAGGCACAATGAGAGAGAGAGAGAGAGAGAGAGAGAGAGAGAGAGAGAGAGAGAGAGAGAGAGAGAGAGAGAGAGAGAGAGAGAGAGAGAGAGAGAGAGAGAGAGAGAGAGAGAGAGAGAGAGAGAGAGAGAGAGACACAGAGAGAGAGAGAGCGAAGAGAGAGAGAGAGAGAGAGAGAGAGAGAGAGAGAGAGAGAGAGAGAGAGAGAGAGAGAGAGAGAGAGAGAGAGAGAGAGAGAGAGAGAGAGAGAACACTGCCACCTGTGCCAAGACTAGAAAGGAAAAAAATGATTGCATTCCACTGCCGCAGGCGTTTCGAGATAAGGGCTGCTATTCTGGGTAAGGACTGTACCTGGGTGCTTCCAGGACCCACACAGGGAGGTGTCCTCCTCTCATGTCTTTGAGTTGATCTTTGATAGGGCTAGTAGAGGGGTAGGGTGGGGTGTGGCGGGGGCTAATACACGAAAACATGCCACTAATCAATAGGAGGTGGTGATAAGGCAAGTCCTGACGGAAAAAAAGACAAGTGGAAAACAACCGTTGTTATGTAGTTCAAAGTGATAAGGCAACCAACAGGTCAGGATGTTTCCATATTTTGGCCAGAAAAGTTCCATGCGAACTCAGAGAGTACTGATGTGTGAGGAAAACATATTGTGACATTTCTCTGGCATACAGTACAATGCTGAAATTAGCAAAAACATTTTATCACCTATTTGCATCGACAGTTTTCCAAACTTACTTAGAATCAAGCACACTCTTCTCTATTTGAGCTCTCTGCAATTTATTTGTGAGAGTTGATTGGCAGACAAAAATGTCAATCACTCAACAAAAACAAAAACAAATCAAAGTGCCTCTGCTCACGGTTTAAAAAGTGTAATGAATGTGTGTGCTTGCTTGCATGGCATGCATATACTGTGTGTGTGTGAGTGTGTGTGGACTGTAAGATAAACAGCTGAGCGTCCGGACCTGTCATTTCTCCTCAGAAGACAACCTTAGGTCTCCAGCAGCAGCAGCACAAAGGACAGTGTGGTATTGAGGGCCTGGCTGGTCCATGAGCACAGGATACTCTGCTCTTTGTGTGCCACTGTGTGAAGTTTCAAGTTTCAATGTCACGTGGACAATTACAGTGAAATGTGAAATTCTTGCATGCTCTAAAACCAACAATGCAGTAATCAATAACAATGTAATACTCAAAATAACATAAGGTAGAACAAAAACACACAAGAAATAAGAAATAAGAAGAACCATATAAAGTAAGTAAGCATACTATATACAAGGCCAGTCAGTTCCAATACCATATTTCCAATGTGGAGGGATACTAGAGTTATAGTTAGATATGTATAGGGTTAAGGTGACTAGGCATCAGGATATATGATAAACAGAGTAGTAGCAGCGTAAAGGATGATTGTATGTGAGAGGGTTTATGTGTACAGTCAGTATAAATGTATGCGCATATTATGTGTGTGTGTGAGCAAATGATGAAGTGAGTGTTTGTGTGTGTGAGTGTGTAGGACCCTGTGAGTGTGCATAGAGACGGTGCACAAATATAAATAAAATACAAGGGTCAACTCAGAGAGAGAGAGAAGGAGCGAGAGAGAGAGACAAGGAGAGAGAGCAAGAGTGAGAGCGAGAGAGAGAGGAGAAAGAGAGCGAGAGGGGAAAACAGGGCCCTGTGGCGCCACACACGGGCATTCCTGCTCTCCTGGGAATACCGTGGTTAGAATTTTTCCTTGAATGTAATTTTGGTAGTTAACACACACATACGCGCTCCCTCCCATACCATTCCCAGTAGAAGAGTGGGAGGAGGGTGTGTGTGTAGGGAAGAGAGGGGGTTACACTGTTTTAATTAGTTACCCTCCACCCTCACTTATCCGCACTGTGAACATTGACACACCTCCCCTCCGCCCTGTTTAAGATTGGAAATCTGTGTGTAATGGCACCACACCCACACAACACACACACACACACCATGCTGTGCTGTTCCATTATGTGGTGTGGCTGTGTGGAGCCAGTCTGTGGAACAGGCGTCCCCTTCAGCAGAGAGTGGAATTTGGGCGCTTTGGAAAAGATAGGGGTTTCCTGCAATTAGCCTTGAGTGATACTCTAAAGCAAACACACACACACGCAGGCACACGCAGGCACACGCGCGCACACACACACACACATGCGCTCCCTGGTCCACCCCACTTCACAGCACTTCACACCCCACTTCAGAGTGACTTAAAACCACACTAGGGAGGTTGTATCCTCCTCTCCCCTCCCCACTTGACTTAACAGCGCCTCATTGCTGGAGCCTTTGACCCACTATCATAATAGAATCTCAACAGAGGGGCTTTAGTGTACTGGTGCCATGCATTTTCCATTAGTATGTATTAGTATGTATGGGGCTGACAGTGTGCAGACTCTGCCTTTGTGGGGTTCCCCTCATCCTACTGGTAAACATTGAGGAATGCAGTGGTGTGGTGCAGACACAGTCTGTGTTGGGTCAGCTCTGAACACACAGTGCAGAGACTGTGCTGTCAGTGATATTAGACTGATGTCAACTTCACATTGGAATCAACATAACATAGCAGTTATCACATTGGAAACAATATAACGCTAAAGAAACCTGCACCATGATTTTGCATTATCTGAAAGCTAATCACAGGGGCCATGTCCGAATAGCTATACTTGCGTCCTAAATAGTAGGTCGTTTGAGTATGCAAAAAAATTAAGTTTAATAGTATGCAACATTTAGAAAATCAAGTATACTTTAAATGCCCGGATGTCATACTCATTTTGACAACAGCTGATCAGTTAGATTTGGGGATGCGCTACCGAAATCAATGAATAGTGGGAAACAACTCAATCACTCGTGACGCATTCTCAGTATGCGAATGTTTAATAATAATCAACATTTCGAAAATCGAGTATGGTTTAAATGCCAGAATGTTATACTCACTCTACTTCATCTAGTAGAATTAAATCCACACTTTTCCACAATACATTGGAAGATGTGGGCTGTAAGTGATAGGCCCTAGTTCTCTTCAAGTAGCCAACAACAAAACTAGGATACTTATTTGGGAAGATGCCCGAAGCTCCTGCAGTGGTGTTCAAATGTAGGCTAAGTCGTTTTTGTTCTCTTTAAAATGATCACGAGTATTGCATCATAGTCTACATCTTTGAAAACAGAAGTATTTTTTATTTTATTATTACCCAAAGTTGATTTCTGGGTTTCTCACTGAAAAGTGTTTCTTGTTCTCTTGGCCTTCGTCAGATCTTTTAAAGTAAATATTAAACCATCTTTTGATTTCTGAATGTGTCGGCACAGGGGACTCGGGATGTGGCTGCGTTATTGATGTCATGTTAATCAGGCCTTTTGATTTGAACGGATTGTTTCAGTTTTGTAGGCTTGGCTACCTATTTAATCATTTAATTTATAGATCAAGCCTTAGCAGTCATTCTGATCTCATTCCGAATGATCAGTGCTTTAGTTTATTATGTTGCTGTCCAGCGGTTCTGAATTTGCGATGCACTCGACTGTCCACGTCTTTCTGTGCAATAGCCTTTTGATTTGAACATTTAAAAAGTGTTTTTTGTATGTACTACGCTATTTGATTTAATGTATATATGTTACAGCACTTTGGTTTCACTAACAAATATGTTGAAATGGAACCACATTATCTGTTTCGGTCTTCTGTCCTTTTTAAAAATAAGATAGATGGGCTACATGGTCTCCTATGGTATAGGTCGAATGTGATAATCTGCCTACAACCAGCCTGAGTAGGCCTATAACTCCATTCCTATTCAATTCAGAGTTGAGAGAAATTAATCAAATTGGAAATTAGCTATTATCAGGCTGGTTAATGCAATGCATGTCTGTTGAATTTGGACAAATCCACTCACACTCGGCCCCGCCCCACCTACTCAGCCAATCACGAGCCGCTACTGCGTTGCGGCCGTGGCATACTGGATACTTTTACTAAACAGTATGTGCTAAATAGTATGCGACGATGAGTAAATAGTACCCAGTTTAAGTATGTAGTACGCTATTATGGGTATTCGGACACGGCCAGTGTGTAATGTACTAGTGGGAGGTTGGGGGGCCTCAAATAGGATTTTAATACATATCGCCTTCTTACAATACTAAATAATGCAATATTTAAAAAAATGTCTATAACCTGCTGCTTGTTTTATAGTTGTGAATGCTTATAGGAGAGGAATGTGTGAGACAGAGAGCGCGCGTGAGAGAGAGAGAGAGACAGAGGGAGAGAGAGAGAGGGAGATTATTGGCACCCCCACTGTAGAAGCCGCAAAGTCACTCTGACAAGTGAGTGTGTGTCTCTTGTGATAATGTCATGCTTTACAGTGGGGAAAAAAAGTATTTAGTCAGCCACCAATTGTGCAAGTTCTCCCACTTAAAAAGATGAGAGAGGCCTGTAATTTTCATCATAGGTACAAGTCAACTATGACAGACAAAATGAGGGGAAAAAAATCCAGAAAATCACATTGTAGGATTTTTTATGAATTTATTTGCAAATTATGGTCGAAAATAAGTATTTCGTCAATAACAATAGTTTCTCAATACTTTGTTATATACCCTTTGTTGGCAATGACACAGGTCAAACGTTTTCTGTAAGTCTTCACAAGGTTTTCACACATTGTTGCTGGTATTTTGGCCCATTCCTCCATGCAGATCTCCTGTAGAGCAGTGATGATTTGGGGCTGTCGCTGGGCAACACTTTCAACTCCCTCCAAATATTTTCTATGGGGTTGAGATCTGGAGACTGGCTAGGCCACTCCAGGACCTTGAAATGCTTCTTACGAAGCCACTCCTTCGTTGCCCGGGCGGTGTGTTTGGGATCATTGTCATGCTGAAAGACCCAGCCACGTTTCATCTTCAATGCCCTTGCTGATGGAAGGAGGTTTTCACTCAAAATCTCACGATACATGGCCCCATTCATTCTTTCCTTTACACGGATCAGTCATCCTGGTCCCTTTGCAGAAAAACAGCCCCAAAGCATGATGTTTCCACCCCCCATGCTTCACAGTAGGTATGGTGTTCTTTTGGATGCAACTCAGCATTCTTTGTCCTCCAAACACGACGAGTTGAGTTTTTACCAAAAAGTTATATTTTGTTTTCATCTGACCATATGACATTCTCCCAATCCTATTCTGGATCATCCAAATGCACTCTAGCAAACTTCAGACGGGCCTGGACATGTACTGGCTTAAGCAGGGGGACACGTCTGGCACTGCAGGATTTGAGTCCCTGGCAGCGTAGTGTGTTACTGATGGTAGGCTTTGTTACTTTGGTCCCAGCTCTCTGCAGGTCATTCACTAGGTCCCCCGTGTGGTTCTGGGATTTTTGCTCACCGTTCTTGTGATCATTTTGACCCCACGGGGTGAGATCTTGCGTGGAGCCCCAGATCGAGGGGAGATTATCAGTGGTCTTATATGTCTTCCATTTCCTAATAATTGATCCCACTGATGATTTCTTCAAACCAAGCTGCTTACCTATTGCAGATTCAGTCTTCCCAGCCTGGTGCAGGTCTACAATTTTGTTTCTGGTGTCCTTTGACAGCTCTTTGGTCTTGGCCATAGTGGAGTTTGGAGTGTGACTGTTTGAGGTTGTGGACAGGTGTCTTTTATACTGATAAAAAGTTCAAACAGGTGCCATTAATACAGGTAACGAGTGGAGGACAGAGGAGCCTCTTAAAGAAGAAGTTACAGGTCTGTGAGAGCCAGAAATCTTGCTTGTTTGTAGGTGACCAAATACTTATTTTCCACCATAATTTGCAAATAAAATCATTAAAAAAATATTTTTCTCAATTTGTCTGTCATAGTTGACGTGTACCTATGATGAAAATTACAGGCCTCTCTCATCTTTTTAAGTGGGAGAACTTGCACAATTGGTGGCTGACTAAAAACTTTTTTCCTCCACTGTATGTCATAAGGGGAAAGAGGTGTGTGTGCGCGTGCATACAGACAGTGATCGTGTGTGAATGTGTCCGAATATGTGCATGTGTTTCCATGCAGCTGCCCACTCAGTTTGTAGAAACAGGAAATGAAAGAGAAAAAAAGACAGGCTTTCTCTGAAAATGGAAGTTCCTCTCGATGTTTGGAGGAAAGGTATTTTTATGGTTCTACTTGTTGTCTGTCATCATAACATGGTTGGGTCAAACATGGCGCAAGGAGAGGGGGCCAGTCTGCACACTGCCTAAATAATCTCTGCACTCAAAAGACACATCTTTTATTTTTGAAATTGCAAGATGCAATGTGCAAAAGAGTGCAACACGTGTGTAAGACAGCAGCAAAACAAATGTTCTACTAACAAAACTACTTGAGAAGAAAATGAATAAGAGAAAAAAAGAGGGAATACAGCTTCATTGAGGTAAGACAAAGCAAGAGAAGGGAGAGACCCAAATACATCCTGAAATAATACAAAATAACAACCTAACATGCATCAATACTACTTTATTAATACATTGATCTGTGAGCTCCAATAACCCAAGGAACTTGAACGCTAAAAAGGCTGTATTTCCAACCCCTTCAGTTCTGTTCAATTCATCCCACTTGTACTGTACTGCTACACTATGGAGCCTTGTCCAAGACCAAAATGTTTCTGGTGAAAAACGACCATTCCCATGCCAGATAACCCCTCTGAGTCAGGGCTGTTTTTTGCTATAATAGGAGTTTTCTGGCCAGTGACGTTTGCAGCTCTGTGTGTGACAGACTGGGCTGGATGGGGGCTTACAGCAACTCAGTGGCCCAGAGTCAACAACATCTGTCAAAGAACAAAAACAGCACTTTTTCTGTGTGTGTGCACGCCTGTGCATGAGAAACCAGCTGACAGGACCTTCGGTCACCACGAAGAAATAAGCCCCCATGACTGGAACCCACCCCCTCCACATCACATCAGTGACCTCCCTCCCCAGCCCTCTCCAAGGGCACACTTCTTTTCCTAACCGTTATTTCATGCTTTTGTCTGAGTCATTTCTCCTGCACCAAAGAACCTATTGTTGTTGGGAAAGTCCCTCCACCACACTCTCACCTCTCTACTCACTGCTCATTGACTTTCATCACTGAAACTTATTTTGTTTTTTTCTCCCTCCCGCTCTCAGATTTCTCTCTCACTATGCTTTTACCATATAAGGAAGTACAGTATGTCATGTGATGCAGTGAGTGTTGCTTGGACAATAAGGGCTGCACTGGCCAAACAAGTGAGGGATGTAGAAGAATGATCCCTTTCACAGAACTGGGCTAAAGTCATGTTCCCCCAAAACACCACACACACACATACAGACACCACATACAACCAGCCCCCCCAGTGGGGAAGCGCCGACAATCCACTCATACATGCGTACGCCTGCGTTCTGCACCTTACAAACACTCCTCCCGTTCCATATGCACGTTCTCTCTCTCTCTCTCTCTCTCTCTCTCTCTCTCTCAGCTGAGCTCTTTCCGGGAATCTGGGGCACTGTCAGAAAGAGGAGAGGAAGGGCAAACGAGAGCAGAGAGAGGGAAGTAGAGAGACAGCTAAGGGAGGGATGGAGGGAGGGGGAATTCTTGGTAAATCAATGATCTCATGTGATCGGTGACTGAGTGCCAGGCCGAGCGCTGCCATTGGATCAAGCAGGGAGTGTGCCGGGCAGAACGGGCCAATGGGAGGAGGAGGAATGGGATGGAGTGAGAATGAGGACGGGAAAGGGTGGGAGAGTGGGTGATTGGGTCATCCCTGCATTGTGACGATGTGGTCACTCTTCGAGCGCCTCGTGGTTTACTGTTCCCCCTTGGAGGGAGGGGAGCAATCAGCACGGAACCACCTGATCCACAGCCTCCCAGTCAATCAAAGTCTCTCTCTGTCTCACTTGTGTTGACACAACAGTGTCGTGGCATAGTGGCCACAACAAGCTCTTGTACACATTCAAATAAAGGCTGTGTCACTGCCAGGTCAGTGGCTATGGGAGATGGAGAGAAGACAATAGAAGCAAGGGGAGAAGCTATTGAAACCCTCAACATTACAAGTAGTGTCTAAACCACTCAGCGATACTGTTATCTCCATTACATTAGTTGCAATACGACTCCCTCTATTTTGCTGACTCAGTATGATACTGGGAAAGACATAGAGTCTTGTGACTTGAGGCTATCATGTGCAGTGCTTTGGGTGCCCTGCACCTGATAGCCCTGTATCGGAGTGCACAAACACCAACCTCTACTCAAAGTCACTTTATCAGCTATAACAACGAGGTAGAACAATCTGATCACATCATTTATTTACTACCATCTGAGTCAGTAATCAATAAATGTTCATTGCATTAAATAGAGTGTGAAACCATAGCCTGGTGGTGACACAGCAGCATGGATGACTAAAAGCTGGACCCCATGACATCATCAGCTGATCTGACCATGGCTACTTGTTATTATCCTCGGACTATGATGACTATGAGTAATACACAGTCCTTCATGTCACATGTTTTGATGTGATTGAGTTTTTCTTTAAATTTAAAGGTAAGATTTCCTGTTCAAAACAAAAGTGATAGGGCGCATCCACTGTACTATATACATATAGATTCTACGCCCTGATTACAAACTGTAAGCAATTGAAAAAATTTCATGCTTGTGCTTATAGTGTTTTCGGAGAGTTTCCAGTGTTTCATTAATCTTATTCCACAAATTTGAGGGATACATTTAAGGAGGTAAAATTAACAATTAGCGGGATATTTTACGGACTGTACCTTTAACTTTTAAGTCAGTTTAATATTTCACGCACATGTGCACTTTTGATTTGATAGTCTGGTAGGTGACTGTAATTGTTTCTTTGTGACGTTTAGTAAGACTTATTTTGAGTCTGGATGTTCTATATTAAGCGAGCAGGAGGGAGAGAGACTTATGAATGCTTTTATTAATAGCCAGACTATTGGGTTGGTCTGTGGTAAGTAGCTTTGGATTTCTGGCCGACACACTGGGACAAGTTAGGTTGAGCCAGGACACTAGAGAGTGCACACGCAAGCACGTATGCAAGCACGTACACAGACACAGACAGACAGACAGACATGTGTTCCACACGCACAGACAGACAGAGGAACACATGAAAGTACCTATGACTTCAGCAGGCAAACTTGCTGACTTGCTTCCAAAGACTTGCCATTTAGTGTCATGTCTAGATGGCTAGAGACAGACAGACAGAAAAATAAAGAAAATAATTAGAGTAGAGAGGGGGAATGTGGCCAAGGAACACCACAGTCTGTGCAGATGATTGGAAAAGAACGGCCAATTCCCAGTCGCTGGCTAGACTTAGCTACTGTCTAGGATCTTTCTGCCAATATAGCCTCTAGGATAGACGATATGGACTAAACCCTAAAGATCTAAAGACATGACATCAACAAAATTCTGTGACAACATGGTGTTGTTAAGGTCAGTGTGTAAGTAGAGTCAGAGGGTGTGTGTGTTGGTCAGCAGCATACCTCCCTGCATCCAACTGCTGGCTTGCATCTGGAGCTAAGCAGGGTTTGTCCTGGTCAGTCTCTGGATGGGAGACCAGTTGCGGCTTGAAGTGGTGTTGGAGAGCCAGTAGGAGGCACTCTTTCCTCTGGTCCCCCCCAACAAATAGCATCCCAAGGCTGTGATTGGGACATTGCCCTGTGTGGTGTCTTTCGGCTGGGGCGTTGAACAGGGGTCCTGACACACTAAAGATCCCACAGCATTTATTGTAGGAGTGTTAACCCTGGTGTCCTGGCTAAATTCCCAAACATGCCACCCCAGCTTTCAAATGGCTCACTCATCTACCCTGTAACTATTCCCCAGGTCATTGCTGTAAATGAGAATGTGTTCTCAGTCAACTTAACTGGTAAAATTATAATACATCACATGGTGATATGTCTGCCTGAAGTTTTAGCCTTGAACACTTACTCATAACCACAGACAGGTCACCACAGAAACGGAGGTACAGTGAGGGAAAAAAGTATTTGATCCCCTGCTTATTTTGTACGTTTGCCCACTGACAAATACATGATCAGTCTATAATTTTAATGGTAGGTTTATTTGAACAGTGAGAGATAGAATAACAACAACAAAAATCCAGAAAAACGCATGTCAAAAATGTTATAAATTGATTTCCATTTTAATGAGGGAAATAAGTATTTGACCCCTCTGCAAAACATGACTTAGTACTTGGTGGCAAAACCCTTGTTGGCAATCACAGAGGATAGACGTTTCTTGTAGTTGGCCACCAGGTTTGCACACATCTCAGGAGGGATTTTGTCCCACTTCTCTTTGCAGATCTTCTCCAATTCATTAAGGTTTCGAGGCTGACATTTGGCAACTCGAACCTTCAGCTCCCTCCACAGATTTTCTATGGGATTAAGGTCTGGAGACTGGCTAGGCCACTCCAGGACCTTGATGTGCTTCTTCTTGAGCCACTCCTTTGTTGCCTTTGCCGTGTGTTTTGGGTCATTGTCATGCTGGAATACCCATCCACGACCCATTTTCAATGCCCTGGCTGTGGGAAGGAGGTTCTCACCCAAGATTTGACGGTACATGGCCCCGTCCATCGTCCCTTTGATGCGGTGAAGTTGTCCTGTCCCCTTAGCAGAAAAACACCCCCAAAGTATAATGTTTCCACCTCCATGTTTGACGGTGGGGATGGTGTTCTTGGGGTCATAGGCAGCATTCCTCCTCCTCCAAACACGGCGAGTTGAGTTGATGCCAAAGAGCTCCATTTTGGTCTCATCTGACCACAACACTTTCACCCAGTTCTCCTCTGAATCATTCAGATGTTCATTGGCAAACTTCAGACGGGCCTGTATACAGTATGTGCTTTTTTGAGCAGGGGGACCTTGCGGGCGCTGCAGGATTTGTCCTTCACGGCGTAGTGTGTTACCAATTGTTTTCTTGGTGACTATGGTCCCAGCTGCCTTGAGATCATTGACAAGATCCTCCCGTGTAGTTCTGGGCTGATTCCTCACCATTCTCATGATCATTGCAACTCCACGAGGTGAGATCTTGCATGGAGCCCCAGGTCGAGGGAGATTGACACTTCTTTTGTGTTTCTTCCATTTGCGAATAATCACACCAACTGTTGTCACCTTCTCACCAAGCTGCTTGGCAATGGTCTTGTAGCCCATTCCAGCCTTGTGTAGGTCTACAATCTTTGTCCCTGACATCCTTGGAGAGCTCTTTGGTCTTGGCCATGGTGGAGAGTTTGGAATCTGATTGATTGATTGCTTCTGTGGACAGGTGTCTTTTATACAGGTAACAAACTGAGATTAGGAGCACTCCCTTTAAGAGTGTGCTCCTAATCTCAGCTCGTTACCTGTATAAAAGACACCTGGGAGCCAGAAATCTTTCTGATTGAGAGGGGGTCAAATACTTATTTCCCTCATTAAAATGCAAATCAATTGATAACATTTTTGACATGCGTTTCTTTGGATTTTTTTGTTGTTATTCTGTCTCTCACTGTTCAAATAAACCTGCCATTAAAATTATAGACTGATTATTTCTTTGTCAGTGGGCAAACGTACAAAATCAGCAGGGGATCAAATATTTTTTTCCCTCACTGTAGGCTACAGTAAAGACACAGTTTACAGACAAAAGAGCAGTGTCCCACTGACTCCTCCACTACAACAAGACACATCTTAAGCCCTGAGGGTAACTCCTCCACTACAACAAGACACATCTTAAGCCCTGAGGGTAACTCCTCCACTACAACAAGACACATCTTAAGCCCTGAGGGTAACTCCTCCACTACAACAAGACACATCTTAAGCCCTGAGGGTAACTCCTCCACTACAACAAGACACATCTTAAGCCCTGAGGGTAACTCCTCCACTACAACAAGACACATCTTAAGCCCTGAGGGGTAACTCCTCCACTACAACAAGACACATCTTAAGCCCTGAGGGTAACTCCTCCACTAAAACAAGACACATCTTAAGCCCTGAGGGTAACTCCTCCACTAAAACAAGACACATCTTAAGCCCTGAGGGTAACTCCTCCACTACAACAAGACACATCTTAAGCCCTGAGGGTAACTCCTCCACTACAACAAGACACATCTTAAGCCCTGAGGGTAACTCCTCCACTACAACAAGACACATCTTAAGCCCTGAGGGTAACTCCTCCACTACAACAAGACACATCTTAAGCCCTGAGGGTAACTCCTCCACTACAACAAGACACATCTTAAGCCCTGAGGGTAACTCCTCCACTACAACAAGACACATCTTAAGCCCTGAGGGGTAACTCCTCCACTACAACAAGACACATCTTAAGCCCTGAGGGTAACTCCTCCACTAAAACAAGACACATCTTAAGCCCTGAGGGTAACTCCTCCACTACAACAAGACACATCTTAAGCCCTGAGGGTAACTCCTCCACTAAAACAAGACACATCTTAAGCCCTGAGGGTAACTCCTCCACTACAACAAGACACATCTTAAGCCCTGAGGGTAACTCCTCCACTACAACAAGACACATCTTAAGCCCTGAGGGTAACTCCTCCACTAAAACAAGACACATCTTAAGCCCTGAGGGTAACTCCTCCACTACAACAAGACACATCTTAAGCCCTGAGGGTAACTCCTCCACTACAACAAGACACATAATAATAATAATATGGCATTTAGCAGACGCTTTTATCCAAAGCAACTTACAGTCATGCGTGCATACATTTTTGTGTATGGGTGGTCCCGGGGTTCGAACCCACTACCTTGGCGTTACAAGCGCCGTGCTCTACCAGCTGAGCTACAGAGGACCACATAACTCCTCCACAAAAACAAGACACATCTTAAGCCCTGAGGGGTAACTCCTCCACTACAACAAGACACATCTTAAACCCTGAGGGGTAACTGTCTCCCTAGTCCCTATTACTATTATAGGCACCTTTCAGACACCGCAACCCAAACGGCTGATTTGACTTCCCCTCTTCAAGCAACCAAAGCGGTAAAGAGGCAGACAGACAACATCCTGCAGCATTCCAACGATCAGAGTAATTGTCTTGTTCAACTCCTCATTGTCCTGTTCTGTAGTCAAATACAGTAAGTGTTTTGAGCCTCTACGGTAAGGGAAGATAGCCTGGTCCCAAACCGTTTGTGCGGTCTTGTCATTGTCAACCACATCAGTTGGCAATAAAGCACAAACAGATCTGAGACCAAGCTAAAGGGAAAGAAGGAATGCAATGAAATGGATCAAACCGCCCATAGGGATGAATGTTAAATTGACATATGTGTGTGTAACTTCTTCTGAAATATCCCATTGATATGAACCAATGCAAGATGCACATGAAAGTGCTAGGTTTCTGTTTTTGAGCCAGACTATAATCTGTAAATGCTTTATATTCTCTAGTTCATGATCTGCATTCGCAAGGTCTTGGTCTAGTCCTCGAGCTAACCTCAGTCATCTTTGATGCTGGTGCTTGTTCAAGGCTACGCACTATTAAGGTTTCTCCTTTGCCTGTCCTTTTATCTCCATGCCATGGTCTGTTCCCAAGTTAGTATTCGGGCCTCAATGGTCAATATTTCAACACGGAATAGACCGTGAGTGCCTCCTCCGTGAGCTAACATGGTGTTTCCCATGTTAACAGCAATTTTTCAAGCATCCTTTGTGCTTTTCAGAAAGGAGATGTTTCTTCCCCAATGAAAAAGCTGAGCTGGCAGGGTCAGGTTGTCCTGGGACACAAAGCTAAGATTAGAACAAATGTAGTTTACGAAAGTTAAATCAGGACGGCTGGTCTCAATGGTCGTTTAACCGTATTCTACATTTTACATTTAAGTCATTTAGCAACTTACAGGTAGTGCATGCATCTTAATATAGCTAGGTGGGACAACCACATAGCACAGTCCTATTGTACAGGCATAGTGGGAATGAATAGAAACGTATCATCATCAGCATAGTGTCTTGTTTCTTCTCCTCTTTTTTACTATTAGCCATTCATGTCATTCACCTATTTAGCTTATAGCCTATTAGCACGGCACAATAGTGCACATTCCTCACACTTACTGTTTCATCTATGGGCTCACTCCTGCAATTATCACCTTCCTCTCTCTCAACCAATGGGTGTAAATCTTGGGATCCATTTATATGTCAACTTACCCTTGTTCTCTCACTTGCTGTTTTTCGGCAACAGTTTGAGACAACCATCCACCTCCCCACAACCACCAGTTATAATAACCTTAAGGCCCGTCATTGGAACTCCTTTCCCCCAGCGGGAGGTTGCCGAAAAAAAACAAAATGTAAATGTAAAATGTAATGTTTCTATGCCAGCAGTTCCGCATAGGGCTACCTGCCACCACATCATCTGGCTCCGAGGATCTTCCCTCGGAGACGAGGCCATTCCCCAAACTATTTAATAACATTTCATATTGCATTCCGTCTTTGTTGTTCATTCAGTTAAGCCTGTACTCGATTGAACTTGATTCACAGGCTACAAGAGAGAAACAGAATGTGGTAACCACAGATATCAACAAAATCATACTTTCTGCAGTGGCTAGATGACGTGAAATAACAAGATCATCAATTCAAAGACTGACTTTTTTCAACCAACAACAACACACAGATTGAGTTGCAGCCAGAAGTGTCTCAGTGGTTCTTAGGCATCCCATCAGAAGCCTGAGATAATACCTCTGCTATTTAACACGGGGGTGACTCCCGTGTAAACAGGCTTGGTATTGGGCCGCCACTTTCCCAGGCCTCTCCCTGACTGACTCCCTCTCTCCTCAGCCCTTTCTCACAGCTCCCAGTCATGTGATACTGGGCACTCTGCCTGCTCAACACACACACAATCCTGCAGGCTGTTTTTGGGAGACTCTGGAATTGAATCCCAAAATATTTTTTTTTTTTACATCGACAGTCAGGAAAAAGAGAGAATCTTTCTCTCACGAGATATGACTATTTGTTTTCCCATCATAGCCAGCACTGGAGTTTCCCCCTAATAACATTAGGAAGACTTGTTTTGCATGACTGATTTGACACCCTGTGTGGAATCCCCACTTACAGAGGTCAATGATTAGTCAAGGCTGCAGATGTTTTGAGTTGGTGAAAGCTGATTTGCTTTCTCATGTTTTTGGATTGAATTTAAAGATGCACTTTGCAGAAATCGCTCCACCTAATTTCAGTTTCGTGACAAAAGTATAGTGTAGACAGTCATTGTACCATCTAAACAGCTGTGAAATATATTTTCAATAACCAAACATTTTGTATTTTCAGCTGTTTGAATCTGGTGTACAAAACTGAAAGTAAAAGACGCAAAAATGAAACTTAAGACCGGGAAGCATAGAAATAGCGCACATAGAACAGATCTACTGCTTCTTAGACTTGCTTTCAATGAGAATGACAGATCTATAAAACATTTCTATGTACATTTGGTTGGGTTGCCCAAAAAGTTACATATTGCAGCTTTAATTGAAAGGTGAAGGTGGTACTCAGGTAGGCCATCTTTCATAGTAAAACTCCAACATGATGAAGACTGGTTTATCATGACAGATAGAGGGGGTTCTATTCAATTAAAACATATGCTCCTGCACAGCGAGAGAGCATGTTCAAATCAATCTGCAGTGGAGTTCTGCGCATGGTGGCTATGACCAAACACATGCACACAAACACACATTAACACACACCCTTCTGACGTGCTTCCTGCTCTCTGGCTGTATCTTTCTGGGAAGCAGAGCACAGAGGAGTCCGGACACACACATAAGCACAGAGGCAGCAGGAAACAGGCCTCTGTGTTTGTGTGTTTGTTTCTGTGTGTGTGTGTGTGTGTGTGTGTGTGTGTGGCAGGAAGGCCAAAACATGTTCAGCAGAGTGAACAGGCCGGTCTCGTACACACACACAGTCACACACACATGGAGGCAATCTGGCTCGCATTAGGCACAGTGAAAGAGGTGGGCGAGGGCCTCTACTTTAGATCCCACCTCCTCTGCTCCTTTCCCCCTACCAGTCTCCATCCCACCCCCAGGCCATGCAGCTCCGAACCCCCTCTTCCCCCTCCCTCCTTCCTACTCTTCACAGTTCCGTTGGAGTTTGTCTGACTTTTATTTGCTGCCACCTTTGCAAAAACCACATCCTCCCTATTGGACATATCAGCACACACTGATTCATATCCAGTGTGAGTGTGTGTCTCTCAGTGTGTGTGTGTGTGTCTGTATGTACAGTACATGTGGATATAATGTGTGTGTGTGCGGATATAATGTGTGTGTGTGTGCATGCGTGCATGCATGCTTGTGAGTGTGCGTGTGCGTGCATGCAAGTGTGTGTGTGTTTGTGTGCGCGTGTGTGAGTTACTCCCCGTCACCACAATTTGCCTGCGTGGTGTTCTCTTTGATATCCTCTTTGTTCCATCAAAGCTCAATGGGTGTTACAGTAGTCTAGTAGTCTAGATGCCCATTAGACCCCAATAAGAAGACCACACCAGAGCCATGTGGGAACAGACCATGGCATGGAGATAAAAGGACAGGCAAAGGAGAAACCTTAATAGTGTGTAGCCTTGAACAAGCACCAGCATCAAAGATGACTGAGGTTAGCTCGAGGACTAGACCAAGACTTTGCAGATCATGAACTAGAGAATATAAAGTATTTACAGCTTATAGTCTGGCTCGAAAACAGAAACCTAGCAAATGCACAGTCACTGTATGAAAGTGCATAAAATGTAGCAATTACCATATTGCACCTAAAAATGTATGAGTGTTTGCAAAGTCACCACAAGTTCTTCAAAAGATACCATCAGAGAAGTAACAGGGGGCAAGAGAGGTCAAGAGCTCTCTTGCCCCCTAAGTGGCGCAGTGGTCTAAGGCACTGCATCGCAGTGCTAACTGTGCCACTAGAGATCCTGGTTCGAATCCAGGCTCTGTCGCAGCCGGCCGCGACCGGGAGACTCAAGGGCGGCGCACAATTGGCCCAGCGTCGTCCAGGGTAGGGGAGGGAATGGCCGGCAGGGATGTAGCTCAGTTGATAGAGCATGGTGTTTGCAACGCCAGGGTTGTGGGTTTGATTCCCACGGGGGGCCAGTATAAAAACAATAAAAATATGTATTCACTAACTGTAAGTCGCTCTGGATAAGAGCGTCTGCTAAATGACGTAAATGTAAGAGAATCTTCCTTAATCTCTTGCAGAGAGCCGGAGCAGGCAGAGAAATGGAAGGAAGAACGGTGGGAGGGAGTGAGGAAGGATAAAACTCCTACCCTTTTCAGTGGAAATATGTTTGGGAGCAGAAACCTGTTGAACCAGGTGTGAAGCGAGAGAGACAGGTACAGCAGGACAGACCGAGAGAGGGAAGGTGATAGGATAAAAGAGAATGAGAGATCAAAGAGTACTCAGCTTTGGGCTACAACCCTGGGCATTTTCCCAAACAGTGCGAACGAGGAAGCTGTGGAAAGCTTCTCTCCCACAGCCAAGACTTCAGACCAGACAATAAGAGACAGGATGTGTTGTGTGGTGGGTATACTCCATGGCTCTGTATCGAGTCCGGGGGGAAATTATTTTCCCAGCCATTGTTAACTTTAAAGAACATACTAAAGACTATGCGGTACCGAAGTATCATCCTTTGAGCTTGGTGTCGCCAAGAATTCCAAGATAAAGGACGTGAATAATTATCCAAATGAGTGTCAGGGCATGCCTGTAATTCCTTTTGACACTATGCATACTTGCACACAAATTGCATTGCATTGAAAATGCAAATGTGGTGGTTTGTATAGGGCAGGCCTTGGGTGAACGAAAGGAAGTACAATCATCTCCCTGAGGAGGTGGGTGTATTTGCATACAGGTAAAGGTGATTTTAGCCCCCGGGTGTACAGTGCCTTCAGAAGGTATTCATACCCCTTGACTCAGGGGCGCAACTTTGGTTTTAGAAGTGAATGGGGATATAACCTTGCGGTGGGTCTTGGGGCATCTAAAGCTCACTGAATCAAGGGTTGAATAAATACAAATAAAAAGAAATCCTGCATTTCTACACAATCTAATATGACCCATGCTCCTTCTAGCCGCCTCTATTTAGAATAACAAAAAGTCTGCAAATACGCCCAGTCATCAAGCTAGGTAAGAGATCATTATTAAATATGTTTAAGTGATTGATAAGACTGAACTAGATCAAAGGTAATTAAATAATCATTATTGTGTTGCACCTTTAACCAATAGCCTAACAAATGAACTCTTTAAACAATGAAGTACAAATAATTAACTTTGATTGTCTTTATTAAGACATCCTCTATATAACATTTCAGCCTGAGCTGTATATCTCCCCAATACAAATTCCAACCACCATTTTAAGTAAATCAAAAACCAAAAAAACACCTACACATACTGTATACATTAACACAAATAAACAGCACATCCTCCATATAATTAATCTCATAGGCCGAATAGTACTGTAGAGCTCTCTTTACTTGCACACTATATAACTGGGTTACCTCGTCCTGCCCCTAAGGGTCCACCACCCTGCAGCGCCCCAACCCAAGACACCCCACTAAGGCATCCATCCAGACCTTATGAAAGTTGCCCAGTATTCCCTTAATCTTGTAATAAATCAAATCTAGTAATACATAACTTGACATTTCTGCCATCCATTGCGACATTATGGGAGGATAACCAACCTTCCAATTAATTGCAACGCATTTCTTAGCCGCTATAAATGCTAGGTTACACAGTTTCTTCTGATAACAGTCTCCAGTATCAACATTTCCAAGCAAACAAAAACAGAGAGAAGGGAGAATATGTACACGCTGAGATAAAATAATATACTATTTGCCAGAATACAGCCAGCCTTCACAAGACTATAACATATGCAAATATGTCCCCCAAACTGCATTAATTTATTTCTGAGATTATATGAACATGACCAGGCATTCAAACATACAGTGCCTTCGGAAAGTATTCAGACCCATTGATTCTTTCCACATTTTGTTACATTACAGCCTTATTCTAAAATGGATTAAATAAAATAAAAATCCTCAGCAATCTACACACAATACCCCATAATGACAAAGCGAAAACAGTTTTTAGACATTTTTGCACATAAAAAAAAATATCTATATTTTTTAAAATACCTTATTTACATAAGCATTCAGAGTTTTTGATATGAGACTCGAAATTGAGATCAGGTGCATCCTGTTTCCATTGATCATCCTTGAGATGTTTCTACAACTTGATTGGAGTACACCTGTGGGAAATTCAATTGATTGGACATGATCTGGAAAGGCACACACCTGTCTATATAAAGTCCCACAGTTGACAGTGCACGTCAGAGCAAAAACCAAGCCATGAGGTCGAAGGAATTGTCCGTAGAGCTCCGAGACAGGATTGTGTAGTAGAGGCACAAATCTGGGGAAGGGTACCAAAAAATGTCTGCAGCATTGAAGGTCCCCAAGAACACAGTGGCCTCCATCATTCTTAAATGGAAGAAGTTTGGAACCACCAAGATTCTTCCTAGAGCTGTCCGCCCGGCCAAACTGAGCAATCAGGGGAGAAAGGCCTTGGTCAGGGAGGTGACCAAGAACCCGATGGTCACTCTGACAGAGCTCCAGAGTTCCTCTGTGGAGATGAGAACCAAAGATTGAACTCTTTGGCCTGAATGCCAAGCGTCACGCCTGGAGGAAACCTGGCACCATCCCTACAGTGAGGCATGGTAGTGGCAGCATCATGCTGTGGGGATGTTTTCCAGCGGCAGGGACTGGGAGACTAGTCAGGATCGAGGCAAAGATGAACGGAGCAAAGTACAGAGAGACCCTTGATGAAAACCTGCTCCAGAGCGCTTAGGACCTCAGACTGGGGCGAAGGTTCAACCTTCCAACAGGACAACGACCCTAAGCACACAGCCAAGACAACGCAGGAGTGGCTTCGGGACAAATCTCTGAATGTCCTTGAGTGGCCCAGCCAGAGCCCGCACTTGAACCCGATCTAACATTTCTGAAGAGACCTGAAAATAGCTGTGCAGCAACGCTCCCCATCCAATCTGACAGAGCTTGATAGGATCTGCAGAGAAGAATGGGAGAAACTCACCAAATACAGGTGTGCCAAGCTTGTCATAACCAAGAAGACTCAAGGCTATAATCGCTGCCAAAGGTGCTTCAACAAAGTACTGAGTAAAGAGTCTGAATAATTATGTAAATGTGATACTTCGTTTTTTTATTTTTAATAAATTAGCAAACATTTCTAAAAACCTGTTTCTGCTTTGTCATTATGGGGTATTTTGTGTAGATTGATGAGGGGGGAAAACAATTTAATCAATTTTAGAAGAAGGCTGTAACCTAACAAAATGTGGAAAAAGTCAAGGGGTCTGAATACTTTCCGAAAGCACTGTATCTGTAGCCAATCATCATCATCAATACCAGGTCTTCCTCACATTCTTGTTTTACATGTTTTGTGTCTTTGGGAAAAGCGTCTTTCAACCCTTGATACAGTTTGGAAATCAACTTTGGAGGTTTGTCAGACTGCCTTAAAAAGCTTCTGGCTTGTACAGTGTTTGCTGCACAGAGAAAATAAAGTGTTGTATCTGCATAAATTCACCTCAGCTCCGTCAGACTGGTTCACCCTGGCAGCCTGACCCTGCTGAGACCACTGTCACTATCTGATCCTGCTACGATGAGGCATGATAAATAATTACCTTGGTGTACTTTTATACATTATGATATACAAGAATAGAATCAATGGTTCAATAATTGAAATGACCATTATTCCCAGATCCCAGACTGTAGCTTTAAGCTTAAACTGCTGTCTAGTAGCTACTGTAGGCCTACCCATCAACTCAAGATGGAACTTTGAATCCATTCACTGATATTGTTACAATATACTGCAAAATTCACCTGAGCTCTGTAGAATGGTCTGGCTGTCTGACCTTGCCGTGCTGGGACACCTGTCACAATCTGATCCTGCTAAGACATGATGAGCATAGCATTGTGTAGGCTACTGACTGTGCACCATGACAGTGAAGCCTGTAGAGCTGTTTATTAGTGTCAGTGTGAAAAGTAGGGAATTAGTTAGGGAAACTGACAGATCAATAATGTTACATTGCTATACTGACTCAAAAAAAACTCACATTGCGCTGAAAAAAATTCTGAATATCGGTCTTCAGTTGTTTGGCTGCTAGTTTCATCGTTTGATTCAGGTCTAGTGTGACTAAGGCAAAAATGTGTGAGCTAGCTAGCTAACGTTAGCCAACATTTGGCTAGCTCTCTCTCTAACGGTACATGAACTGACAAAAGCTAGCCAAGTTAATTTACTTCTGTTGAAATGGTACAAAACAAAAGCTACAAAACATTTCCATACACACAACAGCTGTTAGATAGTGCTTTAATAGTAGCCACCGCATATCGCTATCTGACAGATAGCTAGAGGCTAGAGCTGAACTGGCTGTGGTAGCTACTAGCTAGCAAATTATTCACCTCAGTCAAGAGGGGTCGGATGAAACATTAGCTAACGTTACATGTCAGTTGCACTACTAGCTCAGCACTCTGAATAAACACTAGCAGTTACCTTGCCAGCTACATCAGTCAACTAAAGAGTAGCCAGTTTCTGCTCTGTTTTCTTTTACAACTCGGAGAAAGAGCGCAACGCATACACACTGACAGCATTTGCCTCTGTTCGACTCTTCTTCTTCTTCTATGAGGTTTAACGGCGGTTGGCATCCAATAAATGTTGCATTACCGCCACCAACTAGACTGGAGGATAATTCCCTTATATTTTGCTTGAAAAAAGGGAAAATAAATCAACAAATACCCTACCATCTAACCCTACCCTCATTAAAAACCCACCAAACTACTCCACTATTCAAACCTATCTAGTCCTACAGTGTACCTCAGGCCAACAGCCTAAAAGGATGGGACACCACCACTCAACATACACTGTAACTCTTCTAATGTCCCAGCGCTGCAGATTTTGCTGTGAAGAGACGGAATCATTAGATCACTTGTTTTGGTACTGCCCATGTGTAGCTTGTTTTTGGTCGCAGGTTCAGGAATGGCTGAAAAACTGCAATATTTACTTGGAGCTAACTCTGCAATTAGCACTGCTGAGTGATTTGAAAAGTCATAGTGAATTGATCAATAATATAATAATACTCTTAGCAAGAATGTGTATCTTTAATTTACAATCTGAAGAAAATATGAGAATAGAAAGGCTCAGAACTTTTGTGAAACATCACAGCAAAGTGAAAGAAATATTGGAGCTAGAAATCAAAACTGGATGGTCTTCAGAGATAGATGGGAGGGGTTGTGGGTAGCTGAAGGCTGGGACTAAAAACAAACAAAAGATAACGAAGATAAAATATACTGTCCATAAAATGTATATAGTATGCATAAGCTGGAAGTTCTCTCCAAAACTCTTGAGCGTGCCGTCTTTAGCCAACTCTCTTGCTATCTCTCTCAGAATGACCTTCTTGATCCAAACCAGTCAGGTTTCAAGACTGGTCATTCAAATGAGACTGCTCTTCTCTGTGTCAAGGAGGCTCTCCGCAGCACTGCTAAAGCTAACTCTCTCTCCTCTGCTCTCATCCTTCTAGACCTATCTGCTGCCTTTGATACTGTGAACCATCAGATCCTCCTCTCCACCCTCTCCGAGTTGGGCATCTCCGGCGCGGCTCACTCTTGGATTGTGTCCTACCGCACAGGTCGCTCCTACCAGGTGGCGTGGCAAGAATCTGTCTCAGCACCACGTGCTCTCACCACTGGTGTCCCCCAGGCCTCAGTTCTAGGCCCTCTCCTATTCTCTCTATACACCAAGTCACTTGGCTCTGTCATATCCTCACATGGTCTCTCCTATCATTGCTACGCAGACGACACATAATTAATCTTCTCCTTTCCCCCTTCTGATAACCAGGTGGCGAATTGCATCTCTGCATGTCTGGCAGAGATATCAGTGTGGATGACGGATCACCACCTCAAGATGAACCTCGGCAAGACGAAGCTGCTCTTCCTCCCGGGGAAGGACTGCCCGCTCCATGATCTCGCCATCATGGTTGACAACTCTGTTGTGTCCTCCTCCCAGAGTGCAAAGAACCTTGGCGTGACCCTGGACAACACCCTGTCATTCTCCGCTAACATCAAAGCGGTGACCCGATCCTGTAGGTTCATGCTCTACAACATTCGCAGAGTATGACCCTACCTTACACAGGAAGCGACACAGGTCCTAATCCAGGCACTTGTCATCTCCCATCTGGATTACTGCAACTCGCTGTTGGCTGGGCTCCCTGCCTGTGCCATTAAACCCCTACAACTCATCCAGAACGCTGCAGCCCGTCTGGTGTTCAACCTTCCCAAGTTCTCTCACGTCACCTCGCTCCTCCGCACACTCCACTGGCTTCCAGTTGAAGCCTGCATCTGCTACAAGACCATGGTGCTTGCCTACGGAGCTGTGAGGGGAACGGCACCTCCGTACCTTCAGGCTCTGATCAGTCCCTACACCCAAACGAGGGCATTGCGTTCATCCACCTCTGGCCTGCTGGCCCCCCTACCTCTGTGGAAGCACAGTTCCCGCTCAGCCCATTCAAAACTGTTCGCTGCTCTGGCACCCCAATGGTGAAACAAGCTCCCTCACGATGCCAGGACAGCGGAGTCACTCACCACCTTCCGGAGACACTTGAAACCCCACCTCTTTAAGGAATACCTGGGATAGGATAAAAGTAATCCTTCTACCCTCCCCCTACCCCATTAAAAAATATATATATTGTAAAGTGGTTGTCCCACTGGCTATCATAAGGTGATTGCACCAATTTGTAAGTCGCTCTGGATAAGAGCGTCTGCTAAATGACGAAAATGTAAATGTAAATGTAAGTAGAAGCCTAAGTATTGTTGTCCGTTAGTTTAATCCAATTAGGGGAGGAGTGGTATGGCTTGGGGAAAATATTAAAGAAGGAAAATATATTGAATTAGTTTACTCCAATTAGGGAAGGGGTAGTAGGCATTGGGAAAAATAATAAAGAAGGGAAATATATAAAAATATATATATACACTACATGACCAAAAGCATGTGGACACCTGCTCGTCGAACATCTCATTCCAAAATCATGGGCATTTATATGGAGTTGGTCCCCCCTTAGCTACTATAGCAGCCTCCACTCTTCTTCGAAGGCTTTCCACTAGATGTTGGAACATTGCTGCGGGGACTTGCTTCCATTCAGCCACAAGAGCATTAGTGAGATCGAGCACTGAAGTTGCGCGATTAGGCCTGGCTCGCAGTTGGCGTTCCAATTCATCCCAAAGGTGTTCGATGGGGTTGAGGTCAGGGCTCTGTGCAGGCCAGTCAAGCTCTTCCACACCGATCTCGACAAACCATTTCTGTATGGACCTTGCTTTGTGCATGGGAGCATTGTCATGCTGAAACAGGAAAGGGCCTTCCCCAAACTGTTACCACAAAGTTGGAAACACAGAATCGTCTAGATTGTCATTGTATGCTGTAGCATTAAGATTTCCCTTCACTGGAACTAAGGGGCCTAGCTCGAACCATGAAAAACAGCCCCAGACCATTATTCCTCCTACCCCAAACTTTACAGTTGGCACTATGCATTCGGGCAGGTAGCGTTCTCCTGGCATCCGCCAAACCCAGATTCGTCCGTCAAACTGCCAGATGGTGAAGCGTGATTAATCACTCCAGAGAACACGTTTCCACTGCTCCAGAGTCCAATGGCGGCGAGCTTTACACCACTCCAGCCGATGCTTGGCATTTCGCATGGTGATCTTAGGCTTGTGTGAGGCTGCTTGGCCATGGAAACCCATTTCATGAAGCTCCCGACAAACAGTTCTTGTGCTGATGTTGCTTCCAGAGGCAGTTTGGAGTGAATGTTGCAAGCGCCAAGCGCTTCAGCACTCGGTGGTCCATGTAGTGTATATTTTAATTACTCTACCAACTAACCCTATACTAATAAAAACCCATCACCTTATTCCACTACTTTAACCCTATCTGATCCTACCCCAGGCCAACGGCCTGAGATGACGGGACACTACCACTCAACACACGCTGTAGCTCTTCTGATGTCAAATCTCGTACCCCCAAGTACTTCTCTGCAGCTGCCACCACAACATCTATTTTCTGTAATTTACGTTCCATTCTTGCAGTACAGTTGATAACCATTGCTATAAACACTACTGAAGCATATATCACTCACTGGCCTATCCCTCTGTGCTGGCACTATTCACAGGGATCCTCTAAGATTCCTTCACCCTTCACCCTTGACCCATCATCCTCTACTTTCTTCACTGCCTCAGCATACGACACCTTCTGCACTACTCTGACTCTAGCCACCTCAACCTGCCTCTCTCGCTTCGGACACTTCCGATCCCCAGCAACATGTACACCCCTACAGTTGACACACAAAACTTTATCCACCGAAACTACACAATCCTATATCCCATGCTCTCCTGCACACTTCCCACATCTTGGAATCTCCCTCCTACACACTGCTGCGACATGACCATAAACATTGCACCTGAAACAGCGCAGTGGATTCACCACAAAAGCTCTAACAGGATAACTGATACATCCTAACATGACCTTGTTGGGTAAAGCCTGAGTGACTCCTCTGTTTCACCACACTCACCACCGGATCTGCGTCGCACCAAACGGCGGGCATCACAAACACCAGGAATCTTCAACTTCAACTGCTCCACCTCCACACTTAACGCTATCCCAGAAAGCACTAATTTCAATGGTGCCCTGTTCCTAAAAGCAAAGCAAGAAACAGATCTTGATCCAGGTTGCCTGACACGGAGTGCCCGCTCCCTCTGGTCAGAAGAAACACAAACAGATATCACAAGTCCACTACAGGTTACCTTCACCCAACTCCTTTCTCACCCACCCTGAAACCACAAATGGATCGGCCAAAAGGCAAGGATCCACTTTCTCCAAAAAAAGTCATTCCTACTGGATCAGATTCTTCTTTATCATGTCCATTGATGCCAGGCTTGGGTTCTGAGCTCTACACCACTCCTTTCTCCTCACTTAACTCGCCCTCATTCACTTCCATTTCACCTCCAGAACTCAGTCTAGCGCACGCCTCACTCTGTTTGCACTCGACACCAATCTTCTTCAACACCCCATCTCCATTTTCATCGCCATCTTCCTCAAATTCAAATCCAACCTCTGCTTTCCTCATTCTCTTCCACCTCTTCTTCGTCTTATTTCCCCTCCATTCCTCCTCAGAAATCCACCTTTCTGTGTCCCTGTCCCAATATTCCTCTTCTCCCGACTTTGTTTGCGGCCCGGTGGCATCCTGACGTAATTCCATCTCATAATCGTCCTGCTCACCTCCGAAACTGTTAAAACTCTGTTATGTTTTCCATCTCCTCAAAAGTATCTCTGGCTGGTCCAAATCCAGCCTTTCAGAAGCTTTGCCTTCACACTGCCTGTCCGCACGCTCTGTGGTGTCCGCGTGGTCCTAAATCCAGCCTGTGAAACAGCCAAACAGCCTACCCGACCACTCTGAGGCATCCACATGGTCCTAAAGCGCATCGATGCCGCTTTTTGTATCACATTGAAATGATAAAACTGGGGACGACAAAAATTCAATTTCTGAATGTGGGGAGGTCATGATCCCCCCGTCCCCAGGCCCAGTGAATGTTGTGCCCCTGCCTTGACTTATTCCACATTTTGTTGTGTTACAGCCTGAATTCAAAATGGATAAAATATATTATTTTCTCACCAATCTACACACAATTGTCACGATCGTTGAGAGACGGGTCAGACCAAGGTGCAGCGTGGTATGCGTACATGTTTATTAAATAGAATAAACACTTGACAAAACAACAAAAGCAACGAGAACATGAAGTCCTATGGGCTATACACGAAACAAGCCAAACAGGAACACAAACAAGATCCTACAACCCAGGCAGGAAAACTGGCTGCCTAAGTATGATCCCCAATCAGAGACAACGAGCGACAGCTGCCTCTGATTGGGAACCACACCCGGCCAAACATAGAACTACAATACATAGAGTTTCACACCCTGACCAAACTACCTAGAGAATAAGTCTCTCCAGGTCAGGGCGTGACAACAATATCCCAAAGTGAAAACATGTTTTTAGAAATGTTTGCAAATGTATTTAAAATGAAATATAGAAATATCTAATTTACATAAGTATTCACACCCCTGAGTCAATACATGTTAGAATCCCCTTTGACAGTGATTACAGCTGTGAGTCTTTCTGGGTAAGTCTTTAAAAGCTTTGCACACCTGGATTGTACAATATATACTTTTTAAAATTCTTCAAGCTCTGTCATGTTGGAGGTTGATCATTGCTAGACAGCCATTTTCAAGTATTTTCAAGCTGATTTACAGTGCCTTCAGAAAGTATTCAGACCGCCACAAACTTGACACACCTGTATTTGGGGAGTTTCTCCCATTCTTCTCTGCAGATCCTCTCAGGCTCTGTCAGGTTGGATGGGGAACGTTGCTGCACAGCTATTTTCAGGTCTCTCCAGAGATGTTCGATCGGGTTCAAGTCCGGGCTCTGGCTGGGCCACTCAAGGACATTCAGAGACTTGTCCCGAAGCCACTCCTGCGTTGTCTTGGCTGTGGGCTTAGGGTCGTTGTCCTATTGGAAGGTGAACCTTCACCCCAGTCTGAGGTCCTGAGAGCTCTGGAGCAGGTTTTCATCAAGGATCTCTCTGTACTTTGCTCTGTTCATCTTTGCCTCAATCCTGACTAGTCTCCCAGTCCCTGCCGCTGGAAAACATCCCCACAGCATGATGCTGCCACTACCATGCTTCACCGTAGGGATGGTGCCAGCTTTCCTCCAGATGTGACGCTTGGCATTCAGGCCAAAGAGTTCAATCTTGGTTTCATCAGACCAGAGAATCTTGTTACTCATGGTCTGAGAGTCATTAGGCGCCTTTTGGCAAACTCCAAGCGGGCTGTCATGTGCATTTTACTGAGGAGTGGCTTCCGTCTGGCCACTCTACCATAAAGGCCTGATTGGTGGAGTGCTGCAGAGATGGTTGTCCTTCTGGAAGGTTCTCCCATCTCCACAGAGGAACTCTAGAGCTCTGTCAGAGTGACCATCGGACTCTTGGTCACCTCCCTGACCAAGGTCCTTCTTCCCCGATTGCTCAGTTTGGCCGGGCGGCCAGCTCTAGGAAGAGTCTTGGTGGTTTCAAACTTCTTCCATTTAAAAATGATGGAGGCCACTGTGTTATTGGGGACCTTCATTGCTGCAGAAATGTTTTGGTACCCTTCCCCAGATCTGTGCCTCGACAATCCTGTCTCGGAGCTCTATGGACAATTTCTTCAACCTCATGGCTTGGTGTTTGCTCTGACATGCACGGCCAATTGTGGGACCTTATATCGACACGTGTGTGCCTTTCCAAATCATGTCCAATCAATTGAATTTACCCCAGCTGGACTCCAATCAAGTTGTAGAAACATCTCATGGATGATCAATGAAAACAGGATGCACCTGAGCTCAATGTCGAGTATCATAGCAAAGGGTCTGAATACTTATGTAAATAAGGTATTTCAGTTTTTATTTGTAAAAACCTGTTTTCTCTTTGTCATTATGGGGTATTGTGTGTAGATTGCTGAGGATTATTATTTTTAAATCAATTTTAGAATAAGGATGTAACGTAACACAATTTGGAAAAGGTCAACAGGTCTGAATACTTTCCGAAGGCACTGTAAGTCAAAACTGTAACTAGGCCACTCAGGAACATTCCATGTCGTATTGGTAAGCAACTCTAGTGCATATATGGCCTTGTGTTTAAGGTTATTTTCCTGCTGAAAGGTGAATTTGTCTCCTAGTGTCTGTTGGAAAGCAGACAGAACCAGGTTTTCCTCTAAGATTTTGCCTGTGCTTAGCTCTATTCCATTTATTTTTATCATAATGAACTCCCTAGTCCTTACAGATGAGAAGCATACCCATAACATGATACAGCCACCACCATGCTTGAAAATATGAAGAGTGATACTCACTGATGTGTTGTGTTGGATTTGATTATTCAGGACATAAAGTTAATTTCTGTGCCACATTCTTTGCAGTTTTACTTTAGTGCCTTATTACAAAAATGATGCATGTTTTGGAATATTTGTATTCTGTACAAGCTTCCTTCTTTTAACTCTGTCAATTAGGTTAGTATTGTGTAGTAACTACAATGTTGTTGATCCATCCTCAGTTTTCTTCTATAACAGCCATTAAACTCTGTAACTGTTTTAAAGTCATGGTGAAATCCTTGAGCGGTTTCCTTCCTCTCCGGCAACTGAGTTAGGAAGGAAGCCTGTATCTTTGTAGTGATTGGGTGTATTGATACACCATACAAAGTGTAATTAATAACTTCACCATGCTCAAAGGGATATTTAATGTCTGCTTTTTTTATTTTTCACCAATCTACCAATACGTGCCCTTCTTTGAGAAGCATTGGAAAACCTCCCTGGTCTTTGTGGTTGAATCTGTGTTTGAAATTCACTGCTCGACTGAGGGACCATACAGATAATTGTATGTGTGGGGTACAGAGATGAGGTAGTCATAAAAAAATCCTGTTAAACACTATTATTGCACACAGAACGAGTCCATGCAACTTATTATGTGACTTGTTAAGCAATGTTTTACTCCTTAACTTATTTAGGCTTGCCATAAAAAATGGGTTGAATACTTATTGACTAAAGACATTTCAGCTTTTCATTTTTAATGAATTTGTAAAAATGTCTTCAAACATCATTCCACTTTGACATTATGGGGTATTGTGTGTAGGCCAGTGACACAACATCTCAATTTAATCCATTTTAAATTCAGGCTGTAACACAACAAAATGTGGAAAAAGTCAAGAGGTGTGAATACTTTCTGAAAGCACTGTATTCTGTAGTCAGGTGTGTATGCTATCAACAACATATCTGTTGATAAGCAACTGCTCACTAAGGTCACGGTTATGGTTAGGATTAGAATAAGGGTAAGGGTTAAGGTTAGGGCTTGGGTAAGGGTTAAGTTTAGGGTTAGGATAAGAGTTAGGGTTAGGGTTAAAGCTAGGGTTAGTAGATAGTTCGTTGAAATGTTACTGATAGACTGTAGATAGTTTTGTAAAGCATCTACAGATGGACTATCCAAATAAAGTGTTACTGCGTTTTCAATGCATGCTGGTCCTTACTCTGTTTGCTCCCTTCAATTTGATGGACCTACGATGCTACGGCTACGTTTCCCAAGTCAGCAGAAACTTGCATAAAGAGTAACACTGTTTACATTAGCACAAACAAACACATATGGGAAAGCTAAGCTAACACAGGCACACTCACAATGCAAGGCACGCTGACGCATGTTGCAAGATAACGACAAAGGTCACAATCTTCACACCGTCTTCCTTTTCTATTTCTGTGTCTCAAATAGCTCCTGTAAAAACACAGACAGACAAAAGCAAAAATTGGTAAGTTAATCCATTTACCACCTAGCACCTTCTTTCAGCATTACAATGCTGGCATCTGTCATAGATCAACCACAACATTCAAATAGAAAAGCATATTTTACCTTAACATTATACACTGATTGTACAAAACATTAAGAACACCTTCCTAATATTGAGTTGTACCCCTATTTCAGCCACACCCATTGCTGACAGGTGTATAAAATTGAGCACATAGCCATGCAATCTCCATAGACAAACATTGGCAGTAGAATGGCCTTACTAAAGAGCTCAGTGACTTTCAACGTGGCACCGTCATAGGATGTCACCTTTCCAACAAGTCAGTTCGTCAAATTTCTGCCCTGCTAGAGCTGCCCCCGTCAACTGTAAGTGCTGTTATTGTGAAGTGGAAACATCTAGGAGCAACAACTGCTCAGCCGCGAAGTGGTAAGCCACACAAGCTCACAGAAAAGGGTACGGCGAGTGCTGAAGCACGTAGCTCGTAAAAATCGTCTGTCCTTGGATGCAACACTCAATACCGAGTTCCAAACTGCCTCAGAAAGCAACATCAGCACAAGAACTGTTCTTCGGGAGCTTCATTAAATGGCTTTCCATGGCCAAGCAGCCGCACACAAGCCTAAGATCAACATGTGCAATGCCAAGCGTCGATGGTGTAAAGCTTGCCGCCATTGTACTCTGGAGCAGTGGAAATGCGTTCTCTGGAGTGATGAATCACGCTTCACCATCTGGCAGTCCGACGGATGAATCTGAGTTTGGCGGATGCCAGGAGAACGCTACCTACCCGAATGCATAGTGCCAACTGTAAAGTTTAGTGGAGGAGGAATAATGGTCTGGGGCTGTTTTTCATGGTTCGGGTTAGGCCCCTTAGTTCCAGTGAAGGGAAATCTTAAAGCTACAGCATACAATGTCATTCTAGACGATTCTGTGCTTCCAACTTTGTAGCAACAGTTTGGGGAAGGCTCTTTCCTGTTTCAGCATGACAATGCCCCCATGCACAAAGTGAGGTCCATACAGAAATCGTTTGTCAAGATCAGTGTGGAAGAACTTGACTGGTCTGCACAGAGTCCTGACCTCAACCCCATCGAACACCTATGGGATGAATTGGAACACCGACTGCAAGCCATGCCTAATCGTCCAACTTCAGTGCCCGACCTCACTAACGCTCTTGTGGCTGAATGGAAGCAAGTCCACGCAGCAATGTTCCAACATCTAGTGGAAAGCCTTCCCAGAAGAGTGGAGGCTGTTATAGTAGCAAAGGGGGACCAACTCCATATTAATGCCCATGATTTTGGAATGAGGTGTCCACATACTTTTGGTAATGTAGTGTATACAGTGCCTTGCAAAAGTATTCATCGCCCTTGGCGTTTTTCCTATTTTGTTGCATTACAACCTGTAATTGAAATGGATTTTTATTTAGATTTCATGAAATGGACATACACAAAATAGCCAAAATTGGTGAAAAATAACTTGTTTCAAAAAATTCTAAAAAATAAATAACGGAAAAGTGGTGCGTGCATATGTATTCACCCCCTTTGCTATGAAGCCCCTAAATAAGATCTGGTGCAACCAATTACCTTCAGAAGTCACATAATTAGTTAAATAAAGTCCACCTGTGTGTCTCATGATCTCAGTATATATACACCTGTTCTGAAAGGCCCCAGAGTCTGCAACACCACTAAGCAAGGGGCACCTCCAGGCAAGCGGCACCATGAAGATCAAGGAGCTCTCCAAACAGGTCAGGGACAAAGTTGTGGAGAAGTACAGATCAGGGTTGGGTTATAAAAAAATATCTGAAACTTTGAACATCCCGCGGAGCACCATTAAATCCATTATTAAAAAATAGAAAGAATATGGCACCACAACAAACCTGTCAAGAGAGGGCCGCCCACCAAAACTCACGGACCAGGCAAGGAGGGCATTAATCAGAGAGGCAACAAAGAGACCAAAGATAACCCTGAAGGAGCTGCAAAGCTCCACAGCGGAGATTGGAGTATCTGTCCATAGGACCACTTTAAGCCGTACACTCCACAGAGCTGGGCTTTACGGAAGATTGGCCAGAAAAAGCCATTGCTTAAAGAAAAAAATAAGCAAACACATTTACATTTTACATTTAAGTCATTTAGCAGACGCTCTTATCCAGAGCGACTTACAAATTCACGTTTGGTGTTCGCCAAAAGGCATGTGGGAGACTCCCCAAACATATGGAAGAAGGTACTCTGGTCAGATGAGACTAAAATTGAGCTTTTTGGCCATCAAGGAAAACGCTATATCTGTCGCAAACCCAATACTTTTCATCACCCCGAGATGATGTTTTTCATCAGCAGGAACTGGGAAACTGGTCAGAATTGAAGGAATGATGGATGGCGCTAAATACAGGGAAATTCTTGAGGGAAACCTGTTTCAGTCTTCCAGAGATTTGAGACTTGGACGGAGGTTCACCTTCCAGCAGGACAATGACCCTAAGCATACTGCTAAAGCAACACTCGGGTGGTTTAAGGGGAAACATTTAAATGTCTTGGAATGGCCTAGTCAAAGCCCAGACCTCAATCCAATTGAGAATCTGTGGTATGACTTAAAGATTGCTGTACACCAGCGGAACCCATCCAACTTGAAGGAGCTGGAACAGTTTTGCCTTGAAAAATTTACTAAAGTGTTCCCATTATTTTGGCAGTTACCTGTAGCTCTGTAGTATGCTGCCGAGCGCAGGTTTTTCAGCTCTTGTCTTTCGTGTTGGGTAACTTTACAGAAAGGAAAGGCTTATGGTAAGAATTAGCTTCACCGCTTTTCTTCCTTCCTCTCCTGTTGTAGCTAGTGTACCACGGCTAGTTGCTGAGGCTTGGCTAGCTTAGCTGCAAGGCTTAGCTAACCTTGCTAGCTCACCGCAAGGCTAGCTATCCTACCACCTAGCTTTTCTACCTGGAAGGGTAGAATTACTTGCTCGCTCTCTCGTTTAGTTCAACCCACTACCGTGCCGCATTGACTAGACCGACCATCCTAGCTTCACTGCTTATCGGTCAAGAGGCATGCTTTTATTTGTCGCAAGACCAACATAGTGCTAGCCTCCTTTGGCTAACTTTGTGCTAACTAGCTACGCTACTAGCCCAAGTGGCGAATGCTAGCTATGTTTCACTTTGTTCTCGGATTAGCTTTTGGAACCATGGAGCCTGCTAGCTCAGCCAAAAAAGGCTACCGAGCAAGGCCCCAGCCCCTGCCTCAGCACCTGCACACCCGTGCCTATGCGGGGCAACCATATTAGGCAAGGACACGCACTCCCTGTGTGTTGTCTGCCTGGGTCTCGAACACGCAGAAGCAGCTTTCGATGACCCCCAATCATGCATCCATTGTGGTTTTTTTGCTGCTAACATCCTCCACCGGAGAGTGTACAGAGCAGCCCAACATGGTTCGTCTCCCACTCTGCCCTTGAATGGGGAGGCTGCCTCGCAGACCCAGCCCTCATGGGCCGACGTCATGGATGGCTATCCCGAGGACCTGACCCACGTTTCCAGGGCTTGAACCCGGATGACCTCATCATTGATGAAGATGATTGCGAGGGTATGACTGACCTCCAGGCAGGAGAAATAGGACAAGGAGGTAGAGATGCGCAGGTTGACCCATAACCCGCAGTCCCCCCGGTTATATCCGCGGGGCGGGCGGGTATAGGGTCATGAAATATTGTTTGGATAAAGGGTTGGTGGGTGGCGTGTGGGTTGAATAAAAAGAAAACAATGCATTAAAAATTTATGAATATATAATTAATGTGCAATTTATATAGGGTACATTTAGGTTTTTCTTTCATTCTTTCTATCTGGCGTTAGTGCAAATACACAACAATTGCCAAATGCTTTTGGGAACTTGGGCAAAAATAGTTCACGTCAATCCAATAGAGAGGTGAAAATAAATAAAAGGAAGGGCCAGAACAGTAGTCTAATGTTTGGGAAAGGTCCAGCCCATGCGCAGTCCTGCCCTATGGGTCCTCAACAGCTGACGAAGTTCCCGTTCCGTATGCTTACGTTCAACATGCTGTCTCGCTCTATTCGTTGAGGTGACTGGTTCACCTCAGTCAACCTGCAGGACACATATTTTCACATAAGCATTCTGCCAGCACACAGGAGGTTTTTAAGGTTTGCTTTTCAAGGCACAGCCTACAAATACTATCGCTAGCTCCCCGAACGTTCAGCAAGTGTGTAGAGGAAGCCCTCACACCCCTGAGAAACAAGGGGCTGAGAGTCTCCGCCTACATAGACGATTACCTGCTTTGCTCCCCATCCTGGGAGCAAGCGGTATGAGACACAACTTCCCTTGTAACCCACTTCTCCGAGCTAGGATTCAAGATCAATCAGAAAAAGAGCTGTTTGGTACCAACACAGAGAATAGAATACCTAGGCGTAATGCTGGATTCTCTATCTTATCAGACAACACTCTCCGAAGAACGCATCGTGTCGTTCGACAGTGCCTCTCTCTGTTCCACAGGGGGCGCTCGGTCACGTTCTAGATGTGCCTCCGAGTGTTGGGGTTGATGGCATCCACCATCTCAGTAGTACCTCTCGGCCTACTGAGGATGAGAGACTTCCTGCGATGGGTGTTTGCCCAATGTCTGTGTACACGGCGTCACATCAATCGTCAGATAAAGGTGACCTCCGCATGTCTCTCGGCTCTCCTTCGTTGAAAGTGCCCCTCAATCTTCGTTCTTGGCACTCCCCTAGGGGTAGTTGCCACGAGGCGTACTGAACGTAGCAGCGGACTTATTGTCCAGAAGGAATCCTCATAAAGCAGACTGGAGAAACAGATCTGAGCGATACAGTCAAGCATCTGTAGATCTCTTTGCATCGCAACAAACGTAACCCCGGTCCTTGATATTATGAGTGAGATATCTCACCACATTCTCCTACTCGCAAGAGTGTGAGGAAGTTCAGCATGCTCAAGAATGATCAGAGGGCAGGAGAGTGGCTGTTTAGTATGAGGGGAGGGGCTCCCTCATTTGCCACTCGACCAGTCTGTCTCCGACAGACTTGTATAATTGGTTCTTCGAGCTACATTCTGGTGAATCCCACTTGTGAGATATCTCACTCATAATATCAGAGAACCGGGGTTACGCGAGAAACCTTACATTTTGGGAAACAGCTCAGGGCCCGTATCCACAAAGCATCTTCGAAAAGGTCCCATGAATCCTGTTAAAACCTGTTTTAAGAGAACAACAAAGTCTGAGCCATGAGTAATATCCACTTATAAAAGTTTATCTCAGCTGGTAATCACGACTGTTTGAGGTACCGCAAGTTATGGTGATGGCGTCTATTGACATTGTTGCAAATGATGGGGAATAACCAATCGCAAAGAGGCATCGCCAGCTGTGCACGCTTCAAATGTTGCAATGATAAAATGTTTGCTATAATTTTAGCCTGACACGATCACTTATCCTACTCTTAATTCTTGGCTAATATGTTGGCATGCATAACCCTTTTCTTTAAAGCAATTCTGTTGGTTGTTAAAAGTGGAATTTTGATAATTATACCGTTATATCAACACACTCGTCACTCCCGTTTAACAACTCTAAATCGCTTCGGTACAGTTGGCATCAAATCACTTGACGATAATGTTGCATAAAACGATTGAAAGGTCTATCGTTTTCATCAAACACAATCAAAGTTAACATAGGCCTTAGATGCCTTTAATTGCCCAACTTACAGGCATGCCCAATTTAGGCATCTTTTTTAACAATGTGATATTACGCTTAGGGTTGTAAAGTGAGTATATATTACTGGAAACGTTCTAAGTTTACCAGTAAACTACCAGAATTTTGGTATCTTTCAAGGATTTTATATAATATATCACAAGACATCTAGTGGCCCTTTAGGGTACTTCAGATTATCACAGGTGTTTGTAATTACCCCCCGTCAAACTGGTGGCAGTTGTGAAAAAAGTTAATAGTTGGACGAGGTGCAGAGGTAATTTTAAAATAATGGCATTGTTGATTAGATACTTTTTTTTATTAATTACGCTATTTTCTCTTGAACCATATGGTCTATCTACTAGGACATTATGGGCACAGATATAACAAATGTTCACTATATATTAATACATTTTATAAAAGTTATTAAAGTATTAATTACCAAGATTTCGGTAACTTTGGTAAATTATTGGTAGCTTTGCAACACTAAGGGATAACTTGAAATAACATGTTGTAGGTTATTTGGCATATCATGTGAAATCATTTTCAAAAGCGCTAGATACTGTTGCATCTAGGTCTAGATTATTTATGCTCATATAGAAATATCAAAACATTATTTTAACAACTCCAAAGCAACTGCATGTGGCACAGGAACCACTGACTCGCTGCATTTTCCTATTATCAGCAGACCTGCTGGTAACTCTTAAATGGTTATATATTTATTTTGAGGACTCTGAGGAAGGTGAAAGCGCTTTCAGTATCTGCAAAACTAATACTCACGTTTCATACACGTTTTACTTTACAAATACATAACAGCACCCCCACATGTCCACATCAACAACTTATCATTCTGTCCCAGGGAGAATCATTCAAAAGAGACACAATGTTAGTTAGTATCCTTACCTGAGAATGTCTAATCACATAGTTGCATTGAAAACCTCCTTGGAAAAAAACGATCTGTTTCCAATGTTCTCTGTTACCATTGATTAGGATACATACAGTACATTGTTCTCGTCGGATATTGGATGCATTCTAGTTAGTTATGCATTCTAGTTACTGTCCGTTTGCTTCAGCTGTGACATATCGCTGATGAACATTACTCGGGTGACATAAGAATTTAATTAGCAATTGGCTCTTCAAACCTTGCAGTACTAGAGACATATAATGGCAGTGAAAATGTCAAGGAGGGGACTGGAGTGGAGTGTGTGGTTGACTCACTGAGTCCCTTCTCTCCTCCACAGCAGCGGAACAAAGCACAGAACCTAATGGAAGCATCCGCTTACTGGTTAACACTGGCTACTGCTCTCGCCCACACACAGTGGAGGAAGAGGGGGAAATGAGAGAGAAAGAAGGAGGAGGGATGATTATTAAGCACAGTGGTGGTGTGGAGCAGGGTTGGTGATTTGGCAACAGAGATTTAATGAGCAAGCGTACAGCAAAACCACTATGATGCATGGTGCATTCAAACAAGCTGCACTTGTAACAGAACAAGAGGGAGGTGTTTGCACAATGCACACTTGTAATGCTCCTGAAGGTCAAACAATGTGCAAACACCTTTTCTTATCAAAACATTAGATCAATATGCATTGTATTTTATACAATTAGGATTGTGCATGCAATCCTAATTGCACCTCAGACAGGCACACTGCTACCACTAAGTCAGAGAATGCATCCCAAATGGCACCCTATTCCCTTTGTAGTGCAATACTTTTGACCAGGGCCCATATAGGGAATAGGGTGCCATTTGGGACATAGCCAGACAGAATACTAATGACGGCATATAGAAACAGTTCACAACTGTGATTCTGTTCAGTAGTCATTTAATGTGGCACAAACTAGATATTTTCCATGCAAGTCAATTGCTTTAAAAAAAACCAGAATCATTCAATTCATTTCAACCTGAAGTGTTCACAGAATAATATATCAGAGAAAACACCCAGAAAACAGAACAAATGAATGTTATCGTGACCCTAATTCCTAACCTTTAAAACCTACCAGGAACTTTTTAGGAACCAATAACAATTAGCTGGTGACACACATGGGTGGGCGTGGGTGTTAGCGGGGGGGCAGAGGGCTACAGAGCACACAGTGCCAACAGCTGCAGAGAGGCTGGCTGTGATAACTAGTGTGTGTGTGTGTGTGTGTGTGTGTGTGTGTGTGTGTGTGTGTGTGTGTGTGTGTGTGTGTGTGTGTGTGTGAGTGTGAGTGTGAGAGAGAGAGAGAGAGAGAGAGAGAGAGAGAGAGGGGAGGCTGGACGGAGGTCAGGGCACGTTCTAGGAAAGCCCAGGGAAGGAGGGAAGAAAGGAGGGAAAGAAGGAAGAGGAGGTGGGAAAGGGATCTGAGCAGACATACCTAATACAGACCTAGATACCTCTGACGCAACACACAGGCCAGCTCAAACTGGTGCCTGGGGGAAAACAAGGACATGCTTTCTAAAACACAGCAAATGCAATTTCTTACCAGCTGAACGCAGACAAATAACTGAATACATTTCAGGAGTGTCTGTTTCTTTGTGAATATACTGTACGTGCCAGCCATTTAAATCCATTTAAGTTCTGATTTGTTATGTGATTGCCAATAAAGAAAAACTGAGAGAATAACATTATTTAATGCCGCAAAATATTTTGTTATGCATTGGATTTCAATATGCAGTTGCATGACATGTGCATGACCTCCCCTCTGTATTATATAGGTGATACATGATTATAGGTTGATGATTATGTATGATTATGAAACCTTCACATGTGAATAACTTTAAAAACAAAGGACAAAAACAGAACAGAACAGGATATCTAGCACCGTTATGAAAGCATATTGTTGGCTGTGTGATTGAGTGTCAATGTTCAGCCAAGTGCCCTACTGTATGTAGCTAAAAAGTCTGTGTGAGTGTGTGTGTGTGTGTGTGTTTGTTTAACTATCGTTGTGGGTACCAGAAGTCCTCACAAGGATAGTAGAACAAGGAACATTCGTACAAGTGGGGACATTTTGCCGGTCCCCACAAGGAAAAATTATATTTTAGGCTTAGGGGTTAGGTTTTGGGTTAGGGTTACAATTAGGGTTATGGTTAGAATTAAGGTTAGCGTTAGGGGTTACGGTTAGGTTTAGGGTTAGGGTTACGTATAGTTTTAGGATTAAGGTTAGGCTTAGGGTTAAGGTTAGGGTTAGGTTAAGGGTTAGATTTAGATTTTGGGTTTGTGGTTAGGGAAAATAGGATTTTGGATGGGAATCAATTCTTTGGTCCCCACAATGATAGCAATACAAAACTGTGTGTGTGTGTGTATGAGAGAGAGAGAGAGAGAGAGCGAGAGAGAGAGAGAGAGAGAGAGCGAGAGAGAGGATCGTAGTGACAAACCACATTCACTCCACTCTGCTGCGACACTGTCAGTTGAAGTGTGCGACCCAGAGACCGGTGCAACCATATAAGGAGAGAGGAGAAAACTAGACCAGGAAGTGGGAAGTCCTGCTTGTCTGGAGCCACGTGGTTTCCAGTATTCTGATGCGGTCACTGACATACATGGGTCGAACACACACACACACACACACACACACACACACACACACACACACACACACAGCAAATAACTGCATTTGAACACCAAACATAGCTTTAGACTGCCAATAAAAACTTCGCACAAAAGTAAATTGCAAGACCAAGACAGTGGGGAAGTGAGGTAAGCCAGGTGGTGGTGTTTCCTGCCCTCAACCTTGGACAACCGTTTGGGCAATCATTTAGGTTAATTAGTGCATTTCCAATAAGGACACTAAGCACTGTGTTGCAATCTTAACTGTTCTGCTATGATGTACAATGTCCGCAATAATTGTAACGCTCACACCATGACGTGTGTGAGTGTGCCTGTCTGTCTGGCAGTCTGTCTGTGCATACTGTATGTGCGTGGCTGTGTGCACATGTACACAGACAAATATGTATACAGAGCCAGACACATACTGTAGGCCTGGCTTGGTCTGTCCGTGGTCTGGCTGGAACATAACAGGGGGCCAGCGTGGCTGGGCTGTGCTCTATAGACCCCTTGTGCATACAGAGATGACACAGACCAGTCAAGGCAGCCACTGACGTCTCCAACCCAGCGTCAACGCACCACAGCAGGGCACCCAGCCACCCCGCCTGGCCCTGCTACAGCACTGACTCCATGCAGCAGACCTTGAGACGGACATACATTACAGTACAGTACAGTACTAGATGCCCCAGGGTCTACTAACTATAATAAGACACTAACAGTTCAGTATCTCTTCCTTGTCTACTGTCTTAGTATTTTCACAAGGGCTATAGTGCTGGCTGTCATTCTTTCAGACGCAGCCCTTTATCCAGGCTTAGGCATAGTTCTAATCGCAACAATTCAGGAAATGTATTTAGACTGAATACAACATGGGGGGTGAATTGGGGTTCATTATCTGTATTTTGAAAGAGGATTTTTTTCAATTGGTGCATTGAATTTGCCATTCATTCATTCTCTGAATTACAGAGTTGAAGTGAATGGAGCATATCCTGTCCTTCAATGGGCATTGCCGATGTGGACGTGATAGGTTCCTAAGGAAAATAGGAAATGTCCGTGCTGCTGAATGTTAAAGTAAAGATGTCAAGAATCAGGATTGTGTATGCCACAGTTTGTTCCTCAGAAGGGAGGCTTGTGTTGTAAGTCAACAAGCTGATAAGATAAGACCTCAGGCCCAGTTCAACCGACTGGCTGCTGGCTGGCTGGTTGGCTACATTTCTGAGGCAGACAGAGCACTCGTATCATGCTGTGAGAATGTAGGCCTACATTTGAATTGATTAAATCAACAAAACTATATTGACACAATTTCATTTACATTCAACTATGCTTCTTTCTTACTCTTTAATTGTATTAAATAGGGCACTTGTCAGTACAGTTTTGTAAGGTGGTATCGGTTCTGCTATGTGTAGGTGTCTATATGTTTAGGCATGGTGTTTGGGGGTTGCTTTGCCAGCATCATTGTAAGTAGACCCGACAGAAAGAGCAACATTGACCTTCAAAAGGTAACCTTTTCTAACTGTAGATAATCCACATCGGTCGACCTCAAGTCGAGTCACAATAGAAAACTTCATGGAATCCCTTTCGCTTTCCTGTCCGGGTGAAATAACATCACATTTGAGATCATATTCAGAGATGAGCCGGCAGGCAAAGCCCACTCACAGCGTCACTCACAGACCGCGCTAGAATCTTCCTCTACGGTGCAGCTGTAGTCAACCACACACACACACACACACACACACACATACACACACACACACACACACACACACACACACACACACACACACACAGTGTCTCTTTCTCTATATCTTTTGCTCTCTCTCGTTCTCCTACACGCAAGGTGCCCACTGGGGGCTGTATCACTTTTGAAATTTATAGACACCCCCTTCACACTCCCACCCCCTCCGATTGTTCTGTTTGACGTACACAGGCGTGCTGGGGTGTGAGGATAACACACACAGGCACACACAACACAGGCTATGGCTAATACCATTGTATTATCAATGTTGAAATCATAGTGTGATTCTGCTTGTGTTCTCAGCCATCTGCCAACAATGTCCTGCTACAGGCTCAGTATTTCACTCAGTATAGTGCCGAAATAAAGCAATGAACCATCTTTGGAGCTTTCTACTGTGTACAGTTACTGCTGCACAAGTGATCCCTGCACTAGAACTGAAAAGTAGAAGAAACATTGTATTCATTTATTAACAGCAGCAGAGGTCAACCTAAATAAAGTGTTTTGTACTTATGATATGCACTTGCAACCCTGCACCCAAAGAGAGCATGCTAATCATTTACCAATACAGGAACAATCTATCAGTCCAAATCCAATTCATACCCAGGGATCACAGATGCTAATTAGCTTGACAGCTAAATCTTGTGCAGCGTACAAGTTGTGCACGGTCCAAATAAATGAATAAATACAAATGACTAAAACAAACAAGTCTTAGTTGTCTTCATCTCGTCAATGGCTGACTTAATCAAGCGGCGAACCCAAGACTCTCACTCTGATCGTGTCCTTCTTTGTCGTCGCTCATCATGCTGTCTCTCGTGTCCCTGTCCCTGTCCCTGGCTCTCCGGCGTAACCTGTGTCACCTTCCAACAGGCCAGAGGTTTACAGGTAAACACAACCTGTGCAGCGCTGATATGGATCCTGACTGCACCTGACGGATGGAACTTATATTAATTAAGACACATATAGACATACTGTGTATACTGTATATATAAAACAATATGTCCATACGAACACGCAACAATAAATGAGAAGAAATACACAACTCCACACACATGCACAATAGAGCACCGCCAATGTATACAAGATACTGTACATGACTGCATACAAGAGATCAGGAATTACCGCACAATAAAAACTGTTCTGTACTGGGTTACTGTACTCTACTGTAAAAACGGCAAAAAGCAGTATAGAATAGCCTTAAATTTGACAGTTTACGCACAGAGATAAATAACAGCGTCTCACGATATACATTTTTACTGCCATAAAAGAGGGAACATACCTGTACGTGGATATTTTGGAGCCAGTCCTATTAGCAGGTAATAATAAGGTGTTTTTACAACACAGGGTGACGACAAACACACACACAGTCACATACAAACATGTACGCACACATGTGTCCCGTCCCAATTTATAATCCATTGATTATAATAATTTGGGGGGTGCTTATATTTGTCCTGTTACACACTTGTAATATAAATGTGTTTCTAGCATATCCCAACTCCCCCTGAGACACCCGCAGGGAGTCGGTAATAGCCAGGGTCACCATTATACAGCACCTCTGAAGCAATTGGGGTTAAGTGCCTTGCTCAAGGGCACAGGGACAGATGTATCACCTTGTGGGCTCCGTGATTCAAACCATCGACCTTTCAGTTACTGTCCCAATGCTCTAACCTCGAGGCTCCCTGTGGACAGCTCACGAGAACCGAGGCTAGGGTGACAATGTCAGCCGAATGCCAGTGTAGAAATAGGCCCTCGCATCACTAAGTTGCCGGAGGTGACTTCATACATGGGCTGTAAGGTTCAGTTTCCACAACATACACATTCTATAGGGTGCCACATAATATTGTTAGCAAGGATTCCCCCCTTGGAATGCAACATGAGTGATAAGAGAGGAAAAAACACACACGGTCTCAGCATACAGCAGCTCTTGCCTAACAACAACCACCGGAAGAGAGAGAGGGAAAGCCCAACTGAGGCAGGCTCGGGGCTGGTGTGTGTGTGAGTGTGTGCATGTGTATGTGTATGTGTGTATGTGTGTATGTGTGTGGTCTTTAAATGTGTGATATGATGACAACTCACTTCTACACACAGACACACACACACATATTATGAACGTATTCAAATGCATTGGATAGGCAGTGAGGTTTGTTGCCAGGGTAACAACTCTAAGCTGCCCAGAACACTCCCTCTCTGTTATAGTGGAGGGGTGATCAAAGCCACTAACTGAATTCAAATTGAGGCCATGTCTCCCATTCAAATCCATTACTTTTCCTGGTTCATATGAACCAGTAGACTTACAGTGGGGAAAAAAAATATTTAGTCAACCACCAATTGTGCAAGTTCTCCCACTTAAAAAGATGAGAGAGGCCTGCAATTTTCATCATAGGTACACATCAACTATGACAGACAAATTGAGGAAAAAAAATCCAGAATATCACATTGTAGGATTTTAATGAATTTATTTGCAAATTATGGTAGAAAATAAGTATTTGGTCACCTACAAACAAGCAAGATTTCTGGCTCTCACAGACCTGTATCTTCTTCTTTAAGAGGCTCCTCTGTCCTCCACTCGTTACCTGTATTAATGGCACCTGTTTGAACTTGTTATCAGTATAAAAGACACCTGTCCACAACCTCAAACAGTCACACTCCAAACTCCACTATGTCCAAGACCAAAGAGCTGTCAAAGGACACCAGAAACAAAATTGTAGACCTGCACCAGGCTGGGAAAACTGAATCTGCAATAGGTAAGCAGCTTGGTTTGAAGAAATCAACTGTGGGAGCAATTATTAGGAAATGGAAGACATACAAGACCACTGATAATCTCCCTCGATCTGGGGCTCCATGCAAGATCTCACCCCGTGGGGTCAAAATGATCACAAGAACGGTGAGCAAAAATCCCAGAACCACACGGGGGACCTAGTGAATGACCTGCAGAGAGCTGGGACCAAAGTAACAAAGCCTACCATCAGTAACACACTACGCCGCCAGGGACTCAAATCCTGCAGTGCCAGACGTGTCCCCCTGCTTAAGCCAGTACATGTCCAGCCCCGTCTGAAGTTTGCTAGAGTGCATTTGGATGATCCAGAAGAGGATTGGGAGAATGTCATATGGTCAGATGAAACCAAAATATAACTTTTTGGTAAAAACTCAACTCGTCGTGTTTGGAGGACAAAGAATGCTGAGTTGCATCCAAAGAACACCATACCTACTGTGAAGCATGGGGGTGGAAACATCATGCTTTGGGGCTGTTTTTCTGTAAAGGGACCAGGACGACTGATCCGTGTAAAGGAAAGAATGAATGGGGCCATGTATCGTGAGATTTTGAGTGAAAATGTCACGATCGTCATGGAGAGACCAATGCGCAGCGTTGAAGGTGAACGTATTTATATTTATTGAATGATGATCACACGATCAAAACAACAAAAACGAAACGAGACGTCCCTGGTTACATAAATCAACCAACACGGAACAAGAAACCACAAACACAAAGTGAAAAGACAGACAGTTAAATATGGCTCCCAATCAGAGACAACCAGCTGACACTCGTTGCCTCTGATTGGGAGTCACTCAGGCCAACATAGATAAACCAACATAGAATTACACACCCTGGCTCAACATAACATAGTCCCCAGAGCCAGGGCGTGACAGTACCCCCCCCCAAAGGCGCGGACTCCGACCGCGCCAAACAACCACAACAGGGGAGGGACCGGGTGGGCACTCCGCCTCGGCGGCGGATCCGGCTCCGGACATGACCCAGGCATGGGTTGTGCTGGACTGATGACGCGCACCCCTGGCTTGGTGCGTGGAGGAGGAACGGGCCTTACCAGGCTGACGACGCACACCGTAGGCTTGGTGCGGGGAGCTTGGATGGGCCGGACTGGGCTGGCGACGCGCACCACAGACTTGGTGCGGAGAGCAGGAACGGCCGGACAGGGCTGACGAAACGCACCACAGACTTGGTGCGGGGAGCAGGAATGGGCCGGACTGGGCTGGCGACGCGCACCACAGACTTGGTGCGGAGAGCAGGAACGGGCCGGACAGGGCTGACGAAACGCACCACAGACTTGGTGCGGGGAGCAGGAATGGGCCGAACTGGGCTGGCGACGCGCACCATAGACTTGGTGCGGGGAGCAGGAATGAGCCGGACCGGGCTGACGACGCGCACCACTGACTTGGTGCGGGGAGCTTGGATGGGCCGGACTGGGCTGGCGACGCGCACCACAGACTTGGTGGGAGTGGCAGGAACAGGCCGGACCGTACTGGGAACACACACCACTGGCCCTACGTGGGGATCAGGAACAGGCCGGACCGGACTGGCAACACACGCCAGTACCTCTCGCCGTGCCTCTACAACCTCCTTCCCCCTGGTGACCAGTGACTCCCGTAACCTGGCGGCCTCCTCTGCCAACCCGCTGAACCGCTCTATCGCGGCCTCCTGCAGCCCCGACGTCGTGAGCCCCCCCCTAAAAAATTTCTGGGGGTCTCTCCTCCCCGTGGGCCAGGCCTCCATCGTTCTCGTCAGACTCTCACCCCACTGCTCCAAAGTCCAACCTCTCTCCTCTTCTCTTGGCTTGGCCCAGTCGAGACTCCTACTCCACTGCTCCCAAGTCCACCCTCTCTGCTCCTCACTAGGCTTGACCCAGTCGAGGTTGCCACGGAGATCTGCCAGCGATGGCTCCTGGACACGCTGCTTGGTCTGGTTTAGGTGGTTTCTTCTGTCACGATCGTCATGGAGAGACCAATGCGCAGCGTTGAAGGTGAACATATTTATATTTATTGAATGATGATCACACGATCAAAACAACAAAAACGAAACGAGACGTCCCTGGTTACATAAATCAACCAACACGGAACAAGAAACCACAAACACAAAGTGAAAAGACAGACAGTTAAATATGGCTCCCAATCAGAGACAACCAGCTGACACTCGTTGCCTCTGATTGGGAGTCACTCAGGCCAACATAGATAAACCAACATAGAATTACACACCCTGGCTCAACATAACATAGTCCCCAGAGCCAGGGCGTGACAGAAAACCTCCTTCCATCAGCAAGGGCATTGAAGATGAAACGTGGCTGGGTCTTTCAGCATGACAATGATCCCAAACACACCGCCCGGGCAACGAAGGAGTGGCTTCGTCAGAAGCATTTCAAGGTCCTGGAGTGGCCTAGCCAGTCTCCAGATCTCAACCCCATAGAAAATCTTTGGAGGGAGTTGAAAGTCTGTGTTGCCCAGCGACAGCCCCAAAACATCACTGCTCTAGAGGAGATCTGCATGGAGGAATGGGCCAAAATACAGTGTGTGAAAACCTTGTGAAGACTTACTGTCATGAGCACTCTCTCTCCCTGGTAGCAACATTAATTGCATTCAATTATCTTCCACTCTGCTCACCTCCCTCTCTCTACTCAGCCTAACTAGCTCCACCTGCCCTGCTCTGCTCTTGTTACCTGGCCAGCTGCACTGCATTTCCCACTCACCATCCTCACCTTGCCTCACTCTGTTCTAATTACTCTGCCAGCTGAACTGCATTTCCCCACTACCTCTCCCAGTATATCAAGCCCTGGTTTTCAGCCAAGCCCTGTCAGATCGTCTTCAAACCCGGACCAGTAACCTGCCTGTCTGCGCTCTGACTCCTGTTTGTGATACCGATCCTTTCTTGACTGCCTCCTTGTTCTACTGCCCCGTCTATCCCAACCTGCCTTCTGGACCTCGACTACTCTCCGATCTTCAGCCCCTCCGGTAACTCGTTTCTGCCTTCTGTCTCTCACCACGATATTTGCCCAGCCCTGATCTGTACTTCTGCCTGCCATTCATATTGCTGTTGTGTGTGTGTGTTCCCCCAGGTCTCCGACCACCAGATGAGCGTGCCCAGACGTTTCACCACCCTCAGCCCGATACGCCGCTCCATCACTGGGGAACACACACACTAAGCACTTGGACTGGACACCCCCGGACATTTGGTGACCCCCGGAGCACAGGTACCCACAGGAGGACCCTGAAAGACCCCTGACACCCCTGGGACTCCTCTTCCCGCCTGTAACCTTGAATAAAGAACTCTGAATTTGAACTTGCGCTCTTGGGTCCTCTTCTGTTCGTGACAGAACGATCTGACCATCATGGACCCAGCGCACTCCCTGACCACGATGGAGGAAGAGCCAGAGAGGACTGCCCTACAGCGACTGGAACGCTCTGAGGGAGACATAAATCGGATGGCTGGCGACATCGCTTCCCTTCTCCAGCTATTCAACCAGCAGCAACAACAGTTCCAACTGCAGCAACAACAGCTAGCCCAAGCCCTGCAACTACTCTCAAGCCCGGCTACTCCACCTGCACCCCCCCTGGTCCTTTTGTTCCTGTACCACCGATACTCCTTCATCCCTCCGCTGGAGGTCCCAATGCTGCAGGCCCGGCAGTGCTGCCACCAGATCCCCACGCTCCTGAACCAAGGATTGGGAACCCGGAACGTTTTGATGGCAACCAGAAGCAAGTAAGACCATTCTTGAGCAGCTGCCGAATCCAGTTTGCACTACAGCCCAGGACTTTCTCAACAGAGGGAGCCAAGGTGGGGTATGTCATCACACATCTCACCGGTCGAGCTCGGTTGTGGGGAACGGCGGAATTCGACCGGCAAACCCCAGCCTGTGCCTCCTTCAGTGCCTTTGAGGAGGAGATGTTAAAGGTCTTTGACCTAGGCTCGCCAACAGCCGAAGCGTCACAAGCTCTGCTCACCATCCGTCAGGGCAATCGGACAGTGGCAGACTTCTCCATTGACTTTCGTACCCTGGCCAGTCAAAGCTCGTTTAACCCAGAGGCACTGGTGCAAGCCTTCCTCCATAGCCTGGCGGACTATATCAAGGACGAGCTTGTTTCCCATGACCCGCCCTCAACGCTTGATGCCGCCATTGACCTTGCCGTTCGCATTGACCGCCGTATACAGACCCGGGAGGAGGGAGAAGGGCCGTCTCAGTCAACCTGCCATCCGTACTCGGGTCGATACCGCTTCTGTCCAGCCCCTGCCTGTCAAGTCCCATAGCCAACTCAATCAGCCTGAGCCCATGGAGATTGGCCGTGCCTCTCTGACTCCCGAGGAGCGTCGGCGCCGTCTAAGCTCCAACCTTTGCCTCTACTGTGGTGGCGAGAATCACCGTGTCGCTACTTGTCCGGCAAAAGCCGCAGCTCACCAGGTGTAGGGGAGATCCGGGTGAGCTCAACAAGCCTTCAGTCTCCCTCCATCCGAAAGACCCTGCTTCATCTCCGCCTTCAGCTTTCTGACAAGACTCATACTTTGGCCGCCCTTGTGGATTCCGGAGCCGAAGCAAACATCATGGACCCTGAGCTTGCACAGCAACTGGGCGTGAACCATCATCAACTGACACAACCCATTCCTGCACGAGCCCTGGATGGGCATCATCTTGGCACTGTCACTCATATCTCCGCCCCTGTGACAATCCTGCTGTCAGGAAACCACCAGGAGTCCATCCAGTTTCACCTCCTACACTCACCTGGCCAACCACTCATTCTTGGATACCCGTGGCTCCGTCAGCACAACCCCCACATCGACTGGGAGACAGGAACAGTCCGTGAGTGGGGAAGGAGTTGTCACCAGACCTGTTTAAGGGGGGCCACCCTGCCCGTTCACCGGGAAGGATCTAGCGCTACCTCCGACATATCCAATGTTCCGGCCTGTTACCACAGCCTGAAAGAGGTGTTCAACAAATCCAAGGCGACATCTCTACCCCCACACAGACCCTATGACTGCGCGATTGATCTCCTGCCTGGCACAGCACCTCCCAAGGGTCGTCTGTATTCACTGTCAGCCCCGGAAAGAAAGGCCATGGAGGACTACATTAATGACTCTCTTGCCTCCGGGATAATTAGACCGTCGTCTTCCTTCGCAGGAGCGGGATTCTTCTTTGTCGGCAAGAAGGACGGTTCTCTTCGTCCATGCATAGATTACCGGGGTCTGAACGACATCACGGTTAAGAATCGCTACCCACTGCCCTTACTTTCGTCTGCCTTCGAACTGCTGCAGGGAGCCACTGTATTCACTAAGCTGGACCTTCGCAATGCCTACCATCTGGTGCGGATGAGGGAGGGAGACGAATGGAAGACAGCGTTCAACACACCAACCGGCCACTATGAATATCTCGTCATGCCCTTCGGCCTCACCAATGCCCCAGCAGTTTTTCAAGCCCTAGTGAATGATATCCTCAGGGACATGCTAAATACGTTCGTATTTGTGTACCTTGACGATATTTTAATATTCTCAAAGACTCTGTCAGAACACACGCACCACGTCCGGTTGGTCCTGCGCCGCCTGCTGGAGAACTCTCTTTTCGTGAAGGCAGAGAAGTGCGAGTTCCATGCCAAGACCGTTTCATTCCTGGGGTATGTGGTGACCGAGGGCAGCATTCAGATGGATCTCACGAAGGTGTCGGCTGTCACTTCCTGGCCAGTTCCTGAGTCTCGGAAGAAGTTGCAACAGTTCCTGGGCTTTGCCAACTTTTATAGGAGATTCATCAGAAACTATAGCACAGTGGCTGCACCCTCACGGCGCTAACCAGCACTAAACAACCGTACCAATGGACATCAGCTGCTGATAAGGCCTTCAATATCCTCAAGACATGTTTCACTTCTGCTCCCATCCTCCAGATGCCAGATGCAGCAAGGCAGTTTGTGGTGGAGGTAGATGCTTCGGACGTGGGAGTGGGTGCAGTGCTTTCTCAAAGAGCAGCTGAGGATGGCAAGATGCACCCCTGTGCCTTCTACTCCCGTCGGCTAACCCCTGCCGAATGCAACTACGACATTGGGAACCGCGAGCTGTTGGCTGTCAAGCTCGCCCTTGAAGAATGGCGGCACTGGTTAGAGGGGTCAAAGGAACCATTCGTAGTGTGGACAGACCACAAGAACCTGGAGTATATCCAAACAGCCAGGAGGCTGAACTCCCGTCAACAGCGGTGGTCTCTGTTCTTACGCGCTTCAATTTCACGCTCTCCTACCGCCCGGGATCTCGCAACATCAAACCTGATGCTCTTTCCCGGATGTTTCAGAAGGACGAGACCACCGCCATGACAGCTCCCATTCTTCCCAGCCACTTGGTCGTAGCGGCCCTCACCTGGGAGATCGAGAAGCAGGTCATGGAGGCTCTTCGGGACCAGCCAGGTCCAAGCACCAGCGCCCCCAACCGTCTGTTTGTTCCAGCAAATCTCAGGTCACCTGTGATTCAGTGGGGGCACGAATCCCGTCTGGCCTGTCATCCCGGCATCACTCGCACCCTTCATCTGGTCCGCCAGCGGTTCTGGTGGCGGGGATGAGACGGGATGTCCGAGAATTCATCCGAGCTTGTCCCACTTGTAACCGAAACAAGACTCCCAACCAGCCTCCTGCTGGGTTGCTGCAACCCCTACTCATACCCAAGAGGCCCTGGTCCCACGTTTCACTGGACTTTGTTACGGGCCTTCCGCCCTCTGACGGACACACAGTCATCCTTACCATTGTTGACCGCTTTAGTAAGATGACCCACTTCGTGCCCCCTTCCCAAACTACCCTCTGCTAAAGAGACCTCCCAGGTGGTCCTGGAACATGTGTTTCGTATCCATGGCCTACCCCAGGATATAGTGTCAGACCGGGGCCCGCAATTCTCAGCAACCTTTTGGAAGGAGTTCTGTCATCTCCTTGGGGCCACCGCCAGCCTATCGTCTGGATTCCACCCGCAGTCAAACGGCCAGACTGAACGCATGAACCAGGAGCTGGAGAAGGCACTGAGGTGTGTGGCTTCCCAAAATCCCCGGGCCTGGGCTCAACACCTGCTCTGGGTGGAATATGCCCATAATTCACTCACCAGTTCCTCCACCGGGCTCTCCCCCTTTCAGTGTGTCTACGGGTATCAACCTCCACTGTTTGCCAGCCAGGAGGCGGATGCCACCTGTCCGTCTGCTCTTGCGTATGCCCGCCGCTGCCGCCGCACTTGGGCCCAGGCTCGCACTGTGCTCCTGAAGTCTGGAACCAGCTACGCCGTCGGTGCCAACCGACGGAGGACCCCAGCACCTACTTACCGGGTTGGTCAGAAGGTCTGGCTGTCTGCCCGGGATCTGCCGCTGCGGGTTGTATCACGAAAGCTGGCCCCTCGCTTCATTGGTCCTTTTCCTGTGCAGAAAGTCATCAGTCCAACGGCGGTCCGACTTCAGTTGCCCGCTTCCATGCGGGTCCACCCCACCTTCCACGTCTCCCAAGGTCAAGCCGGTCCATGAAAGTCCCCTGGTCCCTGCAGCTCCGGCGCCACCTCCTCCGCGCCTCGTAGATGGCGGTCCTGTCTTCACCGTCCGGCGGCTGCTCCGCTCTAGGCGAAGGGGTAGGGGTCTCCAGTACCTCGTTGATTGGGAGGGATATGGTCCAGAGGAGAGGACCTGGATCCCGGCCAGGAGGATAGTGGACCGGACCCTTATCACTGACTTCCACCGACTACATCCTGATCAGCCTGCAATCCGTAGGGGGCCGTCCAAGAGGGGTTCCTAGCCGTCCGGCCCGCCCTGCTCCTGTCTCAGTGCCTGTCCTGTCTCCCGACCGTGACCCTCCAGCTCCTTCTGAGGATGAGGAGATTCACTCGGACCGCTCGGAGGAGTTCTGACCCGCCGCCTGCTCCCCTCCACCCTCCCGGCATGATGTTGTTCTTGGGACTTCTGGGGCCGTCCCTTGGAGGGGGGGTCCTGTCATGAGCACTCTCTCTCCCTGGTAGCAACATTAATTGCATTCAATTATCTTCCACTCTGCTCACCTCCCTCTCTCTACTCAGCCTAACTAGCTCCACCTGCCCTGCTCTGCTCTTGTTACCTGGCCAGCTGCACTGCATTTCCCACTCACCATCCTCACCTTGCCTCACTCTGTTCTAATTACTCTGCCAGCTGAACTGCATTTCCCCACTACCTCTCCCAGTATATCAAGCCCTGGTTTTCAGCCAAGCCCTGTCAGATCGTCTTCAAACCCGGACCAGTAACCTGCCTGTCTGCGCTCTGACTCCTGTTTGTGATACCGATCCTTTCTTGACTGCCTCCTTGTTCTACTGCCCCGTCTATCCCAACCTGCCTTCTGGACCTCGACTACTCTCCGATCTTCAGCCCCTCCGGTAACTCGTTTCTGCCTTCTGTCTCTCACCACGATATTTGCCCAGCCCTGATCTGTACTTCTGCCTGCCATTCATATTGCTGTTGTGTGTGTGTGTTCCCCCAGGTCTCCGACCACCAGATGAGCGTGCCCAGACGTTTCACCACCCTCAGCCCGATACGCCGCTCCATCACTGGGGAACACACACACTAAGCACTTGGACTGGACACCCCCGGACATTTGGTGACCCCCGGAGCACAGGTACCCACAGGAGGACCCTGAAAGACCCCTGACACCCCTGGGACTCCTCTTCCCGCCTGTAACCTTGAATAAAGAACTCTGAATTTGAACTTGCGCTCTTGGGTCCTCTTCTGTTCGTGACACTTACAGGAAACGTTTGACCTGTGTCATTGCGAACAAAGGGTATATAACAAAGTATTGAGAAACTTTTGTTATTGACCAAATACTTATTTTCCACCATAATTTGAAAATAAATTCATTAAAAATCCTACAATGTGATTTTCTGGATTTTCTTTTCTCATTTTGTCTGTCATATTTGACGTGTACCTATGATGAAAATTACACGCCTCTCTCATCTTTTTAAGTAGGAGAACTTGCACAATTGGTGGCTGACTAAATACTTTTTTTCCCCACTGTATAGGTTAACACTGGCTGCACATCCATACTGACCCCAGGGGCCTAGCAGGTCACAGAAGTCAATGGTAATTTGAACTGACTGTAGGAGTAGGAGACATGCATGGCCTGGAGATACTTGGCATCCTCACTCTCTTGAACTATTTTTCTACCATTCTCTCATTTTTTTTCTCTCCCCTGCTTTCTGTATCTCCCTCTCCATCTTACTCAATCTGTATCTCTCGCTGCCCCAGGTGTCACTCTCTCTCTCTCTCTCTCTCTCTCTTTCACACAAACACACACCGCCCACCTCCTCTTCTCTGACTATGGCAGTGAGTGGATGATGATGTCAGCAGCTCCGACCCAAAGACATTTACATTTTAGTCATTTAGCAGACGCTCTTATCCAGAGCGACTTACAGTTAGTGAATGCATACATGTTTTTTTGTTTGTTTTGTTTTTTGTTTTTTTTTCATACTGGCCCCCCGTGGGAAACGAACCCACATCCCTGCCGGCCAAACCCTCCCCTACCTTGGACGACGCTTGACCAATTGTGCGCCGCCCATGAGTCTCCCGGTCACGGCCGGCTGCGACAGAGTCTGGACTCGAACCAGGATCTCTAGTGGCACAGCTAGCACTGCGATGCAGTGCCTTAGACCACTGCGCCACTGCGCCACCACGACCCTCTCTGATGTCATCAATATTTGACAGATGCGTTATCTGCAACCTCATGTATAGACACACACATGCAACTTTAATGGACACACAGGCACCCATGTATACACATACACTCCCTCTCTGTCCAGCACACGTGCCAGCCACCATCAGTACTGTGTTACCTTGGGGAGCGGGGAGGTAGCCTAACTGCTTTAATACAACAAACTCAATAACACTGTGCTGACATTGTCAAATGAGTATGCGGCAGCATTTTGTGTGATGCTCTTGACACCATGAAACTGGTATAAATGTGAGTTTTATGAAACAGTCTCATTTTAGTTGCATTTTCAGAGAAACCATTTCAATTGATATGGTTCATGGGAAATGCCACTAGCGCATTCTTTTTTTTAACGGACTGGTAGAATTGAATTAGGCATAACAGGAAACATCAATCTATTGATACACTGTTCAGAATTTCATTGTAAATAGCATTTATGATAAAACATTTGCCCAACATGAAAAAGTGCCATCTGAAACCAGATAATATCAGTTCATATGTGGAAGGAACAGTGTCCTACAACACAATAATACTATGGTTCCCTTCTGGTCAGCTGGGACCTTTAAGGCTTTCTCTTCGCTGAATCACTGTGCACTCGAGTCTGAAAAGACGTCAGCGGCTGCGAGTAAATTCCTATCGGCAAAATTGTGGCCCTGAATCACCGATAGTACAACTGTATTGGAGCGAGGAGCGATGAATCTATTATCCCCCACATTGTGGGCACGAAGTGATTCAACAGCAATAGAACAGACACAGTGGACATTTGAGTGTGTCTTCAGGCTTGAGAGGAGGCACTGAAGAAGTGATATTGACTTGTAATGATCTGAGGGAGGGGACTGTATTGACAGGGGTTAATAATAGAAGTTGAGCACTTAAGATGGGGAGGGAGGGAGGGAGAAAGAGGAAGGGAAACTGAAAGAGAAAGGGAGGGATTCTGTGGAGGGAAAAGATTGAATTGGTGGGAAGGGAGAGAGAGAGGGAGATAGAGAGAGGGAGAGGGAGAGAGAGACTGAGACAAATTGGTAGTTACCCTTTAACAACAATATTCTTCAAGAGGTACTTGGAGACCACTCATATTTACCACTGTAAAACATATTTACCACTGCATTTTAAACAAATAGGAGATTGGTGAAATTAGCATTATTCAGAGACCCCCCCCAAAGTTTGACTTTTGTTGCATTTAGGGGAGATAATGTCTCATTCAGGGGAGCTGAGACCCCCTGGCTCCCCCGTAATTCGCACCATTGTCTGAAGACTCAACACTTTCTCTGCACACTTTGAGTTGAGTTTAATTTTATATTTTGAGTTGAGATTGTTCATTTCCTATAAATTGATCCTTTCATATAGCCCTCAAATTTCCAAAATATGTTTTTATATAAACGAGGCTCTCATTGATTCATTGCACACAGAGAAAAACCGAACTTCTATACACTTTCTGTTTCTGTCAGACCAAGACAGTGTGATTTCCAGCCAACAGACCACGGAAATCCCCTCAGACTCAAGGTGCAAGGTGTTTATTTGAAAAGAAGGGCGAGTAGAACTGGACAGATGTTTATCTCCATGGATTGAGTCAAAAAGGGAGAGTTACTTAAAGTCCCCATGCCATTTACTGGAATACCCCCTCCCCCCAAAATAATATATTCAAAACACTGTAAATGAATCCTAGAAAACAACAATAATCTGCTTGAGGTTGTTGCATCACAATGCACTGTACACATTTCTCAAGATTTTTCATACTATAAGCCTACACTTTGACATAGAGGAAAAAACAAAATGCATTTGAAAATATTAAAATGACCCTGTTTGGCGCAAAGGGAACTGCAATTTAGGACTTACAAAAGCACATGTGCTATGCAAAATGGCTCAACGTGACCTAACGTCTATCTAAATGATGATGCAGATTCCGGTTTGGCTTATAGAGATTGTATTCATTAAATTATCCAATCACAAGAGGCTTTGGAGTGCTCTTCAAAACGGAGTACAGTGAGCAGGATGACAACATTAACAAACTGAAGGAGCGGTTTGATTTAAGCTCCATCAAACACCTTACAGTGGGTGATTGCATCAGTCCAAGCCTGTCAACAAGGTGCAGTACTTGATGAGAAATGCTTCAGTTGCTTGCATTGCCCAGCAATTACAGTATCTATGTGCCTTACGCTAGGCCTCCTACCCTTCCAACTCAGTGATAAACTCAGTGATTGAAGAAGATAGCAGAAAAGACATGATTGAAGAAATTAATCATTTGATGGCCTTTTTATTTGACCAAAGCAGACTGAAAAAGGTCAGGGCTACAAGAACGACCATGAGATGATGATTGATAGGTGCGAAAACAGAGCAAGGGACTTCTGTTGTGTGGTAATAATCTCTTTAAGATGTTATCACTAGAGTAGCAGTTAGCATTAGTAAAGGACTAGAACAGGCTAGTTTTACGGGTCGGCCAACGGCCAGGAGGCTAAAGGTTATAGGTTAGGTGGACCAGTAGCCAGAAGGTTACTGGTTCAAGCCCCGGACATTACAATGGGAACTGGTCATCCTATTAACACACACACTCCATGACTTCTGCAACTGGACTATTATTGCACAATCTATTGCAAAATTTGCCGGCACATTGTGTAAATATCCTACTTCAATTCGTTTAAGTGCCTTCTTCTATTGTATTTTTGCTACATTTTTATTCTATTTTTATTCATTGAGCTTTTATTTTTTAGTGCTCTTTTATTCACTTAAAGTGATGCTCCATAACTTTTTTATAATTTCAGCCAGTAGTTTTGAAAGTGGTGCTCGAGAGTTTGTGTTTACTCCTCGTTTTGTGTGTACTACGTCATCCAATTCGTATATGTTACGTCATTTTTTGGGGGGGTGCACTTTGTATGATACGTTACGAATCCAATTAGTACAACATGTAACACATTTGTTGTGCTTAAGATCTCGGACTGCATCTTTAATTACTTTTCTATTGTTGTTGCAGTGTCCAGAGGTGAACCTGCAAGTAAGCATTTTGTTGCACTGCATACTTTTATGTGTATATGAATAATAAACTAACTTTAACTTTAACTAGAGGGCTGTTTGTTTATGATTTCAGGTACAATCCACTGCTGTGCCACTGTGCCCTTGAGAAAGGCACTTAACCCCACAGCTAGGGTGGTGCAAGAAGCAAAACCCTGCCTCATTCCACACACACTCGATCCAAACTGACTGTGTCAAGTTGTATGAATCAAAAATGCATTCATTGTAAGATTTGAATGCCTCAGCAAAATAGGAAGACTGCATACTGCAGAATATACACCAAAGTGTCTTTATTCTAAACAATATTCTAACCTTTAGCTCTTCATCAGGATCAGAACCTTGTTAGAATAAACACACTTGGAAGTATATATTGCTGATGTGCATAATGTTCTTAAGAGTTAAATGTCTAACAGACATGGATGGAGAGTTAGGAGTGCAGTGGCCAAAACCAGCACACAAAAAAGATCAAAAGGGATCGTGCCATCTTGGCCTTGCTCTATGGAATTGGCAACTGTGGGTAGGTATTGACTCATTGTTCCAGCGGGAGACCTTTAAACTGGGCATGCAATCCATACTGGCTAGTGTTGTTGGCTACAGTAGGGTTGTATGACACAGTTCACTCCTCCTCTCCTCCCCCTCTCTCCCCTATACAGTTGCTCTACCCCTCCGCTCTTTTTCACCCTGGCTCTCTGCAAAGAGCACATGAGTCACACTGCCTGCCCCTGAGATGGGTGTCCTCCTTTATACATCATCACTGACTGAACACTTGAGTGTTTACACACACACACACCACACACACACTCATTCACACACCACACACACTCTCTACCTCATTCCGCCCCCTCGCAATCCCCTTTCACCCTCTCCTGCCATTTCTCTCTCTGGTACCTTGCCCTTTCACTCCACATTATTCTCTCTATCCTTCCTCTCCCCGCTCTCTTTTTCCTCGACCCACACTTCTCTCCCTTTCTTTTTTTCATGCTCTTTGAATGCCAGACGTGCAGTCCAGTGAGACTTCGTTCTCATCAAGGTTATTGATGGTTTACTGTGTGCGTTTTATTCCCCTTAAACACCAGCTTCAGTTGTGACTAAGAGCAATAATCTGTAGCCTATGCTGTAACTTAACCTGTTTCTGTTTCTACTCTGTGCACTAGGACCTAAGTGTCATTTCTACTCATACTGTGCATTAATTGTATTCTGTACACACATCCAGATGCTCAGCTCGTTTGTGTGGTGACTTTTTGGGGATGGGAGAGGTTCTCTGAATATTAATTTGTACGGCTGTGGACAGGTCAAGGTTATCGGGACAGTATTAGCCCAGTCTTAAATCATTGAATAACAAAATGAGGCTGTAATGATGAGAGCATACAACTATTGAGTATAAAAGTGTGCTGTTTTCTGTCGATTTAGACAGCTTGTGTCATAAGGCAGGTTTGACGAATTTGCATACAGGGAGGGACCAGGGAATCTGGTCACAATGCAGACGCAGTGGGCGGATAAGAGACACATTTTATAACCATGTGTACACGCAACAAATCTCGATCACATACTGATCGGATCATCTTGATCGGATGACGACAACCACATGTTAATGCCAGGTGTAACCACGGCTTCTGAAGCTTCTACTCCAAAGGTGAGGAAGTGAGGAAGTGATAGGTGACCTGTTACCTTTGAACTCCTGTAAATGGATGATGATTCAAGTGGAGAATTATCGCACCAAAACACTACCTTGTCCTATAGCTAATAGATGTCTTCTTCATTCAAGTGCATTTCAGAGAACCATGTCAATCTAGTCTTATGAATAATGATGAAAATAGTAATGGCAAAGGGAAACTGGGGGACACTAAATTGCTTTGAAAAGAGCAAAATATGTCAAACCAAACAGTGTCTGTGGTGTATCATAGCTACTTTAAGGAACATAACTTAATCATGAATAAGGAAGAGAGAGTACAATTGTATTTCTTAGCGGTATAAATAAGACAGGGAAACACAAGTTAATTTTATTAATTATTCACTGCACTTACAGAAAATAAGTAAGTGGTTGAGTTTATACGTTTCTAATTATCATTACAAAATTAGCATCACCATTCAATTGGGCACTCCGTACCACCACACAAAACAAGTCTCTCAGAAGATATCATAAGGTTTTTCATCAGAAGAGTCTGCAACTCCCATCAAGACAGACCAGCGTTTCTCACACTTTTAGAAGTTTATTCACAATCACTTAGTCTAAGGGAATTTCACACCTCTGCCCTGGAACAGGCCAATACACCCGTTCACACACCACCCTTCTAATCTCCTTCTCCCTGAGCCCCTACTCTGACCTCTCTGGCACCTCCCACCAGCTGCCCAGGTGTAAACATTTTGCACCTCATCCCTCGCTGAAGAATTTACCAGGGGAGACATGACTTGTTACTCTGCCTGGGAAAACCCAACTGTAGTTTAACTGAACTTACAAAGGCAAAACACTATTGTCTGAAACAACAACTTGACAACAACTTGAAAGAAAAGTGACTTTAACTGAAATAATCTAAATGCCTCATTACATTTTGTATGTTAGGCATTTAGCATTAGCTCTTGTGCAGCGGTCATTTAGCTTGTATGAAAACAGGTCTGCTATTAATGCATTGGCTAAATACAGCAAACAATAATAAAAAAAAAGTAGAATGGTTCTAGATGCACAAGTGACTAACACAGGAAGTAAATTCAACATTAGGCATCCATGTTTGTCTCCCCGGCCGGGGCGTATATGTGGATTAGCTTGGAGGAAACAACTAGCTAATTAGCATTAGCACTAATTAGTATTTGCATTAATATTCTCATTAGGTGATGATACATAGATGACTCTGACACCCATTTACATTTACATTTTAGTCATTTAGCAGATGCTCTTATCCACTAAGGTTAAAGACAATAGAAATCCAATAGAGCCTTGAGGACGGTACGCTAGCCATGCTACAAGGCCCAGGTGTTAGCTAACATGCCGTTTGCACTGGAAAAGTGTGAAGAGAAGTGAGGAAAGCAGCCAGACCAGTCATTGCGGGGGGTTGTTGTGTTTTGAAAAATGTATCACTATGTAAAAATACTAAAGCTATGCCGTTAGTATTAACACCTCTTCATTAATTTAAAGGCGTTGACACTGAATAGTACCTCAAAGTCTAATCAAATCAAATGTTATTTGTCAAATGCGCCGAATACAACAAGTGTAGACCTTACAGTGAAATGCTTACTTACAAGACCTAACCAACAATGCAGTTTTAAGAGAAATAAGTGTTAAGTAAACAATAGATAAGTAAAAAATAAAAGCAGTAAAATAACAGTAAAAATAACAGTAGCGAGGCTATATACAGGGGATACCGGTACAGAGTCAAGTTTACATACACCTTAGCCAAATACATACTGCTGTCACAGTCACTAGCCCATTCAAGCTTAACATCCGTATCATTTATCACCCTCCAGGTTCCCTTGGAGAGTTCATCAATAAGCTTGACACCTTGATAAGTTCCTTTCCTGAGGATGCCTCACCCCTCACAGTTCTGGGTGACTTTAACCTCCCTACGTCTGCCTTTGACTAATTTCTCTCTGCCTCCTTCTTTCCACTCCTTTCCTCTTTTGACCTCACCCTCTCACGCTTGACCTCATCTTTACTAGATGCTGTTCTTCTACTAATCTCACTGCAACTCCCCTCCAAGTCTCCGACCACTACTTTGTATCCTTTTCTCTCTCGCTCTCCTCCAACACTACTCACTCTGCCCCTACTCAGATGGTAATGTGCCATCGCAACCTTCGCTCTCTCTCTCCCGCTACTCTCTCCTCTTCCATCCTATCATCTCTTCCCTCTGCTAAATCCTTATCCCTCCGATCTCCTGATTCTGCCTTCTCAACCCTCCTCTCCTCCCTTTCTGCATCTTTTGACTCTCTGTGTCCCCTATCCTCCCGGCCGGCTTGGTCCTCCCCTCATGCTCCGTGGCTTGACGACTCAGTGCGAGCTCACAGAACAAGGATCCGGGCAGCTGAGCGGAAATGGAGGAAAACTAGACTCCCTGCGGACCTGTCATCTTTTCACTCCCTCCTCTCTACAGTCTCTTCCTCTGTTTCTGCTGCTAAAGCCACTTTCTACCACTCTAAATTTCAAGCCTCTGCCTCTAACCCTAGGAAGCTCTTTGCCACCTTCTCCTCCCTGCTGAATCCTCCTCCTCCTCCTCCCCCTCCCTCCTCCCTCTCTGTGGATGACTTCGTCAACCATTTTGAAAAGAAGGTTGACGACATCCGATCCTCATTTATTAAATCAAATGACACCGCTGGTCCTGCTCACACTGCCCTACCCTATGCTTTGACTTCTTTCTCCCCTCTCTCTCCAGATGAAATCTTGTGACTTGTGATGGCCGGCCGCCCAACAACCTGCCCGCTTGACCCTATCCCCTCCTCTCTTCTCCAGACCATTTCAGGAGACCTTCTCCCTTACCTCACCTCGCTCATAAACTCATCCTTGACCGCTGGCTATGTCCCTTCCATCTTCAAGAGAGCAAGAGTTGCACCCCTCCTCAAAAAACCTACACTCGATCCCTCCGATGTCTACAACTACTTTCTTTTCTCTCCAAAACTCTTGAGCGTGCCGTCTCTAGCCAACTCTCCTGCTATCTCTCTCAGAATGACCTTCTTGATCCAAACCAGTCAGGTTTCAAGACTGGTCATTCAACTGAGACTGCTCTTCTCTGTGTCACGGAGGCTCTCCGCACTGCTAAAGCTAACTCTCTCTCCTCTGCTCTTATCCTTCTAGACCTATCTGCTGCCTTTGATACTGTGAACCATCAGATCCTCCTCTCCACCCTCTCCGAGTTGGGCATCTCCGGCGCTGCTCACTCTTGGATTGCGTCCTACCTGACAGGTCGCTCCTACCAGGTGGCGTGGCGAGAATCTGTCTCTGCACCACGTGCTCTCACCACTGGAGTCCCCCAGGGCTCAGTTCTAGGCCCTCTCCTATTCTCTCTATACACCAAGTCACTTGGCTCTGTCATATCCTCACATGGTCTCTCCTATCATTGCTACGCAGACAACACACAATTAATTTTCTCCTTTCCCCCTTCTGATAACCAGGTGGCGAATTGCATCTCTGCATGTCTGGCAGACATATCAGTGTGGTTGTCGGATCACCACCTCAGGCTGAACCTCTGCAAGACGGAGCTGCTCTTCCTCCCTGGGAAGGACTGCCCGCTCCATGATCTCGCATCACGGTTGACGACTCCATTGTGACCTCCTCCCAGAGTGCAAAGAACCTTGGCGTGACCCTGGACAACACCCTGTTGTTCTCCGCTAACATCAAAGCGGTGACCCGATCCTGCAGGTTCATGCTCTACAACATTCGCAGAGTACGACCCTACCTTACACAGAAAGCGGCACAGGTCCTAATCCAGGCACTTGTCATCTCCCGTCTGGATTACTGCAACTCGCTGTTGGCTGGGCTCCCTGCCTGTGCCATTAAACCCTACAACTTATCTAGAACGCTGCAGCCCGTCTGGTTTTCAATCTTCCCAAGTTCTCTCATGTGACCGTGCTCCTCCACACACTCCACTGGCTTCCAGTTGAAGCTTGCATCTGCTACAAAACCATGGTGCTTGCCTACGGAGCTGTGAAGGGAAAGGCACCTCCTTACCTTCAGGCTCTGATCAGACCCTACACCCAAACGAGGGCACTACGTTCATCCACCTCTGGCCTGCTAGCCCCCCTACCTCTACAGAAGCTCAGTCCCCGCTCAGCCCAGTCAAAACTATTCGCTGCTCTGGCACCCCAATGGTGGAACAAGCTCCCTCACGACGCCAGGACAGCGGAGTCACTGACCACCTTCCGGAGACACTTGAAACCCTACCTCTTTAAGGAATACCTGGAATAGTATAAAAGTAATCCTTCTACCCCCCCCCCCACCCAATAAAAAAAAAGGAGAAAAAAAAGTGGTTGTCCTACTGGCTATCATAAGATGAATGCACCAATTTGTATGTCGCTCTGGATAAGAGCGTCTGCTAAATGACGTAAACGTAAACGTACTTTGAAGAATCTAAAATATATTTTGATTTGTTTAACACTTTTTTGGTTACTACATGATTCCATATGTGTTATTTCATAGTTTTGATGTCTTCACTATTATTCTACAATGTAGAAAATAGTAAAAAATAAAGAAAAACCCTTGAATGAGTAGGTGTGTCCAAACTTTTGACTGGTACTGGTACTGTATATATTTGTGTGTGTGTAAGCATTCATCTATGCCAGAAGTGACACAAACAACACCCAAATGACACCATTCTAATCTCCTGAAAATGAGCTACGCAATGACAAAAAATTGAAGTGGCTACATGTATTGCATCGGTTATCAAAGCCATCGTTGGCAAGATCGTTTACTTAATATATAGGGGGCACGTAAGGACTAACGTCGGACTAATACACAGAGAACAGTCAGCTAGTAACATTAAAGAGAAAGATGACTCCTTTCATCGAGAGGTTAGTAGGTGAGCGGCTAAAATGTAATGGTTACACAGATGTCTACAGTGACAGTTAATTAAGCGAATGATTGTGTGATTCTAACTGTTCTATTGATTCGATGTTGCTATGCTAAACAAATCATTGGCATGTAGCTAGCTAGCAGAGATTCAATGATGATGAGAGACAAAAACTTCAATAAATAATGATTTAATAAATATCCAATAGGCCTACATTGGCAACAACTATTATGGTTGGCGAGTTCGAACTAACCAAGCTAGTTGGTGATGTTAATAGTAACATTTCAATTTATGGCACAGGAGTGGTCCTGGCGCTGGTTGGTGACAGCCAGTGCTTTCCTCTTCTTTGCTGGCACGGGAGAGATCGCATTTGTAAAATGATACGTTGTTGCACAGGTCGTAGAGGCAGACGGGTAGGGTTATACAACCCCCAACTGTTGAAAACCAGATAGTAGCATGGGAAAATAATGTGTAGACGCTCTTTTCCCGAAGGAAATTACGTTTATGAATTTCCTGCCTGGGTTGCGGAATTATGACATTAATATGTCATGATATTTTGCAGGAGTTGATGTCCCACAACTCCAGCATTTCAACCAATCAGCATCCAGGATCCAAACAACCTGTTTTATAATGAGTAACAACCTCCAAGTAATATCACATCGATTTCCGGCAGCACGCTCAATTCTTAGCCATTTCGGTTGAATTCCTCACTGATAATGTAAATCAAATCAAATCAAATTGTATTGGCCACATGCGCCGAATACAACAGGTGCAGACATTACAGTGAAATGCTTACTTACAGCCCTTAACCAACAGTGCATTTATTTTTAATAAAAAAGTAGAATAAAACAAAAAAGTGTTGAGAAAAAAAGAGCAGAAGTAAAATAAAATAACAGTAGGGAGGCTATATACAGTGGGGAAAAAAAGTATTTAGTCAGCCACCAATTGTGCAAGTTCTCCCACTTAAAAAGATGAGAGAGGCCTGTAATTTTCATCATAGGTACACGTCAACTATGACAGACAAAATGAGAAAAGAAAATCCAGAAAATCACATTGTAGGATTTTTAATGGATTTATTTGCAAATTATGGTGGAAAATAAGTATTTGGTCAATAACACAAGTTTCTCAATACTTTGTTATATACCCTTTGTTGGCAATGACACAGGTCAAACTTTTTCTGTAAGTCTTCACAAGGTTTTCACACACTGTTGCTGGTATTTTGGCCCATTCCTCCATGCAGATCTCCTCTAGAGCAGTGATGTTTTGGGGCTGTCGCTGGGCAACACAGACTTTCAACTCCCTCCAAAGATTTTCTATGGGGTTGAGATCTGGAGACTGGCTAGGCCACTCCAGGACCTTGAAATGCTTCTTACGAAGCCACTCCTTCATTGACCGGGCCGTGTGTTTGGGATCATTATCATGCTGAAAGACCCAGCCATGTTTCATCTTCAATGCCCTTGCTGATGGAAGGAGGTTTTCACTCAAAATCTCACGATACATGGCCCCATTCATTCTTTCCTTTACACGGATCAGTCGTCCTGGTCCCTTTGCAGAAAAAACAGCCCCAAAGCATGATGTTTCCACCCCCATGCTTCACAGTAGGTATGGTGTTCTTTGGATGCAACTCAGCATTCTTTGTCCTCCAAACACGACGAGTTGAGTTTTTACCAAAAGGTTCTATTTTGGTTTCATCTGATCATATGACATTCTCCCAATCCTCTTCTGAATCATCCAAATGCACTCTAGTAAACTTCAGACGGGCCTGGACATGTACTGGCTTAAGCAGGGGGACACATCTTGCACTGCAGGATTTGAGTCCCTGGCGGCGTAGTGTGTTACTGATGGTAGGCTTTGTTACTTTGGTCCCAGCTCTCTGCAGGTCATTCACCAAGTACCCCCGTGTGGTTCTGGGATTTTTGCTCACCGTTCTTGTGATCATTTTGACCCCACGGGGTGAGATCTTGCGTGGAGCCCCAGATCGAGGGAGATTATCAGTGGTCTTGTATGTCTTCCATTTCCTAATAATTGCTCCCACAGTTGATTTCTTCAAACCAAGCTGCTTACCTATTGCAGATTCAGTCTTCCCAGCCTGGTGCAGGTCTACAATTTTGTTTCTGGTGTCCTTTGACAGCTCTTTGGTCTTGGACATAGTGGAGTTTGGAGTGTGACTGTTTGAGGTTGTGGACAGGTGTCTTTTATACTGATAACAAGTTCAAACAGGTGCCATTAATACAGGTAACGAGTGGAGGACAGAGGAGCCCCTTAAAGAAGAAGTTACAGGTCTGTGAGAGCCAGAAATCTTGCTTGTTTGTAGGTGACCAAATACTTATTTTCCACCATAATTTGGAAATAAATTCATTAAAAATCCTACAATGTGATTTTCTGGATTTTCTTTTCTCATTTTGTCTGTCATAGTTGACGTGTACCTATGATGAAAATTACAGGCCTCTCTCATCTTTTTAAGTGGGAGAACTTGCACAATAGGTGGCTGACTAAATACTTTTTTCCCCCACTGTATACAGTGGGGTACCAGTGCAGAGTCAATGTGCGGGGGCACCGGCTAGTTGAGGTAGTTGAAGTAATATGTACATGTGGGTAGAGTTAAAGTGACTATGCATAAATAATTAACAGAGTAGCAGCAGCGTAAAAAGATGGGGTGGGGGGGGCAGTGCAAATAGTCCGGTTAGCCATGATTAGCTGTTTAGGAGTCTTATGGCTTGGGGGTAGAAGCTGTTGAGAAGTCTTTTGGACCTAGACTTGGCACTCCGGTACCGCTTGCCGTGCGGTAGCAGAGAGAACAGTCAATGACTAGGGTGGCTGGAGTCTTTGACAATTTTGAGGGCCTTCCTCTGACACCGCCTGGTATAGAGGTCCTGGATGGCAGGAAGCTTGGCCCCAGTGATGTAATGGTGTTGATGTGAGCCATGACCAGCCTTTCAAAGCACTTCATGGCTACAGACGTCAGTGCTACGGGTGTAGTTCCCATGTTCATGCAAACAAACAAGGACACTGGAGCCTAATCATAAGGAGATATTGGTAAACAATTTATGCAATAGGTTTACTGAAAACTATCCACAAGGAGGAGCCTAAAGAGAAAGGTAGTATTGATCTACTGTATTTATTTAATTTAGAGGCAGTGATAAATGTTAATGCAATGTTCAGCCATCTTTGAAATATCATTGTGGGGAGATAAACACTTCAACGCTCTCAGGTCCACCACTCTTCTGAAGTCTTTATTTGGTTTGTTTTCTTTTGTAGCTCTTTTGTAAGAACATCTCGTACATAGGGAAACTTGAGGGGCCTTGAACATACATAGATACCCCCTGAGTTTCTGCACATTCCTTGAACCTCGAGTATTAGTCCTCGACACACACCATGTTTGTTCAAATTTGTGAGAAAAGATTTCACAGAAAACAGGATGATAAAAAATAAAGGACTTTCAGAGTTCAAGATGATACATTTAGAATCCTTGTAGATTAAGATATCATTTGGATGCTAACTTTGAAGTGGTCTTTGGGTAACGTAAAAAGTGCCATTTAGAGAATAAGAAGTTCCAAAAATAAGAATCTATATACCGACCACCTCCACCACTAATGGGAGGCCATGAAAGGCCATGCTTTAAATATCAGAGCAAAGCCCCTGGCGACTCCACTGTACAAATACCAGTCTGGTTGGAAACTCTGGAGCCCGCGGGACAGTGATGCACAGACAGCAGTATTATTGGCTAACCCCAAAGACGACAACAGTCAGGCAGGCAGTTGTCAAATGCAGCACTATATTTACTCACACACACAGGCTAGTGGCAAGGCCTCCTGACTTGCAACCATGTTCGCGCCCGGGTGAAGTCCGCTCTGCCAGTTTCCAGCTGCAAGCTTGAACAGTGATCTACAGTATGAATGACAGCGCTGAATGTTTCATGGCACAGTCTTAAACCTTAGGCATTGTAGTGGTAGCTGGACTTTTATCAAACTCTAAACGTTTTGGTGTGAGTTTGACCCTCCCCTCTTTCACTCCTGTTTAATTGGGGCATGGAGCAGGCAGTGCTACACACACACACACACACACACACACACACACACACACACACACACACACACACACACACACACACACACACACACACTCAGGCACAGTTACCTATACCTAGCCCCCTAGTGTGTGTGTTTGCATGTATGTGCACGTGCTTGTACATGTACCCAAGCCACAGAGGAGCGGTAAATATATGTTTGTGTACAGGGGAGAGAGTGAGTGTGTGTGTAAATAAGGACAGAGAACACTATGTTAGCTAATGTGTCATCTGGGAGTGAGGTCAATGCTTGGGGACAAACAGCTCTGTTCCATTGTTGATTGTTGGGGACACGATTGCTGCCAGGAAATTTTTAACAGTTACACAAACATGAAGGAAGTTAACAACACTACTACACTATAATTACCCTTATCCGGGCCACCAAAGTGAATTGAGTGTTGTTAGTAGAGATCAGAAAAAAGTTGAATGAACTGAAACTTGAGGACACAGTGTTTTGTTGTCATGAACAACATCAGGTAGTATGCACACACGCATACTCCCACCCACCCGCACACCCACACACACCACCTGGTCTGCAGGGGAACCATGTTTTCAGCAAGTAAGGTCAGCTCACCCAGAGTTCACCATAGGGGATGGGGGAGGTATGTCCGTCCTGTGGCCAGTCCTGGGAAAGGTACCTGCACCCTGGCTAGAGGGCGTCAAAATCAACCAGCCAGAGGCCCCCCTGCCTCCAGGGAGCAGACCCCTCCGGGTTTCACACCTCCAACTCTGGGTCATGGGAGAGCCAGGGAAACACTACAGACCACCGTGACATCAGGAACTAACCAGGGCCTGCCTGAGAGAAGAAATGAAGTGCACTAATCTGATCTGACCTTATTCAGACAGGAGGGAGCGAGTGGGTGCCAAGGAGGAGCTAACGAAGAAGTGAATGATGGAGGGAACGTAGGAGGAGATGGAAGAAGGAAGGGAGAGGAGAGGAGAGGGGTGCAGGGGGTAATGATGGGAGAAGGGGGTCAGGGCACCCCAGGAGGGGACGGTGGGGGGGTTCAAGTGTGGGAACCAGCACCCCTCAAAGGAGGGGGGTGAAGCTTGACACGGAGGCCTGAGAAGAGACACAGCTTCTTGTTGATCTAGCTGATAGAGGCTATTAAGGCTGGTAGACGGATTTATGAGGAGGCGGGGCTGGACAGGCTTGATTGGGCTTGGCTGGGAAGGACCCCTGGTCTTCTAATCAATCTCAGACAAACAGAGAGAGGTACACGGGAGACACAGCAGGTTCAAGCTACTAGGGGTTTTTCCCAAGCTCACTGATGTAGATTATAGATGTTGAGGGTGTCTCTGGGTGACATTTTCTGTTTGCTTGAATGCTCAAAAAAGAAGGCATTACTCACAATCCTTTCGTCGGGATCGATCATCAAAACTTCTCTTTTTACCATGTCACTGAAATTATGGTGATCATTTACGCAGTAAATAGTGCAGTAAATCGCTGAAGTAAATTGGGCATAAACCATATAGGCAATGTGCACAATGCAATCGTGAAATGCAACATTCCAAACAAATTTTCCCTTCCCTTCTATTTGAAATGTGACGGTTATTTCCACACAGGAAGGTTGAATAAGAGCACATTCTCTTGACATGACATTGGGAACAGTTGCAGTGGATGAGGGTTGACCTCATTAGAAGCTGAGGGCGCTTATAGGTGGCAATAATAAAGCAGTCCGTTGCACCAGTAACTGTTACAGACACGTTCTGCATGCCAAAACTCTTTTCAGTTCCACTTGGCATCGCCATATGCCAGCTAAGTGGTGCCCACGCTTTGGGAGTGCCAGGCGGGCACTGTAAAGGAGAGCTGACCCCTGTGCCATGGCCGTAAGTGGGCAGGAATGCCAGGCGGCGAGATGCGGCGCTCTATGTGCCAAGAGAGAGGGTGGGAAGAAAGTCAAAGATACACACACCCTGGACAGAATGTTCCTATAAAGGCTCAGAGATAGAGCAGCACCTGATACGAGCCTATGAGACTGTGGGTGTGGGTGTGTGTGCGTGCGTGCGTGCGTGCGTGCGTGCGTGTACATGAGAGCATCCATCGAAAGAGGGTCAGAAGTAACTAATGCCCAGCTTGCATATAACTCTAGATCCATGTAAAAATAAAAGCCAATAAATGAGTCCTCGTGGAAATTAGATGCCCCTCTGACAGCTGAGCTTAGGTCAGTTTGGACAGTCTTGGCTGAGAGAGGAAGGTCAGTGGGGGAGGATGGTCTGATTTGAGGTAAGTCTGGACACAAAGCCAGCCTCTTTGTGAAAGACGTTCCCAGAACCACCCAACATTGAACATAGAAAAATGGCTGTCTTCAAAAGGGAGGAGAGTAAGTAAGGGAGTATAATATGTTACGTTTCGTATGGTATGTATTAATTTGTGGATGTCCATCATCCATTTTCGTATGATATAGTACGAATTACCATTCGTACAATATTTTACGAATTGTAATTCATACAATATGTTACAAATTTGCAAAATATATGATATGTTACAAATTCCAATTTGTTGTTGCTAACATTAGCTAGGTGGCTAATGCTAACATTAGCTAGGTGGCAAACGTTAGCTAGGCTAGGGGTTAGGGTTAGGTGTTAAGGTTAGGGTTAGGAGTTGGTTAAAGGGTTAACTAACATGCTAAGCAGTCCGTGATGAGATTTGAACTCGCAACCTTTGGGTTGCTAGACGTTCGCCCTTTGGGTTGCCACACATCGACCCGACCAAACCTTCTGTCGTATGTAACCATACCAAACGTAACAGAGCATTATAGTGTATCGGCTTTACGTTTACTATGTTACGCCTAGTCTATGAGACCAGGCTGGACAGACAGGCATGCACACACACAGTAGGGAAGTTGAGTGAGGAAAGAAACAATGAGGAAAAAAACTACTGGAATTCTTCTCACACTGAAACTCTCTGTGGGTCAGGGAGCAGATTTACTGGTTGACACCGCCCTCTAACCGACAACATAATTTCTCTCTCTCTCTCTCTCTCGCTCTCTCTCTCTCTCTCTCTCTCTCTCCCTTCCTTTTACATCTATCCCGCCATCCCTCTGTCTTGTTCTAAGCTCTCTTTTCCTACCACCACCTCTTGCCCCCCCTTCCCTCTCTCGCTGCCCGCCCAGTCCCAGCAGACCTTGCCCTAGCTGGCAGTGTTACGCCGCTCTGGACTTCCCGCGCCTTTCCCGCTCCTGCCGCTCTAGTCTAGTTTCAGGTTTCCTGTCAGTCTCTAACCACTCACGTGGTTGGCCGCGCCGGCCGAACGGACGTTTGGAACGAGACTGGAATGAATGACGGGAGGGGAGAGGATTAGTGGAGCCAAGAGGCTATACGTCTCCACCGCTAATATAATTATCAGGAAGGCCACGCTTGTTAAAGTTCAAGGCCACGCCTGAGAAAGAACGAAACAAGTAAAGCCTGCCTGACAGAAGTGATCAGATCCAATACAGGAGTCACATACCACAAGACCTTAGTCTTCTGCTCAGGGGAATGCTATCCGGCATCATCAAAGAGAGATTTCACTTGCTATGACATGGGAAACACCCCGCATTGTCAAATCTGCACTCTTCTTGTCACAAGACCAGAAAAACATTCACATTTTCAATGAAATGCTATGCAGTGTAAATACATTTGCCTCTAGCTATTTTTCTCCAGCCAGGGTTGATTTTTGACTGCTATTTCCAGTAATCTCTCTCTACCTCCTGTCCCCCAAATCTGACCACTGCATCAGCACTTTTATCTAGCCTACTACAGTACTAGTCTGGCTAGCTACCATCCATTCTTTCCTGAAATATTTAACTTACAACTATTTCAGTCCAATGCATTAGCCATTCTTTGGACAGGACGAGGTCGCATTCCATTCTCATTAGACAATTCACACAGCTCAATACAAGTTGGCTTGCAGCTGAACAAGACAATGCAGTCTTTTTTTAAGGTGACTGACTGTCTTTGTCTTTCGAACATCATTCCAACAACATTACTCTGTGTCAGCGACATCATGTCACATGTTGCTAATAGCACAGGGTAAATGTCTTTGCTTCCTTGGTATGCCAGGTCAGATGAGCAGGGAATGCTGGTAATGTGTTTTAGTTCCGGAAAGCTTTGTTTCACTGCATATGACTTCCTTTTGCCATGCTATTCAAACCTTTGCTAGGTATGCAAGATAGCGAACTGAATTGAAGAATCAGTGCTATGTAAACAGGACGGTTGCTTGACAACCTCTACAGCCATATTGTCTTTTAGGTGCACTGTAGATTTTACATTTTAGTTTGATTCTTGAGATACTCTACTGTCTACTCTATGCCAACCAACATCATTTACATACAGTGGGGAAAAAAAGTATTTAGTCAGCCACCAATTGTGCAAGTTCTCCCACTTAAAAAGATGAGAGAGGCCTGTAATTTTCATCATAGGTACACGTCAACTATGACAGACAAAATGAGAAAAAATAATCCAGAAAATCACATTGTAGGATTTTTTATGAATTTATTTGCAAATTATGGTGGAAAATAAGTATTTGGTCAATAACAAAAGTTTCTCAATACTTTGTTATATACCCTTTGTTGGCAATGACACAGGTTACACATTTTCTGTAAGTCTTCACAAGGTTTTCACACACTGTTGCTGGTATTTTGGCCCATTCCTCCATGCAGATCTCCTCTAGAGCAGTGATGTTTTGGGGCTGTCGCTGGGCAACACAGACTTTCAACTCCCCTCCAAAGATTTTCTATGGGGTTGAGATCTGGAGACTGGCTAGGCCACTCCAGGACCTTGAAATGCTTCTTACGAAGCCACTCCTTCGTTGCCCGGGCAGTGTGTTTGGGATCATTGTCATGCTGAAAGACCCAGCCACGTTTCATCTTCAATGCCCTTGCTGATGGAAGGAGGTTTTCACTCAAAATCTCACGATACATGGCCCCATTCATTCTTTCCTTTACACGGATCAGTCGTCCTGGTCCCTTTGCAGAAAAACATCCCCAAAACATGATGTTTCCACCCCCATGCTTCACAGTAGGTATGGTGTTCTTTGGATGCAACTCAGCATTCTTTGTCCTCCAAACACGACGAGTTGAGTTTTTACCAAAAAGTTCTATTTTGGTTTCATCTGACCATATGACATTCTCCCAATCCTCTTCTGGATCATCCAAATGCACTCTAGCAAACTTCAGACGGGCCTGGACATGTACTGGCTTAAGCAGGGGGACACGTCTGGTACTGCAGGATTTGAGTCCCTGGCGGCGTAGTGTGTTACTGATGGTAGGCTTTGTTACTTTGGTCCCAGCTCTCTGCAGGTCATTCACTAGGTCCCCCCGTGTGGTTCTGGGATTTTTGCTCACCGTTCTTGTGATCATTTTGACCCCACGGGGTGAGATCTTGCGTGGAGCCCCAGATCGAGGGAGATTATCAGTGGTCTTGTATGTCTTCCATTTCCTAATAATTGCTCCCACAGTTGATTTCTTCAAACCAAGCTGCTTACCTATTGCAGATTCAGTCTTCCCAGCCTGGTGCAGGTCTACAATTTTGTTTCTGGTGTCCTTTGACAGCTCTTTGGTCTTGGCCATAGTGGAGTTTGGAGTGTGACTGTTTGAGGTTGTGGACAGGTGTCTTTTTTACTGATAACAAGTTCAAACAGGTGCCATTAATACAGGTAACGAGTGGAGGACAGAGGAGCCTCTTAAAGAAGAAGTTACAGGTCTGTGAGAGCCAGAAATCTTGCTTGTTTGTAGGTGACCAAATACTTATTTTCCACCATAATTTGCAAATAAATTCATTAAAAATCCTACAATGTGATTTTCTGGAAAAAAAATTCTCAATTTGTCTGTCATAGTTGACGTGTACCTATGATGAAAATTACAGGCCTCTCTCATTTTTTTAAGTGGGAGAACTTGCACAATTGGTGGCTGACTAAATACTTTTTTTCCCCACTGTATATAGTATAATGTCACTGCTTCTCGCTCTCAGAGCTTGTACGGATGTAGTGACATTTCTTCCATACATGTTTTTCCTTAGATGGACAATAACTTGACATAACAGACATTATAAGCAGACATAATAGCTGATGCTTGTTTTTTCAGTATGGTTATGGACTAACCCCAAAGTATATAGACTAATCCTGCAATGACAACACTATGATGGCAAGTTCAAGTCCCTAGACTCCCTATCATAGATTGGTTGAACTCTACTGCTTGGAAGTGCATAAGTTGTACTTTTTCACCCAAACCACAGGGGGGCTGAGTACATAGGAGAGGCATGCACAGACCAAGTTCAACCTGCCCCTCCATCCGTGGCAGCCAGGTAAGCGTTCTGCTCAGAATACGGCTCCACACAGGCATCTGAGGAAAGAGTGAAAGAGAAAGAGAGAAACAAGTGTAGCCTGAAGCGGCTGGGGAGAGGTTGTGAATGCAGCCTGCCTGACACCCTCTGGCTCACAACGCCCTCACATTCACAGCAATGGAATACTAGGAATGTGCACGCACTGCTTGTATGGACCCAGGGCTTGTCAACAGACTCGCTTCATTGGAAACCACGACCATGGCACAATTCAAATGACAGTGCCTGGAGCAGGGACACACAGTCCTCTTACTGATGCATTTAACAATAATGGCTGGAATGCATGCCATTCTTAAATAGGGTCATGTCTCTAGAGATTTCCCAGAGGTTTAAAGTAGAACAGTATATCTGTTCATATACACCCCCAGGATGACGCCTTTTTTATATGGTAATTTTCACGTTTTGTATACTTTTATAGAATGTTTGGGAATGACGTAGAGTAAGGCATTTGTGAAAATTCTATAACAATATATAGCAGGTAAGCGGCCGTGCATTTGGACAATTAATAGACACTGCAGTAAATAAAACCTAATAAAAACTTGTCAGTCTTGTCCAGGACCAGACGCTACACAGACCGGTGCGCCATAGCCAATCAGAGCTACTGTAGGCCTATATGCAAATAAGCCATTTGCCACAAGGGCCTTGCCATCATATACTTGGACTGTGTGTTTATAGGCAGTAGCAAGAGTGCGACTTTAGACCATTAGAATGCATTCGCCAAAAGCCACAAAATGCACCTGAATGGATTTCTGCAAATATATAAATACCATGGAAGTCCTCTTACATTTGGGAACTTACAGTCCTACTGATCAAACAACCACGAACAGGTAGGCTATCTCTCCCTCTCTAAGATCAACAACTAATGTTAGCCAGAGCCATATGAGTTAAAATCGAACAAGGCAAGAGTAGATAAACCCTCTGAAACATTTTCAGCTTGTATACTGAACAAACATATAAACACAACATGTAAAGTGTTGGTCCCATGTTTCATGAGCTGAAATAAAAGATCCCAGAAATGTTCCATACACACAAAAAGCTTATTTCTCTCACATTTAGTGAAGACATTTGTTTACATCCCTGTTAGTGAGCATTTCTCCTTTGCCAAGATAATCCATACACCTGACAGGTGTGGCATATGAAGAAGCTGATTAAACAACATAATCATTACACAGGTGCACCTTGTGCTGAGGACAATAAAAGGCCACTCTAAAATGTGCAGTTTTGTCACACAACACAATTTGGCAGTACGTCCAACCGGCCTAACAACCACAGACGATGTGTAACCACGCCAGCCCAGGATCTCCACATCCGGCTTCTTCACCTGCGGGATCATCTGAGACCAGCCACCCGGACAGCTGATGAAACTGTGGGTTTGCACAACCGAAGGATTTCTGCACAAACTGTCAGAAACCGACTCAGGGAAGCTCATCTGCGTGCTCGTCGTGCTTACCAGGGTCTTGACCTGACTGCAGTTCAGCATCATAACCGACTTCAGTAGGCAAATGCTCACCTTCGATGACCACTGGCATGCTAGAGAAGTGTGCTCTTCACAGATTAATCCCGGTTTCAACTGTACCGGGCAGATGGCAGACGGTGTGTATGGCATCATGTGGGCGAGCGGTTTGCTGATGTCAACGTTGTGAACAGAGAGCCCCATGGTGGTGGTGGGGTTATGGTATGGGCAGGCATAAGCTACAGACAACGAACACAATTGCATTTTATCGATGGCAATTTGAATGCACAGAGATACCGTGACGATATCCTGAGGCCCATTGTCGTGCCATTCATCAGTCACCATCACCTCATGTTTCAGCATGATAATGCACGGCCCCATGTCCCAAGGATCTGTACACAATTCCTGGAAGCTGACAATGTATCAGTTCTTCCATGGCCTGCATACTCACCAGACGTGTCACCGATTTAGCATGTTTGGGATGCTCTGGATCGACGTGTACGACACCGTGTTCCAGTTCTTGCCAATATCCAGCAATTTGCACAGCCATTGAATAGGAGTGGGACAACATTCCACAGGCTCTATGCGAAGCAGATGTGTCGCGCTGCATGTGGCACATGGTGGTCACACCAGATACTGACTGGTTTTCTGATCCACGCTCCTACCTTTTTTTTTTAAAGGTATCTGTGACCAACATATGCATATCTGTATTCCCAGTCATGTGAACTCCATAGGGCCTAATGAATTTATTTAAATTGCCTGATTTCCTTATTGTAACTCAGTAAACTGTAACTCAGTAAAATGTTTGAAATGCTTGCATGTCACATTTATATTTCTGTTCAGTGTAGCTATAAGGTCAATGTTTTTACTCTGAGTACTGTTTAAATGAGCTATTTTTTACTCGATTAGTTTTTTACACCAGTAGTTTTAATTCTATTTGAGTATATTTTCATTAAAGTAACAGTACTTCTACTTGAATAGGATATTTCAGAACTCTTTCCACCCCTGACTTTGAGGATCCAACACTGTGGGGATCTTCATGCATTGACCTGAACAAAATGGGTCTGGTACAGCATCATTTGAAAACTTGATTTGGCCTTTTGGCATATTTAACACTGGTATGGCAGAAGCAAACTTTTGACAACAGCCATAATGATGACACTAAGCTGTAATTGTAATGATGCATCTATTAAGATACCTAAATATGAGCTCTTGCATAGCATGACATGAATGTGCTATAGATATGCTATGGATATATTTCATTAACCTTTTAATAATGCAGTTGGGACCTTTTATAACATATTATAGATGTGCAATGAATGTGTTTTGGATATGTAGTCTAAGTAAATCGTTGCCAAATATTGTATTATCTGTAGATGCAGCTAAGTAGGGTACATACTCATCAATATCAGTACAATTCCTTACATGCAAATGGCTTGAGATTGTTATTAATTATAAATGAAAGTATATAGATATGCAAAGCAAGTAAAAGCTGCATGTATATGTTTTAATTAGGATTGGATTTAATTGGGATTGGATACATTACACTGAAAACTGAGTTAGCCCAGTATCAAGGTGAACTGTATTCCTCATAAAGGATGACGATGCACATTTGAGCAAAACGTTAGCATGCTGACTAACAGTTATGCCTAATAGCTCAAAAAGGAAACCGGAGCTGATAAGTGCAGCAGGAAGCAAATGAAATTCTCAGAAATATTTTTTTTGACGCACTTGGACACACACCCCTCTTACAGTAAAGCTAATAGTGCAATGCCTTCTGTAGAAGGAAGGGTTTGCTTCCAGGAACTGTTTGCTGGAGTGTTGTTACACAAGACTATAATTTTTTTACAACCCAGTCTATGATTTGTCATGTCGACAGTCAGTTTCAGCTGCTGAGTGGAAAAATACTGCTGTATGAGGAACAACAAACTCTGGCTTTTGTATATGCATTTTATTCCAGAGTTGCTACAGTGAAATAACCAATGTAATTACCCTGGGCTACAATAGAGTAGAAGGAGAAAATGGATCACTGTGAGCGTGGTGTGTGTGTTCTGCAGGGATGCATCATCTAATATGTATGATTCTCTACCTGTCGATGCGCAAAGTTCAGACAAATAATCATTCAGCCTCTACTATCATCTTCTGAATGGCAGAGAGCGTGTGGTTGTGTAAGTGTGAGTGTGTGTGGGCGCTCGTGTAGGTGTGTGTGAGTGTGCGTGTGTGGTACGATTTCAAAAACGAAAGGTTAGATTACACGTCGCCTGCCTCTCTTTCTCAAACACTCACAGACACAAGCGTGGGTGGAAGTGTGGGAGTGCAAGTAGAGAACGGAGAGAACCGCGCAAAGGGTAGAGAGTAGGAGTAGGAGGGTGCTGCAGAGAATGACAGGAGGAGGGAGAGAGGAGACGGTTGCAACATCCTGTATTCATATTAATCCATCTTATCCATTCTAACACAAGGTGAAGGAGGAACGTGTGCAGTGCATTTGTGAAGAATCTTACTTACGGCATTCCAGCATGGCGAATGAAAACGAAGACCTTGACTGATTGCAGAGAGAACAAGTACCCATCCACATCGACAGGACCACAGTGGAGAGGGTCAAAAGCTTCAAGTTCCTCAGAGTACACATCACCGAGGACCTGAAATGGTCCCTCCACACTGACGTTGTGGTAAAGAAGGTGCAACAGCGCTACTTCAACCTCAGGAGGCTGAATGAATTTGGCTTGGCCCCTTAAGTCCCTCAAAAACGTATACAGATGCACCATCAAGAGAATTCTGTCAGGCTCTATCACCGCCTGGTACGACAACTCTACCGCCTGCAGCCGCAGGGCTCTTTAGATGGTGGTGCTGTCAGCCCAACGCATCACCGGGGGCAAACTGCTTGCCCTCCAGGACATCTACAGTGCCCGGTGTCGCAGGAAGGCCAAGACAATCATTAAGGACCTCAGCCACCCGAGCCACGGCCTGTTCACCCCGCTACCATCTAGAAGGAACAGACAGTACAGGTGCATCAAAGTTGGGACCGAGAGACTGAAATAAAGCTTCTATCACCAGGCCATCAGACTGTTAAACATCACTAGCACTGCCTCTGCCCTGAAACCTAGACACTGTCACTAGCCAGCTACCACCCGGTACTCTACCCTGTACCTTAGAGACTGCTGCCCTATGTACATAGAGTCATTGAACATTGGCCACTTTAATAACGTTTACATACTATTTTACCCACTTTATATGTATTTACTGTATTCAAGTCAACGCTCATCCTATATAACTACTGCTGTACACATCTTTTCTATTCATATACTGTCCATATTGTCTATACACACTATTTATTTGATATATTTATTTAATATATATATATATATATATTCCGGACTCTGACTATTTCTTATTTTTGGGGGTTATTGTATTGGCTAGATATTACTGCACTGTTGGAGCTAGAGACATAAGCATTTGTCTGCACCTGTGATAACATCTGCAAATCTGTGTACGCAACCAATACAATTTGATTTGATATTTTTTGTGATGATGTGGGAAAATGCTGCCGACATATAACCAAGCAGAGCAGAATGTTCAACTTAAAGTAGTGGAGTCATCTCCTCACCAGGTGGGGAGGGAGGAAGGTGATATAGGTCAGAACATACCAAGGTAAACAACCCTGATACTACTGTTCCCCAGACTATGAGGCAACTCAAGGTCAACGCACCAGAATCTGCCCTCAGCAACAGCTAGCGAATTAAGGGAAGGGTTTCTCACTGAACCACACAGCAATGGGTTTTTCCCCTTGAGAGAGCGGGAAAACCTCTCTCTCGTTCCCTTTCTCTAGTGATGTGACTGTTCAGCTTATTAACTGCTGCCTTCATCCTTCTTAATTCTCTCTCTCTCTGTGTTAATGTTTATGTGCTGTGCAGTAACTGCTGCTTTACCCTTTTAATGCTTATTTGTTTAACCTGAGTGAGTGGTTAAAATTAAAAAGAAGGATGTTGAAAGTATATCTCGTTCACTCTGTCTCTCCATCTCTCCTGGGGGAATGTGTTTCCAAAAACGGGTGATACGGGGGTATACACCTTGTGCAGCTCGCGTGCCCTCAGAAAACAGAGCCATTTTGGAACTCAGTAGTGAGTGTTGCAACCAAGGACAGAGGATTTCTACACGCTACGCGCTTCAGCGGTCCCGTTCTGTGAGCTTTTGTGGCATACCACTACGCAGCTGAGCCGTTGTTGGTCCTAGACGTTTCCACTTCACAATAATAGCACTTACAGTTGACCGGGGCAGCTCTAGCAGAGCAGAAATTTGACGAACTGACTTGTTGGAAAGGTGGCATCCTATGACGGTGCCATGTTGAAAGTCACTGAGCTCTTCAGTAAGGCCATTCTACTGCCAATGTTTGACTATCGCGATTGCATGGCGATGTGCTCAATATTATACACCTGTCAGCAATGGGTGTGGCTGAAATAGCCAAATCCACTAATTTGAAGGGGTGTCTACATACTTTTGTATATATGGTGTACATTTTACTCATTTAGCAGACGCTCTTATCCAGAGCGACTTACAGTAGTGAGGGCATACATTTTCATACTTTGTTTTTGTACTGGTTCCCCGTGGGAATTAAACCCACAACCCTGGCGTTGCAAGCGCCATGCTCTACCAACTGAGCCACAAGGGACACTCTCGTTTCCATGAGGCCAGCCAGCGGCGGTAGCATGTGTGGTTCAAGTCAAGTGAAGGGGAGCCAGCCAGCCAGCGACCCTAGTATGTGTTAAGGGGAAAACAACATGCATTAATATGTGAGGAATCTAGACAGCACCCAGCTTGCACATATTGTTCTGAGAGCTTTCTTAGAGCTTGGTTGTCCTATGGTTATTTTGCATACAACCTTCCCACAACTTTCTGGGAATGGTGCAGGATAGTTGCATGGCTTTGGAACATTCTCAGCATATTTAAGGAACTCTTGGTATTTCATTACTTTAACAGAATGTTTTCTAAAAGTTCAAACACGGTTACAATTAATTAAAATGTTGGTAATGTTCTAGGAACGTTCTCCAACTCGTTTGACATTGGGCATGTTCTCAAATAGTTCAGAATGTTAAGAAACAATGTTCTTCTGTGGGAATTTCAGTCCTTCAGCATAACGTTTCCTACAGGTTTACTCATGGTTCTATCTAAAGTCCCCAGCTAGCACATAACTTTCTGAGAACCATATGTCTCTTATAGCGTGGTTATCATTTGGTTATTTTGCATACAACCTTCCTAATACATTAATGGAATGTTGCAGGATACCCAGCTAGCACATAACGTTCTGAGAACCATATGTTTCTTAGGTGGGAATTTCAGTACTTCAGCATAAGGTTTTATAAAGGTTTCCTCATGGCTCTATTTAAAGTCATGTTCTCAGAACGTTCCGAGAACGTTAAGGAACAACGTTCTTCTGTGGGAATTTCAGTACTTCAGCATAACGTTTTGTGCAGGTTTCCTCATGGTTCTATTTAAAGTCATGTTCTCAGAACGTTCAGAGAACATTAAGAAACAACATTCTTCTGTGGGAATTTCAGTACTTCAGCATAACATTTTCTGCAGGTTTCCTCATGGTTCTATTTAAAGTAATGTTCTCAGAACTTTCCATAAAAAACACAAGAAAACATTAGTAACGTTCAAAGAACATTGCATGCTAGCTCCATCCTGGTGGCGCAGTGGACTAATTCCATTAGTTGGCTACTAATACATTGAACCTGCCAGACAGTATATTAACTATAATCTAACTAACTACCCAACGTTTATTGACTTGATTATTCACATCATTCTTAGCTAAGTGGTATAGTCGTTGTGCATTCTCAATGGACTTTGTTAATTCTGGCTATCTACTTTGATTTCAGAGCACTCTCGTCTGAGTGTGCCAGAGCCCAGAATAACTGATTCATTTTCGAACGCTCAACACCCGTTGAATATATGGCCGGTGTCAATAAACGTCGGCAAAAAAAAGCTTAATTAAATTGTTGCCAGCAGCACAGTTAGTCACCAACGCTCTGGATAACATGAAAACAGTCTAACCATATCTGCTAGGGCAAGTAAAATGGTCAGAGTGAGGTGTTCTCTCATTTGTGTCTGGAAATAGCTAGCAAGCTAGCCGACGTTAGCCAGTTAGCTTGGGCGCTTGACTGCCGTTGTAAGGTCAGAATGCTCGGATCAACCCTACTCCTCAGCCAGAGCGTCCAGTGACGCGCTCCGAGAGCGAAACGCTTTGAATTTACGAAGAGGTTGCATAGCAACAGCATCAACTTCCGGTAGACAGGCGAAGTGCTAGTACGCTCAACTGAAAGGATACCGTTCGTTTACAGTATACTAAAATGAACTAATAGTATATAGTATGTAGTATATACTCATTAAGTATGTAGTACACAGTTTGTTAGTATGGGTATTCGAAGACAGCTAATATCATAGATCTGAATCTCACTGATGCCGTGCCCCAATAAAAAAGAAATGTGTTTGCATGATTAAAGCAAATTAATTTCCATGTGTCCTATCTGTGCTTGGAGTTCAAAACAGTTAACCTAAGCTTGCAGTGTTTTGGCAGTGTCTTATTGAAACATTCAGTGAAAGTTTTAAGGAAGTTATTCAAAAACCTCCAAATAACCTTTACATTTCATTCAAAACATTCACAACATTTATTGAACATTCTCAGAACGTTATTTAATTACTTTCACCAACCTATAGCAGTCGGTTTGGGGTCCTGTCTAGAATCCCACCACAGGAAACAATCCCCCCCAGAGAGGAGAGTGAAGGAGACGCCTGGTTAGCGATGATGCTTTAGCTACCCAGCTAGCACATTTGGTTCCTTGGAAGTTGTGGGATTGTATGTTATTGGTTTCCCATTGGTTCTAGGAACTAAACCATACGTTTCCTGAGTATGGTACCCCAAAAGTTTTCCTGGGAGGTTTTCTTAACATTCTGAGAATGGAAATTAGTTGCCCCCGTTGAGTCACAGTCTACGGGTGAACTGATGTAACAGGGCAGGAATCCGGCCTATACACCGCCAGTCTAGACAGCCTGGCCCGCTCTCTCAGCCTGAGGTGGAAAACAATACTATGGAAAAGAGGCCAGGCGGTGGCCATTTTGTGGTCTTATATCGCCCCCGTGTGGCTGCTAGATGTATTCCGTTGGGTTACCTCTGTTCTTACAAAAACAGGTGGAATACTCATAAGTAAACATAAAACAGTCAAATGAAAATCACCAATCATAAGGACACAGATCCATACTATAGTAATACAGCTATAGGGCCTCTTGAGTGGCGCAGCGGTCTGAGGCACCGTATCGCATCGCTAGAGGCGTCACTACAGACCCAGGTTCAATCCCAGGCTGTGTCGCAGCCGGCCGCGAACGGGAGACCCATGAGGCGGCGCACAATTGGCCCAGCATCGTCCGGATTACGGGAGGGTTTGGCCGGCAGGGATGTCCTTGTCCCATCGCGCTCTAGCGACCTTCTGGTGGGCCGGCGCATGCGCGCTGACTTTGGTCGCCAGTTGTACGGTGTTTCCTCCGACACATTGGTGCAGCTGGCTTCCGGGTTAAGCGAGCAGTGCGGCTTGGCAGGGTCATGTTTCGGAGGACGCATGGCTCTTGACCTTTGCCTCTCCCCGAGTCCGTACGGGAGTTGCAACGATGGGACAAGAATATGCATACCAATTGGATATAATGAAAAAGAAATACATATATATATATATATATATACCCCCATTGTGGTTATGCATATTTGACAGTATTTATAGTAACATTTGCCTTTCAAGGCAAAGCCCACAATAAACCACCCTCCACCACTCCTTAATTATCTCTAAAGACCTTTAAAAGGCCTATATAACGGTCAGTTAATGTCAGTAGCTGTGCATTCTGATGAGTCATTGTGACCATTATCCTGCAGCATCTGACTGAAACAGAGCTCTTACTGCAGAGAGAGCATCTCCAGGTAATGTTTTCATTAACACCTTCCAGCTAACCCTCCTCCCTAACAGCCCACTGAAAGATTGATGACCCACACCCACATGTACAGTCCTCAGGTTCTTCCCGGCAATGCAATTGCAGCATCACGGGAGATTGCAGTGCACCATAGTTGATAGGATGGACCCATCTTGTGGCTGGCCAATCCCTGAGCAGAGTTTTGCAATGCACTGCCAATCAGAGAGCAGCCAATAGAATCCAAATGGGAGAGGGTGCAGAGACGTGAGGAGTTTTCCGGTTATTGATGTCACTTGGCAGTTACTGAAGAGAATGCTGTGTTCTGCAGAGGCGGTGTGTGTGTTTTGAGGTGGCGGATCAATATCTGTGTATGGGCCAGTGTGTGTGTGTGTGTATGTGTGTGTGTCTGTGTGTACTACGTAGGTATGTTTGTGTTGGTGTGCATGTGGGAGGACAGTGTTCTCACTGATAACAGTCTTGTTTGTGTTTTGTGTTCCAGTCCTACAGTATTAGTAGGGACATCACCTTGTTCTGTGGGTCAAGTCCACATGAAACATGACCAAAACACACGAGAGGCATAGCAATTACAGTAAATAAAAGTCAGCCTTTGACAAACAAACCAACAGAGGAAAGCACCACATTACAAAGCACTGGGCTGGAATTCAGGAAAAGTTTGGCAAATAAGGGTTTCACTGACTGAGGACAGAAAGAATAGTCCACAGCTCACAAATTCGGGTTGGTGTCAAATGATAAATGAAAATGAGGGGTGAAATCCTCATGGATAGATAAATACACTTTTAAACGATTGAAATGGTTGAATTTAAATCAAATTGACCTCAACTAAGGTCATAAACAAACGTACAAACATAATCTGACTTTTGGACAATGCATAGGCCCAATACAACAGCGCAATGCATTGGAAAACTGGCCTGAGCCATTTGGATGGAAATGGTGTTGAGATGTAGTCACCTCCAGCATGTGTACGCAAAGCCAGTGGGCCTGCCTTTTACAGGTGGGGCTCCCGAATGAATAGCCCGTTATATAACCTCTCCCACCCCTGACCACACCAACCCACCTCAGGAAAAAGAGCGAGGAAAGTGGGCCGCTAACCGACAGGGCAGGAGAGCACTTGCTTTGTGAGAAAGAGACAAAGAGGAAGAGGGTCAGAGTTCAGTGAGAGGAGGAGAAGGGGTGGGGTGTGTATATTAGGTTTTCCCATCCCCACCCCTCTGTTGTTTCTGAGGACTATCACGGGCTATCACAGGTGTGCTCAGAATGTGTAATGTTCTAAATAGCATTCTGCTATTTCTATAGTAGAATGGAGAACCTACTGTGAATTGTTCCTAACAATTATACAACTTTAGTGTTGGGTGTCCTAAAAGAGTTGCAATATTTATTTTGACATTAATCAATTTTCAATGTTTATGGCAATGGAATGCATCATCAATTGTCACGGATTCGGCCGAGGCTGCCCCTCCTCCTTGCTCGGGCAGGCTTCGGCGTTCGTCGTCACCGGAATACTAGCTGCTGCCGATCTATGTTCTATGTTTCTATGTTGCACCTGTTGTCTATTGTCACACAGCTGTTGCCCATTATTGTAATCACGCCTTCCCTATTTAACCCAGTGGCTCCCAATGTGTTTTGTGCGTGGTTGTTTTTCGTTTCGTGTGTCATTGGTGAGCGGGTTAGTTCCTCCCTGTGTGGAGGTATTATGTGTTGTATTCTTTACTTAATTCAGTAAAGTACGTTTCTGAGAGTTCTGTGTCCTGCGCCTGACTTCGATCCACCGCATTACACTGACACTCGTGACATCAATACAGACCTTTTACAAAATAACTGGATTTAGTGGAGATTGTAACTTTTACTTTTTCTGCTGCTTTTCTGGACTAGTCTCCGATAGTGTCACATAACATGTGGGTTTTGAACAGCCTGCTAGTTTAAAGCTCTGTAAATACGAGTTATGCAATAAGGCAGAGGTGCTGTGTCTGACGCTGGAACTAAACTGTTGCCATGATACCACAGCCACACCAACACATTTTGAAAAAGGGGCACCTAGGCCTATACAGTAGCCTTAAGTGGTTGGCTTAATCCCAGAGCCTCCCACAAACATTTTAGGGGGAAAAAAACACAATAAACAATTTCTCTGACAGAAATCCTTGCCACACGTTGGGGTTTCCATGGCGAAAGCAACAACAAACTCATTCGCAGGGTTTGCAGTGGTCTCCCAAAATGACACAAAAACCTTTTAAGAGTTTCCTCCACACTGAACTCTCCACAAGAGATAAACTCTGAGGTTGGTGGTATGACTCATTTTGCGCACAGTAAAACTGACCTGCATAGTCAGGGGACAGCCATATATTCCTATCATGACCAGAAATGCTACACTTTTTCCTCAGCAAAAAACTCATTTTTGGGGAGAAACCCCAGTTTGCTAAGTCAATTTCTGGGAATAGTGGAACACCCCACCAGAACACCCCCTAATGGGATGAGTGGTTTGTCTGGGCATTGGGAGGGATAAAGGGGGGCGTTAAAATGGGACGGATGTGTGTGTGAGTCACACTCATATCTGCCCCTCGTTAGTGTCTCGTCTCTTGGCTCGTGTCGGTGCCAGTTGATGCCCTGGTGCAACTTCTGGCCAGCAACGGAGAGTGTGTATTGTGACCCTGAGGCTTCTAGGCACGCGTGCCAGGGGTGTGTGTGTGTGTGTGTATGTTTTATGTTCACAGTTATCTGACCAGGCAGCAGCAGCCAAACTGACGTCGGTCCAGGTCAAGGAGGAAATGGAAAAACACATCATGTACCTAATGGTCAATTCTTCTGAGGACAGACAAACAGCTCTTTGCTACCATTTATGACCAAGTTGTTATCGGCCAATGTTTTATCACCCATACATTTTGACCTTGTACTCCATAAAAATGTATCAAAATAAACTATTATGTTTGTGTGTACATACATGTTACACACACATCAAAGCTAGAACACCCCAGAACACCAGCTTAGATTACTTACACTAAAGCCAATCATCACAAACAAATAAACAAACATGGGTGTCTCTGTCTGTCCGTCTGTCTCTCTGTCTGGTCTGTCTGTCTCCATCACTCAGCACTGATTCAGGAACACGCTGAGCATTGTGTCACTACAGGACACAGGACATAGGACACTCGACAACACATCAGAAAACCTTGAGCAAGAGTCTAGCAGGCTACCTCAGCAAGTTCCCAACTGCCAAGAGAGAGAGAGAGAGAGAACGAGAACGAGAAACAGAGGCTGACATGCTCCAGACCTCCATCTTAGACATCCTCCTCCAAACATTTTCTGGTTCCCATTACAGTAAAAGGTTGTAAAGGTCAGTAAAGGTCGAGAAACTCTGTTATAGATAGGGAAGGGCAAGACAAGAGCCCACTCAGTGTCCACTTCCAAGCTTGGACCCTTCCCAGCTAGCACATTTGGTTCCTTGGAAGTTGTGGGAACATACGTTTTTGGTTTCCCATTGGTTCTGGGAACAAAGCTATACGTTTCCTGACTGGTAAAACAGAAAGGTTTTTAAACATTCTGAGAATGGAAGAGAAAATGTTGCCTGTTCTGGGAACATACATTTTTAGGTTGCAGGGAGGTTCTAAGAACGTTTTGCTATGGTTACCTGAAAGTTTTCCTGGGAGGTTTTATAACGTTCTGAGAACGGTAATTATAGGTTATTTGAAGGTAATTAAATAAAGTTCTGAGAACATGTTTCTATAAGACTTTTAATAAACTGCTAGCTTAGTTTGGGTTAACTGTTATGAACTCCAAGCACAGATAGGACACATGGAAATTCATTTGCTGAGGCATTAATCATGCAAACACATGTAATTTTTATTATGGCACAGCATCAGTGAGATTCAAATCTATGATCTTCTGTTCTCTATCCATGGAATTAGTCCACTGCGCCACCAGGATGCAGCTAGCGTGCCATGTTTTTTTTTTTTACACATTCAAAGCTGTTTATTTTATTTGATTCAAACAGACCCTATTTCAAAGAAAACAAGCACTCATTAAGATCAGGTGTGGCCAATTAGTGGGCACGGCCAACACACCTGAACACACTTAACAAGATAGAGGAAGAGAGAGTGTTGTTGATGCTGAGAACGGAATGTAAATGTTTTAAAATAACATTCTTAAAACATTCTCTGAACATTATAAAAGTTTTGTTGTAGTTTTTATTAACGTTCTCGGAAAACAATTTGAGAACATGACTTTAAATAGAACCACGAGGAAACCTGTAGGAAACGTTATGTTGAAGTACTGAAATTTCCACAGAAGAACATTGTTTCTTAACCTTTTCTGAACTATTTTAGAACATTCCCAATGTCAAATCAGTTGGAGAACATTCCTAGAACATTACCAAAATTGAAATTAAATGTAACCATGTTTTAACTTTTAGGAAACGTTCTGGAAATGTAATGAAATACAAAGAAAATTACATTTTTTTGTCAAGTTCCTTAAATGTGCTAAGAATGTTCCAAAGCCAAGCAACTATCCTGCATCATTCCCAGAAGGTTGTGGGTAGGATGTATGCAAAATAACCATAGGACAACCATGCTCTCACCAAGCTCTAAGAAACGTTATGTGCTAGCTGGGTTGATTTGCATCTCCATCCTTATACTTTTAAATACTTTTTGTAGCTTCCTACCCTCATCTCATTTTCTTTAGAGTTGACCATAGGAGCAGTGTAAAAGAAAGGAGTTGCCTTCACCTACTTAGCCCTTTGAAACCCACTGAGGCGAGGAGACGATAAGGGGCCTTTTCAGAGAGAGTTTGGAACGCAGCCTAGCCCTCACTCTGAGTGGGACTGGAACCAATCAGGCTGTAATTGTCTCTGATTGCACACAGCTACTTCTTACGCCACTACCAAACAATAGGGAATGCTGAGCAAAGGTAGTGAGGTCATCTCATCCAGATACACACCTTACACAGACACAGACACACACGCAGTGAGCAGACACAGTCAGGGTGGCTAATAGAATAGCTGGCTTCCATTTAGCTCTGGCTTGGCCTCCCTGCCCCCCCCCCACCCCTCCCCCGGGCCGTTTCACTGTGCCTGGCCCCTGATGGCTAAGAGATGTGGGTAATCACAAACTCCGAAACAGTGGGGGAAACACAATGCAAGACTGTATGTGTGACGCAGAGAATAGCTCCTTTCTCATCCTGCTGACACACAAAGTGGAGAAACAATTATGGGTCGTAGATTTTTCTTTGTTGCACTGCTCTGATGCAGATGTGTCTCCCAGACTCCCACAATGCAAAGCCCTCCTGGTGTGGAAAAAGAGAGCCTATGCAATAAATTCTAAGACACACACATAGACAGACACACAGTGGCGTCATGCCCATTTCAGTGTTGGGGAGCAGTGAACTACATGTAGTTCAACTAGTAATTTAACAACATTTTGCAGTAGCTTGGTGGTAGTTTAACTAAATTCAAATCTTTGTAGTGTTTTCAGTAGTTGATTACTTTTTTGCCATGTAGCGGTGTAGCTAACTACTGGAACTACACACTACTTTTTTTTGCTAAAATAAAATAAAATATGCAGTGAAGTAGGCAATAATTTCAGACCAGCCTAATTCTCACTTGAAACATATGTTTTGTGTGTTTTAAAGGCTAAATTACACATTCTGTTAACATCTGACTCTGATCTGCAATTTGTAGTCTATGACATTTCAGATTTAGATATGATAATTTATCGCAAGGTAGTTTGGATGTAGTGAACTACATTTTAAAAGTAACTTTAGTTCAGTAAACTATGTGTTTCTTAAAGGGTTGCTTTAGTGTAGGTTAACTTATTCCAGTGTGAAGTAATTGGTAGTTTGGTAGACTATATTTTTAGAGTAGCTTCCTCAACACTGGCCCATTTATCCACTCCACTTGTATGCTGAAAACATTGCCAATATTGTTTCTTTTATGCATAATTACCCAATGCATGTTCCAGAAATGTTGAGTTTAGTAGCTGCACTACTTAAGAATGTTCATGGCCTGCGTATTTCTGTCTGTAGTATTTTTTCCAGTCTGTGTGATAGATAGCGAGCGCCTGTACTGAAGGAGAATCAAGCACTTGTTGTTTGGTCCTCTGACAGAACAGCCAGGGCCCAGCCTTGTCTGTATGACGTGTCCTTGCGTCACCTGCGTCACACTACCATCAACCGTGCTACCCTACTGTCACTCGCGTATATTGTGCTGCAACAACAGTCATAGTTCATGAGGAGTGACATCTGAGAAAATAAAGCCACTTGAAGCCTTCATATTTACTCAAACTGTCCTTTCCCTAGGAACTGGCTGTGGACTGGAGCCATGTTTTTATGCTTTATGTAATGAACATGACAGGGAGGTAAACAAACATAGGCCTAAATCTGCTTCTGGGAAGCTTACAGTCCGAGTGGCGGGAGGCTCGTATAGTAGAAATAGTAGGTCCAGTGGAAGAGCACGTACTGTAGACTTAAGCCTTGGGCCTGATGCCAAAACGTCTGAGAACAGTGATTGTAAGCACGTCATTCACTCCTCTTAGTTCATTTTGTTCACAACTAGCCACCACATACAGTATGTGCAGGGACAGATATTGATCACATTAAGACAGTTGCATGGTGCTAAGGCAATATAATGGTTATGAGTAATGAATTTGACCCTACTAGAGTTGCTGTAGGAATTGTGATGAAAGCATTAAGGCACAATATTCAACATTGAAGTATTGTAACAAGATAACACTGAAACAATATTGACATCACCTAATGTCATTCAATTATTCATTGCAACACATGATAGGGCAAACTGAAACGAAAACAGACCACGAAGTTAACGGTCAATGACTTAAAACTGTCGTTAATGAGGCCCTCTCTCTTCCTGTATTTCCAATCATAGCCTTAACGCACTTGTGAGAACCATGTACGGGCAACTAAACCCCAATGCTTCAGTTCAGCATTTACAGTAATCATTATCTACCGAGGGACTTCTCTGTGGATAGAGAGCACTTCCCTGAGCTGTGATTGTATTTACTGCTTACTGTATCTTTTGCACCATAAACCCAATTCCCAGGAGTCCAAATCTTGAGCTGTCCCTCAATCAGCACAAACTGTACCAAGCCTCAGAGATAAAACACAACAGCATATCTGCATGGCTGTGTTGTAAGGGCGGCAGGTAGCTTAGTGGGTAAGAGCGTTGTGCCAGTAACCGAAAGGTTGCTGGTTCTAATCCCCGAGCCGACTAGGTGAAAAATCTGTCGATGTGCCCTTAAGCAAGGCACTTAACCCTAATTGCTCCTGTAAGTCGCTCTGGATAAGAGCGTCTGCTAAATAACTAAAATGTAAATGTAAAATGTAAGCAGAGGGGGAGAGCCAGTTAAGACGTGAGCAGAAACCATATGCACTAGCAGGGTTGAGGTCCATTTTAACACCAAGCCTACTAGTTAGCGTTGAACTGAGTATAGGGTCAGCTGATCCTAGATCTGTGATTGAGGGCAATTTCTACTTGAACCTGCCTTCCTTCCGAGCAAAGCCTGTGTGCATAAGTTTTCATTACCTATAAGCCATTCCACACACACGCCCCTCTGAAAGAGCCTGAGTCACTGTATCCTCCCTTAAGCTCACCATCTATCACCATCGACACACACATAGGAACTCTTCATCTTTAATCATTACCACATCCTGAATTAAATTATATTCTCCTTCAACACAACAGGAGATAAGAGGCTACACTACACAATAGGACACACGTGCATGTGTGTGTGTGTGCGTGTCTGCGTGCTTAAAGGGGCAATCAGCAGTTGCTACATCCATTTTGGGACGTATTAATGATATGTAACCATTGATTCTTGAAGATATAACTTAAAATGAGCTTAGTTTAACTGTCGTACCCCATCAGAACCCAAATTATAAGCTTGTTTTACTCCAATGTTTGTAAACAAAGTAAATGTAAACAAACACTGTATAGCCTCAAAACATGGTTAAACTATCATTTTGATATCATGGATGGTCAGTCCTTGCATCCATAGCTCTGTCTATGAATTTGAATTCTCCAGCCCCATCCCTCAGCTTTTTACCAAAACAATGGCGGGGACACACTTTGTTATTGTTTCAACTGCTGATTGGCCCTTTAAGTCAAGAGCCCAGGGGTGTGTGAGTTAGGCAATTACCCCTCTCTTCCTGAGCCCACCGGGCCTTTGTTGCCCACCGGCACCATGATATCATGTGTTGTGGGATGCGTCAGCTGGATCTGGAAGACTTTATGCAACAGCCCTGGGTCTGAGATGGGGTGGTAGCTGGTTAGCCACTTAGCACCCCGCGCTGCACGCTAGTAGGCTAACTGAGAGATAACTGTCCGGATGTCTGTGTTGTTTTGAAGGAGCTCTGAAAACAAGTGGGGCCTCTGTAGTGATGACATGATGAGATCACATGGGCTAGGGACAAAGCATTGGGCATGGGGCCAATTACCCTCTCCTCTACTGCACACTCCTCTGCTCTCACTTACTCATACATGTACACACACACAGACACAAACATGCACTGACACACACAGGGATATAGTCACCAGGCCGAGGTCAATAGGCCAAACTACTAACACTCTAATCACCAGAGAGTGAGATGTGACTGATGCCGTGAAATTAAGAAGCTTGAGGCTGTGTGCAGAGAGGCTAACTGTGTCATTAATCATAGACAGAGGGGCGATTTACGTAGCGTTGCATGGGAGCAGCACAGAAATAATCCCATTACTCTGACTGTGTGCCAGATAATGCTGTGTTTACCATGCACAGCCTCCCTGTCAGAAGACTAGGCTACATAGGGATCTATTCCATACCTAATGCAATTAAATTCATTAGGTAATTGCTGAAGTCCATTATTTAGTGTCTTGATCCTAGGCCTGCTACATCCTAAAACTGAGACATTTCAAACAAACATCACATCAGCAAGGCATACCTGACTCAGACGTAGTCAAACGCAGCAGAACAGTGGGACTCCGCAGCACATGTAGACAACAGAATAGATTCAAAATGATAATAGCACCATCTTGTGGTGGCAATAAAAATATATAGGGACATGTTTTTACTGCATGACGTCTCCCATCAATTTGCATCGCAAATCATTTCAAAAGCAAGTCATATTTTTTACACCAAGACATACAGTATTTACGATAATAAAACAAGCCCTGCTTATTTTATGTCCTAAAGGGGAGATCAAAGATTTTGCAGTAATGTATAATGCAAGCATTTCTTTCACTCTAAAGAAATATAGACAACTCAAGAGCAAGGCTACATATTATGTATGTAAGCTTGCAACCTGCAAGCTAACAGAAGCTAGTTTTCAACAACTGATGGATTGCACTCTTACCTGAGAAGCAGATACCAGTCAGTCTGCCTCTGTAGTATACGTCTTCTTGACGCACTTTCCTAAGGCCACAAGCACAGAGGGAGAATTGGAGGACCACATAAGTAATTAAATGTCTTATTAAACCCTCCCATTCAAGGTAGACTAAACTCTCCACTGGTTTATGTTCAGGGTTCAAATCTTCATTTCAGATTCAGAATAAACTCTCAATTGTCAGGAATGATGGTTGTTAGTACTATGTTACTGTACTACTACAGTACAGGCCTTGCTGGGCAAGTTTTACAACATAAGGCAAAAATTATAAGGCAAGTACCACAAATCCAGACATCAAACAGCACAGTAATGTGAAAGTGGAAATGTGACTGCATTGCAAAACATTTCCACCAGGTGGCGCCTAATCGCCACGATACAGTATTCTGTCCTGAAAACAAGGTAATCGTGACTGATGGCTCCAACCTGTTATGAAATATAACAAAAAGTAAACCATGCTGAAGAGAGTATGGATGCAAACCACAATAACATAATGTAGTGTTATTCCTACTCAGAGTTGTTCTGCACTGATATAGGTTAGATGGCATGGCACATCAACATCCTGGATCCTGGTGCTAGATCAAACAATATTGAGAAGCATGTGCAGTGGTGACCCGTCATTCAGGGCAGGGGGCAGAGCCCCACATTTCTTGCTAAAAACAATAATTTCTTGCCCCTTGGGTGCTGCCATAGAGTTACATTAGAAGTGCCCATCCAAGAAGGCTCAAGGTCATTGGCCACAGATATAATTACGTAAAATCACATTATATCTACAGTAGCTTTGATTGGACTGATCATGTCAACATCATACTTTCAAAATCTTATCTAGCATCGTATTCAATCAAGTCGACAATCTACTGGCAAATCCTTTTAAATCCTTGTCATATGAAGAGAAATAATGAAGAGAAATTATAGCTAAAACGTATCAGTGCTCATTGGCCATTGGACATAAACATTACACAACAAGTTGGAAATCGCAAATTCAACAATGAGTGGTTTGGAAGGAATCAGTGGCTAACTGCAAGCATCACAAAGCAATCACTAGCCTGCTATTCAGTGGAGTGGGTGTGTGGTCCAAAGTCTGAGTTTAAGGGTCTCTTTTCCAAGCTTAAAAGGATAAACATTCAACATTGGCCATGCTGTCAATCCAGCATGACTTCTGCTGCACTCATAACAACTGGAAACTCGGAACTGGGAAATCTGACTTCAGTGAGTTCAAGACAACTGGGAACTCGGGAAAAAACGAGCTCCGACTGGGAAAATACGTTATGAACGGTCATCCAACTCGGAATTGTAAGTCGGGAAATCGGGCCTCTTTCTAGAGCTACGACCTGAAGATCACTGACGTCATCATGATTCGACCTTGTTTTTTTCCCCGAGTTCCCAGTTGTCTTGAAAGCACCATCAATTCAGAGAATGCCAGACTTTTATGAAAAAGTTTGATGACAAAATTTGCCCACGAAGGACCTGTGCGCCACCTTCCTGTTCAAGTGAGCACAGCACAACAAGGTGAGTACAAAAATGTATTGTATGCTGCTGCATAAATTAATTAATATGCCAGGGAGATATGTATACTGTAGCTAAGAAAGTAATACTAAGTGTATGTTGTGTAGTAAGATGCTAGTAGCCCATGTGCCTCACCCTAATAATTTGGTCCCTTTTCCCCTCATAACTTAGCCTACTGTTCTGACTTGGTTGTGCGCATGTAGCCTATAGCCTGTTTTAGAGAAATGTAATCATCGAATAAGATTGTCTGCTTATATTCCTCCTTTATTTATCCTACGGTTCTGACTTGGTGTAAAGGGAGAATACTGTAAGAACGGCCCATGTTCTGAATTCTGTCGCTGTAGATTTCAAAAGTGCTGAACAAATAGTTATATTGACTACATCCATCCTAGCTCGCTCATTAATGTCTTAATCGAAATTACGGATTGCTTCTTATCCGCTCGTCATCCCCTTATGTCATAGTTTGTACATCTCAATTGTCAGTAAAACCCACCTTTGTTTAAGCAAGTCAGCCATATCAACTAAGTTTTTTTTAAAGGCAGTAAATGAGGCTGAATGAACTGTTTCGCTGCCAGACAAGGCTCCGCTGATAGCCAGGTGTAGCAGTGGTAAGGATTCACTCCATGGTGCTGAAAAGAAAGCTCTGCTGTTGGGACAGCTTTATGTAGGCCCCAACAGTTTGTTGGCATCGTTTGTCACCGTTATAGTGCAATCAATGTATTGTTTAGTGATTTGTTGTGTAGTGGCTTTGCTGGCATGCATCCCAAAACATTCTTTTTTGTTTGCCCCACCAAGATTTACATGCTAAAATCGCCACTGAGCATGTGAACAGTCATGGGACTCCTAGCCTGAAACAAGTATCCCTCCTGTTTGGTGTGTAGTTCCCTTCCCTATATCTTTAGTCCAATTCATAGTATGTGCTTCTATACAACCAAATACATATTTGAAGTAAGATTGAAGAATAGGTGACATATCAAATACAAAGCATGGGTCCTAAGAAGTTGAACCATAGAAAATTGTTGCCATGAAGTAAGTTGTTAATGTCAAGTTATTGGCTCTGCATTAAGAGGGCTAACAAACAGCAAGTCTGTGATGTCATTAGAACATATTATCAGCCTATTTTACTTTATCTCCCATGCATTTTACATGGCCCACAAGTAGCCATAAAGGCTTTGGATGTAATTACAGCTCCTGCTTAAGTGAAGTGATTGATACCAACAATTAGTGCTTTGAGCAAGTCTAGCTGTAATTACTACTACAAAGGGCCCTGATAGAATTTAGAGGGGAAACGGGGACTTCATCAACAAGCCAGATGGAAAAACAAAGCTGAGCAGAAATATTCCCTGTCAATTATTGGAAATCCAGAGAGATGAATAGATAAAACTACAGTAGTCCCTTTCCAGTTGTCTATCCCCAAATACATAAAACTGCAATGCACACACAGTGGTTTGAGCAGGACTTGGTCAGTAGCAGCAGCACATCTTGAACATTCTTCCTTTTTTCTGCTGAATCCAATGCTGCACAGTGCACCATAGCAACAGCATATAATCCATCATTGGACAGAGAAAGTGTGTTATGGGGAAGGCAGGCAGGATACTACAGTTAAACACTTGCAGTTGTGAGTTAACCCCAGCCACAATCATGAATTACACTTGCAAATCTAAATCAGATATACATGCAGCGCATATGGCAAATTCCGTTTTTAATAGTAGGGCTGCACTATTGACCAGAAATAGAAGCCAGAGTGCGTGGTGACGTCAATGATGTAAACTATTGGAATCTGGTTTACTGTGAGGTCAATAACTCTCAATAGCCTCATCATGGGCTAACAAAATTAGGTATAGTAGCATCAAGCTAACAAAGTTTACCTCCGGTTCTCCTTCTCATCTTTGCACTCTCGCCCTCAGAGAATGAACAGTCGCCGGTGCGCACCGAAACGGAATTTCTTTGGACAAATCAAAAATGACTTTGAAAACCACTTTGACTCTGACTCCTAAAGTGCCACCGTACACAGAAATGCTGCTTTTAGGCATAGCTAAAAAGGCAGGGCAAGCCGGGGCTCATGTTTGGAGTATTCATTACAGTGTGTAATGCAGTGTAGCCTAGTTTATTTTACACCATCCCAGCAGGGCAAAAGAGTCGGGGCTGAGACAAAATCATTCGGGGAAAAACCCAGAAAGCCCGGGTCTGGTGACGTCAATAGGCCTCTGCCTAAATCAACATGATTCTTATTGGACAAATTCAGGTTTTATGCCTAGCTCAAAACACTCAACGATTCAAACCATTTTCTCCCATTTTGTGCCTACTGAAAGTGACCCTGGGGCTGTTCAGAAAATGTTGAAATGTTTAGAACCTTGCTGAAATGTAACGAGCAGACACAATTCCTGATCTACATCACTGAGATAATGATCTGATAAACACAATACATTTCTATTTGGACTCTACAACATTCCATACTCCTGAACACACCCCAGGTTTCCAGGTTTGGTTTGTTAATGAAGACCAGTGGTGCTTGGCTGTGGACCATGATTGATGACCTAGCTCTCAAGAACCCAAGGGTGTATTCATTAGTCCAAACAGAACATAAGGTTTTGTAAGTAAAACAAGAGTTTCTATTAGGCAAATTCAGGTAGGTCCCTCCCCGTTTTGTTCCATTTGCTTCCGTTTAAGAAATGTTTTGCAACAGAATCGGCTTAATGAATATGCCCCCAAGAGGGTCCCCCTTTTGGGTTCTCAGTTCATGGTATGGACCACAGCTGCTCCATGTGAAGTACAATCCCGATGCTTTGTCTAAACGCAAATACGCCTCACTTTTGATACAGTTTTGGAAACCTTTGGAACTTAACTTTAAAATAAGTGAGAAAGAATCTTTCAAATACAAAAGATACACTTACTGTGCGTAGTTTAGCAAAGTTGCACTGGGATGTTTTCACACACTGCCTCTGCTAACACAAACTCTAACCTTGTGCTTGCATTTCCAGTGGACCATTCCATTCCACATTTCCGGTGTTTCTCAAAATACAGCCAGGTGCAACTTTCCTATCTTTTGTATTTGAAAAATAATTTCTTGCTTACAGTGACATTGTAGCATGTAAATCTTGGTGGGGCAAATTCAACAAAAATAAAAAAGATGCATGCCAGCAAAGCCACTACACAACACTAAACAATATATTAATTGCACTTACAAACGGTGCCCACAAACTGTTAGGACCTACATAAAGCTGTCCCAACACCAGAGCTTTCTTTTCAGCACCATGGAGTGAATCCTTACCACCGCTACACCTGGCTATCAGCGGAGCCTTGTCTGGCAGCGAAACAGTTCATTCAGCCTCATTTACTGCCTTAAAAAAAAAACATAGCTGATATGGCTGACTTGCTTAAACAAAAGTGGTTTCTACTGACAATTGAGATGTACAAACTATGGTATAAGGGGACGACGAGCAGATAAGAGGCAATCCGTAATTTCGATTAAGACATTAGTGAGCGAGCTAGGATGGATGTAGTCAATATAACTATTTGTTCAGCACTTTTGAAATCTACAGCGACAGAATTCAGAACATGGGCCGTTCTTACAGTATTTTCCCTGTACACAAAGTCAGAACCGTAGGATAAATAAAGGGGGCATATAAGCAGACAATGAATGCTCTTACAATATTCAATGATTACATTTATCTAAAACAGGCTATAGGCTACATGTGCACCACCAAGTCAGAACAGTAAGCTAAGTTATGAGGGGGAAAGGGACCAAAATATTAGGGTGAGGCACATGGGCTACTAGCAGCTTACTACACAACATACACTTAGGATGACATTCTTAGCTACGGTATACATATCTCCCTGGCATATTACATAATTTATGCAACAGCATACAATACATTTTTGGACTCACCTTGTTGTGCTGTGATCACTTGAACAGGAAGGTGGGGCGGCAGTCCTTGTGGGCAAATTTTGTCATCAAACTTTGTCATCAAAGTCTGGCATTCTCTGGATTTATGGTGCTTTCAAGACAACTGGGAACTTGGAAAAAAACAAGGTCGAATCATGACGCCAGTGATCTTCAGGTCGGAGCTCTAGAAAGAAGACAGAGTTCCTGACTTGGAATTCCGAGTTGGATGACCGTTCAGAACGTATTTTCCCAGTCAGAGCTCGTTTTTTTCCCGAGTTCCCAGTTGTCTTGAACTCACTGTAGTCTGAGATTTCCCAGTTCCAAGTTTCCAGTTGTTTTGAATGCGGCAGAAGTCATGCTGGATTGACAGTATGGCCAATATTGAATGTTTATCCTTTTAAGCTTGGAAAAGAGAAACCCAGACTTGGACCACACACCCACTCTACTGAATAGCAGGCTAGTGATTGCTTTGCAACGCTTGCAGTTAGCCACTGATTCCTTCCAAACCACTCATTGTTGAATTTGCGATTTCCAACTTGTTGTGTAATGTTTATGTCCAATGGCCGATGAGCACCGATACAGTTTATCTTTAATTTCTCTTCATATGACAAGGATTGAAAAGGATTTGCCAGTAGATTGTCTACGTGATGATGACTGCTTGTCTAGCTTGCTAGCTAAGATTTTGAAAGTATGATTTTGACATGATCAATCCAATCAAAGTTACAGTAGATATAAAGTGATTTGACGTCATTTTATCTGTGGCCAATGACCTTGAGCTTTCTTGGATGGGCACTTCTAATGTAACTCTATGGCAGCACCCGAGGGGCTTGAATCTTCGAGCTCTCCCCGTAGATTTTGCGGTGACGTAGTGTCCTCATGAGTGACAGAACGCTGAGCCAATCACAGCGCAACTAGAGAACATTACCAACCCCTATGCTCCTTATTTTCCGCTGGCTGCACCAGCACCACAGAAAGCACTGAGCTAGGCTGAAACACCTGCATTTTGGAGCTGCCTTACTCAAGAAAGTGAAAAAGAGACCATGTTTGTATGCGGCTTTATTAATTCAATGATTTTTTTTAAACATTGTTTGCAAACTGATATGTGACACGTATTAATGCCAAAATAACAAGCAAAACAGGCCAAAAAAAATAGTGTTTTTTTGTCTAGAGTGAGCTAAACAGGTGCCCCACCTACCCTAAATGATGGGTCGCCACTGCTTGCTTATAAGAAAGTTAAGTTACAAATGTTTCCAAAACTGTATTGTGTGTGAGGCGTATTTGCATTTAGACAGAGTATTTGGGCAGCTTAGGAATAGACTGTATAATGTTTAACATTACTGTCTGTAGAATGGGCTACTGATGACCATGACTGATGGCCATGGATGGTGAAGCAAACAAACCCTTATCACTGACTCCTGATGGTCACACCAACTTCTGTCCAGACACATTTTCTAGGATCAAAGTTCTGGAACCAATGTTATAGTGTCGGCTAGGGTTATGAATACAGTTTTGACATAAATAATTAAAAAGAAAACAGTAAAGTAAAATGTTTCCCAAAAGTCCACCATCACAATGTTGTGTGTAATTGCGGGCTATTCTTTAGGGTCTGAAATCAGTCGTTGTTTTTGTAAAAATGTGATGTCAGCGCTCCAGTCAGCGTCCACACTAGTTGCCGCTCAACTCCATCCCTATATCTAAGCTAAAAAGCTAAAAAAGCCAAAAACAACTGGGTCTAAATGCGGTCATGGGCATGAGACATGGTAGTGGCAAAACAAATCTGTTTAGAAATATGTGCATAATGATTTCAGTTTAGAACACTGAATGCACATCTTGCTGAGGCGGATCTCACTCTTTGCTTTAGAGGCTAATATAGTTTATTTGCTTTATCACAAAAAAATACATATTTTAGGCTATTTACGTGGATTGACTTGTGTATTGAGCTGCTTGAAAGTTAAACGCTTTCTTCTCTGTTCATGGTGGGCCTTAGGGTGCCTGGCCTGCCCTACCTTGCCCGTCCAAATTACAATGAAATATTGATCATTTATTTGACGGAGACTCGCGCCGACAGAAAGACATCAATCTCAGATAAAGCATCCAAGCGAGCGAAACAGTGCCCATCTCTCTCAGTATGTGGAGACCATGTATCTGATTCTGTCTGGACCAAAATAGTATGTCATACTATTTCTGGCCAGACAGCATCAGATACATGGGCTACATATAAACTCAGCAAAAAAAAAGAAACGTCCTCTCACTGCGTTTATTTTCAACAAACTTAACATGTGTGTAAGTATTTGTATGAACATAACAAGATTCAACAACTGAGACATAAACTGAACAAGTTCCACAGACATGTGACAAACAGAAATGGAATAATGTGTCCTTGAACAAACGGGGGGTCAAAATCTAAAGTAACAGTCAGTATCTGGTGTGGCCACCAGCTGCATTAAGTACTGCAGTGCATCTCCTTCTCATGGACTTCACCAGATTTGCCCGTTCTTGCTGTGAGATGTTACCCCACTCTTCCACCAAGGCACCTGCAAGTTCCCTGACATTTCTGGGGGGAATGGCCCTAGCCCTCACCCTCCGATCCAACAGGTCCCAGACCTGCTCAATGGGATTGGGATCCGGGCTCTTTGCTGGCCATGGCAGAACACTGACATTCCTGTCTTGCAGGAAATCACGCACAGAACAAGCAGTATGGCTGGTGGCATTGTCATGCTGGAGGGTCATGTCAGGATGAGCCTGCAGGAAGGGTACCACATGAGGGAGGAGGATGTCTTCCCTGTAACGCACAGTGTTGAGATTGCCTGCAATGACAACAAGCTCAGCCCAATGATGCTGTGACACACCGACCCAGACCATGACGGACCCTCCACCTCCAAATCGATCCCGCTCCAGAGTACAGGCCTCGGTGTAACGCTCATTCCTTCAACGATAAACGCAAATCCCACCATCACCCCTGGTGAGACAAAACCGCAACTCGTCAGTGAAGAGCACTTTTTGCCAGTCCTGTCTGGTCCAGCGACGGTGGGTTTGTGCCCATAGGCGACGTTTTTGCCGGTGATGTCTGGTGATGACCTGCCTTACAACAGGCCTACAAGCCCTCAGTCCAGCCTCTATCAGCCTATTGTGGACAGTCTGAGCACTGATGGAGGGATTGTGCGTTCCTGGTGTAACTCGGGCAGTTGTTGTTGCCATCCTGTACCTGTCCCGCAGGTGTGATGTTCGGATGTACCGATCCTGTGCAGGTGTTGTTACACGTGGTCTGCCACTGCAAGGACGATCAACTGTCCGTCCTGTCTCCCTGTAGCGCTGTCTTAGGCGTCTCACAGAACGGACATCGCAATTTATTGCCCTGGCCACATCTGCAGTCCTCTTGCCTCCTTTCAGCATGCCATCGCTCACTGGGGTACTTTCTCCGGTGAGAGAGTTTCAGAAGAGAGGAAGAGGTGAAGCGAGAGGGCTCACTCTCGCCAAAATGTGTCCAGAATAAGCCTAATGCGTTTCTATGGGCATTCTATGCAGACCTAAACTTGTCGCCAGCTTTCCTGGATCCTGAGTGGCGCAGAGGTCTAAGGCACTGCATCGCAGTGCTAGAGGCGTCACTACAGACCTAGGTTCGATCCCGGGCTGTATCACTACCGGCCGTGATCAGGAGTCCCACAGGGCGGAGCACAATTGGCCCAGCGTCGTCTGGGTTAGGGGAGAATTTGTTATTAACTGACTTGCCTAGTTAAATAAAATTCCCGCCTTTTGGACATTGACTCCCATTGTTAGGGTGGAAACATGAGCATTTTGTCATTATATACAGTACCAGTCAAAAGGTTGGACACACCTACTAATTCAAGGGTTTTTCTCTATTTTTACTATTTTCTACATTGTAGAATAATAGTGAAGACATCAAAACTATGAAATAACACATATGGAATCATGTAGTAACCAAACAAGTGTTAAACAGAGCGTGCAAAGCTCTCATCAAGGCAAATGGTGGCTATTTGAAGAATCTCAAATATTAAATATATTTTGATTTGTTTAACACTTTTTTGGTTACTACATGATTCCATATGTGTTATTTCATAGTTTTGATGTCTTCACTATTATTCTACAATGTAGAAAATAGTAAAAATAAAGAAAAACCCTTGAATGAGTAGGAGTTCTAAAACTTTTGACCGGTAGTGTATGTTTTGATTTCTCAAATATTTTTGATTTCAGGTATTTTTGTGGGCCATATCCAATCAAACCTGGTAAGAGGCTATTTGGATTCTTCATTTACACAACAAATAATGTGAAAGGGAAAGGAGCTTTGAATATATCAACTCAAAGGACCAGCCACTATAAAAAAAACATCTCTTACAGAATCTGCAGAATGTAAATAAAGAAAAATCTATGGTAATATATTTTGTTGAAACCCTGGATGCAAAGGCAAACAGATCTTTTCTCACACTTAATTAACATATTTCAGAGACAAAAGCTTAACAGGTCAACATGATCTCACCAACAACTCGTATTGTAACATTTTAATAAGGTGTAGTGCATGAGGGAGATGAGGAAAAAGCAGACAGAATGTAAGTAAAAAAATTAAAAATTATTGACACATAAGAAGACATTGATCAACATGTCTATTACTTTCATGGTCACCTCAATTATTAAGGTTACTTTTAGCCATAAATGTTGTACATCCCAAGACTAACCATGGAGAACTCTAAAAGCCTGCATTGTTGGTTAGTACTTACCTGCATTGAGGTAAGTAAGCATTTCACGGTAAAGTCCTGTTGTATTCAGCGCATGTGACAAATACAATTTGATTTGATTTGATTGATTTGAGTGTCCAATGTCCTATCATTTGCACATGTGCTTGTGCAAAGGGATACATTTTGGGCTGCATTCTAGAACCAGTTAGTGAAGCTTATACCCTAGACCAGGGGTTTTCAAACCTCTCCTCAGGGACCCCCAGCCGTTCCATGTATTTGAACTATTCCACAGCTAGCACACCTGATTCGACTTGTCAACTAATCATCAAGCCCTGACCTTGAAAAGGTGAATCAGGTGAGCTAGGCTACAACTAAATTGTGAAATGTCTGGGTGTCACAGAGGAGGGGTTTGATAACCACTGCCCTAGACTGGCAACCATGCTGAGAATATCTGGAAAAATGTTGATATTTGTATTCACACAGTTCCAAAAAAGGAGTCACCAATAAGTACATTAAGTTACAATATTGCCACCTATCTGATGTTTCACCACTGGTATGAACACTCACAAAGTCAGTTGTAAAGCCAATTCTCATCCTGTCAGTCCTCAACAGAAATGACTGCTGCATTATCACATGAACGCTTTTCCACCTGAAAGTCCTCAACTGGGTCAACATATCACGTGACGTAGTTCTTGTCATGATATTGTCATGGTAACCACCTTGAACCACCATCATGTTAGATTCAGAAGACAATGGCGGTACATATCTCACATGATAGTAACAATCATGACTTTTTCAATTTATCATCATTGTGTATGAATTCAATGTAAACTATAGTAATTTCTATAGTAAAATTATGAACTAGGCGAAAGCCTTAAGGTAACTGTTTACAACATTGTTTATTTACAGTGGGGAAAAAAGTATTTAGTCAGCCACAAATTGTGCAAGTTCTCCCACTTAAAAAGATGAGAGGCCTGTAATTTTCATCATAGGTACACGTCAACTATGACAGACAAATTGAGAAAAAAAAATCCAGAAAATCACATTGTAGGATTTTTAATGAATTTATTTGCAAATTATGGTGGAAAATAAGTATTTGGTCACCTACAAACAAGCAGGATTTCTGGCTCTCACAGACCTGTAACTTCTTCTTTAAGAGGCTCCTCTGTCCTCCACTCGTTACCTGTATTAATGGCACCTGTTTGAACTTTTTATCAGTATAAAAGATACCTGTCCACAACCTCAAACAGTCACACTCCAAACTCCACTATGGCCAAGACCAAAGAGCTGTCAAAGGACACCAGAAACAAAATTGTAGTCCTGCACCAGGCTGGGAAGACTGAATCTGCAATAGGTAAGCAGCTTGGTTTGAAGAAATCAACTGTGGGAGCAATTATTAGGAAATGGAAGACATACAAGACCACTGATAATCTCCCTCGATCTGGGGCTCCACGCAAGATCTCACCCCGTGGGGTCAAAATGATCACAAGAACGGTGAGCAAAAATCCCAGAACCACACGGGGGGACCTAGTGAATGACCTGCAGAGAGCTGGGACCAAAGTAACAAAGCCTACCATCAGTAACACACTACGCCGCCAGGGACTCAAATCCTGCAGTGCCAGACGTGTCCCCCTGCTTAAGCCAGTACATGTCCAGGCCAGTCTGAAGTTTGCTAGAGTGCATTTGGATGATCCAGAATTTTTTATTTTTTGTTGTTGTTTTTTTCACCTTTATTTAACCAGGTAAGCCAGTTGAGAACAAGTTCTCATTTACAACTGCGACCTGGCCAAGATAAAGCAAAGCAGTGCGATAAAAACAACAACACAGTGTTACATATGGGGTAAAACAAAACAAAGTCAAAAATACAACAGAAAAATCTATATACAGTGTGTGCAAATGTAGCAAGTTATGGAGGTACGGCAATAAATAGGCTGTAGTGCAAAATAATTACAATTAGTATTAACACTGGCTTCATCAATAAGTGCATCGATGATGTCGTCCCCACAGTGACCGTACGTACATACCCCAACCAGAAGCCATGGATTACAGGAAACATCCGCACTGAGCTAAAGGGTAGAGCTGCCGCTTTCAAGGAACGGGACTCTAACCCGGACGCTTATAAGAAATCCCGCTATGACCTCCGACGAACCATCAAACAGGCAAAGAGTCAATACAGGTCTAAGATTGAATCATACTACACTGGCTCTGACGCTCGTCGGATGTGGCAGGGCTTGAAAACTATTACAGACTACAAAGGGAAGCACAGCCGCGAGCTGCCCAGTGACACAAGCCTACCAGACGAGCTAAACCACTTCTATGCTCAAGCTTCGAGGCAAGCAACACTGAAGCATGCATGAGAGCACCAGCTGTTCCGGACGACTATGTGATCACGCTCTCCGTAGCCGATGTGAGTAAGACTTTTAAGCAGGTCAACATTCACAAGGCCGCAGGGCCAGACGGATTACCAGGACGTGTACTCCGAGCATGTGCTGACCAACTGGCAAGTGTCTTCACTGACATTTTCAACATGTCCCTGACTGAGTCTGTAATACCAACATGTTTCAAGCAGACCACCATAGTCCCCGTGCCCAAGAACTCTAAGATAACCTGCCTAAATGACTACCGACCCGTAGCACTGACGTCTGTAGCCATGAAGTGCTTTGAAAGACTGGTCATGGCTCACATCAACAGCATAATCCCAGAAACCCTAGACCCACTCCAATTTGCATACCGCCCCAACAGATCCACAGATGATGCAATCTCTATCGCACTCCACACTGCCCTTTCCCACCTGGACAAGAGGAACACCTACGTGAGAATGCTATTCATTGACTACAGCTCAGCATTCAACACCATAGTGCCCTCTAAGCTCATCACTAAGCTAAGGATCCTGGGACTAAACACCTCCCTCTGCAACTGGATCCTGGACTTCCTGACGGGCCGCCCCCAGGTGGTAAGGGTAGGTAACAACACATCTGCCACACTGATCCTCAACACGGGGGCCCCTCAGGGGTGCGTGCTCAGTCCCCTCCTGTACTCTCTGTTCACCCATGACTGCATGGCCAGGTACGACTCCAACACCATCATTAAGTTTGCCGACGACACAACAGTGGTAGGCCTGATCACCGACAACGATGAGACAGCCTATAGGGAGGAGGTCAGAGATCTGGCCGTGTGGTGCCAGGACAACAACCTCTCCCTCAACGTGACCAAGACAAAGGAGATGATTGTGGACTACAGGAAAAAAAGAGGACTGAGCACGCCCCCATTCTCATCGACGGGGCTGTAGTGGAACAGGTTGAGAGCTTCAAGTTCCTTGGTGTCCACATCACCAACGAACTATCATGGTCCAAACACACCAAGACAGTCGTGAAGAGGGCACGACAAAGCCTATTCCCCCTCAGGAGACTAAAAAGATTTGGCATGGGTCCTCAGATCCTCAAAAAATTCTACAGCTGCACCATCGAGAGCATCCTGACTGGTTGCATCACCGCCTGGTATGGCAACTGCTTGGCCTCTGACCGCAAGGCACTACAGAGGGTAGTGCGTACGGCCCAGTACATCACTGGGGCAAAGCTCCCTGCCATCCAGGACCTCTATACCAGGCGGTGTCAGAGGAAGGCCCTCAAAATTGTCAAAGACTCCAGTCACCCTAGTCATAGACTGTTCTCTCTGCTACCGCACGGCAAGCGGTACCGGAGTGCCAAGTCTAGGTCCAAAAGACTTCTCAACAGCTTCTACCCCCAAGCCATAAGACTCCTGAACAGCTAATCATGGCTACCCGGACTATTTGCACTGCCCCCCCACCCCATCCTTTTTACGCTGCTGCTACTCTGTTAAGTATTTATGCATAGTCACTTTAACTCTACCCACATGTACATATTACCTCAACTACCTCAACTAGCCGGTGCCCCGCACATTGACTATGCAACGGTACCCCCCTGTATATATAGCCTCCCTACTGTCACTTTATTTTATTGTATATATAGCCTCCCTACTGTCACTTTATTTTACTTCTGCTCTTTTTTTCTCAACACTTTTTTGTTGTTGTTTTATTCTTACTTTTTTGTTTAAAATAAATGCACTGTTGGTTAAGGGCTGTAAGTAAGCATTTCACTGTAATGTCTGCACCTGTTGTATTCGGCGCATGTGACCAATACATTTTGATTTGATTTGATTTGATTTGATGTGCAAATAGAGATACTGGGGTACAGATGAGCAAAATAAATAACAATATAGGGATGAGGTAGTTGGGCGGGCTAATTTCAAATGGGCTGTGTACAGGTGCAGTGATCGGTAAGGTGCTCTGACAACTGATGCTTAAAGTTAGTGAGGGAGATAAGTGTCTCCAGCTTCAGAGATTTTTGCAATTTGTTCCAGTCATTGGCAGCAGAGAACTGGAAGGAATGGCGGCCAAAGGAGGTGTTGGCTTTGGGGATGACCAGTGAGATATACCTGCTGGAGCGCATACAACGGGTGGGTGTTGCTATGGTGACTAATGAGCTAAGATAAGGCGGGGATTTGCCTAGCAGTGATTTATAGATGGCCTGGAGCCAGTGGGTTTGGCGACGAATATGTAGTGAGGACCAGCCAACAAGAGCGTACAGGTCACAGTGGTGGGTAGTATATGGGGCTTTGGAGACAAAACGGATGGCACTGTGATAGACTACATCCAATTTGCTGAGTAGAGTGTTGGAGGCTATTTTGTAAATGACATTGCCGAAGTCAAGGATCTGTAGGATAGTCAGTTTTACGAGGGCATGTTTGGCAGCATGAGTGAAGGAGGCTTTGTTGCGAAATAGGAAACCGATTCTAGATTTAACTTTGGATTGGAGATTCTTAATGTGAGTCTGGAAGGAGAGTTTACAGTCTAACCAGACACCTAGGTATTTGTAGTTGTCCACATACTCTAGGTCAGACCCGTCGAGAGTAGTGATTCTAGTCGGGTGGGCGGGTGCAAGCAGCGTTCGGTTGAAAGCATGCATTTAGTTTTACTAGTGTTTAAGAGCAGTTGGAGGCTACTGAAGGAGTGTTGTATGGCATTGAAGCTCGTTTGGAGGTTTGTTAACACAGTGTCCAATGAAGGGCCAGATGTATACAAAATGGTGTCGTCTGCGTAGAGGTGGATCTGAGAGTCACCAGCAGCAAGAGTGACATCATTGATATACACAGAGAAAAGAGTCGGCCCAAAAATGGAACCCTGTGGCACCCCCATAGAGACTGCCATAGGTCCAGACAACAGGCCCTCCGATTTGACACATTGAACTCTATCTGAAAAGTAGTTGGTGAACCAGGCGAGGCAGTCATTTGAGAAACCAAGGCTATTTAGTCTGCCAATAAGAATGCGGTGGTTGACAGAGTCGAAAGCCTTGGCCAGGTCAATGAAAACGGCTGCACAGTACTGTCTATTATCGATCGCGGTTATAATATCGTTTAGGACCTTGAGCGTGGCTGAAGTGCACCCATGACCAGCTCGGAAACCGGATTGCATAGCGGAGAAGGTACGGTGGGATTCGAAATGGTCGGGTGATCTGTTTGTTAACTTGGCTTTCAAAAACTTTTTGAAAGGCAGGGCAGGATGGATATGGGTCTGTAACAGTTTGGATCTAGAGTGTCACCCCCTTTGAAGAGGGGGATGACCGCGGCAGCTTTCCAATCTCTGGGGATCTCAGACGTTACGAAAGAGAGGTTGAACAGGCTAGTAATAGGGGTTGCGACAATTTTGGCGGCTAGTTTTAGAAAGAAAGGGTCCAGATTGTCTAGCCCAGATGATTTGTAGGGGTCCAGATTTTGCAGCTCTTTCAGAACATCAGCTGTCTGGATTTGTGTGAAGGAGAAGCGGGGGGGGCATGGGCAAGTTGCAGCGGAGGGTGCAGAGCTGTTGGCCGGGGTAGTGGTAGCCAGGTGGAAAGCATGGCCAGCCGTAGCAAAATGCTTGTTGAAATTCTCGATTATTGTAGATTTATCGGTGGTGATAGTGTTTCCTAGCCTCAGTGCAGTGGGCAGCTGGGAGGAAGTGCTCTTATTCTCCATGGACTTTACAGTGTCCCAAAACTTTTTGGAGTTAGTGCTACAGGATGCAAATTTCTGTTTGAAAAAGTTAGCCTTTGCTTTCCTAACTGCTTGTGTATATTGGTTCCTAACTTCCCTGAAAAGTTGCATATTGCGGGGGCTATTTGATGCTAATGCAGTACGCCACAGGATGTTTTTGTGCTGGTCAAAGGCAGTCAAGTCTGAGGAGAACCAGGGGCTATATCTGTTCTTAGTTCTGTATTTTTTGAATGGGGCATGTTTATTTAAGATTGAGAGGAAATTACTTTTAAAGAACAACCAGGCATCCTCTACTGACGGAATGAGATCTATATCCATCCAGGATACCTGGGCCAGGTCAATTAGGAAGGCCTGCTCGCTGAAGTGTTTTTGGGAGCGTTTGACAGTGATGAGGGGTGGTCGTTTGACCGCGGACCCGTTACGGACGCAGGCAATAAGGCAGTGATCGCTGAGATCCTGGTTGAAAACAGCGGAGGTGTATTTAGAGGGTAAATTAGTCAGGATTATATCTATGAGGGTACCCATGTTTACGGATTTAGGGTTGTACCTGGTAGGTTCGTTGATAATTTGTGTGAGATTGAGGGCATCTAGTTTAGATTGTAGGATGGCCGGGGTGTTAAGCATATCCCAATTTAGGTCACCAAGCAGTACGAACTCTGAGGATAGATGGGGGGCAATCAATTCACATATGGTGTCCAGGGCACAGCTGGGGGCTGAGGGAGAAGAGGATTGGGAGAATGTCATATGGTCAGGTGAAACCAAAATATAACTTTTTTGTAAAAACTCAACTCGTCGTGTTTGGAGGACAAAGAATGCTGAGTTGCATCCAAAGAACACCATACCTACTGTGAAGCATGGGGGTGGAAACATCATGCTTTGGGGCTGTTTTTCTGCAAAGGGACCAGGACGACTGATCCGTGTAAAGGAAAGAATGAAAGGGGCCATGTATCGTGAGATTTTGAGTGAAAACCTCCTTCCATCAGCAAGGGCATTGAAGATTAAACGTGGCTGGGTCTTTCAGCATGACAATGATCCCAAACACACCGCCCGGGCAACGAAGGAGTGGCTTCGTAAGAAGCATTTCAAGGTCCTGGAGTGTCCTAGCCAGTCTCCAGATCTCAACCCCATAGAAAATCTTTGGAGGGAGTTGAAAGTCCGTGTTGCCCAGCGACAGCCCCAAAACATCACTACTCTAGAGGAGATCTGCATGGAGGAATGGGCCAAAATACCAGCAACAGTGTGTGAAAACCTTGTGAAGACTTACAGAAAACATTTGACCTGTGTCATTGCCAACAAAGGGTATATAACAAAGTATTGAGAAACTTTTGTTATTGACCAAATACTTATTTTCCACCATAATTTGCAAATAAATTCATTAAAAATCCTACAATGTGATTTTCTGGATTTTTTTTTCTCATTTTGTCTGTCATAGTTGATGTGTACCTATGATGAAAAATACAGGCCTCTCTCATCTTTTTAAGTGGGAGAACTTGCACAATTGGTGGCTGACTAAATACTTTTTTTCCCCACTGTAATTTGTACATATAGGTAGGGGTAAAGTGACTATGCATGGATAATAAACAGAGAGTAGCAGCAGTGTTAATGCAAATAGACCGGGTGGCCATTTCATTAATTGTTCAGCAGTCTTATGGCTTGGGGGTAGAAGCTGTTAAGGAGCCTTTTGGACTTAGACTTGGCGCTCCAGTACCACTTGCTGTGCGGTAGCAGAGAGAACAGTTCATGACTTGGGTGACTGGAGTCTTTGACAATTTTTTGGGCCTTCCTTTAGCAGATGTTATTGCGGGTGTAACGAAATGCTTGTGTTCCTAGCTCCAACAGCGCAGCAATATCTAACGATACACAACTATACACACAAATCTAAAAAGTAAAATAACTGAATTAAGAAATATATAAATATTAGGACGAGCAATGTCGGAGTCCAGAGTATAAATATATATATATATATATTTGAAGTCGGAAATTCACATACACCTTAGCCAAATACATTTAAACTCAGTTTTTCACAATTCCTGACATTTAATCCTAGTAAATATTCCCTGTCTTAGGTCAGTTAGGATCACCACTTTATTTTGAGAATGTGAAATGTCAGAATAATAGTAGAGAGAATGATTTATTTCAGCATTTATTTATTTCATCACATTCCCAGTGGGTCAGAAGTTTACATACACTCAATTAGTATTTGGTAGCATTGCCTTTAAATTGTTTAACTTGGGTCAAACGTTTCGGGTAGCCATCCACAAGCTTCCCACAATAAGTTGGGTAAATTTTGGCCCATTCCTCCTGACAGAGCTGGTGTAACTGAGTCAGGTTTGTAGGCCTCCTTGCTCGCACACGCTTTTTCAGTTCTGCCCACAAATGTTCTATAGGATTGAGGTCAGGGCTTTGTGATGGCCACTCCAATACCTTGACTTTGTTGTCCTTAAGCCATTTTGCCACAACTTTGGAAGTATGCTTGGGGTCATTGTCCATTTGGAAGACCCATTTGCGACCAAGCTTTAACTTCCTGACTGATGTCTTGAGATGTTGCTTCAATATATCCACATCATTTTCCTTCCTCATGATGCCATCTATTTTGTGAAGTGCACCAGTCCCTCCTGCACCCCCACAGCATGATGCTGCCACCCCCGTGCTTCACGGTTGGGATGGTGTTCTTCGGCTTGCAAGCTACCCCCTTTTTCCTTCAAACATAACGATGGTCATTATGGGCAAACAGTTCTATTTTTGTTTCATCAGACCAGAGGACATTTCTCCAAAAAGTACAATCTTTGTCCCCATGTGCAGTTGCAAACCGTAGTTTGGCTTTTTATGGTGGTTTTGGAGCAGTGGCTTCTTCCTTGCTGAGCGGCATTTCAGGTTATGTCGATATAGGACTTGTTTTACTGTGGATATAGATACTTCTGTACCTGTGTCCTCCAGCATCTTCACAAGGTCCTTTGCTGTTGTTCTGGGATTTATTTGCACTTTTCGCACCAAAGTACGTTCATCTCTTATACTTGCGTACTGTTGTTTGTACAGATGAACGTGGTACCTTCAGGCGTTTGGAAATTGCTCCCAAGGATGAACCAGACTTGTGGAGGTCTACCATTTTCTTGGCTGATTTCTTTAGATTTTCCGTGATGTCAAGCAAAGAGGCACTGAGTTTGAAGGTAGGCCTTGAAATACATCCACAGGTACACCTCCAATTGACTGAAATGATGTCAATTAGCCTATCAAAAGCTTCTAAAGCCATGACATAATTTTCTGGAAATTTCCAAGCTGTTTAAAGGCACAGTCAACTTAGTGTATGTAAACTTCATTGCCATCAAAGCCGCAGGGCTCCTTGCTGAAATGACTATGGTGCATCTGACCAAATTAATGGATGATGAGTGGTACTTTTGTTATGTTGTGATCACGAGAAAGTTCTCTCGTGATCTCGACAAAACAACTTTTGTTATGTAGTGATCATGAGATAAATAAGTTGTGATCTCGACATAACGAGGGAACTATTTTCTTATTCATATGTCCTCTCTGGACTTCCATACCATTAAGTGCTTTTGACCAAGAAGTGACAGGTTGGAGCGAAATCGCCACTGTGCTCTATCAGCACCATGGACAGTGCCCTACATACTAAAGCAATTCCGTTGAAAACCTAGGCTGACTAAGGAAGTACATTTGTCATTCCATACCCTACATTTTTGCTGAAACGACACCACTGGCTATACCACCAAGATTTTGATAAAAACCAACCAGCTAGATTGTTTCTAGCTGGTTGCAGCCTCTTGATGCTCTGTGGAACTTCCTGAGTAATAGATCATTCCATTCTTCCCGAAATCTTCTTGTAAGATCCCCTCAAATGCCAGAAATATTAGTTGAGCTTTCCTCGGGTGTAGCATGCTTCTTCTGTGCTGACTGAGCACGTTTGCCAAAGTGGAAAATGAGTTCTCTCATGTAGCTGTGGACGCCCCAGTCATGAGCCCTATGATTTCATTTTGAATATCGTGTGACGCGTATGTGGCATTGTGGGGTATGGTGCTAAACACCTTGGCAAGTTCCTTATCTTTTCAAAGAGTATATTCCATCACAGACAGAAAAAGTCCACTGCCCCATCCCCTCTTAACTCTATTGCATCTAAAGTCCCCCTCAATGGTTGCTGGTTTGAAACAACGAACTCAATAATGTCCACAATCGCCGACAAATACATGTGATTTCTTGTCAGCTGCCCATCCTTAACAAGTGTTGACACCGATGTTCCCATAGCACTTCAAACTTGTTTTTCTTTCCACAGTGCAGTGCATTTCAAATGCTCTTTGCTTGATGCGTGCCTAGCGAATCCTTTGGTACTATCAATAGCATGCTTCAAGTTAGAATACCCAGCTTTTGGTGAAAGCCCTGTCTGCGTTAGTATTGAACACAGAACTTTCGACATGGGAAACAAAAGGCCGCATCTGCAGTAACCGAGTATTCCAGCCACACTCTTCCTATTTTCCAGTTGCTATTAAATTAACGTTTTTGAACAGAAAACCTGTGGTATAGATTAGGATTCTAGGCTAACCTGGGCTGGCTCCTCTGTTCCAAGATCATCATGAACAGTCGGAGGTGGAAGGGGTTGTGGAGCCTTTATCCTGGCAGCGCTTGTGGAAGAGTGGGTAGGCTCTGCTAGCTGGAGTTTGGCAGCATCATCGCTCTCCTTCTCCTGTGGCTTTGTTTGGGTACTTTGGCGAAGCCAATTTCTGATATCCATCGTGGAAGTGGCAGATTAGCTGGTTTGAGCTAGCTAAATAGGCTAAGGCTAATAACACTAACACTTTATTTTTACAGCTAGCTAAGAAGCTAACTCAATTCTGTAGTGGTGAGGCGTGAGGCAGAGTTGAGTGAAGCAGCTTCAACTGTAAACCTGACCCCGCCCGGAGGCATATCATGTTATTCACTTAGCGTACCACAGATTAGAAGCGTTTTTTCCCGCTTTTTTATGGAAACACAAAGGAGTCATACATAACCACCCCAGTGGCTTTGCATAGCCTCCCTACACACACAGCGGTGCGCTCTGTCCATTGTGCTGACACAGTGCAGCAGAGACACAGATTTTGTGCCAACCTGTCACTCAATCATTTGAACTTTTTGGCAATGAAACTAAAACTGAGGGGGCACAAGTTTCAACTGAGGGCGCTAAGCACACTTTTGCCCCCTCGTGGAGCTGGGCCCGAGTCAAGTCCAGGAGTGGTTGTTAGGTCATAACCTCTACGGGATCGGTGTCCCTTACATGGGACGGTTGTTGCTCAATATGCGACATGTGACTAGAATGGTGTTGTAAACAACAGCCAATTTTCTGGGACATAGACATGTCATGTATGGACAGAAAGCTTAAATTCTTGTTAATCTAACTGCTGCAGTGTCCAATTTACAGTAGCGTTTACAGCTAAAAATACCATGCTATTATTTGAGGATAGTACACAACAACAAAACACTTTTATCACGGCAACTGGTTTGGTACATTCACCTCTGAAGGTAAATAATGTACTTACATTCAGTAATCTTGCTCTGATTTGTCATCCTGAGGGTCCCAGAGATCAAATGTAGTGTAGTTTGTTTTGAAAAATCAATTGTTATATTAAAAATGTAGGAACTGGGTTCCTGCCCGGCCATCTAGATGTGTGAAGGTTATTGTCTTTTCTGTAGGGAAGCTAATGAACCATCATTTATGACATTCCTGAGAGTGTGCAAACTTAAATTTTGTATTACCATAGCATTTTTGTATGTTCTCTATAGTTATGTACTTGAAAACCAATTCAGCACATTTGGGAAAACTCCTTGCAGACTTGATACAAAATATTGTGTAGTGATGTAATTCTTCACTGGATCAGCCTGAAACTTTGCACACACACTGCTGCCATCTTGTGGAAAATATCTAAATTACATCTAGAATCCTACATCACTGTCTGGCCTGTCTCTCAGTACACTGCCCTACCCTATGCTTTGACTTCTTTCTCCCCTCTCTCTCCAGATGAAATCTTGCGACTTGTGACGGCCGTCCGCCCAACAACCTGCCCGCTTGACCCTATCCCCTCCTCTCTTTTCCAGACCATTTCCGGAGACCTTCTCCTTTATCTCACCTCGCTCATCAACTCATCCTTGACCGCTGGCCATGTCCCTTCCGTCTTCAAGAGAGCGAGAGATGCACCCCTCCTCAAAAAACCTACACTCGATCCCTCCGATGTCAACAACTACAGACCAGTATCCCTTCTTTCTTTTCTCTCCAAAACTCTTGAGCGTGCCATCTCTAGCCAACCCTCCTGCTATCTCTCTCAGAATTACCTTCTTGATCCAAACCAGTCAGGTTTCAAGACTGGTCATTCAACTGAGACTGCTCTTCTCTGTGTCACAGAGGCTCTCAGCACTGCTAAAGCTAACTCTCTCTCCTCTGCTCTTATCCTTCTAGACCTATCCGCTGCCTTTGATACTGTGAACCATCAGATCCTCCTCTCCACCCTCTCCGAGTTGGGCATCTCCGGCGCTGCTCACTCTTGGATTGCGTCCTACCTGACAGGTCGCTCCTACCAGGTGGTGTGGCGAGAATCTGTCTCTCCGCACCACGTGCTCTCACCACTGGTTTCCCCCAGGGCTCAGTTCTAGGCCCTCTCCTATTCTCTCTATACACCAAGTCACTTGGCTCTGTCATATCCTCACATGGTCTCTCCTATCATTGCTACGCAGACAACACACAATTAATTTAATCCTTTCCCCCTTCTGATAACCAGGTGGCGAATCGCATCTCTGCATGTCTGGCAGATATATCTGTGTGGATGTCGGATCACCACCTCAAGCTGAACCTCGGCAAGACGGAGCTGCTCTTCCTCCCGGGGAAGGACTGCCCACTCCATGATCTCGCCATCACGGTTGACAACTCCATTGTGTCCTCCTCCCAGAGTGCAAAGAACCTTGGTGTGACCCTGGACAACACCCTGTCGTTCTCCGCTAACATCAAAGCGGTGACCCGATCCTGCAGGTTCATGCTCTACAACATTCGCAGAGTACGACCCTACCTTACACGGAAAGCGGCACAGGTCCTAATCCAGGCACTTGTCATCTCCCGTCTGGATTACTGCAACTCGCTGTTGGCTGGGCTCCCTGCCTGTGCCATTAAACCCCTACAACTTATCCAGAACGCTGCAGTCCGTCTGGTGTTCGACCTTCCCAAGTTCTCTCATGTCACCCCACTCCTCCGCACACTCCACTGGCTTCCAGTTGAGGCTCGCATCTACTACAAGACCATGGTGCTTGCCTACGGAGCTGTGAGGGGAACGGCACCTCCTTACCTTCAGGCTCTGATCAGACCCTACACCCAAACGAGGGCACTGCGTTCATCCACCTCTAGCCTGCTAGCTCCCCTACCTCTACGGAAGCACAGTTCCCGCTCATTTAAAAAAATTAAAATAAGTGGTTGTCCCACTGACTATCATAAGTTGAATGCACCAATTTGTAAGTCGATAAGAGCGTCTGCTGAATTATGTAAATGTAAATGTTTCAAAGATGACGCAAAAAAAAATGTTTTTGTTTGTATTATCTTTTACCAGATCTAATTTGTTATATTCTCAACATGAATTTCACATTTCCACAAACTTCAAAGTGTTTCCTCTCAAATGATATAAAAAATATGCATATCCTTGCTTCAGGGCCTGAGCTACAGGCAGTTAGATTTGGGTATATCATTTTAGGCGAAAATTGAAAAAAAGGGTCCGATCCTTAGGTCATAATGACTGTGTTCAGATGGACGTACAAACAGTACTGGTAGGAGATCTGAAAAACCATGATCAATCAATGGGAAATATGATTATACTCTTAGGTAAAGTATTTATTTTTAGGGCAATCTCTGTAAAAACGTAACAAATAGACCCTCGTAAGACATCACAGTAAAATAGGATGTATTGCGAAAGGAAATAGTAAAATGAGAGTGTACTGGGAAAGATGGGTTAGTCTGTGGACATCTGAGGGTTGGAATTAAGATTAAAGTGTACTGTATATGTGAGTGTAAGTGGCTGTAAGTAGCAGTTGAAGATGTGTTGTTGTGGTAGGGTAAAAATATATATATATATATATATATATATATATATATATATATATATATATTATATAGGGGGATACAAATTATTTTATAAAGACTAAAAAAATTAAGATTTTGATAAAAATTGTAAACATCAGTGCCAGTCAAAGGATGCTGGCTCCATATTTTGTGCAATCTACAAGTCCCACTGTTTCATTCTGTTCTAGTCACTGCATATTTCAGCAGGAATTGAAGGATTACTAGTTTTTAGGCGAGGGTTTAATAAGGGATCATGTAAATGTAAGACATCTCCCCCCCAAAATTATAATACAGTAACAAATAGCAAAAATTGATAAATCAAGCACCTTGTTGTATAGTGGAAAAATCTATAATATTGAAAACTCAAGATGTCAAGCATCCCAAATCCGTAAAAAGATTAAGATATAAATTGTTTGTATGAGATTGTACGATTTTGAAAGAATAAGTCACTCCCGATGCTGTGTATTGCTGACCTGGATGTGGTGTCATTCTAACCCAGAAAAACAGGAGCTTGTTCAGATATATGTTACGTAGAATATATGTACAATAAGGACTCTCTCTCAGGGCAGGAAGAATGCTATTTTTGTCATGCCCTGAAAAAGATCTGATCATCTGATCAAATCAAAACAAATACAGAGGTAGCTACATTTAGGTGTTGCTCCTCTGTCCATAATATCGTATCTCTGAATGATCGTCTTAATATAAAGTGACACTGAACACTGTCATGGGGAACATCTCTTATTGACCCTTCCCCAGGCAGAGCACATTGGAGTCAGTCGTGTTGCTAATGATAGGGTATGACAGCCTTGAATCTATATCTGTCAGTCAAACAGTGACACTCTGTAACCCTGTTTACTGTAGTGGACACATTGCCCTCCTGGCTAGGCTACTACTATGGCCCATTGGCCCTGTGTAATCCCCTTATAGCGGTCTGTTGGCCCACTACACATGTGTGGTTCTTCCTCTATCTCTCCTGCCCTCTACTTAGTAAGAATCCCGATGGCAGCTCGTGCTCGTTTTCTGCAGTGATCAAACACTGTCGCCCTGCGACCTGTCCAATCCCTCAGAGCAAATCCCCCCATTGATTTCAGCCCGCTCCTTCCAACCGCCGGACTTGTGGGCATTTTCGCCTCTAGTCAATCAATGAAGAAGACAGCTTGTTCGGTAGCTATCATCCATCCAGCTGCAGCTGCTGCACAGAACCTCCCTCTGCTTCAATAATGCATGACACGACGGGTCAGCATTCAGACGAAGTAGAATAACATCTACAATGTAATCATGGTGCTGTTATAGCAACACTGTCTGGGAGGAAACATGTACAGGAATGACAGATGTCATTTTCTTTCTGGGAACTAACTGAATACAAAACAATGGAAGTCAAGCTGTTGAAAAGATTGGGACATCTATTGAGATGAGGGATTAGTGTTGGATAAATGTTCTATCATTCTATTCATATTAGGCAATGAATTAAATGGTACAGCTCACCTAAGAACAAGTATTTCTCTAAATAAAATGATCATGTACTTACTCCTGCAGGACTCATGCTTTAAACCAGTGGTGTAGTGGAAGAAATAAAATGCAAGTAAATGCAGTTTACCCACATTTTTTTCAACAACATTTTGCCCACCTTTTGGGGAAAGATGCATTGAAAATATAGGGAGAGTTACTTTTCTCACTGCGACCGGCTATCAGTTTACCTACCTATTTTATTACCACTACATCACTGCTTTAGACATTGCATGTAACAGTGTGTATGTAAATTGACCAATTACCAATTCTATGTACATTTAGTTGTCTTTATTTAGCAGTTCCTTCATATGATTCAAATTGCAAAATGAAGTGAAATTATTCAACCAGAGCACGTCAAAGGCTTTACCAAAAGATCAAATGTCACTGTGCTCCAAATCCTCAAAGTGCTGTCATGTCATATTGCTAAAGCAAGGGCATGTGATTTTTGGATTGCAACAAATATTCAATAGGGAGGAGAGGCAAAGCAAGACAATATGAGCATTTGGAGCATAAAATATATTATTTACAGTATATTATACAGTATATTAACAGAAGATACGCATTTAATGTGATCAACATTGATATAGACACCTACATTAATGATATGAGGGTCCAAATATTTGTGCTACAGAGATTAATTACATTTCTTCAAAAACATTTACATTTCAAACGTGCTTTGTCTGCTTGTTGCTTTCGTTATTTGTTCTGTTTGTGCTTTGTTTAGCTAAAGCTCACTTAGATGTTGAAATGATACATAATGTCAAGTCAGCTGGAAGGAAAGGCATTTCAAATGTACAGCAAAATGCAGAGACCACTTGCAGCTATCTTTCCTATCTTTTTATTACTACACATGCTCCCGTTAATTAGCTAACTTTGATAGGCCTAACCTGTCCCTGTAATATACAGTGCATTCGTTAAGTATTCAGACCCTTTTACTTTTTCCACATTTTGTTACGTTACATCCGTATTCTAAAATGCATTCAATAAATATTTTTCCTTCTCAATCTACACACAATACCCCATAATGACAAAGTGAACACAGCGTTTTAGAATATTTTGCAAATGTATTAAAAATAAAAAAACTGAAATACCTTATTTACATAAGTATTCAGACCCTTTGCTATGAGACTCAGAATTGAGCTCGGGTACATCCTGTTTCCGTTGATCATCCTAGAGATGTTTCTACATCTTGATTGGAGTCCAACTGTGGTAAATTCAATTGATTGGACATGATTTGGAAAGGCACACACCTGTCTATATAAGGTCCCACAGTTGACAGTGCATGTCAGAGCAAAAACCAAGCAATGAGGTCAAAGGAATTGTCTGTAGAGCTCCAAGACAGGATTGTGTCGAGGCACAGATCTGGGGAAGGACACCAAAAATGTTCTGCAGCATTGAAGGTCCCCAAGAACACAGTGGCCTCCATCATTCTTAAATGAAAGAAGTTTGGAACCACCAAGACTCTTCCTAGAGCTGGCCGCCCGGCCAAACTGAGCAATCAGGGGAGAAGGGCCTTGGTCAGGGAGGTGACCAAGAACCTGATTGTCACTCTGAAGGAGCTCCAGAGTTCCTCTGTGGAGATGGGAGAATCTTCCAGAAGGACAACCATCTCTGCAGCACTCCACCACTCAGGCCTTTATAGTAATGGCCAGACGGAAGCCACTCCTCAGTAAAAGGCACATGACAGCCTGCTTGGAGTTTGCCAAAAGGCACCTAAAGACTCTCAGTCCATGAGAAACAAGATTCTCTGGTCTGATGAAACCAAGATTGAACTCTTTGGCCTGAATGCCAAGCGTCACGTCTGGAGGAAACCTGGCACCATCCCTACGGTGAAGCACGGTGTGACAGCATCATGCTGTGGGGATGTTTTTCAGCGGCAGGGAGACTAGTCGGGATAGAGGGAAAGATTAGCGGATCAAAGTACAGAGAGATCCTTGATGAAAACCTACTCCAGAGCACTCAGGACCTCAGACTGGGGTGAAGGTTCACCTTCCAACAGGAAAACAACCCTAAGCACACAGTCAAGACAACGCAGGAGTGGCTTCGGTACAAGTCTCTCAATGTCCTTGAGTGGCCCAGCCAGAGCCCGGACTTAAACCCGATCAAACATCTCTGGAGACACCTGAAAATAGCTGTGCAGCAACGCTCCCCATCCAACCTGACAGAGCTTGAAAGGATCTGCAGAGAAGAATGGGAGAAACTCCCCAAATACAGGTGTGGCAAGTTTGTAGCGTCATACCCAAGAAGACTCGAAGCTGTAATTGCTGCCAAAGGTGCTTCAACAAAGTACTGAGTTAAGGGTCTGAATGCTTATGTAAATGTGATATTTCAGTTTTTTTATTTTAATAACTGCTATAATTTCTAAAAATCTGTTTTTGCTTTGTCATTATGGGGTATTGTGTGTAGATTGACGAGGGAAAAAAACAATGTAATACATTTTCGAATACGGTTGTAACGTAACAACATTAGAAAAAAGTCAATGGGTCTGAATAATTTCCGAATGCACTGTATTAATGTATCAATAACTTTCAATAAACAACTTTGGGCTCTATTCAATCTGTATCGCTGAAGCGTTACAGATTGCGCGTTAGAAATGTAAAGGTAATTTCCGATTAAGCCAACATACAGTGCATTAGAAAAGTATTCAGACCCCTTCCCTTTTTCCACATTTTGTTACGTTACAGCCTTATTCTAAAATGGATTAAATAAATAAAAATCCTCATCAATCTACACACAATACCACATAATGACAAAGCGAAAACAGGTTTTTCAACATTTTTGCAATTTAAATTGTAAATGTGATATTTCAGTTCTTTATTTTGAATATATTTGCAAATATTTCTAAAAATCTGTTTCTGCTTTGTCATTATGGGGTATTGTGTGTAGATTTATGAAGAAAAAAAATGATTTAATCAATTTTAGAATAAGGCTGTTATGTAACAAAATGTGGAAAAAGTCAAGGGGTCTGAATACTTTGAGTGCACTGTATGCAGCGTTTCCCGTGAATGCAGTCTCCACTAACACAAGAACATTGCCTTTACATTTAAACGATGCTGTAACGCTGAACTTCCACTATACGGATTGAATAGAGCCCTTTCTTGATGACAATGTCTAGTTCTCAACTCCCATCCAATTACCAGGTAAATACAGAGACTGAAAGCGGAAGTCCAACTTCTGCTTTTGGAAATTTACTTGAATTGATGAAAGTCATGTTTCCATTACTTTCACAATACATTTGATACCCTCTCATCTCCCGCAAATCCACCCTATTACCTTTCACAATCATAAGAGTCAAGTGGCTATCTCATATTAGCAGGAGAGAGACAGCTATAGGGAAAAGAGGGTGTACGTGGAGTGAATAATATTGAAATGGGCACTGAGTAGGGAGTTCCCCCTTCTTTGTGATTATACCCTGAACATGAGAGGATATGAATTGCCAGAGCTGCATATTCTTTCCTTTTTCCCATCACAGTAGAGTTGCATCAATACTTAACCTTCTCTTAGAACTTGACTCTTGTGTCCCAAACCTTTCTATTCGGTCCTTCAGTGGCATACATTTTTTGATGGAGAGGCAAACCTCCAAATCAAAACCAATAAGACAGACGGGTTGACTGTGCCCTAGGGGCGATTCCTGGTTAATGGTTTGAGCAGAGTGGGGGAAAGGTGGAGATGGGGGTAGTCGTATAAAGTAAGGGGAGGGGGGGGGTCGCCTCTTTCGAGATAACAAAATCCCTCTCAGACGACCCCCGTTCCACCCCCACCTTCCCTCCATTCCTCGAAGTGAGTCTCTTCAAGAACGCCCACCCTTTCCACCACCACCACCACCCTTCCCAACCTCAGTCTTTCCTCCAAGGGGTCAGGCATCACCTCTCCCTCCCTACATGATGCTGCACTTGCCCTTGAGCTTGTCGGCATGCTTCTGCTTGCCGGAGCGCTTGCCGTCGATGCTCAGACTCATGTTCCTCTTCTTCTCCAGGGTGAGCAGCTCCTGGAAGAGCTCCTTGACGTTGTAGTTCATCTTGGCCGAGGTTTCCATGAAGGCACACTTCCATGCTGTCGCCTGCGCCTCACCCTCCTTGGTCTCCACCTCACGCTGGGTCTCGTCGCTCTTGTTGCCCACCAGCATGACGGGGATGGCGTCCACGCTGCCCTTGATGGCCAGCACCTGCTGGTAGATGGGTTTGAGCTCCTCCAGGGACTGGCGGCTGGTGACGGAGTAGACCAGGATGAAGGCGTGGCCCTTGGAGATGGACAGACGCTGCATGGCGGGGAACTGGTGGCTGCCCGTGGTGTCAGTGATCTGGAGGGTGCACACGCTCTTGTCACAGCTGATCACCTGGCGGTAGGTGTCCTCCACGGTGGGGATGTAGGTGTCCCGGAAGGTTCCCTTGACAAAGCGAAGGACCAAGGAGCTCTTGCCCACACCGCCGGCCCCAAACACCACAACACGGTAGTCGTTGCTCTGCTCCGGCATGTTGGGGGGGTTGGGATCCCTGTGTTATCTGTTTCCTAAGACCTGAGGAAGAGAGAAGGAAGAGAAGATCAGGAATGTTCATCAAATATGGGATCGAAAGCAGTATCAGGAAAAACATGAATGCCAACTATGTTGATTTGAATTTGCCTTGGTGTTGAAGCTACCCCACCGGGTAAAGCTGGTTGACATGATGTCATTTCAATCATTTTTACAAGCTGGGATAAGGCAAAAAAAATATCCCCACTACAATCACATCAGATTGAGATCATACACAACACAATAGCATAATCATGACATGCAGTGAGCTTTATCTTGAAAAAGCATTTATTTTCTTATCTAAATAGCATCCTCGCTATCTTCTTGTGCACTTGAACAATATCTCAGAGACCCTTGACTGAGATAAACAGCGCAACAAGCTGGTCCCCTTAAAGCCAGGCTTGCCATCATAGATTATCATTAACCTGAACAAGACACAGGAGAGGCAGTTCATTGATGGGCTCTCAGATCTATGAAAGCACAGTGCAGTGGGAAGCAGAGGCCAAGTACATTGTCATCAAAGGTGTGTTTGTGTAGCCTGGGCCCACATATTTTTTGTGCAGTCTTGCCAACTCCTATGTAGATTGTCACGGCAAGCAATGACTGTTGGCAGCAAAAAAACATATCTCAGACTAGGCTAGTGTTTGTGTGGTCCAATGTTACATGAGGACTGCCTTGAAATAATGCCAGAGATTGGAAAGGTATGGAAAACATCGACACAATTGACTGATCCAAATAGCCTCTGAAAATGTATTACAAGAACCATTTAACTTAATGCTCATTGGTAATGGATAGAAATGGATGTTAGGAAAAGCAATACTGTATCTTCACAGTTGGGGTGTTATGTAGAACTATTGTATTTTCAGATGTGAGCTCAGGTGCATGACAGTGAGTGTTACGGAGGTGGTTCAGTAAGCTATGCTTGCATGATGAATAACCTTGCCTTTAGCTCAGTGGGCTAACACAATCCTGAGGCGACAGATAACCCAGGTTCAATACCCAATCAGTCACATGAGAACGCGTTCAGACATGCAAATAAGAATTGCGTGTGTGTGTGTGATTCATCTGCCATCAACACTATAGTCAGATTGTATTAGGGAGTCATTCATCTTACTGTGGAGGTGGTGGAGAAAGAAGGGGGCTAAGCCTGGGGAGGGCTGACAGATTGCCTCTGAGTGGGAAGATGACTGAGTGAGAGACTAAGAGGAAGAACAGTCCGGATCTAGAGTCAAAATGACAAATGTAAGGTTTTGTTTGGGGGATTTGCTCAAACATAGGGACATGGTCAAAAAAGCATTTTGCCAGCTATCTGTCACTTAATCAAGTGATCGGTATCAGTTCTATTGACTCTGTGTTGTTTAAAACACTCAAAGCATCCCTATTAAATAACTGCTAAAAATCACTTTAAGTACAGGTAACTGCCAAAATAAAGGAAACGCCAACATAAAGTGTCTTAATAGGTCGTTGGGCCACCACGAGCCGCCAGAACAGCTTCAATGCACCTTAGCATAGATTCTACAAGTGTCTGGAACTCTATTGGAGGGATGTGACTCCATTCTTCCATGAGAAATTCCATCATTTGGTGTTTTGTTGATGGTGGTGGAAAACTCTGTCTCAAGTGCCACTCCAGAATCTCCCATAAGTGTTCAATTGGGTTGAGATCTGGTGACTGAGACGTCTATGGCATATGGTTTACATCGTTTCATTAGTCCATTGTTGACATAGCCCAAAAATGTTTTGCTTGTCAGCAATCATGTTTTCAAGATATGTAACTTTCAAAATGCAGATATCATCCCTGTATAATGCATTTTGCATCATATGATGCAAAATGCATCATACAGGGATGATTTCTGTATTTTGAGTTACATATCTTGAAAACTTCCTGACAAGCAAAACATTTTGGGACTAAATCAAGAATGAACTAATGAAACAAATACCAAAATATAGTTTTTGGGTGGAGTTTTCCTTTAAGGACTGGTAAGATGGTTGTCGCCCATTCACTCATGCTGACCGGCTCCAGTACATTGTTCTTGACGAAAGCGTCCAAGTCAGTCTCAACTTTTGGTCTGATAGCATAAGGTACGGGTCGTGCTTTCAGAAACTTTGGTTTGCTGTCTGGCTTAATGCTAAGCTTCACTATTATGTCTTTCATGCTACCCAGTTCTCCATTAAAGACTTCTCCATGATTCTTTAAGATGGTGGGTAGGCCTGTGTCTCCATGTGTCATTGATAGCCAGTCCAGTATGATTTTCTCCAGCCATAGTGATGGATAGTCTCCTTTTAACAACGTAGAGTGGCAGCTTTTCAGTGATGCCTCTCACGGCGACAGATTCACTTGTGTAAGTCTTTAACACGATGTGTACTGGCAAAGTGGAAGGTGTTTCAGTGTCTTTTTGTAGACTGTGTCTGACACAAAGATACAGCTGCCCCGTGCGGCCCCCCAGCAACAGTCAGTATTTTTTATGTCACTTCCTCATCTGATGAGTCACTCACCTCTGTGTTCTCTTGCTCAACAGCGTGAAACATGTTTATTTTTCTTTCATAGGAATGTCTCTTTCTTGTTTTCAGTCTTTGACATTTTCTCTGATCTCTTTTTGTTTCTGCAGGCTCGTGCATAGAGGCCCTTCTTTCCACAGGCTCGGCAATCCATGTCCTTACGCCAGCATGTAGACGTCTCGCTTTGCCACAGCGGAAGCATGTGCCATGATTTCCCTGTCTCTGGTTTTCAGTTGCAACTCTGTGCACTCGTCCTGATGAACCCAACTGCTGAGCCTCTTTAGCAGCTAGTACCATGGGAACACTGACTTCAATAGCCTTTGCCATGGTCAGATTACTTTCAGTCAATAGTCTCTTTTGTGTAGCTTGACTCCGTAGCCCACATACTAGTCTGTCTCTAATGGTGTCATTTAAAACATCATTAAACTCACAGTGCTCTGAAAGTTTATTTAGCAAACATTTTCTCTTCCTGATTTCTTCTGTGGAATCTAAACCTTCCAGTGATTTTAGTGAAAAGTGTCAAAGTATTTCCACAATACCCCCATACGTCCCACTCCGACGTTGCCTCGAATCCTTTTCTGCAGTCCATGATGATGCTAACTGTCTCTTAGCTAGCTCGACTATGCACTTGCCTTTGCTAGCAATACACTGTGCTAACATTAGCCTCGACTGTACCACGGAAAATAACAGTTTTAATTAAACTTGTAAAACCCGACTTTTTATTGACAGAATAGTTACTGTAGGTTCAGACCAGATCTTTTGTAATGCCTCGAGGGTTTCATAACCACGGCTTTATATCAATTCAATAATGATGAGATGGGAGACAGGAATTCAGTTCAACAATTTTGTCCAGAATGTGATCATCTCAACACATACAACCCCCATGATGCTATGCGGCACAACTCCACTACACAACATACATAATACACAAATATGTAGTCTTTATAGTATATTGTGATCTGCTGCCCAATTACTGTCTATCGTACAGATGTAGGATCTTAATTTGAGCCAGTTTGCTAAAGCAGGAAAATAATCCTGCAGCAAGAGGAAATGTGAATTATTATGTGGATTATGATCAATGGACATTTTTGTAGGGATTGATACATTTTTCGGAAAATCTAGTTTTACATTTTAAAGTGGAAATTACAAACGTTAGAAGCCTTTTAAACGTTGAATATACTACAAGTTTGCATTTCCTGCTGTGCAGGAAACAAAAGAGCAACAAAAGAGTGATCAAATTAAGATTCTACATCTGTATGTAATTTGCATCTGGACTTTGTTCTTATAAAGCTAACGGCTAATTGCAACAAAAAAAAAGGTTGACAGTAAAAAGCATTGGTTCTTGCTTACAGCACTATGTTAATGTCCTGTATGAACATCAAAAACAACTCCTCATTTTATGTTTATGTCAGGTTTGCTACATAATGAAATGGTGCTACTAGGGTTTGAGTTATTGCTCTATCACTGTCAGTTCCGCCAGTGCCTGCTGTACAGCTCTGTCCACCAACAGAGGCTGCTGGGTTGGTTATGATGGCTCTGTAGAGCAGTGGAGAGATTGGGTCCCCAATCAGAGATGTTTCCATACTTCAACCCCCATCTATCTGCCTGTGATATCATGCGTAGTGACAGCCTGGACACTGCTGCTCAGGGCTCCCCCCAACCTGCATGTCTGGTAGCCATTTCAAGTGACAGGGTGATTGTCAGATCATATAGTCCAGGAGGCCATTGTTCAACATTAGGAAGGGGAGCTACAATCCGATTATAATTCCATTATATCTTTTTTAACTATGTGTGTCGTTATTGCTTGAATTCAGGCTTGGTTGAACTGCTTTCAATGGGGAAAGATTGGCGAGTAGCCCACTTCTGTGATTTTCGTTGAAAACCCCTCTTCTGGCGTGTGGACCTGTGGTTACATTGTAATTTGTGACATGAATTATATGGGAAACTAACCACGTAGCCTGTTGTTCCAGTTAGACTAATATTGTTTCCCTGACACGTGCTTCATGTTTTTTAAAATTATAAATACCTTACAAAATAAATCAAATAAATCACTCTGGTCTTAAAGGGAGAGTGTTTGTGATTCTATTTATATTTCATTTACTGTATGAACAGAGCTTCAAAGTCATTTCACACAATGTAGCATTTCCAGGAGCTTTTGTCGCTCATGTTTGACATCAGTCCTTTTCCCACAGTGAGAGACAGATTTAGAAGAGTGACTAATTGAAGGTCTGCTAATCGATCTAGTCCCCAGATTTGGTCCATGTATGCTCTTCCTCGGTGACAACTGTAAACCACTGGTCATGATGACAGCAGACGAGCCGGGTGGGCAGGTGTTCTTGCTGTGTTGGTGTATCTTGCTATTATGTATAGGTGTGTACTGTGTTGTGTGTGTGCATGTGTGTGTGCGTGCGTGCATGTTCCCTCCCTCTGCAGCCCTGGGATTTCTCTGTTGTGTTTTTTTCTACATATCTCTGGGAGTTCTTTGGTTACTGTGGCAACAGGGCCCAGAGGAAAATCTATGACAGAGGTGTGTGTGTGTGTGTTGCGTGCGTGCGTGGGTGCGCATACATAAGGGAGATAGACAAAGAGAGCGGAGGGGGTAATGACTTGTGTATTGGGGGACGGGGGCATAAACATGTCATCACCCCTGTCAGCACTCAGTTGCCATGGTTACCTGCCCACACCCTTCTATGTCACATCCTTTTTCAGAGAGGTCAACAACACAACAGGAAAATGTCAAGGATTTACGTCAAACTCTTCCTGACTAACAGCTTTCTGACATTGACAGTTTGGTAATTCCTATGTTTGGACCACTACCGAGATTTGACAACTTGCTAGCCACATTCAGTCTCATCTCTGCTTGAAGGCATCTGTAGGCTTGAATAAAGGAGGACTTTGAAATAGTATGCGCTACTGTATGTTGGTTACTCCCACAAGACCATTCAAACATTTGGCCCATTTGTGGATGGGCCATCTACACAGACACACATACACTCAGATCTATAAGAGACATTAAGTGCCGTACATACCAGTATTGCCAGAATGGTGTGGGGGAGGTAGTATTTATTTGTATTTTTTATTTAACCTTTATTTAACAAATTCTTATTTACAATGACGGCCTACCCCGGACAAACCCTCCCCTAACCCGGACGACGCTGGGCCAATTGTGTGCCGTCCTATGGGACTCCCGATCACGGCCGGATGTGATACAGCCCAGGATCGAACCAGGGTCTGTAGTGACGCCTGGTTCTACTACCTCTAGTAAACAGACCAAAATGTCTGATAAACAACATTATGTCAAGAGAGGGGGATTTTGAATGTCATGACAATTGGGAAATAATTCCAACCTCAAATCTCTTGATTCATGTGCATTTCAGCAAGGAATAACTGCCAAACATGGCAACACACACACACACATCAGTTATATATAGCGGGTAGTTACTCTTTGATGGAAATTAATATGAATAATATCTGTAGATCTACGAATTACAGTTGAATTTCCCAAACAAATAATAAATAATAATAATAATATGCCATTTAGCAGACGCTTTTATCCAAAGCGACTTACAGTCATGTGTGCATACATTTCTACATATGGGTGGTCCCGGGGATCGAACCCACTACCCTGGCGTTACAAGTGCCATGCTCTACCAATTGAGCTACAGAGGACCACAAAACAACAAAGATAATGCTGACATGACATACTGTATTATATTGTATGCTATTACTATTACTGCAGATCTCGGGTGTAGGTTGAGCCAAATGTTGCCATACAACATTTAGGTGGTGGCCTTGGGAAAAGTGGGCAGAGGACATGAGAGAAGATAGATGGGGCTCCTGGCTAGATGTATCCACTGTCTTTCTCAGTTTGTACATGGTGTGTGTGTGTGTGTGTGTGTGTGTGTGTGTGTGTGTGTGTGTGTGTGTGTGTGTGTGTGTGTGTGTGTGTGTGTGTGTGTGTGTGTGTGTGTGTGTGTGTGTGTGTGTGAGCTTTTTCTTTTTCAATCGTTGGACAAATTGCTCCACTGGGACTAAGTTTCATGCTTTTGAAACCTCCCCTGTGATTCCCTACTACAGGTTTATAGCGGCAACCACCCGCTGCCCCACAACCCCATGACGTTCTAGACCCATCTAGAACAACCTAGTTCCTCCATACCTCTCAATGTTTAGATATAAAAGGATAGGATATGGTGAAAAAAGTCACACATCAACCAAAAGATAACAGGGGAAAAGTAATTGTAATATGATGTAGGCTACATTAGAAAATCAGTAAATGTTTAAAACATTCATAGATTCTTAACATCTGGTGATGCCTGAGGAAATGTTTATGTAGCAGATATGATTGTATTTTAGATTGATAATAAAACATGTTATGGCCCTTGCGAAACATTCCATGCAGGGGTCATTTATGTGGAGTTGGTTCCCTATTGACTGGTGGTGGTAAAAATGGTTGATAATTCCCTGGACGCTAGTGATCAAGCTGTGCTGATTGCACCACTACTTTCCGAACACATGCTAATGTTAGCAGTTATAAAGTCGGGCTCTTTATCATTCACTTTAACAGGGTCTCACCCCTACAATACATATTTCATGCATCTTACATGCCACCATTGCTTCTTGCAAATTAGAAATGGTTGCCTTGAAAATCCCTTTCCGTTTCACACAATAATGACATTGATTTCCAATGTAAAATGTACAAGTGTAGTATACAAGTTTAAATGATTGATTGTAGTTCTAGCAGTATGGCTACATCTTTGGAGTGGTCTATAATGTTGTAGCCTATATTCACCAGCTAGAACCATAAAGGGTTATTCGGCTTGTACCTGCAGAACAGCCCTTGTTTACAGGTAAGAACCTTTTCACTCAACAAAGAACCCTTTTAGAACCCTGTCTTTCGAACGTTGTCAGATGAAAAAGGTTCCCCTGCTGAACCCTTGAAGAACCTTTTCGTTTTCTAAGAGTGTACCTTGCAAACACTGTAATAACATGTCATTATACCAATGCTTCAAATCTATTAATGAGCAAAGAAAATGACCTACCTGTATTTGGCTACTTTCTTTGAGTAAGAATAAGAAATTATAGTATTACTTCGAAGAAACTGTTTGATGTGCTAGAATGAGTTCTGTCCCAATGCAACACAGGTGTCCGTTGCAGAAACAACTGTTAAATTCCTCAGCCTCCGTGTTGCATTATTTTCCTTTGTGTTATGTGCATGTGGATTTGCTCAGGTAACCTAGAATGCCTTCAGTAAGTATTCACACCACTTGACTTTTTCCACATTTTGTTGTGTTACAAAGTGGGATTAAAATTGATTTAATTGTTATTTTTTGTCAACAATCTACACCAAATACTGTGTAACATCAAAGTGTAAGAAAAATTCTAACATTTGTGAAATATTTATGAAAAATAAAACACTCAAATCTTGATTAGATAAGTATTCAACCCCTTGAGTCAATGCATGTTAGAATCACCTTTGGCAGCAATTACAGCTGTGAGCTTTTCTGGGTAATTCTCTAAGAGCTTTCCACACCTGGATTGTGCAACATTTGCCCATTATTATTTTCAAAATTCTTCAAACTCTGTCAAATTGGTTGTTGATAATTGCTAGACAACCATTTTCAGGTCTTGCCATAGATTTTCAAGCAGATTTAAGTCAAAACTGTAACTCGGCCACTCAGGAACATTCACTGTCTTCTTAGTAAGCAACTCCAGTGTAGATTTGGCCTTGTGTTTTAGGTTATTGTCCTGCTGAAAGGTGAATTCATCTCCCAGTGTCTGGTGGAAAGCAGACTGAACCATGTTTTCCTCTAGGATTTTGCCTGTGCTTAGCTCCATTCTGTTTCTTTTTTTCCTAAAAAAAACTCCCCAGTACTTAATGATTACAAGCATACTCATAACATGATGCAGCCAACACTATGCTTGAAAATATGGAGAGTGGTACTCAGTAATGTGTTGTATTGGATTTGCCCCAAATATAACACTTTGTATTCAGGACAAAAAGTTAATTGCTTTGCCACATTTTTTGGCAGTATTACTTTAGTGCCTTGTTGCAAACAGGATGCATGTTTTGGAATATTTGTATTCTGTTCAGGCTGCCTTCTTTTCACTCTGTCAGTTAGGTCAGTTGGTTATTGTGGAGTAACTACAATGTTGTTGATCCATCCTCAGTTTTCTCCTATCCCAGACATTAAACTTTGTAACTGTTTTAAAGTCACCATTGGCCTCATGGTGAAATCTCTGAGCGGTTTCTTTCCTCTCCGGCAACTCAGTTAGGATGGACGCCTGTATCTTTGGAGTGACTGGGTGTATTGATACACCATCCAAAGTGTAATGAATAACTTCACCATGCTCAAAGGGAAATTCAATTTCAGAATTTTGTATTGTTACCCATCTACCTATAGGTGCCCTTCTTTGAGAGACATTGGAAAACATTCCTGGTCTTTGTGGTTGAATCTGTGTTTGAAGTAGTCATCAAAAAATCATGTTAAACACTATTTTTGCACACAGAGTGAGTCCATGCAACTTATTATGTGACTTGTTAAGGCCATTTTTACTCCTGAACTTATTTAGGCTTGCCATAACTAAGGGGTTGAATACTTATTGACTCAAAACATTTCGGCTTTTCATTTTTAATTAATTTGTAAAAATTCCACTTTGACATTATGGGGTATTGTGTGTAGGCCAGTGGCAAAACATCTCTATCTAATACATTTTAAATAGAGGCTGTAACACAACAACATTTTGAAAAAGACAAGGGGTGTGAATACTTTCTGAAGGCACTGTAAACCTCATCGAATATATGCAGACATTATAGCCCACAAACATAAACGTATCATGTACGTCACAACATTCTTATACAACAAAGACGTGAGTATACTACAGAGTAGCTTACGTCAAAGCAGCATTACCCCCCTCTATGCCATGCCCACGCAAATAACGAAGTGTCAGTCTCCCACGGCTTTTTAGAAGACTGACATAAATGCAACCACGCGTTTTGGATAATCACACAGGAATTTGACTTAACAGGCCCGCGGTACCGACTTAACGGCATTAAATCAAAGCATAAATCACTCATTCCCTGGCGTAATGCTTGGCGGCGACATCCACACTGTTGAATGAATGAACGAAACATTGATAGCCCTCCCTCCCGAGTCCCACACACGCTTTTAGGCTACACAAACACACACTCCGCATTGGAGCACATCCCATATGGATGACCATATCATATTATAGCAGCGATATGCCTATATAACAGCACATTAATCCAATGGTAAGCTATGGGAAGTCAGAAATGAGATATCATTCCAAACCCTATTAAGAAAAGAAGATTATCTGTACAAAGTTTATTGTGGGGTTAACTTTGAGAGAGAAATGCAGGGTTTCGAGCCCTGTATACCACAAACACACATTTTAAAGCATCTGAGTAATTTTGTATTCATAAAGAGGGTATGTTAACCTACACTTGTCTTGAAAGCGTCGCTACAGTGTCTCATCCTATGGCCAGGTAGGCTATTATCACACAGTAAAGGACTGGCCTCACTATTATTGCTAGAAAATGTAACCTAAGGCTAAATAAACATTTCCACCAGATACTGAACAATGGAGAGAAGGTTGAATGAGTCAGTAGGCTAGATGAGTGAGGGAATAAATAGTGAATTAATGAATGGATGAACGTGTTGAGTTTAAATTAATCGAACTTACCTCAAGTTTACTTTCCCAGATCCGTTGTGATTATGCGGATTTAAATATGCCCGCATGTAACACATGTAAGTAAATACATTGACGCTAGAGTCCTTCTATAGCAATAACATTTTACAGTATACGTGATGTGTTGTTGTAGCCAGGTCCTCCCCTTTTCACTGCAGCTCTCTCTCTCGCTCTCTGTTTTTCTGATTGAAACCCCTTGATGCCAAAGATAGGAGATGCTTTCCATTCTATTTAGGTGCTCATCGAATACTGACGCAAGCGAATGGGCACTCCTTATCCTGCTTTTGCTTAAGATGTGTGCGCTCCCTCCTTCCATTATTCAGATACGCATCTGAGATACGCCTCTTATTCGGCTCCGTCTTTATCTTGATTATTTTTTTTTCCATTATTACTTTCAATACCTAATATGATTGCCTGATTTAATCCTTTGGGTTATTTCCAATCGTTTTTTCTCTCTCACTAATCGATCATTAGATTATAGCCTGTTTGTGAAACCAATCCGTTTATTTTGGAGAGAAGCTGGAATAGTATAATGTCAATCACAATATGTGATTGCCTTTGATTAGATCGGGTTCTTCTAGTCAGTCAATGTGATATACTGTAACATGCGGTGCTTTAGGCTTACATAATTTGTGTAATTGAGTAGTCGCTATTTTCTGCCTGTTAAATAGCATAGGGGCTCCAGAGTAGCATGGTGCTGAAGGGACAGCTCCCCGGCGTGCTAGTCCATATAGCTTATTGAATCTGTGTAGCTACTGTAGGCTATATGTGTCATGTCATGTATTCTAGGGCTAGGCTACACCTCATTTTTAGTGTTTACCCCGTGTTTCAAAATCAAATTCGCACATGAAATGTCAAAAGAATATGACTTTTTTAACATGTCAATACTTCCCAAACTTTGTTAGCAAGATCCAAGAGCCACTATAAGCCATATTGTGAGGTACGTCATGGACTTCACACAAATTTGCCACATTGGTGTCAGGAGGGTATTGGCGCCACTGTCTGGCCATCAAAAATGTTCCAACAGACGCATTCCCACTTCCCAGCCAGCCTTTCTTTGGTGCAGCTGACACTATAGATGAGCTTTTGTCTCGCTCCAGTGGTAAACTGAGAAACTACAAGAGAAAGAGACAACACCTCCACAACAATGGCCCATGGTTAACCAATGATGAATTGGGTCATATGCACTTCTTCAATGTTTATCTTCATTGTGTTCGGTCAGGTGAATGAATAAGAATAAATAATAACTGGGAGGCAAAGTACACTGGGGATCTGTCCTTTCAGCACCTCGTCACCCTGGACAGCAACCTCTGAAAAGGCAGCATCGCCATCCACCTGTTCAGCACAATGGACAACAGCCCATGGGAAGCCTGTAGCAGAACACGTCAAAACAACTAAGCCTTGATTCAATAAAAGGGTGCACAGTATTATAATTCACAGATGCACAAATTATAGGTGGGTACAAAATCTGACGTCTGTTTGCTTGTCCCGCACTTCCATATACACGTTTTAAGTTTAAGTTAAAGTTCAGGCTTTGCTGACCATTCTTTACGCCTAACGTCTGAACTAAATCCTTCCAACCCATAGCCCACTGCATTTGTGCTTTGGCGCTTTTTAGAGTTTCTAAAGTTTCCATTGAATGCAGCTGATGCAATACATAAATAAATATATATTAGCTAGAGGTCAAACTATTTCAAAAATAGTTATAATACTTTCTATATTCAACATTTGCCTGCCAAGAGAAATAAATAGCTTTTTTGTGTGACATTGAGCGAGAGAGAGAGAGAGAGAGAGAGAGAGAGAGAGAGAGAGAGAGAGAGAGAGAGAGAGAGAGAGAGAGAGAGAGAGAGAGAGAGAGAGGCTGTGGTATGTGACATCAGACTATAGCGTCACCGCACGCAGCTAGTGTTGAATTCACCATCCATCCCACAGAGTCCGCTCTCTCATTCCACGCCCTATTGAAATCAACAAGGCTCTGGAAATGAGGTAAGAATCCAACACAATTGTAAAGCTTAGAATTGTCTTACATGCCAACATTTTAAATCTACGATTATTATTTCTATCGCTTTCTTAAGATGCTGCATATTGGATTGGTTGCGTCGCGAGCTGCGCGGACGGAGAGTGGTCCTGATGTGAATAGAATGTTAAACAGGCAAATGCATGAAAGTGGGTTTGTTCAAGATATACATGACGCTTTTATCCTTGAATGAATGTTATGTTCAATCTTTTGAACCCCCAAAAATATTTTGGAGTCCCAATTGTCCAATGTATTTGGATAGTGTAGGCTATAGGTTAGTAGCCTAATACCTGAAAATGTATGGCGTTGTGGTAGGCAAGGTCGATTGAAATAGGTAGGCTTATCCAGGTAACCTAATTTGATGGTTTATCCTAAAGTGTAAATGGAAGGCTATTTATCAAACAGATAATCAACCCTCGATTTGACGTCAATAAATCTTAGACATATTTTGCATTAACATTGATTCGTGCATTTTGGCGATGGTGGCCTTTTTGGAGGGTGAATCATTTACGTCGTCAATGGAAGAAAATGAGACCATCGCTGTTGTGTGATGTCCTCCTTCACAGATGCAGTTTATATTCCATATTTCTATTTGGAGCCTTTTTTATAAAGTTGTCTGGCTGAGCAATAGTGGATAGACATTTATAACCTATACTGGGTGATGAGAAGGAGGCTTCATTGTCGGTCATTATTTTTAGTCTATGGATTACACAATTAATCGAATTTACATTAGAATGCTTGCACACACAATGTTTTCATAAAACGTAAATTCTGTCATTTGTTTGAATCAATCACCTGAACCTCATCAAAAAAAAATCCACCTCATAAGAAAAATAGATATCGTATGTGTAGAAGGAAAGCAATAGACACATACAGCTAAATATTACAGGCTTCATATAACACACGAATCATGGGGATTAAACCCAGCAGCAGAGAAGAAAATAAGCTTTTTAAGCTTTTATTCTGTTTTATAGCATCATTGATCTTATTTACACACACACACACACACACCCACACACACACGTACACGCACACACACGCACGCACACACACAGCAATGGTAACCAGTGCAGATCCTACTCTAATGAGTCTCTAAGGGACTGGCCACTCACTGTGCCCATGACTTTGATTATACTGCGAATGGCTTCAATCATACAACTACGGGGTGTGGCTGTGCCCTATTAGGTATTTTACCATCAGTGTAGGCCTATGTCTCATATCAGGTCTTCACACCAACATCCAGGAATCCAATATTACTATTTCCCTCACAGTTTTCACCTCCTTACTGCAGTTTGCTAACTAGGGGCAGCGCTGTATGTCATGATGTTCTGAGCTGTCTGGGCACAAACTGCCCAGGGGAACTGAACTGGTCCACAGAGAGAACAGCCAGGTCTGGAATCTTCGGCCTGGAATCTTCCAAGAGCTTTGGGCCAGTAACCGAAAGGTCGCTGGTTCGAATCCCAGAGCCGACTAGGGGAAAAATATGGCAATGTCCCCATGAGCAAGGCACTTAACTCTAATTGCTCCTGTAAGTTGCACTGGATAACAGTGTCTGCTAAATTACAAAAATGTTAATGTAATCCCCAGGCCCAAAAAGCCCAGCAAAATGGAAAGCACTTACGTAATATTACATAATTTGATGATTTTTTTAGGGAAGGGATGGGCTACTAACTGACACGGCAGATTTTGTGGAGGAAAACAGCTGAACCCTGATGTCGTTGGCATTGCTATTTATTCTGTGTATGGATGTCTACGGAAAACGACAAGCCTTGAATTGAATTTAAATAAGGTTGACAAATCAATTAGCTTTTAACCAATAGAACGTTAATTGGCTTGCCTCCCATAACTTCACATCATTCTCTAGTCCTGAGAAGAACGGAAAAGGTCTTTACTGACAGGTCCAAAGCATTTTACATCATATTTGAAAGGAGATTAGGATATAGACCCATCTTGAGCACTTTATGAGTAGTCGATGTGAATTGACATGGTCAACCACACCCAGAGAATAAGTATGAAGAATTGTCATTATTTATCTTTGTATGACTTTGTTATTGAGGGAAGCATTTGCCAGTCTAGTGTAGCTGTGATATATGTGTTTTCCAAATGATGTGTGTTTATCTTGATGCGCTCAAAGGAATATCCAAGTTTAGCAATGTTGTCAGATTACAAATGTATATCACCTAATCAAAGACATGTATATTTTCAGACTATTTTGACAGTCAGTTACAGAACCTCAGATCAAATGCATGTCTATGGTTCTCTCTTCAATGTCACTGATAGGGAAGAATCCCTGTCAACTACATTGAGGAAACAACCATATAGACATGCGTTTGACATGCGTTTGCCAGTTTCCATTTAAAAACAAATAGCCTACTGCAACAGACATTTCCAATGATTGGGAGGAAGGAACAATCATTTGTTTGTTTTTCTCCTCTGTGGCTTTCCTGCTTCATCTCTCCTACAGTTAAGGGCCTTATTTCCATTATCACTGAAAGCGTTCTTTCCTCTAATGGATGCTGAAATGCTGCTGCTGCTTCAGATACAATATCTGAGGCAGTACCTTTCAGCTCCGAGCCAAAGTTATTGACAGAATTAGCTGAAGTGAACAAAGGCTTGCCCTGCTCACCATTTGAATGCACGTCACTTAGAATGCAAATATAAGATCTCTTATCCACAGAGGATATAGTGGGATGTTGTTGACCTCTGTCACTTAAACAATGGGAAATGTCCTCTGTTCTACCTATGGAAGCCTACCACCTCTTTACATAGTACATTGCTAACCTCCTCTCTTGACTCATCGTTACTGTTTAGTTGCTATGGAAGACCCACTTACAGTGCCTTGCAAAAGTATTCATCCCCCTTGGCGTTTTTCCAATTTTGTTGCATTACAAACTGTAATTTAAATGGATTTTTATTTGGATTTCATGTAATGGACATACGAAATAGTCAAAATTGGTGAAGTGGAATGAAAAAAGTAACTTGTTTCAAAAAATTCAAAAAAATAAATAACGGGAAAGTGGTGCGTGCATATGTATTCACCCCCTTTGCTATGAAGCCCCTAAATAAGATCTGGTGCAACCAATTACCTTCAGAAGTCACATAATTAGTTAAATAAAGTCCACCTGTGTGCAATCTAAGTGTCACATGATCTGTCACATGATCTCAGTATATATACACACCTGTTCTGAAAGGCCCCAGAGTCTGCAACACCACTAAGCAAGGGGCACCACCAAGCAAGCGGCACCATGAAGACCAAGGAGCTCTCCAAACAGATCAGGGACAAAGTTGTGGAGAAGTACAGATCAGGGTTGGGTTATAAAAAAATATCTGAAACATTGAACATCCCACGGAGCACCATTAAATCCATTATTAACAAATGGAAAGAATATGGCACCACAACAAACCTGCCAAGAGAAGGCCGCCCACCAAAACTCACGGACCAGGCAAGGAGGGCATTAATCAGAGAGGAAACAAAGAGACCAAAGATAACTCTGAAGGAGCTGTAAAGCTCCACAGCGGAGATTGGAGTATCTGTCCATAGGACCACTTTAAGCCGTACGCTCCACAGAGCTGGGCTTTACGGAATAGTGACCAGAAAAAAGCCATTGCTTAAAGAAGATATTCTGGTCAGATGAGACTAAAATTGAGCTTTTTGGCCATCAAGGAAAACACTATGTCTGGCGCAAATGCAACACCTCTCATCACCCCGAGAACACCATCCCCACAGTGAAGCATGGTGGTGGCAGCATCATGCTGTGGGGATGTTTTTCATCGGTAGGGACTGGGAAACTGGTCAGAATTGAAGGAATGATGGATGGCGCTAAATACAGGGAAATTCTTGAGGGAAACCTGTTTCAGTCTTCCAGAGATTTGAGACTGGGACAGAGGTTCACTTTCCAGCAGGACAATGACCCTAAGCATACTGCTAAAGCAACACTTGAGTGGTTTAAGGGGAAACATTTCAATGTCTTGGAATGGCCTAGTCAAAGCCCAGACCTCAATCCAATTGAGAATCTGTGGTATAACTTAAGATAGCTGTATACCAGCGGAACCCATCCAACTTGAAGGAGCTGGAGCAGTTTTGCGCTGAAGAATGGCCGAAAATCCCAATGGCTAGATGTGCCAAGCTTATAGAGACATACCCCAAGAGACTTGCAGCTGTAATTGCTGCAAAAGGTGGCTCTACAAAGTATTGTAAGGCAACAAAATAGAAAAATGCCAAGGGGGGTGAATACTTTCGCAAGCCACTGTAGGTTAAAGACCATAGCGTTAGTCTATCATTTGTGGTCTGACATGTATGGTTTATAAACTGTAGACAGCTATAGCTAGCGAAAGCCTTTCCCTTCTTGATGTCAGCTTGTATAAACAAAGGGCCAAGGGCAGGTCACTAATTATGCAGTCTTCTTAAGTTGTTTTTACCACTCGCATATCACCCTTCACATCTAGCATCCACGTAACTGATGAAAATAAAATGTTGCGGTCACTTTTGAAGGACGTGTCCCCAGAGAGACAGATCGTTTTGTGTCTGGGTCATTTGAGAACTTCGGCACAGAGTCGAAGACTGTCGCAGAGAGGCTTTTTGGCAAGGGAATTCTAGTCAACTCCAATGCTAACACCGTATTGATTCCTCACTTAATGAGCATGTACAGAAGAGTCAGTCCCAGCTGTGACAAGCTGATGGAAATACTCTAGCTCTCACAGTCCAGTCCCTAGTCTGGGATGGCAATTCAGTTCCAGGCTAGCAATGATCTGTGCTGTTAGCATTAGCTGTAACGTTAGCAATGAGCTAGCTAGGTATATCTACTGACTATGTTGTGTTAGCTATGTGCTAGACCCAGAAAACTCTATACAAATCTAAAAATAACACGCTGCTCTGTCGTATTTGCCCATGCAAGGACAATCCTTCTGTAAGCTTAGGATGTGTCCAATTGCCATGAAAGACGCCATCTTGAAAGAAGAAAAACATCTGTGTCTGGAAACCTCACAACACTTCACCATTAGGAAATAACATTTTGATCAGATTGCAGTACTTCCTCCCCCGTTCACAATATCTGAATAATTCATGTTGTGGATTTCATTTTGGATGAGTGTGTAGATGCTCCTCCTACCTGGCTCATTCTAAGTGTATTGGTATGACAGTATATTACCTGGCCTATTGACCCCATAAGCTCCGTCACCGTCAGTATGGGTTGGTCTGACTCCATGCTCAATCCATGGAAGTGGATTTTCATTCATGGGAAATGGTGGTGTGGTGAAGCATTTCTCATGAGATGTGAAATGTCCTTTAATACTGTGTCATACGTTTAAGAACTCACTTTCACTCAACACCTCTGTTTTTGACTATATATTTTTGACCAAAGTGACCATAATAATAAGTAGGTTTGAACAACCACAGCACTGCTGCATTGTTGATCCGTATACTATATTATTGAATTGCATTTTATACTAGAAAAAGGCTTAGCAACGGTTTATGTATTTATCAACACCTTGAATGCACCTGAGCTACTGCGCTACTGTGAGAGCATTGTACATTTTCACCTACACCTACTACAGTATAATAAGATTGATTCCACTCAATAGTGCACAAGGACAAGACAGTCTGGTTGAGGAGAGAGAGATCCTCAGGCTCACCATCTTCACTGGCAGGTGCCGTTGCCGTGGTAACCAGACAGTCTTGGAGTGAAAGGGTGGTGGAGGAAGAAATAATTCAGCAGTGGTGGGCGGGTGTGTTGGTTGGGGGAGAATCCTAGCTGTATGCTACGCGTGTTCTTTGTTCTGGCCTCACACTCTGCGCAGCCATTCATGGCCTACTTTCACTGTACAGAATGAGCTGTGGACAGTTGGACTGTATCGATATGACTCACCCTGTAAACAATGTAATGATAACATAATGATAGCGTAAAAATAAACATATATGATGATCATGATAATGCAAATCTATTACTTATCTACCCTTTTTTGGACTGAAATACATTTATAAACTCAGTAATGTTAGAAAATTAGTAGCCTATTATTTTACAATATAAATATATTCATTATTAATGAATATGTATTACAATTATTATTATTATATTCTAATGTTTTATTAGTAGTAGTAGTAGTATTATTACTACAGTATCCTTTCTATTAATGGCTAATTATTTAAACAAACAACCCTCATGGACCTCTGGACTTGAGCCCTTGACTGTTTAAACACGACAAGACAACACTCAGAAACCATGATGTCTGCTTGTTTCTTGTCAAACTCAGATCCCCCTTTTCCCTTTTATGCCCACACAGCTTATGAGTCATCGTCCGTCGTCAGGGGACACTGCTCTTGATTAGCCTTTTTGTTTTGCCTGACTTAGTTCGCTGACTTCACAAGCGCCAGTTGCAGCCAGTAGATGCTCAGACCTTTGGCTCCTATTGTTTTTGCATGACGAGAAAGAGAAAGAGAAAGAGAAAGAGAAAGAGAGAGAGAGAGAGAGAGAGAGAGAGAGAGAGAGAGAGAGAGAGAGAGAGAGAGAGAGAGAGAGATGGAAAGAGAGAGAGATGGAAAGAGAGAGCGATGGAAAGAGAGAGCGAGAGAAAGAGAGAGCAAGAGAGAGAGACTGCAGTACAGAGCTGACTAGCTAATCACAGCACGGCTCGTCCCCAGCCCACTGCTGCTGAAGGGCATCTATGCTCTAGCATGGCTAATGTTCAGCCTGACCTTATAGGCGTGGAACAAGGCTTTGTTCACACTTTGTTTGTTTACATTGTCTAATGGGTATTACTTAATCCTAAACATGGTTATTACGAAATCCGAAAATGGCCATCAATCAGTTAGGGTTCATCTTGCCACATTTCTCTATAAAGTGTAGGTGTGTAATGTGTTACTCACAGTAGAGAAGTCGAAGATAGCCTCCCAGGCCAAGGGTTGTGTAAGCTCTGGTTACTGTATATACACTATATATACAAAAGTATGTGGACACCCCGTCAAATTAGTGGATTCTGCTATTTCAGCCACACCCGTTGCTGACAGGTGTATAAAATCAAGCACACAGCCATGCAATCTCTATAGACAAACATTGGCAGTAGAATGGCCTTACTGAAGAGCTCAGTGACTTTCAAATGTCTGCCCTGCTAGAGCTGCCCTGGTCAACTGTAAGTGCTGTGAAATGGAAACGTCTAGGAGCAACAACGGCTCAGCCGCGAAGTGGTAGACCACACAACCTCACAGAACTGGACTGCCGAGTGCTGAAGCGTGTAGCGCGTAAAAATCGTCTGTCCTCAGTTGCAACACTCACTACCGAGTTCCAAACTGCCTCTGGAAGCAACGTCAGCACAATAACTGTTAGTCGGGAGCTTCATGAAATGGGTTTCCATGGCCGAGCAGCCGCACACAAGCCTAAGATCACCATGCGCAATGCCAAGCATTGGCTGGAGTCGTGTAAAGCTCGCCGCCATTGGACTCTGGAGCCTAATCGCCCAACATCAGTGCCAACCTCACTAATACTCTTGTGGCTGAATGGAAACCAGTCCCCGCAGCAACGTTCCAACATCTAGTGGAAAGCCTTCATAGAAGAGTAGAGGCTGTTATTGGAGCAAAGGGGGGACCAACTCCATATTAATGCCCATGATTTTGGAATGAGATGTTCGACGAGCAGGTGTCCACATACTTTTGATGATATAGTGTTTTAGTCACTCACTGATTCAATGTCAGATTGTGGTTCTGAATGGAAACTGCACAGACCAGTTTGGAAGTACGTAGCACATCATGTCAATGGCATCTATTTGGCCGGAAATCAATAGACTTGCACTATATGAATTGCTTACTTAACCACACACAACAGGGATGTGACGTCCAACATAGCTGCAGGACAGAGAATATAATATAGAGTTGTTTTGCTCTGCTACATTGATTATCCCTACCCCCTATTACCCCTTCTGCTTGGCTCGCCTTTATTAATCTCATCCTCACTTTTACCACCTTTTACAGAGCATGAAAAGGGGATTGGCTGTTTCCATAGAAACTGTCTCGAACTGTAGCACTCCATTGGCAGGCTCGCAAACACTCACACGGCTCTGTCTGAATTATATTCCTCTGGGGGACGATTTCCTCACAGATTACCCAGCATGCATTGCGGCCCCACCAGCAGCAAATAGGACACAACAGAAAGAGCCATGTTGGGGATAAAAAGAGAGAGAGGAAAAAATGCAAGAGAAATAGCCATCACCTGACATAAATATGTCACTGCAATTAATGCTTTTGCCACAAGGGCAATTAAGATGGAAGGACATTGAGATAACATTGGACCGTGAGCCAGCTCATGAATATATTCCTTTGATGGAAGAAACCTAATTGGAAAAATCAACCAGCTGTATTGAATTCCCTTAGGACCACAATCCAACACGCCCCCTCAGTCCCTACTCCCTATCCAGCATTGCTCAAGCATCAGTGGCTGGCCTTCAACAACAGACTGCCACACTGCCTTCAATGCTGTCCAGCAGAATAATGGATGTGTTTCATGTCCCCCACTTTGAAATGATAAAGAGCTGTGTGTTCAAGCCATGGGCATTGATGTGTCCCCATATGTTCACAGCCATTAGATAGACATGCTAAGGCTGCTTTGTGTAGGCTGGATGCATATTATCACCTGCCTAATTGCAGTAACATACTGCGTTGCTTATCAGTACATGAGGACACAGATAACAATGTGTGAGAGAATGTGACTCACTGATGGAACATTTTGGAAAAATACCACCGCTCTCATTGCTCCAACCCATTGGGTTTTCAGCATTGATTCGCGAGTCTGTATTTGAGTTACATTGATTTTTCCAAGCTTGTGGATGTCCTTTGCATAACAAACTCTGGCCTGACGTTCACTTTAAATTAACAACCATCTGTTCATTACGTAATTGCGCAGTTTGCTTGTTGAGAGTGATTATGTGATTTGACTTTAGCGGAATAAGGCAAAAGAGTACATAGACAGGACAACAAAAGAATGGATCGAATTCAATCAAACCCACACTGTGGAAAAATCATCTAGGGTTTTCACTGCTAAAGTTGCAATACAATTGTTGCAATCAAAATGAGCTTTTTTCTGTTTCACCAATAAATATTGTACAAATAAATCACATAACATTTTTATTTTTCTTAATGCAAATCTGATTGAACTCCAGTGAAAGAGGCTTGAGTATATACCGGTCCTCTATTTTCTACTATATAACATTTCAACACATACAATCCAATACTACATCAGCCGTATCTCCTCCATTTTGTTCCACTGTGAATTCCCTAAGGGGTGAAAGACAGACAGACACACCGTAATGAAATGCAGTACTATTCCAGCGGACGGTTTGCCGCACTGACATTGCCTGTCTGCCCCCAGAGCACCGTGGTCCATAGCCTGACCTTTGTGATGCGCCAGAGCTGTAGACGCCCTCACCGGTAATATTGAAGTGGGCTGGATTGTGCTTGCGTGTGCAGAAATGCCTATAACGTCTGGAGAGCACCTCCCCCTTATCAACGCTACTGCTGCGGGAAGGGAATCTCATCACTAGGGCCAACAAAGACTGGACGAGGTCCTTTAGCAATTCAGATGGCTGCACTGTGTAGGAATGAACGTCTATTCAAGTTAAATGAAGTGTCATCAAAATCCATTGAAATTCATTGAATAAGACAAATATTTTTTGTATGTCTCGGTTTGTATTCATATGGGGATTTGATGATGAGTAATTTTTCAACAAGTAATATTTCTGACTACTAATTACAAAAATGTATGCATTTCAATGCTGGGTTATCTTTAATTTCTTTGTTAAAAATAGCAATCATTGTAATTCCATAATAGAGCAGACGATTGCTCTTGCTCTCTCTGAAAAGCAAACATCAAATATTTAAAATTTCACACCACTTGCCATGGAAGTCTTACACATAAAAAGAATGTGTCAAATTACAGGCCCAGGAGAATCACGGTTGCAGTTGTTGTCATCACCAGTCATGAAGAGCAGGAAGGCGTTAATAATGCAAATCTGTCACTGCAGTCTGAGTCTCCATAAAAAGAAGAGCGAATGACTGCTTCAGGCATTATGCACAAATGCATACTGGCTTCATTTGGTTTCATTGATGTCAAGGTGACTAGGGGTGAAATTGTGAATTTGATTTGCTTCTATATAATTGCATCAAAGCCACCAGTAGTGAGATTGGAGTCAAATTCGATTTATTGTACCATATATTTATGATACACTTCCACTCGGTCAAACCTCAGAAAATGGCTCCCTGCAGCCCATTTATCAAAATGGCTGCATTGTTTTTCTTCACTGACAACATTTCTTATGTAGTAAAAAGAGTACCAAATTATCAAATAACATGTACAGGTGTAGGATCTTAATTTGATCATTCTTTTATTGCTGACAATTTCCTGCAACACAGGAAATGCAGATAAGCTTCATGATTTACATACATTCACTGAAAACCTACACTAACACATGGTTAAATTAACAGTATTGCACTTTTCATGTACCCTAACTTTGGTCAACTAATAGCCTAACCACTGATCACGTAACATAACCCGCCTCTACCATCCGTTCTATTGGCCAACGTGCAATCACTGGAGAATAAACTGGATGAGCTCCGATCGAGACTATCCTACCAAAGTGACATTAAAAACTGTTTCACCGAGTAGTGGCTGAACGACGACACGGATAATATACAGTTGCCTGGGTTTTCCGTGCATCGGCAGGACAGAACAGCTACGTCCGGTAAGACGAGGGTTGGTGGTGTGTCTATTTGTCAATAACAGCTGGTGCACGATGTCTGATATTAAGGAAGTCTCGAGGTATTGCTCGCCTGAGGTAGAGTACCTCATGATAAGCTGTAGACCACCAAACCGATGCTGGCACTAAGACCGCACTCAACGAGCTGTATAAGGCCATAAGCAAACAAGAAAATGCTCATCCAGAAGCGGCGCTCCTAGTGGCCGGGGACTTAATGCAGGCACACTTAAATCCGTTTTACCTCATTTCTATCAGCATGTCACGTGCAACCAGAGGAAAATAAACTCTACACCACCTTTACTCCACACACGGAGACGCGTACAAAGCTCTCCCTCGCCCTCCATTTGGCAAATCTGACCATAATTCTATCCTGATTCCTGCTTACAAGCAAAAACTAAAGCAGGAAGTTCCAGTGACTCGCTCAATACGGAAGTGGTCAGATGACGCGGATGCTACGCTACAGGACTGTCTTGCTAGCATAGACTGGAATATGTTCCGGGATTCATCCAGTGGCATTGAGGAGTATACCACCTCAGTCACCAGCTTCATCAATAAGTGCATCGAAGATGTCGTCCCCACAGTGACCGTGCGTACATATCCCAACCAGAAGCCATGGATTACAGGCAACATCCGCACCGAGCTAAAGGCTAGAACTGCGGCTTTCAAGGAGTGGGACACTAATACAGACGCTTATAAGAAATCTATGCCCTCAGATGAACCATCAAACAGGCAAAGCGTCAACACATGAATCCTACTACACCAGCTCTGACGCTCGTCGGATGTGGCAGGGCTTGCAAACTATTACGGACTACAAAGGGAAATCCAGCCGCGAGCTGCCCAGTGACGCGAGCCTACCAGACGGGCTAAATGCCTTTTATGCTCGCTTCGAGGCAAGCAAAACTGAACCATGCACGAGAACACCAGCTGTTCCGGACGACTGTGTTATCACGCTCTCCGTAGCCGATGTGATCAAGACCTTTAAACAGGTCAACATTCACAAGGCCGCGGGGCCAGGATGGATTACCAGGACGTGTACTCAGAGCATGCATGCACCAACTGGCAAGTGTCTTCACTGACATTTTCAACCTCTCCCTGACCGAGTCTATAATACTTACATGTTTCAAGCAGACCACCATAGTCCCTGTGCCCAAGAAAGCGAAGGTAACCTGCCTAAATGACTACCACCCCGTAGCACTCACATCAGTAGCCATGAAGTGCTTTGAAAGGTTGGTCATGGCTCACATCAACACCATTATCCCGGAAACCCTATACCCACTCCAATTCACATACCGCCCCAACAGATCCACAGATTACGCAATCTCAATCGCACTCCACACTGCCCTTTCCCACCTGGCCAAAAGGAACACCTATGTGAGAATAGAACCCCTATGTGCCCACAAAGCTCATCACTAAGCTAGGACCCTGGGACTAAACACCTCCCTCTGCAAGTGGATCCTGGACTTCCTGACGGGCCGCCCCCAGGTGGTAAGGGTAGGCAACAACACATCTGCCACACTGATCCTCAACACGGGGGCCCCTCAGGGGTGCGTGCTTAGTCCCCTCCTGTAATCCCTGTTCACCCATGACTGCGTGGCCAAGCACGACTACAACACCATCATTAAGTTTGCTGACAACACAACGGTGGTAGGCCTGATCCCCAACAACGATGAGACAGCCTATAGAGAGGAGGTCAGAGACCTGGCAGTGAGGTGCCGGGACAGCAACCTCTCCCTCAACATGAGCAAGACAAAGGAGCTGATCGTGGACTACAGGAAAAGGAGGGACGAACACGCCCCCATTCACATCAACGGGGCTGTAGTGGAGCGGGTTTCAAGTTCCTTGGTGTCCACATTACCAACAAACTATCATGGACCAAACGCACCAAGACAGTCGTGAAGAGGGCATGACAACGCCTTTTCCCCCTCAGGAGACTGAAAAGATTTGGCATGGGTCCTCAGATCCTCAAAAAGTTATACAGCTGCACCATTGAGAGCATCCTGACCGGTTGCATCACCGCCTGGTATGGCAACTGCTCGGCATCCGACCGTAAGGCGCTGCAGAGGACCTAGTACATCACTGGGGCCAAGCTTCCTGCCATCCAGGACCATTATACTAGGCGGTGTCAGAGGAAGGCCCAGAAAATTGTCAAAGACTCCAGTCACCCTAGTCATAGACTGTTCTCTCTGCTACCGCACGGCAAGCGGTACCGGAGTGCCAAGTCTAGGTCCAAAAGGCTCCTTAACAGCTTCTACCCCCAAGCCATAAGACTGCTGAACAATTAATCAAATGGCCACCCTGACTATTTGTATTGACACCCGCTCCCACCCCTTTGTTTTTACACTGCTGCTACTCGCTGTTTATTATCTATGCATAGTCACTTTACCCCTACCTACATGTACAAATTACCTCGACTAACCTGTACCCCCACACATTGACTCGGTACCGATACACCCTGTATATAGCCTCTTTATTGTTATTTTATTTTTTACTTTAGTTTATTTAGTAAAATGTTTCTTAACTCTATTTTCTTAAAACTGCATTGTTGGTTAAGGGCTTGTAAGTAAGCATTTCACGGTAAGGTCTACACCTGTTGTATTTGGCGCATATGACAAATAACATTTGATTTAATTTGATTTAAGAAACGTTCAAATTGCTGTGAAAAATACTGGTCAAATTAAGATCCTACATCTGTAGCACAGACAAAATGTATGAGTTAAAATGTTATGTATACACAAATGATGCACAGAAGTTTCAAATGATCAGCAACTATAATAAATATTGTATGCTGCAATGTCATTTTGATATGGTTTTATACTCAACTGATGTAACCAGCGGTATCAAATACCATAATATTATCCAATATCCGTACCAGTCATAGACTCTAAAACCAGATTAATGAGATACTTAAACAAACCGCAGAGCATCTAACACATTGCCCATATTGAATGGCCACACAGAGTGAATTCAGCACAGATGATTAGGTTCTCTGTGTACCATCTGCTGCCAACCTTACACTGCAGAGAGGAGAGAGAAGGGATGTAGCTGAAGCAGCCCTTTGCATGTTCTATGTTGTATATATCCATGTATGGAGGAGCCCTGAGCATCTCTTTTTATCTATGTTGTTTATATCTATGTGCTTTATGAGTATCAATTGGGAAATAAAACTGGCAGTTTTCCAATAAGTGATTCTGCAAAGAGCAGTTTTCCTATAAGTAATTCAGCAAAGACACAATGGAATAACCTTATAATAAGCAATGCATAATATGCCGGCGTTTGCCATGAAGCTAACCTCCACACCACACTAACCTCCAATCTCACTTGTTTCTCCTTCCTTGCAGGGACCACAACACTGCCTGAAGATGGCGAACTCCACGGCTTCCTATGACCAGCTGGTCTACCAGGTGGAAGCTCTCCGCCAGGAGAACTCCCATCTGCGTAGAGAGCTGGAGGACAACTCCAACCACCTGTCTATGCTCGAGAACGAGACCACCGACATGAAGGTGAGAGAGGACAGAGGGACGACCCCAGGGCTAAGGGAGAAATAAGAATAGGATAAGATTAGTGTGTTGATTTGGTGACATGTTGGAAAGGTGGAAGTTCAACCATTGCATTGACCTTATAGTTTGTTATTTCTCTGCATATGGACCAAAGATTTAAAAACGTTTAAGACACAGATGATTAAGTGTTGCTAAGATAAAGTGTTGCTTTGGTTTCTAAAAGACAATGTTTTCATTTTGGAATTTCTCTATGCCTACAGAAGTAGGATCTTAATTTGATCACCATGTTGCAGGAGCTTTCCTGCAAAGCAGGACATTTAAAACCTGTAGTTTATTTGAGGTTTTTAAAAAGGCTTCTAAAGGCTTCTTTGAGGCTTCTAAAGTTTGTAATTTCCACATTGAAATTTCAGACGATTCTCCATTACGAAAAATGTATCAACCCCTACAGAAATGTCCATTAATTATAATCCACATATCAATTCACATTTCCTGTTGCTGCAGGATAATTTTCCTGCAGTAGCAAACAGGCTCAAATTAAGATCCTACATCTGTAGGATGTAGGATCCTTCCCTCCATTTTGTCAAGTAATGGGCTAAAAGCATGATTGAGATACAGATAGGACATATTCCTATTCAAAATCCACTCAGTTCTGCCTGAGATGGATAGAGTTTAGCCCCAATTCTGGAGGATGCTGTAGACTTCATGTAACTCCTTCACTAGTGACCCAGTTTCTCTCCTGAGTGACTGGAGACGCTAATGCTTCATGGCTAGCATCCCTAGCCTAGATAGACGAGGCACTGGGCTACACAAATCATTCCTCTTTCTGCACAGATCCATCCAGTTATCTTTGTTACAGTAATGATGCCAGCAGGGATTGAGACAAGCTGCCGAGGAAGAAGGAAACCATTAGACCATTCAGCCCACTAAGACATTTTGTCATTATAGATTTTTTGCTGTTTGAAATCCCTGCTTGTCTAACAGGATAGTCCTTTTTTCCCTCTGTGGCCAAGCCTCTCCCTGGATTCCAGGAAAGAATCTGCTTCAAGTTTCTGTCAATAGACTCCTCCCTGTCACACCATGTGTCATTGCAATGATGGTTGATTGTTTGGTATCCATCTGTTTATTGACGAAACGGTTGGCCTTTATAGACATGCATCATAACATGATATCTGTGTGGATTAATATGATCTGGATCAGTTGAAGATGAAATGGCACACCCTGACTCTCAGTGTGTGCCATTTAATCTCCTGTAGAACATTGCAGTGTCCTTGCGTTACCTCAGGAATAAATCAGCTTGATCCTGCATAATCACCCAGCTCTTGTCACTTTTACTTAAATCAAACTATATTATTTGGAAAATGATTTCCTTCTGCTGAAAGGGATAGTAAGGACTTCTGCCTTGGTATATTTTATTCACAGGAAGGAATAGACCTATTGGTTGTCTACTGGCTCTGAATAGAGATTTTGTTTTCCCAATGATGTGCCATCATTTGAAAATGGAGAGAAGAATCCTTGACTAATTTGATCGCTTTGTCATGCTGCTTCTGACCCAATAGACACTCTCAATGTCAGGGGAGTTTGGATTACTGGCAGAATTAGGGACCATCCCAAGAGGGGTGGAATCAGGGTTTCCAATGTGCTTTAGAGTGGCTTTAGCCTAAATTCTGTGTACTGTGGACTACCACTAAAATACTGTGTACCTGATTCTGAAAGGCATGAGCAGAAAGGTCAAAACACATAACATAATCTGGTCATTAAAAAAGCCCCGCTCATCCTTCTTTCATAATGAATCATTTCAATCAGAATTTATGAAATGAACAACAAAACCTACCGAAATACAATTTCTTCATTCCATAGCTGCAGCCAAAAACATCAATCATAGTCAAGATAGGCCTCCATCTTAAGCTGTAATCGTAGGTGCCAAACCCAATGCACGCGGGTTCGCCCTATTACTCCTCTGGCACATGTGCCCAGATGCTGAGCACAGCTGGATAATCCCCAGCTAAAGTCTTCATATTCCTGAGGTCGGCTTGAGCTATCAGCAGAAAACCAAGATGCTCTGTAGAGAGCTCACACTGCCAGATACTGGTAGCAAACAGACCAAACCGCCCATCTAAAAAAACAACAAAGACAATGTATATTTTCCAGTAAGAGGACATTGATAAGAAGAAAAGGCTTGGATTTTACATTGATTTGGCTATAGACCGTCATTGTAAATAAGAATTTGTTCTTAACTGACTTGCCTAGTTAAATAAAAAATATAAATACAAATATGACATCTAATGAGAGGATAAAAAGGAGAGGAATAAGAGGCATATATTTTCATTGCTTGGTTTATTTCATCTCTAGGTCATTGTGACTCGTTTTTGGTTTTACTGTGGCCACAACAACAATTTCAAGTTGACACAGACAGTGATTATTACATTTACATTTTAGTCATTTAGCAGACGCTCTTATCCAGAGCGACTTACAGTTAGTGATTACATATTTTTTTTATACTGGCCCCCCGTGGGAATCGAACCCACAACCCTGGCGTTGCAAACGCCATGCTCTATCAACTGAGCTACATCCCTGCCGGCCATTCCCTCCCCTACCCTAGACGACGCTGGGCCAATTGTGCGCCGCCCATGAGTCTCCCGGTCGCGGCCGGCTGCGACAGAGCCTGGATTCGAACCAGGATCTCTAGTGGCACAGTTAGCACTGCGATGCAGTGCCTTAGACCACTGCGCCACTCAGGAGTATAGATTATGAATTGCTTTCTCCACTCTAGGGGGTATTGAAGGGCCTACAGAATAAACTGGAGCTGGAGGCTGGCACTTTGGCCTCCTCAGGGAGGACTGATGTGCTGGACCAGCTCAAAGGTACGTCTGATGTAGTTTTCGGTCTATTTTCTCACCTTTTAATGTCTGTCTTGCATGAAACTGATATTGTACACAGCTCATTGATTAATTCAATAATAGGCCATTTCAATGGTTCATTTAAAAAAATATATAATCTTTCTCTCTCTCTCATTCTCGCTCTCTCAGAGTTGCACATGGACCTGACCAACTACTATGAGCTGAAGTACCAGCCGCACAATCTGCGTGTCCTCCCAGACAGTCTAGCCAGTCTGGCAGCTCAGTCGAGTGACATGGACGATCGTCTGGCCTGCTTGCCTCCCTCCTCCTCCAGAGCCAGGAGCCCCCTGCGGCCTTCATCTCGCCAGAGCTCCTCTTTGTCAGGGGAGGGCACGGCCGTGCATCCTGGACACCCCCACCTCATGGATGGAGCTCTGGCCAAAGTCATGCTGGGAGAAGGACGCATCACTGCCCAGCATCTGGAAGACCTCTACAAAGAGAGGTAAGCGCTTTGCCATTGTTCAATTAGATGCATGTATTACATGTAATAGTACCTGAAAAATTCACTATAAATCTTTAGTCCCCCCAAAGGTGAGGTACTATGAATCCCCAGTGATGTTGAGGATGGCAGTCTATGTGTTAAAGGTTTGTGTGGCTGTGTGTGTTCCAGGACTATGCTGGTGAGTGAGATAGACAAGGAGGAGCGGGAGCGTCACTGGTACTACAGCCAGCTCCAAGGCCTGTCTCAGCGGCTGAACCAACTGCCACGCATCGACACAGTGAGCGCAAACTCAATATACTTTAAAATGCCTAAAACCAAATTGAAACTGTGTAGAAATGATAATGGACCTACATTCATACAGTTTCTTGACTGTGTCCAGCTCGTTAATAATTAGCTAAATGAAAGCTAGACAGTTGGGAGCATTGAAAATTAGCAGCGAGGAAATATAACCAATTTTCAGTGCAGCCCTCCGGACCTCGTTGAAGACCGAATGCGGACCCCGGGGCAAATTGAGTTTGACACCCCTTTACATAGATAGACACAACATTTATTCTTATTGCTTTTTTTGTATGCTCATTGTCATGAAATCAACTCATTATTATTTAAACAGGTGCGCAGGTGAGATTAAAACTCTTCGGCAGAGAAGCTAGCAACCATTTTGTTTCAAAATGTATTATTGTGTTGTGTGGAAACTAACCTCCTCTTCCTTAACTTCATAGTTCTCCATACAGATGGACCTTATTCGCCAGCAGCTGGAATTCGAGGCGCAGCAGTTGCGTTCTGTCATGGAGGAACGCTTCGGAACCAGTGATGAAATGGTCCAGAGGACACAGGTAAGGAGAAGGACTCTCTGCCAAGTCTGTCTCTGGAATGGCAACACAGACAGTGACATTTGGCAACTGTTGTCAAAGCATTTACTTACATTATTGAGTGTGGTACTTCTTTCTGAAACATGTTTGGGATGCAACAGACGGCCCAGTTTGCCTTGCATATCCACACACAGTTTACATGTAAAACCGCATAAATTAAAACTGTGCTGTTATGGAGGGTGTTGTACAATGTTTGTCACCTCACAAAATGTCTGTGGCGACTAAAGACTCGCTCTCTCTCTTGCTCACTCTCTCTCTCTCTGTCTCCACTCACAGATCCGTGTGGCTCGTCTGGAACAGCTGGAGAAAGAGCTACAGGAGGCCCAGGAGTCCAGAGGCACCCAGGAGAAGAGCCTGTGTGAGGTGAAATAATAAACACAAACACACACACACACACACACACACACACACACACTTGAGACACAGGTAAAACTGTCCAACAGAAGCAGCACAGATGAATTGGTTTTCTGAAGTGGATACATCAGACTTCAACTGCAGAGACCGTTATGAACAATGAATACACACAGAGATTGAGGCAAGCTAGATAATCCTGTGTTCTGTTTTCACAAAATGATTTTGTACTGTAAAACATGAAAGATGACAAGGATTTATTTCACATTGTCCCTCGCCTCAGCAGCTGTCGGTGAATTTAGATAATATTGTCAGTTTTCCTCATCCTGTGGCGGGTTTAATATTTTTCTCCTGTGTCTTGTCAGCACTAGGCTGAATGTTTTATAGGTGCTTTGAAATATTGAGGCTATGCGATCACTAGAGGGCCTGTACACAAACAGGTGCAGTTCCACACCGCTGCCTTCAACACCGGCACATGCTGAAACTGAGTGATGTTTGATGTGCCTTCAAGAAGCATCTTTACTGATGATTGGGAGAGTACACACGCACACCACCATAGTGGATTTACAATAAATATTCAATGCTATGCAGTGGCGCAGGCAGAAATCTGTTGATTGCAAGCAAAAATGTAGGTGGGCCAAAATGTGTGCATTCAATCATCATTAAATGATCATAAAAGCCTACCTTATACCCTACTGTAATCGATCGCACACAACACATAGGCATATAAATAATAGACAATGAGACTATAACCTAATGCCCTGATATAACAGTAATAATTACAATAGGCTTGGCAACCTCTCACTGGCTCAGATACCAGGAGATACGGGCGGCAGGTAGCTTAGTGGTTAAGAGCGTTGTGCCAGTAACCGAAAGGTCGCTGGTTCTAATCCCAGAGCCGACTAGGTGAAAAATCTGTCGATGTGCCCTTGAGCAAGGCACTTAACACTAATTGCTCCTGTAAGTCGCTCTGGATAAGACCGTCTGCTAAATGACCAATTCATTTTTAATTTAGATAGTAGGCTAGGCTAGGCTAGGCTAGGCTAGGCGGCCACAAATGTAAGCATTTAACACTAGGAGAGCATCATATTGACTCAAAACAAATTTACTTTTTTAAAGTTATGTCCCCCTGTCCTTGTCCTTGACTTTTCCTAAATAATTCTATCCAACACACTATCATTGTTAAAATGTTCATATCACAAACAGAATTTGTGTTAGCAGTTTTAAGAGGACATGGCTTTTTTTTCTCTGCCTGTCAGGCCTGTGCAGCTGATGATGGCCTGTCAAAACTACACCTAACTATATCAAAACTAATTTCACACATAATAATAGATAGCCTAAAGACAAGATTAAATTGACAATAGTCTGATGGGTGAGACTATTATCAATTGTTGAATTGTATATGAAGAATCGAATGAACAGCGCAGCTTGGAATTGACATAGAGGCAGGGAAATGAAACGGAGTTCCAAAAAGTGGCTTTTGCAAATTCTCCTACAGTCACAAGCAGGTAAGACGTTTTGATATCTATATAGTTACAGAAAGAGCAGATTCTGCAGTTTCCAAATCACCTATTCTTGCCAAACAACTCTTAAATATAACCCCTTGAGCTCTATTTCAAAATATAACATTTTTGGGGCAAAATTACTGCTATTACAAGCACTCCCTGCATGCACTCGCAACACTCAGAGCACAGTAATATATTTAAACTCAAAATATGCCATTCTGTTCTTTTGAAATGCAATTCGTTCCTTAAGACCTGCCCTTAATAAATTAATAACGAATGATCTTTGTGAATACGTTTATTTAATGATTTTTAACACCTAATTGGGGTGTTTTATTGGTTTTTCTTATGTATATATAGCCTACAGTTACATAAACTAATGGAAATGCTATTGTGTTCTTTGAAATACATTCTCTTTCGTATTCTAATGTTTCCTAAGACCTTCATAAATACAACCAAATGATTATTCTTCCAATAGCATTTATGAAATGTATTTATTAGACTGTTAGAATGTTGACTTTCATAAGAACCTTCATTGGGCCGAAGAGGGTGTCCAACGAGTGTTAATCACTGGCACAGAGGCCAATCAATGTAGATGCGGTTTGCATTAGACATCAAAGGAAACTTAGATTATAGCCTAACAGTATGCTAATACACACAATACTAGCCTACAGTGGGGGAAAAAAGTATTTAGTCAGCCACCAATTGTGCAAGTTCTCCCACTTAAAAAGATGAGAGAGGCCTGTAATTTTCATCATAGGTACACGTCAACTATGACAGACAAATTGAGAAGAAAAAAAATCCAGAAAATCACATTGTAGGATTTTTAATGAATTTATTTGCAAATTATGGTGGAAAATAAGTATTTGGTCACCTACAAACAAGCAAGATTTCTGGCTCTCACAGACCTGTAACTTCTTCTTTAAGAGGCTCCTCTGTCCTCCACTCGTTACCTGTATTAATGGCACCTGTTTGAACTTGTTATCAGTATAAAAGACACCTGTCCACAACCTCAAACAGTCACACTTCAAACTCCACTATGGCCAAGACCAAAGAGCTGTCAAAGGACACCAGAAACAAAATTGTAGACCTGCACCAGGCTGGGAAGACTGAATCTGCAATAGGTAAGCAGCTTGGTTTGAAGATATCAACTGTGGGAGCAATTATTAGGAAATGGAAGACATACAAGACCACTGATAATCTCCCTCGATCTGGGGCTCCACGCAAGATCTCACCCCGTGGGGTCAAAATGATCACAAGAACGGTGAGCAAAAATCCCAGAACCACACGGGGGGACCTAGTGAATGACCTGCAGAGAGCTGGGACCAAAGTAACAAAGCCTACCATCAGTAACGCCGCCAGGGACTCAAATCCTGCAGTGCAAGACGTGTCCCCCTGCTTAAGCCAGTACATGTCCAGGCCCGTCTGAAGTTTGCTAGAGTGCATTTGGATGATCCAGAAGAGGATTGGGAGAATGTCATATGGTCAGATGAAACCAAAATAGAACTTTTTGGTAAAAACTCAACTCGTCGTGTTTGGAGGACAAAGAATGCTGAGTTGCATCCAAAGAACACCATACCTACTGTGAAGCATGGGGGTGGAAACATCATGCTTTGGGGCTGTTTTTCTGCAAAGGGACCAGGACGACTGATCCGTAAAGGAAAGAATGAATGGGGCCATGTATCGTGAGATTTTGAGTGAAAACCTCCTTCCATCAGCAAGGGCATTGAAGATGAAACGTGGCTGGGTCTTTCAGCATGACAATGATCCCAAACACACCGCCCGGGCAACGAAGGAGTGGCTTCGTAAGAAGCATTTCAAGGTCCTGGAGTGGCCTAGCCAGTCTCCAGATCTCAACCCCATAGAAAATCTTTGGAGGGAGTTGAAAGTCTGTGTTGCCCAGCGACAGCCCCAAAACATCACTGCTCTAGAGGAGATCTGCATGGAGGAATGGGCCAAAATACCAGCAACAGTGTGTGAAAACCTTGTGAAGACTTACAGAAAACGTTTGACCTGTGTCATTGCCAACAAAGTGTCACGCCCTGGCTCTGGGGACTCTTAATTGTTGAGCCAGGGTGTGGATTTTCTATGTTTAGTTGTCATTGGTTTTTGTTCTAGATCGTTTAGTTTCTATGTTGGCCAGGGTGGTTCCCAATCAGACAGCTGTAGCTCGTTGTCTCTGATTGGGGACCATACTTAGGCAGCCTTTTGGCATGTTAGGTTGTGGGATCTTGTTCCGTTAAGGTTTTGTGTTAACCCAGGACTTCACGTTTCATTTGTTGTTTTGTTCGTGTTAAGTACTGAATAAAGTATGTACGTTTATCACGCTGCGCCTTGGTCCGCTTCATCAGTCAACGATCGTGACACAAAGGGTATATAACAAAGTATTGAGAAACTTTTGTTATTGACCAAATACTTATTTTCCACCATAATTTGCAAATAAATTCATTAAAAACCCTACAATGTGATTTTCTGGAAATTATTTCCTCATTTTGTCTGTCATAGTTGACGTGTACCTATGATGAAAATTACAGGCCTCTCTCATCTTTTTAAGTGGGAGAACTTGCACAATTGGTGGCTGACTAAATACTTTTTTCCCCCACTGTATATAGACTAAAACAGTGTCACCAAACTTTTCTTGACTGAGATCACTTTATGAGTCAAAATGCAAGCAGAGTGCAATTCTCTGCTGGGCGTGGGAGATGAAGTGCGCCCTACAATGTATTGTTTAATATCAATGAAATGATCAATAGCCTATAGGGCCTAACTATAGTGCATGAGCGGAGAAGCACAGGGCAGTTTTATTTCCAATTCAATTGTAAAAAATGATAGGCTATTTATGTTGACTGGAAATAAATATTGTTTCATGCATTTGCCTATTTTCATATACTGTATAATAAGAGAGGTCCGATTTTCTCCTTGTTGGCCTACCCCTTATTATAAATAATGTAGAGTCCCTTATAAAACTCAAAACTCAAGCTAGGCTATTTGATAACACTGGTAATACAGTGAGGGTAAAAAGTATTTGATCCCCTGCTGATTTTGTACATTTGCCCACTGACAAAGAAATGATTAGTCTATAATTGTAATGGTAGGTTTATTTGAACAGTGAGAGACAGAATAACAACAACAAAATCCAGAAAAACGCATGTCAAAAATGCTATGAATTGATTTGCATTTTAATGAGGGAAATAAGTATTTGACCCCTCTGCAAAACATGACTTAGTACTTGGTGGCAAAACCCTTGTTGGCAATCACAGAGGTCAGACATTTCTTGTAGTTGGCCACCAGGTTTGCACACATCTCAGGAGGGATTTTGTCCCACTCCACTTTGCAGATCTTCTCCAAGTCATTAAGGTTTCGAGGCTGACGTTTGGCAACTCGAACCTTCAGCTCCCTCCACAGATTTTCTATGGGATTAAGGTCTGGAGACTGGCTAGGCCACTCCAGGACCTTAATGTGCTTCTTCTTGAGCCACTCCTTTGTTGCCTTGGCCGTGTGTTTTGGGTCATTGTCATGCTGGAATACCCATCCACGACCCATTTTCAATGCCCTGGCTGAGGGAAGGAGGTTCTCACCCAAGATTTGACGGTACATGGCCCCGTCTATCGTCCCTTTGATACGGTGAAGTTGTCCTGTCCCCTTAGCAGAAAAACACCCCCAAAGCATAATGTTTCCACCTCCATGTTTGACGGTGGGGATGGTGTTCTTGGGGTCATAGGCAGCATTCCTCCTCCTCCAAACACGGCGAGTTGAGTTGATGCCAAAGAGCTTCATTTTGGTCTCATCTGACCACAACACTTTCACCCAGTTCTCCTCTGAATCATTCAGATGTTCATTGGCAAACTTCAGACGGGCATGTATTTGTGCTTTCTTGAGCAGGGGGACTTGCGGGCACTGCAGGATTTTAGTCCTTCACGGCGTAGTGTGTTACCAATTGTTTTCTTGGTGACTATGGTCCCAGCTGCCTTGAGATCATTGACAAGATCCTCCCGTGTATTTCTGGGCTGATTCCTCACCGTTCTCATGATCATTGCAACTCCACCAGGTGAGATCTTGCATGGAGCCCCAGGCCGAGGGAGATTGACAGTTATTTTGTGTTTCTTCCATTTGCGAATAATCGCACCAACTGTTGTCACCTTCTCACCAAGCTGCTTGGTGATGGTCTTGTAGCCCATTCCAGCCTTGTGTAGGTCTACAATCTTGTCCCTTGGAGAGCTCTTTGGTCTTGGCCATGGTGGAGAGTTTGGAATCTGATTGATTGATTGCTTCTGTGGACAGGTGTCTTTTATACAGGTAACAAACTGAGATTAGGAGCACTCCCTTTAAGAGTGTGCTCCTAATCTCAGCTCGTTACATGTATAAAAGACACCTGGGAGCCAGAAATCTTTCTGATTGAGAGGGGGTCAAATACTTATTTCCCTCATTAAAATGCAAATCAATTGATAACATTTTTGACATGCGTTTCTTTGGATTTTTTTGTTGTTATTTTGTCTCTCACTGTTCAAATAAACCTACCATTAAAATTATAGACTGATCATTTCTTTGTCAGTGGGCAAACATACAAAATCAGCAGGGGATCAAATACTTTTTTCCCCTCACTGTAGGTCAGTTGTTTTAGCCTATTACTTGCGAGGCACATCGGAGCATAAATTAAAATAACTTGTTTTTTTATTTCACTGGACTGATGGTCATGTCTCAGTGGAGGGAGCAAGAGAGTGCAAGTCGAAATTGGAGAAGCGTGTTTCATGATTTCTAAAAGTGTTTAATAAAAATAGTGTTGTAGTGTTGATCATTGTCTCTGAATGTACTGAAAATGTCTTTAAGGCCCTCGATTAGATCAATGCAATCAGTGATTGATATAGAGTGGGACTGGAGGCCCTTCATGGCGAAATCACTGATATCAAATAACTTGGCAAAAGCTCCAACATCCTCTTCTGTACACAGCCTCTTGAAAAAAATCTTAACTAGCTAGCTACGGTGAGTAGCCTACACAGTGTAGCATAGCCTACACAGCGATACAGTGCCTTGCAAAAGTATTAATCCCCCTTGGCGTATTTCCTATTTTGTTGTATTACAACCTGTAATTTAAATGGATTTTTATTTGGATTTCATGTAATGGACATACACAAAATAGTCCAAATTGGTGAAGTGAATTTAAAAAAAATAAAGAACGGAAAAGTGATGCGTGCATATGTATTCACCCCCTTTGCTATGAAGCCCCTAAATAAGATCTGGTGCAACCAATTACCTTCAGAAGTCACATAATTAGCAGGCAAGGAGGGCATTAATCAGAGAGGCAACAAAGAGACCAAAGATAACCCTGAAGGAGCTGCAAAGCTCCACAGCGGAGATTGGATTATCTGTCCATAGGACCACTTTAAGCCGTACACTCCACTGAGCTGGGCTTTACGGAAGAGTGGCCAGAAAAAAGACATTGCTTAAAGAACAAAATAGGCAAACACGTTTGGTGTTCGCCAAAAGGCATGTGGGAGACTCCCCAAACATATGGTAGAAGGTACTCTGGTCAGATGAGACTAAAATGGAGCTTTTTGGCCATCAAGGAAAACGCTATGTCTGGCGCAAACCCAACACCTCTCATCACCCCGAGAACACCATCCCCACACTGAAGCATGGTGGTGGCAGCATCATGCTGTGGGGATGTTTTTCATCGGCAGGGACTGGGAAACTGGTCAGAATTGAAGGAATGATGGATGGCGCTAAATACAGGGAAATTCTTGAGGGAAACCTGTTTCAGTCTTCCAGAGATTTGAGACTGGGACGGAGGTTCACTTTCCAGCAGGACAATGACCCTAAGGTGTTGAATAGTTATGCACGCTCAAGTTCTGTTTTTTTGTCTTATTTCTTGTTTGTTTCACACAAAGTGGTAGGCATGTTGTGTAAATCAAATGATACAAACCCCCAAAAAATCAATTTTAATTCCATGTTGTAAGGCATCAAAATAGGAAAAATGCCAAGGGGGGGTGAATACTTTCGCAAGCCACTGTAGCTACTATTTACTGCACATGGTATCAGTGCAAAGTGACAAGTGGCAGAACCCGCCCATTATTTTGAAATTGATACGCTTTACAAATTCAAATTCATTACCTAGGCCTAAATAAATACGTTTTATGTACAGCACTAGATTTTATGTTAGATGTCCTTGAGTGTCCTGAAAGGCATCTGCCAAATAAAATATATTATTATTATTGTCAATATATATATCCCTTTCGTTTTCCCACCACCTTACTACTGGTTGCTATGAATTCTATCTGATGGTGTATGCATGTTTAGGCCAGTGCTTGACTTGGACTGAAATAGGTGCCGGTACTCATTTTGGGTGCTGGTACCGTTTATATTTAGGTGCAGGAACTCCTCTATACTTTTGAGCTAATATTCTATAGGAGGTGCAGGAACTCAAGCAGAAGAACATTTGAGGTGCTGGTACTCAGTTCCGTTGAGCTCCTGCCCAAGTCAAGTACTGTGCAAGTCAAGCAAAGACAAATCATGTCCCGTTTGGAACACTGACAAGTAAAGAATACAAATAAAATAAAAACGATATATGTATAGTATATATTTTTTTGCTCAATCTTATTGGGTAGGCCCAGCTTCTCGTGCCTATGCCTGGAAAACCACAAGCTGCTCCAGTTCATTTAATATTGATGAGAAACACAGATGAGATAATTTTGTTTTCGTTTGAAAAGCAACACTCGATAATTGTGAATTTGAAAACGGTAATTAACTGGTTACACCAGGTTTGGACATTTTCAGGTTTTAAATTAGTCCATCGTCATATATTGATTCACATAATCAGTTATTTGTCATTTTACTTGAGGGGGTTTCACTTAGGGTTAATTAATTATGAACTAGTTTGAATAAATCATTATAGACAATTCGATTGAGGCCATTTAATAATTTATCAGATTCAACCTGGGCGATCCTTTGGCCTAGAAAAGCAGGGGTAAACAAAAAAGATCTATTGGTTAACCCAAACAACATATTGTACACACAAGTGACAGTTTGATTGGGCCTTAGTACTATTATCTTATCAGAACACAGTTCAAACTAAAATTGTAATACAGAATCACTTGTTTTACATAAGTAGAATATTTAATTAGTATTTACTGTATAGGCCAATTATGTTAATTCCATCCTATATGGTTTTTATGAGGGGTTGATTCCTGAACATATGATTCTAATAAGGACAGTGCACTGTGACTGTATACAGAAGTACCTGTTATACAGTAGGATCTAATCTAATCCTGTAGAGTGTGGAATGCCGTTATCCTGTAATATACTGTAAATCCACTTTTATATTAACCTTGGGCTGACTGAGCTGAGCTGCTGCACTGCCCAGCCGCGTCTCTCTCTCTCTCTCTCTATCCCCCTCTCTCTCTCTCTATCCCCCTCACCTTGTGTCGCTCCCTGGCTGTGCTCTCTAGCGCTGCCGTGTTGCTATGCAGAACACAGGCTTTGCCCCTCTTTAGCTCGGCTCCAATTGGTCGCTCCTCCCAGAAAGTATAGAGTTGCTTAGGCACTTCAAGCATGGTCTTGGTCCCAGACTGGCCCGTCTATGTGGCTGTGTTTCTGTCTGCTGGTGCTCTATAGGAGAATAGCAACGAGCTCTATAGTACCAGGATTCAAGGAGAATTATAAATAAAAGGGGCTACAATAGACACATGTTCCATGTTTTTCAGGGTTATTGTCATCTATCTTGCAGCACACAGCAGGTTCCTGGTCAATACATTGTAAGCTTTTGATTATATATTTGAACTGCGTGGCTACGACAATGAATGGGGTAAAAGCCACTGCAGATTCAATCCATCAAAACACAGACACATTTAGCATGTTTGTCTTGTAGTCCCCTGTAGTTCAGTTGGTAGAGCATGGCGCTTGCAACGCCAGGGTTGTGGGTTCGTTTCCCACGGGGGGCCAGTATGAAAATGTATGCACTCACTAACTGTAAGTCGCTCTGGATAAGAGCGTCTGCTAAATGACTAAAATGTGATCGGCAAGATAATACTTTATTGCTTACAACATGGAGCTATTCAGACAAGCATATGTCTATAGCCCTCCCCCTTTGTCTGAGAGTGAGTCTTTGAGGCGATCAGTCACAGGCTCACACACACACCCTGCAGCACCATGGGTTACCATGGTGATGGGCTGGGGGGATAAAAGAGTTGATAGATACTCTCTGAAGATTTGTGATGGAGCCAATTGGTATGTCGTATGCAAATGCATTGTGTCTGTATGCTTGGAGTGTGCAGCTGGTACCTGATGAGAAAAGAGTATGTCTGTCTGCAGGGCCAAGATTAAGATTTATTAGCTGAAATGAAATGTATTTATATAGTGCCTTCAGAAATGTTACAAATTAAAAATGAAAAGCTGAAATGTAGTCAATAAGTCTACAACCCCTTTGTTATGGCAAGCCTAAATAAGTTCAGGAGTAAAAAATGTGCTTAACAAGTCACATAATAAGTTGCATGGACATGATTTTTGAATGACTTCCTCATCTATGTACCCGACACATACAATTATCTGTAAGGTCCCTCAGTCGAGCAATGAATGTTAAACACAGATTCAACCACAAAGACCAGGGAGGTTTCCCAATACTCGCAAAGAAGGGCACCTATTGGTAGATGGGTAGAAATAAAAAAAAAGCAGACATTGAATATATAAGACTACACAGCTGATTCAAATGATCAAAGCTTGATGATTAGCTGATTATTTGAATCAGCTGTGTAGTGCTAGGGCAAAAACCAAAACGTGCACCCCTTAGTTTGGGATCCCTGCACTAAAGTAATACTGCAAAAAATGTGGCAAAGCTATTTGCTTTTTGTCCTGAATACAAAGTGCTATGTTTGGGGCAAATCCAATACAACACATTAGTTACTACCACTCTCTATATTTTCAAGCATAGTGCTGGCTGCATGATGTTATGGGTATGCTTGTAATTGTTAAGGACTGGGGAGTTTTTCAGGATAAAAAAGAAACGGAATAGCGCTAAGCACAGGCAAAATCCTAGAGGAAAACCTGGTTCAGTCTGCTTTCCACCAGACACTAGGAGATTAATTCACCTTTCAGCAGGACAATAACCTAAAACACAAGACCAAATCTACACTGGAGTTGCTTACCAAGAAGACAGTGAATGTTCCTGAGTGGCCAAGTTACAGTTTTGACTTAAATCTACTTGAAAATCTATGGCAAGACCTGAAAATGGTTGTCTAGTAATGATCAACAACCAATTTGACAGAGTTTGAAGAATTTTGAAAAGAATAATGGGCAAATGTCACACAATCCATGTGTGGAAAGATCTTAGAGACTTACCCAGAAAGAATTACAGATGTAATCACTGCCAAATGTGCTTCTACAAAGTATTGACTCAAGGGTGTGAATAATTATGTAAATTAGATATTTCTGTATTTCATTTTCAATAAATGTTTCATTATGGGGTAATGTGTGTAGATGGGTGAGAATTTAATCAATTTTAAATTCAGGTTGTAACAACAAAATGTGGAATAAGTCAAGGGGTATTAATACTTTCTGAAGGCACTGTAGCTGTTAGTGGTCTATTGACAATAACATCTCACTCTGGTGTTCACTTCAGGGGGTTCTGATGCTGACTACTAAATACTTAGGATTAAACAGCAAATTTAGGACATTATTTGTTTTTTTATCTTGTATGAAATTTCAATTATCTACACATGCCAGCGGCTGGATACTGTTCTTATTTATTTAGGCTTACCATTCAGGTATAATTGTATTTGTACAATAATTAATTTACATTTTACATTTACATTTTAGTAGACGCTGTTATCCAGAGCGACTTACAGTAGTGAGTGCATACATTTTCATACTGGTCCCCCGTGGGAATCAAACCCACAACCCTGGCGTTACATGCGCAATCCTGGTGGTCCTCTGTAGCTCAGCTGGTAGAGCACGGCGCTTGTAACGCCAAGGTAGTGGGTTCGAACCCCGGGACCACCCATACACAAAAATTTATGCACGCATGACTGTAAGTCGCTTTGGATAAAAGCGTCTGCTAAATGGCATATTATTATTATTATTATTATTATTATCATCCTCTACCAACTGAGCTACACAGGAACGTACTTATTGAGATACTAGCTAACATTTTGTAAATAAATAATGTATCAATCTTTCCATTCAAATGGCATTATTGCTAAATTAAGTCTGTTCAAACAAAGAAACACATACAAATGGAAATTACAGAATAATTTATCTACAAAGATTTTGTTCTAAGTTACATAACCTTTAGGATTGATCCATATATCTCTACGTAATTTAGAGATTTAGAATGGAATTAATAACAGAATACATTTTCTCAAGGTCACTTGGGGACCGTCTTGATTGTGAAGACTGTATTGAAAGTTCAACGCAAACAGCCTTCTATTGACTTTCATGCTGCAAAACAATAATAAGTGCATGTCACTTGACCCTCATGACACGAAGCATCTTAAAACCATGCCATTTCCTATCCCTTTCTTTATTTGCAGATCTCAAGCTGTGAAACAGAAAATGCATCGTCTTCTTCTGCTCTTGATGCACAAGGAGATGGAAGCAAAGTAGGGCCACCATTACATATTTAGTATGATGAATGTCAGTTCAGATGTACAATGCAGTTTGCATTACTGGCTTTGCATTATTTAGATGAATAATTGTTCAGGTGGAGCAAAAGTAGAGCTTACATGCATATGAACCTATCCAACCACCATTTTCCGATTCGTTGGTCATGCATGTCAATGTTATAATATCAAATATTCTTCTCAAGTCGTTGTTGTAAAATATTGTAGTAAAATACAAATATATAAAATACAAAAGTCGAAATAAAGGTGAATTAAATACATTCTCACCACGGCCATTTTGTATTTTATCTGGATTAGGTGGAGATGGTGTTCTGGCTGCTCTCCATGCTGGCCAACCGGGACAGGGAGGAGATGTCCCGCACTCTGCTGACCATGTCCAGCTCCCAAGACAGCTGCATCGCCATGCGCAAGTCAGGCTGTGTCCCCCTGCTGGTGCAGATCCTTCACGACGGCCCAGGGGGCGCCGGAGAGGCGGCCGGGAGTACAGGGTGCAGCCGGGAGGCCCGATCCAGAGCCAGCGCTGCCCTGCACAACATAGTGTACTCCCAGCCAGACGAGGGCCAAGCCCGGCGGGAGATGAGGGTGCTGCACGTGCTGGAGCAGATCCGCTCGCACTGTGACAGCGGCTGGGACTGGATCGAGAGCCACATGGGGAGGCCCTCCCCTGGAGGTACTACAACCACAGGTTGGTAGTGGAGGGAAGCAGGATTATTTTAGCCGATTATTGCCGTCTCTATAGCACACTGTGGATTATACTGTGAATGTGAAAGTAATTCCAGCTGTACTTGTCTGTGTTGTATTCAGACATCCCTGAGCCATTGGAGCCCCAGATCTGCCAGGCCATGTGTGCTGTCATGAAGCTCTCCTTTGAGGAGGAGTACCGACGGGCCATGAATGAACTAGGTTAGTGAACAACACGTCAATGGGAAATATACTTCCAACAAAGATGATAAAGCATAACCTTACTGACAAATATGATATGTAAATGAATTGATTGTTCAGTTTGTGATATGCATGGCTGGTGTGTCTCTGTTTAGGGGGGCTGCAGGTAGTTGCAGAGCTAATGCACTTGGACCAGGAGCTGTACGGAATTAAGAACGATCCCATCAATATGGCGCTTCGACGCTACGCGGGCATGGCGCTGACAAACCTCACTTTCGGAGATGTCGTCAACAAGGTAAGGTATCATGAGAAAAGCATTGAAAAAACTGAGCGGGATACATATTTATCTGAAACTCTCTTTTACACAGGCCACTCTCTGCACAAAGAAAAGCTGCCTGCAGGCCATTGTCGCCCAACTTGCATCTGATAGTGAGGAACTACATCAGGTACAACATTGTTACTACTATCCTAACTACTTGAGTATATTATTTCTGTCAACATTTCAGGACCACGAGACATTACTCTTTTCAGTTTCAGTGATTTAAATCAATGTTTCCAGTACCACATGGCTAAAGAGGTTATGTCTATTTTTCCCTCACAGGTAGTGTCGAGTATTCTGAGAAATCTGTCATGGCGTGCAGACATCAACAGCAAGAGGGTCCTTAGAGACATAGGGAGTGTAACAGGACTGATAACATGTGCTCTTCAAGCCACAAAGGTAAGATCACACTGAGATTATGTATTTGATGCATGCTGCCAATTGTAACCAAAGCAATAATCAATGGAAACAATGGCAAAATATCTGTAAAATTCTCATCTCTAATGCAATGTAAATGCAAAATCCCATTTTAGGAATCCACCTTGAAGAGCCTCCTCAGTGCTCTGTGGAACCTGTCAGCACACAGTCCTGAGAACAAGGTGGCCATTTGCTCAGTAGATGGGGCTCTGGGCTTCTTGGTCAGCACCCTCACCTACAGATGTCAGACCAACTCACTGGCAATCATCGAGAGTGGAGGTGGCATCCTGCGCAATGTTTCCAGTCTTGTGGCCACACGGGATGATTACAGGTACTGTATTTACTTGAATTGAATTCTACTGTATATCAGCGCAAATGTTCAATAATTATTGCCATAAATATCCACTAAATACATTCTAACATGCTTGAATACTAAGTATTTTTTCCCTTCTTTCAATTCAGGCAAATCCTCAGGGACCACAACTGCCTCCAAACGCTGCTTCAGCACCTGCGCTCTCACAGCCTGACCATTGTGAGCAACGCTTGTGGGACCCTCTGGAACCTCTCTGCCCGCAGTCCCAAGGACCAGGAGCTGCTGTGGGACCTGGGAGCAGTCAGCATGCTGCGCAACCTCATCCACTCCAAGCACAAAATGATAGCCATGGGAAGTGCCGCAGCGCTACGGAACCTGCTCACGAACCGGCCCCTCAAGTATAAGGATGCTGCAGTCATATCCCCTGGTTCCTGCATGCCCTCGCTCTACATGAGGAAGCAGAAAGCACTGGAGGCTGAGCTAGATGCAAAGCACCTGGCTGAAACATTTGATTCCATTGAAAAACAAAGCAGCCCCAAGCATCCAAGCATTAACAAGCCGCTGCGGCATATCGAGAGCCTGGCAAAGGATTATGCATCTGACTCAGGCTGCTTTGACGACGATGAGGCCCCTAATGTCTCCAGTAGTCTGGACACAGGGAGTTTCTCCATGCTCTCCATGTTCCTGACCAATTCCAACTTCCTTCAAAACCAGCCTCGCAAGAAGGACAGTGAACCGGAGAGAGATATGGAGCCACCACAGACAGAGGATAAGAGGCCAGCGCCTCCAGAAGACGAGGTGTCTGTTGCAGCAGAACAATTAGCAAAAAAGATCACCAACACCGTGGCCAAGATTGATAAGCTTGTGGAGGACATTACCATGCATACATCTTCGGAGGACAGCTTCAGCCTTAGCTCAGAGGACCATTTCGCAGACTGGCCCTATGGATCAGATGAACTCCATGAGGCCCGGGCCAAGTCATGCTCCCCCTGCCGGCTCTCTGATACCAGCAGCTTTGCACACAGAGAACGTCTAAACAGAGCCCATGCTCTCTTACATCTCAAAACCACCCATGCAAGTTTGTCCACTGACAGTCTCAACAGTGGCAGTACCAGTGATGGCTATTGTGGTAGCAAGGACCAGATTAGGCCCTCAGCAAGATCAGCAACATCTCAAAGACGGCCTAACAAGCTTGATCTTAAGGTGGCCCATCAAGAATATCTTAACATCAGAGCTCATGTCCTCAATGAGACAAGTCAGATCGATGTGCCAGAGAGAGATTCTGTGGACAACAAAGAAGTTAAATTGCCTGAACTAAATAGCACAGAAACAGAGAAGAGCCAAGAGCTGCCCCCGCAAACACCAGCTAGTGCATCAACTAAACTCTCTTCTGATGTCAGCATGACTTCCATTAAGTTGTCCCCTTCCTACCAACATGTCCCTCTAATTCAAAGTGTCACCAAGTTTGGTGTTGCAAAGAGTGCCATCAATGTGCAGGCAGCTCAAGCAATGAGGAGACAAGCCTGGGTCCCAACTGTGATGACTGGAGTGAGTTTAGGCAAGTTTTCTCCAATGAGCTCTGCTAGAAGTCCAACCATTGGACCAATGGAGACACTGCAGAAGTATTCAGTGGAGAACACACCAATCTGTTTCTCCCGTTGCAGTTCTCTGTCCTCCCTCTCCTCTGGTGATGGAGCTCTTGACGGACAGAGTCAAAGTGAAAATGAGTTGGAGAGTGACTCATCACTTGAGATCATTGAAATGGAAGATGGGGATCTGGTAAAGAGGGAGGAGGAGAATGAGACCCTGGAGGATCTAAGTGATAGCCAACTGCTAGTCACTGATTCAAAAACCTGTTTGAGCATTGGGTCTGATCCTATTGAAATTCCCTGCCCCACCAAACGTGAAAAGGTGTTCCTCAGGGGTGTATCACCAGGAATACTTGAGGACAGATCACCTTCAAGTTCGTCAGAGAACTACATCCATGAGACCCCACTTGTGATGAGCCGTTGTAGCTCGGTCAGCTCACTGGGTAGCTTTGAGTCTCACTCAATTGCCAGCTCCATACTTAGTGATCCATGCAGCGGAATGATCAGTGGAACCATAAGTCCAAGTGATCTTCCTGACAGTCCAGGGCAAACCATGCCCCCCAGTCGAAGCAAAACCCCATGCTTTGCTGAATCAAATGGACCAGAAACCCAAAATGCTGGGACAGCAGGGCAGTGGGAAAGCAGCTTGCGCAAGTTCATGGAAATTGCAGACTTTAAGGAAAGGTTCAACCTGCCTCCAGATTTGGACACCATGATCTACTTTACAGTGGAAAAGCCCACAGAGAACTTTTCATGCGCCTCTAGCTTGAGTGCTCTACCTCTCCACGAGCACTACATTCAGAAGGATGTGGAACTGAAATTGACCCCCTTACTCCAGCAAAAGGACAACAATCCAACATTCCCACGGGCTCATGGCGAGAGAGATGACAATGAGCATCGTTCCTTTATGGACCAAGGGGAAAGATATAGCGAGGGCAATTCAGATGATGATATAGAAATTCTCAAAGAATGCATCAATTCAGCAATGCCCTCCAAGTTCAGGAAAGTAAGGCCCTCCCTGATCTCCACCTTACCTACCCATGTTCTAAACTCCCAAACCAGAAAAGCTATACCTGTTTATATGATGGTTCCTAACAATGCCAATCAAATGTGCTCAGGGAGAAGGATTGTGATGCAACAAAAGGACCTATATCTTGATGATTCATCATACACTGATTCTGCTGAGGGCACCCCTGTCAACTTTTCCAGCACAACATCGTTAAGTGATGAAACACTTCAGTACCCAGTGAGGGACAAGGGGGCAAAAGATTGGAGGGTTAGAAATATGAACAAACAGGAATGTTTGGATCAAGAGGCAAAGAGAATTGAAGACCTTCGGGTTTTCTCGCACTTCCACAAGCCCACTAAAATGACCAGTCAGCCTGACATACCAGTCAATCAAATGAGCAGGTCAATCAAACATGTAATATCCACTCAAAAAGTACTGATGCAGAGCAAAGAGGTGGCTGATAGAGTGGCTAATCAGAGAAACCTTGATCAATCACCCAATCAACAAAGACAAAAGCAGGGACAGGTCCTGACAAGGAAACTGGATCTACCTATCATAAAGCCAAACATAGAAGGGAACCAAAATCAGAGAGCACTAGAGGGGAATAAGGCATTTCAGTCCATGTGCCATCCAACACCTACAGATGAAGCCATTTGCTGCTTCTATGATGACCAGACAGACAAAGAGGAGGGAGTGATGAAAAGGACAGGGAGAAAACAGATGAGAGAGTCCAGCAGAAACACTCTCTCCCGAAGTATGACTAATATTGGTCGGATTGACAATTACCAGACAAGACCCAAAGGCTTTAATAGGATCAAGCACAAACTAATCATGGAGGAAACACCCCCATGTTACTCTCTTAGTTCATCTCTTAGCTCTTTGAGTGATGCAGAATTTGAGGAACACCAATCAAAATCCAAGCAAGTATGGGTGAAAAACAAACACAACAAGATATCTAACCAGGTCCAACAAACAAGACCAATGCACATCCACAATCAGTATGAGGAACAAAGCTCACCAAGCTCAGTCAGTATGGATTCAGAGGATGATCTTCTGCAGAAATGCATAACATCTGCAATGCCTAAGCAGAGGAAGAAGCTCTCTGCAAGAAAGAAAGCAGAGAAGAAGCAGAAACAAAGAAACGACATGCAGAAAGTGTCCGGTGGATGGAACAATGAACAAGACTTTGACAGTGACGATATAGCATCTGATAAAGACTCAGACCTCAACAGTGTTGAATGGAGAGCAATACAAGAAGGAGCTAATTCTGTTGTCACACGGTTACAAGCATCGAAGTCTCAAGAACATTCCTCTGAAGAGACTGAATCTGTCCTCTCATTTATGTCTGGATCTAGCTTTACGCCTAAAGAAAAGAAGATCTTTAAAGACAAAAAAGCAAACAAACCACTGGACTTCAACCAACGTAAGCCAGTTCCAAATCTGCCAGTGGTCTTCAGAGGTAGAACAGTGACATACACACCTAAGAAAGAGACAAATCTTTCGCAAAGGCCGCCTCCTAATAAAGAATCACCCAAGACAGATGCTCCAAAGAATCCAAACCTTGCTCAACAGAGGTCAAGGAGTCTCCACCGTTTGGGACAACCCCTGGACTCCACACAGTGGTGTTTGCCGAAAAGAAGCTCAACCCCACCTCCGAGGATACCAAAGAGCTCATCCTCTGGATCATCTCAAAGCTCTACTCCATCGAGACAGTCACAGAAGAAAATAACCTCCCCCTCACAAACAAGTAAATATGTTCCCCAAAAAGATACCACACCAGCAAGTAGTCCACCTGAAAGGAAGGGACGTTCCACTGTTCCTTCAAATCAGAGCCCAAAATCTCCAGGACACAAAACACAGAAGTCACCCGTCCGAATACCCTTCATGCAGAATGCAGCAAGACAGTCCAGAACTCTATCTCCATTGGTAACCAACCAACCCACAAGTATCAGCAGACAAAACAGTCAGGTGGCAGGAAAAATAATCCCTCCAGCAAATCGTTTTGACTTAGTCTGCATGACATCTGCCCATTCAAGCAGCAGCGAGTCTGACCGCAATGGGTTCCTGAGGCAATTGACCTTTATCAAGGAATCGAAGACAATGAATCGAAGACGTGACGTTTCGTCCTCACGCTCTGTGCCTACCTCACAGCATGCATCGCCCAGAAGAGCAATTCCAGGTGCTCCTGCAGTCTACCTATGTTCATCTCGATGCCAAGAGCTAAAGGCAGTTGCTCAGGGACCAAGAAGGATGCAAGGAAAGGGGCCCGAGCAAAGGCAAGAGCCAAGGCAGGGGCAGGAGCAGAGGCTTCAAAGGCAGACTGTGACTCTGTCCAGAGCCTGCTCTAGTGACCGAGACCTCTCAACGAGGCGTCCAGCCAGGAGAACCAGCTCAGAGAGTCCCTGCAGGGTGCCTCAGAGAAACGTCACCGCAACCAAGCAGCAGGCAAGAGACACCATCAAGCGTCATTCCTCATCGCCCAGCATAAACATACTAAGCAGAGTAACCAGCCGCTCCTCCCTCCGCTCCTCGTCCTCCGACTCAAGTGGACGAGCCAAGAGTGAGGACGATACAAAGAAGAAGCAGCAGAGAACTGAATCACGCCTCAATGACAGAGTCACCTGGAGGAGGATTCGGGATGAGGATGTGCCTCAAATCTTGAAGAGTACTCTGCCATCTACTGCATTGCCTCTGTTGCCTGTTCCTGAAGGGCCAAAACCAAAACCACCAGCACTGCAAAGGAAACTGCCGACCATTTTACTTAAGTCAAGAAAGACGAGCGACGCTACAGTCCAAACTGAGGATTTTTCGTCCAACAAGACCAACTCAAGCACCTCTCCAACTGTTGAGACAGCTCCAATCATCTCAGAGGAGGCAGCGAGACTAGCCCTCCTTAGAAAGATCAGCATTGGCTCCGGCCAAGATGGAGACTCTGATGGATCCCTAAAGAGCTACAGCACAGCATCCTCTGGAAACGCTCACTCTGTGGAAACTCACACAGGCGGCTTCGGCCATTTTCGTCAGAGCTCCCCCAGCAAGGCAGTTCGGGTCACCCCATTCAACTACATACCCAGCCCCATGGCATGCTGCCTGCAAGACGCACAGAGCCAAGCAACAACAATCAATGAGAAGTCATGTGAAAAATCTGAAGCCTAGTACCTACTACGTAGTACCGCATGTATTTCTGTACATTTGAGATGAGAAAAATCCTACTGTGATTGAAACTAACACAAACACTTGTGTATATCAATCCTTTTACCTCGGGTATTGAACCTTATTTTTCCTCAATGCATCAGAAACATGTCTTCAACAAAGAACACTTGTCATTTCAAATCATCTGATCCCACATGCCATTCATACAAGTTGGATGTATGCATTAAGACAGGACTTCATTGGATAGAATAACACTATCCTAAGAGTTACGGGGAGTAGCCTAATCTCATACAAAATGCACCTTTTTGTAATTTTTGTATTTGTATATAAACCATTGCTTGTTAGAAGATTAGTGTAGACATGACAACATACAAAAAATACAATTGTGTCTGGATTTCAAGACATACAGTACCATCATCAAAATGAAGGAACAACCATTAATGAAAAACAATATGCAAATCATTGAGTGAAAACCCAGCTGGAAGACTTGTGTTTTTTAAAAGGTACTACTGTGGCTCCAAACTAATTTGAAAAAGACTGTTGAAATACATCAAAATATGGACATAATATTATGTAAAGTATTACTTATGTACCCACATGTTACTGCTTCGCCTTCGCCAAATTACTTACTACTGAGGATACCACACTGTTAGCCTTCACTTTAGAACCACTGCAGGAATTATTATTGCCAATAGTTAATGTTAAACAATCAGCACTGCTGGAACACTATGTTATCTTTATTCTGTCTTATAAACGGTATTGTAAATGCATGCAGACCAATGTTCCCTCTAAACTGAGCGCATGCGCAGCCCTGCACCTCCTCCAGGACTGCCACGCAGAAAGGCCAGGCAGTTCAGAGTTGCAAGAGATTGAACTTCACTGAATTCCCCCCCCTTTAGTTTGCACTATATAGAGCAACATATTCTGTGATCGAATCAACATTATATCAGCCCCTTTTCAATGCAACAAACCAAAACAAATCTAACTTTGCAAGATTGAGTCTGTTAATTTGTTGTAGGCAGAGCCAGAGTGCAATGGAGTAGAATTCTATTGGTGGGGGTAGCCATGAGCGGTCTTTCAATCACCCGCGAGTGGAATGCGCTTTTCAGATCAGTTCATTTCAAAGCGCAGAGCCGTGCGTGTGCACATTCGTTGATATTCTTTGCTGAGTAGGGAGTTATTATCCTAGTTATAGATAATTATAGGTCAGCAATAGGGAGTTACTGCTTCTTCAAGAGCACAAAACGTGTAGGCTACATTTCAAGCACAAAATTCTTACAACATTCAAGTTTCCGCTCACAAGACCAAAAATTTGCTCAGTGCTCCAAAAAATGTAAGGGAACATTGGTGCAGACATACAGTAGAACTCTATAAGCTTCCCAGTGAGCAAAAACTAAAATGTGTGTTGCTCCTTACATCATGCTAAATATACCTGTATTACATCTGTTCATATTGTGGATGTTGGACAGAAATTAATTTATCCTCAGTGGCATTCTTCATTATTTAAAAAGACCAACAAAAAAGAACCAGCCATGGGAACAAACATGCATTTCTAGTCCACTGCAATCTGGATCAAGTGGCAATGAGGAGATGCCATGCTCATTGATTCTAATTGTAGATGAACAGACTGAATGACTGTATTTCAACTTAATAGCTGTAAATGCCTTTGTCAATTGAATGCTATGACATTATATTTGTGTTTGCCTCTAGAATCACATAAAGTAATCAGAGAGCAGGTAAAATATGTTGTGAAGGTGGATGATGGTCGTTAAGAGAGAAACAACTGTTGGGTTCTATAGAAGAGTCCTCGTACAGAAATTATTCTGTAGAAATATTTACAGAATGTGTTAATATCCGCTTAAACGTCTTGCTGTCAGTAGTGATAGGTCAAAGAACTCAAGCATAAAGACCTTAGAAATAAAAATTCATATTCTCTGTAGTTGTAACATCATCTGTTCATATGTTCTTAGAGATGTAACCAAGACAACTCGATTGAGAGAAGTGCTCGACAGAAATGAAACTACTCTGGCGTGATCTCCATGGAATTTAAGAGCTGTTTATTCTAATTGAATGTGCAATGTTAAATTGAGTCAGGTAACATTTCCAAAGCATTTGAGTAATGCAATGAACCAAGCCCCTTTGTCACAATGACCATTGATAATGTATAAACAGCCCTTAAAGACTAGTAGTGAGAATGCATTACATAGGAATGTTGTCAAAAATGAAGACAGTATTCTTGAAATCTTTTGTAAAGGTCCTTACAACTGAAATGGTGTATACTGTATGTTACGAATCTGATTAAAAGATCTAAGGTTTTACACCATGAATGTCATAGACCTTGTTTATACCTGGCATTAAATTACATAAAGTTAGATTCAATGCTTGAAAGCACCAGAATGATTTGGAAACTGGTTGTGAACGAGTCTAGTCACCTCCCAAGGTGGAATAGAAAGCCGATTTGGATCGGCCATGACTTGGAACTGGAATACTGTATTAGCAATTAGGTTTCCTGTGAGACCTGTGTCATTTTGATATTACTCACTTTGCTACAACTAGGATAGGCTCAATTAAGTTGGACCACTGGGTGAAAGGAAATAAGTATTATACCAGATCAGATATGGGGTAGAAGAAATCTCATGCCATGTATGAACAGGGCCATAGGCAAATGGTACCATGTGATATAGGCCAAGGAATGAAAGTCATCATAATAAATCCTCATCAAATAAATTGTGGACGTGTTTCATTTACCTGGCTGACTTAAAACCTTAATATGACTTTTTCTTGAACATATCAAAGCAATATAATATGAGCTTTCAATAATATTGACTAAGCATGCACTCATGCCAATGAAATGTGGAGTTTTCTGAGCTAATTAAGATATAAACAAATATACTCTACACTGACATTTACTTAATCATTGCATTAACTACATAATGACCTTTAAGTTAAAATATAATAATAGTCATATGACCCATAGCCTGACTCCTGCCTGACCCTCGATCCATGCACATGTCAGTGTGATTGAACATTAAAAAACAAGTTATATTTGATTACAATCATTATTTTATTAATATTCATTATAGAAAATTTAGACAACACACATAACTAATTTGCTTTACCATTTCGTGAAAAGTCAAACCAAGGTATGGAGACAATTTTAAACTGTTGTGTCCCATTTCTATTTTCTGCTATGAGAACCTCATCCGCGAGATTGAGGTGGCATGTTCGTTCCTAGTGAATCTGTTTAAGCTGAGGTAATGTGCACCCCCAGCCCTGAGGTGTGAGGGAAGACTGGTCAGAGGGCTCTCCCTTTGACCTCGGCCACACTGATCTCCAACTGCTCTCTGGCCACCCGCAGTTCCTCCCTCCGCTGCACAAGTTCACCTCTAAACTCCTGAAGCCGCTCGTTCATCTCCAAGTACCTGCGGCTCTGAAGGTACTTTGTCTCCACTTCATTGTCTGAGGACTCCCTCTTGGCATCTGTGGAAGGGGACAAAATCCAGTTTAGTTCTATAGGTTTGTTAAAACATATAGGCTGCCTAATCAAGTAGACCATTTGCTGAAAGCTCAACATTACATTAGGTGAAATAAAGTGAAAGTGTCGGTTTGAATTCACTTAGTAATAAGGCAGGCTACCATGTCAATGAACAGGCTACTTAAAGGTGGACATGAATTGGCTACTTAAAGGTAGACTCAGCGATATGATGAAGATGCAGAAAGTTAACAGCATAGTGGGTCAATTTCCGCAAAACTGTGAAGCACGAGGTTCAACCTTTCCGCTCTTTTGGTGCCCTGGCTACCACATTGTAACAGCGTGATGAGAACCCGTGCACATGCACAGATACTGTGTGTGACTGTGAGAGAGCAACGTCTTGCATCTTGCTCATCTCAATATCTGCGGTGCTGCTAGTGGCAATGTCATTTCGATGAGCCTACCTTGAATGACTTGCCATCTGTTTGACTGATGTACTGGGGTGTATTCATTAGTCGGATTCTTTACCGTTTACTCTAGGAATCAAACTGAAGCTCCCGAGTGGCGCAGCAGTCTAAGGCACTGCATCTCAGTGCTTGGTTCGATTCCAGGCTATATCACAACCGGCCGTGATTGGGAGTCCCATAGGGCGGCGCACAATTGGCCCAGCGTCGTCCGGGTTTGGCCGGTGTAGGCCGTCATAAAATAACAAATAAAAATAAAAAACAGAGCAAACGGAACGAAACAGAGTGACCTACCTGAATTTGTCCAATAGAAACTCGTTTTCGTTGCAAAACGATTTACGTTTGGAGTAAACGGTTTCCACTGCTAAATGTTTTGCAACGGAATCAGACGAATGAGTACAACCCTGATTCAAAGGCGCATACCTTGGTTGGCATCCTCCAGGACGCTGAAGACTGGATCATTCGAAAAGGCCCTGTTGATGTCCTCAAGAATCTGCTCCACAGTGGGCGGATCTGGTCGACTTGGAAGTACCACTCGCTTCTTATTTTTAGCACCCATGCTGATATTCATTCTGCAGAGCGTACTATCTGCAATAATGACACCGTGGAAGATTCTGTCTATACATGTAACATTAGCTAGCTACGAAACAGTTTGCATCAGAGTCCTGTTGGTGTCTGTCTACTTGACATGAGACGCCAGATTTCCTAAGCAAGTCAATGGTGTTGCGGGGTCTCCTAAACTTACCACTTCTCTGTTGGTAGAAAACTGAAGACTTTCTACGGGTGCAATTTCACTAAGCTGTCTGGCAAACGTCGCTAACTCTACATACAACATAACTTCAGACAAAATTAATATTCATAGCTAGCTAGCTACAAAGGTTGAGGCAAAACAACTGATTCTGCGTGGAACTGAAGTTGACACGTCATTCGTGTGAGACAGATACGTCATTGCTCACATATTTTATGTTTTACCTTGTTCACTGTATTGTTAATCCTATGTTTTTATCAAGAAAAAAACAATTTATTCCTCTGTTGAATAATACATTCAATTGTATTTATTGCCCACACGCAATTTAGAAACCGTTTTTGATTGGCGTTGAGCCAATGATGATGATGACGACTAGAGAGCACTCTTTCCTCTAAAATGCCTTTGCCGGAAATGTCCGACATGCTGATTCGTTGAACGTGGCACGTGTATAACTTCAACCAGTTAGCAAGTCGGACATTTACGATTTCCTAGTTCTGACTAGCACATGCCGCGTTCAAAACAACTGGAACTCGGAACTCTCCGACTGCCAACCTCAGTGCGTTCAAAACAACTGGGAACTCGTAAAAAAACGAACTCCAACTGGGAAACATCGATTTGAACGGTCATCCAACTCGGAATTTCAACTCGGGAACTCTTGCTCTTTCTAATGTTCCGACTTTCCGACCTGAACGTCACTGACGTAATGATTTGACCTCGTATTTTTCCGAGTTCCCAGTTGCTTTGAACGCGGTGTTAGTTCCTTTGCTCCATGCCAAATAATCTGTGATCATCATGATGACAAGCAACATGACCAGTAAAAAAATACACTTAATAAGAAGGACACTTTTATTGATACACAAGGTACAACTTACTTTATGTCCTTTTGAGAGTACAACATAGGTACATGTATAATAATAAAGGAATAAAGGAATGTTTCTGAAATAACTTAATTGCATAACTCATGACTACTAGTACCACTTATTACCCTTTCTCCTTCAACTTAAATGTTTGGTTAAATACACAGTACTAGTATTTAACATTGGACAATTATATCACTCGGATTCCAAGACCCAATGCATTTCTAACTTACAGTAGAAGTATGTGTCAATTTCATTTTCATATGGCCTAGATCTGACTATACAAAACTGTTACAAGACAAAAAGAGACAAAAACATGTCCAAATAAAAAAGAAACAAAGGACAACAGTGAAAACTAAAGCAATGAAGTCTAAGACCAGAACACTGTGGGCTATTGTTGAAGCATTGAGCCCTCACACTCCTGCATTGGAGGACAAGGACAAGGATTGATTGTAAACCAAAGACCAGTTAAATTCAGTTACTCTAATCAGGTGATGAGAAGGTCAAAATATCAGACATTGCATAGCATTCAACTAACTACCCACAACATCGCGGATGTGAAGTGTTTTTCAGTTGCAATGGTTTTGGTCGATATGAAGCAGCATTTTACCTTGGTTATGTTTTTTCCTGTCCCGTTATCTGTCTGTGTAATGGTATCCCAATCTCTGTCAGACTTGTGTCATTGTTTTCCAATCATAAGACATCAAGTATTAGTGGTTCAGCAGTTTGCACGTCAACATGGAAACCAAAGTCCTTCCTGTGAATCTGGCATGGTTTGGTTTTCTGTATTCAGTACCATTACTGAGACTTGTCTTGGTTGGATGCCTCTCCCTGTGGGTCTGTAAAGATAATGAAATACACTTGCTCATAGTTCACTCATAGTTGCTCATATTTCACTCGTAGTTGCTCATAGTTCACAAAATCAAATTTTGTAAGACACTTTCAAGGTAGTTTTATGTCAAAATGGCATGAGAAATATCGGCAAATGAAAGAGAAATATGGGCACAGTATACACTCCCCAACATATTTATTTGGACAGTGAAGCTACAATTTTAAATTGGGTTCTATACTCCACCATTTTGGATTTGAGATCAAATGTTTCACGAGTCCGCAGTATAGAATGTCACCTTTTATTTGAGGATACATACAGTGCATTCTGAAGGTATTCAGACCTCTTGACTTTTTCCACATTTTGTTACGTTACAGCCTTATTCTAAAATAAAAAAATTTTAAACATCAATCTACACACAATACCTCATAATGACAAGGCAAAAATAGGTTTTTATAATTTTTTGCTAATGTATAAAAAAAAGAAAACTGAAATATCACATTTACATAAGTATTCAAATCAAATCAAATGTATTGGTCACATACACATGGTTAGCAGATGTTATTGCGTGTGTAGCGAAATGCTTGTGCTTCTAGTTCCGACATGGCAGCAATATCTAGCAAGTAATATCTAACAGTTCCACAACAAATATCTAATACACACAAATCTAAGTAAGGAATGGATTAAGAATATATAAATATATAGATGAGCAATGTCATTGTCAGAGCGGCATAGGCTAAGATGCAATAGTTAGTATAGAATACAGTATATACATATGAGATGGGTAATGCAAGATATGTAAACATTATTAAGATAGTATAGAAAACAGTATATACATATGAGATGGGTAATGCAAGATATGTAAACATTATTAAAGTGGCATTATTAAAGTGACTAGTGCTCATTTATTAAAGTGGCCAGTGATTTTCAAGTCTGTATGTAGGCAGCAGCCTCTCTGTGCTAGTGATGGCTGTTTAACAGTCTGATGGCCTTGAGATAGAAGCTGTTTTTCAGTCTCTCGGTTCCAGCTTTGATGCACCTGTACTGATCTCGCCTTCTGGATGATAGCAGGGTGAACAGGCAGTGGCTCGGGTGGTAGTTGTCCTTGGTTATCTTTTTGGCCTTCCTGTGACATCGGGTGCTGTAGGTGTCCTGGAGGGCAGGTAGTTTGCCCCCGGTGATGTGTTGTGCAGACCGCACCACCCTCTGGAGAGCCCTGCGGTTGTGGGCTCTCAATTATGCATCTGTAAAAGTTTGTGAGGGTTTTAGGTGACAGGCCAAATTTCTTCAGCCTCTTGAGGTTGAAGAGACGCTGTTGCACCTTCTTTACCACACTGTCTGTGTGGGTGGACCATTTCAGTTTGTCAGTGATATGTACGCTGAGGGACTTTCCACATTCTCCGTTGCTGTCCCGTCAATGTGGATAGGGGGTACTCCCTCTGCTGTTTCCTGACATTGAGTGAGAGGTTATTTTCCTGACACCACACTCCGAGAGCCCTCACCTCCTCCCTGTAGGCTGTTTCATCGTTGTTGGTAATAAAGCCTACTACTGATGTGTCGTCTGCAAACTTGATGATTGAGTTGGAGGCGTGCATTGCTACGCAGTCATGGGTGAACAGGGAGTACAGGAGGGGGCCCCAGTGTTGATGATCAGTGAAGTGGAGATGTTGTTTCCTACCTTCACCACCTTGGGGCGGCCCGTCAGGAAGTCCAGGACCCAATTGCACAGAGCGGGGTTGAGACCCAGGGCCTTTACTCTGTACTATGTTGAAGAACCTTTGGTAGCAATTACAGCCTTGAGTCTTCTTGGGTAGGATGCTACAAGCTTGGCACATCTGTATTTGGGGAGTTTCTCCCATTCTTCTCTGCAGATCCTCTCAAGCTCAGTCAGGTTGGATGGGGAGCGTCGCTTCACAGCTATTTTGAGGTCTCTCCAGAGACGTTCGATCATGTTCAAGTGCGGGCTCTGGCTGGGCCACTCAAGGACATTCAGAGACTTGTCCCGAAGCCACTCCTGCGTTGTCTTGGCTGTGTGCTTAGGGTCATTGTCCTGTTGGAAGGTGAACCTTCACCCCAGTCTGAGATCCTGAGCACTCTGGAGCAGGTTTTCTTCAAGGATCTCTCTGGACTTCGCTCCGTTCATCTTTCCCTTGATCCTGACTAGTCTCCCAGTCCCTGCCGCTGAAAAACAACCCCACAGCATGATGCTGCCACCATCATGCTTCACCATAGAGATAGTGTCATGTTTCCTCCAGACGTGACGCTTGGCATTCAGGCCAAAGAGTTCAATCTTGGTTTGATCAGACCAGATAATTTTGTTTCTCATGGTCTGAGTCCTTTAGGTGCCGTTTGGCAAACTCCAAACGGGCTACCATGTGCCCACTCTATCATAAAGGCCTGATTGATGGAGGGCTGCAGAGATAGTTGTCCTCCTGTAAGGTTCTCCCATCTCCACAGAGGAACTCTGGAGCTCTGTCAGAGTGACCATCGGGTTCTTGGTCACCTCCCGGACCTTCTCCCCCAATTGCTAAGTTTGGCCAGGCGACCAGCTCTAGGAAGAATCTTGGTGGTTCCAAACTTCTTCCATTTAAGAATGATGGAGGCCACTGTGTTCTTGGGGACCTTCAATGCTGCAGACATGTTTTGGTACCCTTCCCCAGATCTGTGCTTCGACACAATCCTGTCTCAGAGCTCTATGGACAATTCCTTCGACCTCATGGCTTGATTTTTGCTCTGACATGCACTGTCAACTGTGGGACCTTATATAGACAGGTGTGTGCCTTTCCAAATCATGTCCAATCAATTGAATTTACCACAGGTGGACTCCAAACAAGTTGTAGAAACATCTCAAGGATGATCAATGGAAACAAGATGTACCTGAGCTCAATTTCGAGTCTCATAGTGAAGGGTCTGAATAGGTATTTCTGTTTTTTATTTTTTATAAATTTGCAAAACTTTCAGAAAACCTGTTTTCGCTTTGTCATTATGGGGTATTGTGTGTAGATTGATGAGGAAAACATGTAATTTAATCAATTTTAGAATAAGGCTGTAACGTAACAAAATGTGGAAAAAGTCAAGGGGTCTGAAAACTTTCCAAATGCACTGTATCTGTTTTACCGTTTAGAAATTAAAGCACTTCATGTATCTAGTCCCCCAGTTGAGCAAGTCATAAGTATGTGGACAAATTCACATAAAGAGGCAATCTGCAGTTGCTACATCAATTTGTGGACTTATACATGAAGAAATTTAAAACATAAGCTTCACTGTCCAAATACATATGGAGGGGAGTTTACATAGCAGAAAGTAGACGGTGCCTATATTTTTCTCATTCATTTGGGAACACCGTATAGCTGGATCTACACAACAGATGGCATATGACGTGAGACGAATTTGGAAGTCTAAAAACATCTGACAAACTTTGGTAATGAACTATTCCTTGATGAGGATAGAGCACTTGGTTAATGCAATTAGTAATCTATGCCACCAGATCCAGCCACTGCCCACAAAACCTTGTGGTTGACCAGGTGAATACAGTGAGTGATATTGTATACACACACAGTGTGACTGTGTGTCACTTACCATTAGTCTACAGTGGGTTCGGTGTAGATCAACTCATTGATCATCTTATGAGTAGACATGGAATAGGAACAGACACAAGACAGTGAGGAAGAATTACTTTCAAAATAGCTTCACAACCACATTATGAAAGGGAAACACAAAGCAGTGGGAAGCATACTTTTAGAATCATTTAAATATCAGCTAATTGGCTGATGGTGGACTACCTCTTTTCACAGTTCAGCTAATGCCTGCTGTAGTGGTTCTAGATAAGACCCTGAGGAGGGAAGCCTAGCATAATCTTTAATCCAGGCATGTGTTCTTCTCACAAGTGGGATTTGCTGATTTACATCCTTGTTTTCTTTCTTCAGAAAACAGTTGGTGAGGAGAGCCCTCAACTACAGACCTTGCCATCTGTTGCTGTGCTAAAAGCTCTGACAAACCATTTTGATAGCTTATTTTGTGTTGAGGCTGTGCTTTCTACTGCATTTCCTCCAACAAGGCACTCACAAAATTAAACAATAGACCCACATTCTAGGCTTGCAGAAAGTGACTACGTGAAAAATAACTTTGGTACTAATGGCAACATTATCAGTATCCATTGTCTACAGATTGCAGTGGAGTGGGATTAGTTAGTTAGCACCCATTAACTTCCACACGACTCTACAGAGTATCAGTTTAGGAACGATCACACCAACAACATTTACCAGCCAGAGGGGAGAAAAAAGTGGTCCACAATGTGAGTGAGAGGCTTGACACATGCTCCATTAAATACATATCTCTATTCTAATTTGATGACATTCTAATTTGATGACATGCATTTCAATAGTGTTCAGACTTTCAATCACACTGTGTTGTCATCTTCTGTTGTTCAATTAAACCATTGAATTATTTCTGACAAATAATAGCAATCAAATGAGATATCAAAACTAAGAGTTGATACTAGCAACTAGAATGAAGGAGTGGTTTTCTTAGAGGCTACAACAGGGGTTACAGTGCCTTTAGAAAGTTTTCACACCTCTTGACTCTTTCCACATTATGTTGTGTTACAGCCTGAATTTTAAATGATTTAAATTTAGATTTGTTTTGTCACTGGCCTACACACAACAGCCCATAATGTCAAAGTGGAATTATGTTTTGTTATGGCAAGCCTAAATACGTTCAGGAGTAAAAATGTGCGTAACAAGTCACATATTAAGTGCAATAATAGTGTTTAACACGATTTTTGAATGACTACCTCATTTCTGTACTCAACACATACAATTATCTGTAAGGTCCCTCAGTTGAGCAGTGAATTTCAAACACAGATTCAACCATAAAGACCAGGGAGATTTCCCAATGCCTTGCAAAGAAGGGCACCTATTGGTAGATGGGTAAAAAATAAAGCAGACATTGAATATCCCTTTGAGCATGGTGAAGTTATTAATTACACTTTGGTTGGTGTATCAATACACCCAGTCACTACAAAGATACAGGCGTCCTTCCTAACTCAGGTGACGGAGAGGAAGGAAACCGCTCAGGGATTTCACCATGAGGATGGATCGACAACATTGTAGTTATTCCACAATACTAACCTAATTGACAGAGTGAAAACAAGGAAACCAGTACAGAATAAAACTATTCCAAAACATGCATCCTGTTTGCAACAAGGCACTAAAGTAATACTGCAAAACATTTGGCAAAGCAATTCACTTTTTGTCCTGAATACAAAGTGTTACGTTTGGGGCAAATTCAATACAACACATTACTGAGTACCACTCTCCATATTTTCAAGCATAGTTGTGGCTGCATCATGTTATGGGTATGCTTGTAATCATTAAGGACTGGGGAGTTTTTCAGGATAAAAAATAAATGGAATAGAGCTAAGCACAGGCAAAATCCTAGAGGAAAACCTGGTTCAGCCTGCTTTCCAACAGACACTGGGGGATGAATTCACCTTTCAGCAGGACAATAACCTAAAACACAAGGCCATATCTACACTCTAGTTTCTTACCAAGAAGTCAGTGAATCAAATCATATCAAATCAATGAATGTTTCTGAGTGGCCGAGTTACAGTTTTGACTTAAATCTACTTGAAAATCTACGGCAAGACCTGAAAATGGTTGTCTAGCAATGGTTGTTTAGCAATGTTCAACAACCAATTTGACATAGCTTGAAGATTCTTTTTAAAGAATAATGGGCAAATGTTGCAAAATCCAGGTATGGAAAGCTCTTAGAGACATACATAGCCACAGGAAGTAGGGGTGCTGAGGGTGCTGCAGCACCCCCTGAAAAAAAAGAAGAAGAATATAATACAAATATATATATTAGTAGTGCTCTGGGCCTTTACTAGTCCTTTATTAGCGGACCTATATAGGTGTCTGTAGCACGGGCAAAAAAATTCACAGCACCCCCACCCCCAAACATATTCCCGCTGCTATGGAGACATACCCAGAAAGACTCACAGCTGTAATCACTGCCAAAGGTGCTTCTATAAAGTATTGGGGCGGCAGGTAGCCTAGAGGTTAAGAGAGTTGGGCCAGTAAACTAAAGGTCGCTGGTTTGAATTCCTGACCCGACTAGGTGAAAAATCTGTCGATGTGCCCTTGAGCAAGGCACGTAACCCTAATTGCTCCTGTAAGTCGCTCTGCTAAATGACTAAAATGTATTGACTCAGGAGTGCGAATACTTATGTAAATGAGATATCTCTGTATTTCATTTTCTATACATTTGCAAACATTTCTAGAAACATGTTCACTTTGTCATTATGGGGTATTGTGTGTAGATGGGTGAGAAAGAAAATCTATTTAATCCATTTTGAATTCAGGCTGTTACACAACAAAATGTGGAATAAGTCAAGGTGTATGAATACTTTCTGAAGGCACTGTATAGACAACACATACTCTAGGGAAACAACTCACAGCGAACATGCAAACAAACTAATAGTGGGACTATATTAACTTAGCTGGAGCAGTGTTAGGGAGTAACTAAGGGCAAAGGAAATCAAGCAATAAAGAGTTTGTTACAAAAATAAAGAGTTTGTTTTACATACAGCTGATTCTGATGTGCTGAGTAAGCCTTTGGCCCCTGATGCATCTGATGTGCTGGGTAAGCCTTTGGCCCCTGATGCATCTGATGTGCTGGGTAAGCCTTTGGCCCCTGATGCATCTGATGTGCTGGGTAAGCCTTTGGCCCCTGATGCATCTGATGTGCTGGGTAAGCCTTTGGCCCCTGATGCATCTGATGTGCTGGGTAAGCCTTTGGCCCCTGATGCTTGTGGTACTATACTCTTGTTTTTCACCAGTGTTTGAAGGACTGAGGCCAGACAGGAAAGAGAGAAAGAGACAAGCCACATGCAAACAAAGAGACATGAAGGTTCCTTCAGAAACAAGTAAGCGATCTGTGCATATGAAATTGCAAAAGCAGTTGGAAAGGATGAAACAAACAATCGAGGCTAAAACACACACACACAAGTACACATGCGCGCACGCGCACACACACAACAGTATAGCTCAGTTTTTACTGAAACTTAAATGGATAGCAATATTTAGGCTAATTTGTTTATTCTGTATAAATTCATTTGTTTATTCTTTGCATTATTCTCACAGTAAGTATCCATTCTTTCACAGGTTGAAAATAGCTACCTCTATTTATATCAGATGACCTGGTTCCTGCCATCCTTCCGTCTAACTGTTGTAAGCTGTCTATGACCTCAGTTGACAACATTAATCCCTGCTGGACCATTTGCCAGCTTATGAAATCCATCACTGGTGTGACCTCATAGCCTACAGCACATTAAATCTATCCTCATTGTTTTCTCAATAGATGCGGTAAAGAGGTCAAAGGAACTCAACCAAAACAATGGAAATGCCATGTAAACGTGTGGGGGAAAGATCCTTTTTATCCTCATTGCCCCCCAGCAAAATTAGCCCACATTTAGGCTATTGTTTATATGTACATTTCACACTTCGTTGAAGTAAAAATCGGAGTATAATGCTTGTATGGATGTCAACCCCAATACATGTTCATGTCATCGTCACCAATCAACTGCATTACAGTTCAAAACGACTGACTACCACCACCGATTTCTGTATGCTAGCTATGCTACCAGCTTAAACGAACAGGTGTTAGCATTTAGCAATCACTTCTTCTAAACGTGAAAAGGGACAACTTCTAAATGTTATGCAGCGAAAACAGAGAAATAGAGTGGGGAAAAAAAGTATTTAGTCAGCCACCAATTGTGCAAGTTCTCCCACTTAAAAAGATGAGAGAGGCCTGTAATTTTCATCATAGGTACACGTCAACTATGACAGACAAATTGAGAGAAAAAATATCCAGAAAATCACATTGTAGGATTTTTTATTAATTTATTTGCAAATTATGGTGGAAAATAAGTATTTGGTCACCTACAAACAAGCAAGATTTCTGGCTCTCACAGACCTGTAACTTCTTCTTTAAGAGGCTCCTCTGTCCTCCACTCGTTACCTGTATTAATGGCACCTGTTTGAACTTGTTATCAGTATAAAAGACACCTATCCACAACCTCAAACAGTCACACTCCAAACTCCACTATGGCCAAGACCAAAGAGCTGTCAAAGGACACCAGAAACAAAATTGTAGACCTGCACCAGGCTGGGAAGACTGAATCTGCAATAGGTAAGCAGCTTGGTTTGAAGAAATCAACTGTGGGAGCAATTATTAGGAAATGGAAGACATACAAGACCCCTGATAATCTCCCTCGATCTGGGGGCTCCACGCAAGATCTCACCCCGTGGGGTCAAAATGATCACAAGAACGGTGAGCAAAATCCCAGAACCACACGGGGGGGGCCTAGTGAATGACCTGCAGAGAGCTGGGACCAAAGTAACAAAGCCTACCATCAGTAACACACTACGCCGCCAGGGACTCAAATCCTGCAGTGCCAGACGTGTCCCCTTGCTTAAGCCAGTACATGTCCAGGCCCGTCTGAAGTTTGCTAGAGTGCATTTGGATGATCCAGAAGAGGATTGGGAGAATGTCATATGGTCAGATGAAACCAAAATAGAACTTTTTGTTAAAAACTCAACTCGTCGTGTTTGGAGGACAAAGAATGCTGAGTTGCATCCAAAGAACACCATACCTACTGTGAAGCATGGGGGTGGAAACATCATGCTTTGGGGCTGTTTTTCTGCAAAGGGACCAGGACGACTGATCCGTGTAAAGGAAAGAATGAATGGGGCCATGTATCGTGATATTTTGAGTGAAAACCTCCTTCCATCAGCAAGGGCATTGAAGATGAAACGTGGCTGGGTCTTTCAGCATGACAATGATCCCAAACACACCGCCCGGGCAACGAAGGAGTGGCTTCGTAAGAAGCATTTCAAGGTCCTGGAGTGGCCTAGCCAGTCTCCAGATCTCAACCCCATAGAAAATCTTTGGAGGGAGTTGAAAGTCTGTGTTGCCCAGCGACAGCCCCAAAACATCACTGCTCTAGAGGTGATCTGCATGGAGGAATGGGCCAAAATACCAGCAACAGTGTGTGAAAACCTTGTGAAGACTTACAGAAAACGTTTGACCTGTGTCATTGCCAACAAAGGGTATATAACAAAGTATTGAGAAACTTTTGTTATTGACCAAATACTTATTTTCCACCATAATTTGCAAATAAATTCATTAAAAATCCTACAATGTGATTTTCTGGATTTTTCTTTCTAATTTTGTCTGTCATAGTTGACGTGTACCTATGATGAAAATTACAGGCCTCTCTCATCTTTTTAAGTGGGAGAACTTGCACAATTGGTGGCTGACTAAATACTTTTTTTCCCCACTGTATATCCTAATCGAACTTTAGTAACCACATTGTGGGCCTGTTACAATACATCAATCATGACGGATTTAACCAATATCCACTTTGTTAGATCAGATTTGTTGAATCTGCGCCAATCCCGCATCCTTATTCTATCCCCCACGGCCTGCGTTCCATTGACCTCGTTACCGCATCTATATGGGTGCAGTGTTACACGTAGCTCTCTAATAGGATTTATACTGTGAAATATCAAGCTATTTAGGGACTGCAGAGGGAAATTAGCTGTGTAACTAAATCAGGTACAATATTTGTTGGGCATGCTTTTGAATGTACTGACCGCAAAATGATACAATCCGTTTCCACTAGCATTGCTACATTCTCCGAACAGGCTTACAAGGAGATTTTGTTTGGAGGAAACGACAACACCCTAGGGAAGTCGAAAATAAGCTAATACTTAACTTTAAGGTGTACATGAAATGCATTGTGGGTAGGAGCTTGCTGTTTCTGGACTGGGCCGTCAGGGGCCTCTGTACCTTCTCTGGTGACGGACTCAGCTGCGTTCATGGCCTTCCCGCTGAGGTCATTGACCATGCTGTCCACGGTGGCCTCGTGTTTGAGGAAGAAGGGCCGCACCACCCGGTTGTACAGGATCTGAGAGCCATTCCATGTAACAGGGGCCATGCACCACAACAAGAACAGGCACTGGCAAAGAGAGAGGGAAAAAAACAGGAACATCAGTTGAAGGGCAACACATATTGTAGTAACCACATAAGCAAAGCGTGACACCTCCATGAGCCTAATAAAGCATAAATACAGGTGTTTGATCACAGGTATACTGAGACTTTATTGACAGGAACTTATTAATGTTTATGTATAGCAAGCTTATAATGGCTTGTTAATTGCTTATTAATGTGTTATATGCTGCTATATTCCGTAGCCTATAGTGATCTTGAATTATATTGTAACTGTAAGGTCAGTGGTTGGTCACAATGAGTGAGTTGAAGCCGTTTTCAGTTTGCTTAGAATATAAGGCACACAGATAGTCTGTCTGTGTGATACACATCTGATTCTCGCCTTACCTTGAAAGCATAGTAGAAAGGAAACCAGTAGAGGAAGATGTCAGAGAAGAATTCCCCCAAACTGAAGATTCCGTAGACCACCCAATAGGTCAGCCATTTTGTGTCATCTTCTTTGTTTGTGCTCTCGATGGCTTTGATTCTACATGGAAGAGTGGAAATAGTAACCAACATGACATAGCCCTACTTGAGGCAAGGTACTACATAACATAAAATGGCAACACATAAACGCTCTGGCTTAAACATTTAACTTTAAAGCTAGTTTGCTACTGTTCTTACGAGTAATATGCAGGATACACAAATCCAATCATGTTACAGAGGAGGGAGGCGCCATAGCCATATACCAAATACAGTCCCGTCAGAGACACTGCACCTGTTGATAACACAAGAGACACGACGAGTGGTCAAGCATTATACTGCACAAAGATCCTAATCAAGCAGTTCACTGCTACTTCATGAGAATGTAATTAGTCTTAGGGAAATTATGAAAGGAGTCTCAAATGCTGCTATTGACTGATAGTAAAGGATTTACAGAACTGTGGAATGTCATGCAAAATGCATAACTGTCTTGATAGCAATGCATAACTGTTTTCATAATTCTGGGGCCATAAAGAGAGCGAGAGAGAGAGCGACAGAGACAAAGACAGAGACAGCGAGAGAGAAATAGTATAAGAGAGAGAATGCCTTGTAACAGCTGCAGAAAAAACATTGAAGAAATTATAACTTGAGAATAGTCCAATCTACAAAAGGCTGTGTTTGCCAGTGATGATATACTTACATTGGCCTACTCTCATATTTAGGTCTACAGGTGGCTACAGTTGTTCTATGGCTTTGTCGATTCCTTGTTAATCTCTATACCCAGAGACACGTCTCTAGTCTTGCGCATGCTTGCAGCTATTCATTCCTTGTTGAATAAAACAGTATTGCGAATTTGCTGGAAGCAATTGTGGGTTAATGGTAGTATGTGGGTGCCATTGGTCACCAGGCACCGGTAACTACATCATCACAACTGAACCCATGGCACAAGAGCACATGGCTCTCTATGGTGGTGCTGTCTAGGGCTAATATCAACATGTGACATAGATCTGTATAAGTGCCACCCACTGGCATGAATGCACTCCTGTCTCATGCCTTGCCAAAGTCCTCTGGAGGGTGACAATGAATCATTCAACATAATGGACAGTCTGAAACTACCAAGACATGGCACTGTGGTAGGATTTGTGACAGTGAAGTATCTGAAGGAAGTTTGGTTATTTTTGTTTACATACAGTAATAGCAGTAGTCCTTTCAATTATAATACTGCACCATTAAAATATTGATATTCCTAAAAATCTCATGAAAGTAATCTCCCTGCTTGTTTCATTACAATAGTATTAGGTAGGTCTAATATTTATAATTTATAATTACAGTGTAGGTAGAGGTTAGTCTGAAGAGTGTGCGTCTAAAGAAACACACCTGTTGGTGAATTCCAAACTGTGCGCCATAGCGTAAGCTATTTATAGGACTTCCATTAGCTGCAGTTCGTGTTCACAGCAAGGATTAACCGAAGTGTGCTGCGCATTCGACAAACACAGGCTTCCTATGAATTAATAGCCTACAGGTTTCCATCATTGACATAATAAGACATGTTATTTCGATTTAGGTATCCAGGGTATCTATTCATGCACATCAAATTAACATGGCAACAAATGTGTCCTCCAAATAGCCTACACAAAAATTACATACCTACGGCAATAATTTTTCTCTTGATCCCGGTTTTCTCCTCCAGTTTCCCAAGGAAATCTGTCACTATGTTTTTCTCATTTAGAAATTTATCTGCGCGATCTCGAAGTTTGTTAAGTACTTCTGAGATACCCATTGTGATGGGTTACAGGGTTCGGGGCTTCTTAAGGCTAAATTATAATAATAAACATATAAATAATGGAATAAACTTTATTTTCCCTGTGGAAATCCGAGTCCTCGTGCAGTTCAAATCCGCTGACGGGACAGGTTTCGTCTCCTCAATCCGCTTTTCTGGAGAGTCCCTCCGTGCGTCATTTTGCGGTGGAGAGGGAATGGTCAAGGATCATGACTGGCTAGAAGGAAACCAATAGGAATACAGGTTATAATCTGAAATTGTACAGTGCCAAATTCCAGCAGGTGTTTATCTGCTACACTGTATTCATTTCAACAGGTAAAACAGCCTATATGGGCGTGTGCCTATAATTTGTCTATATTTCAAACGGGAATAATATGTGTTGCTGTGTGGAATTTGTTAGGATACCCAGCAGGTGTCAGTGTCCTGATTCATAGTGATCCCTCCAGGAGTGGAATGAAGTTAGACAATGATCTAAGGTCAGATTTGCGTTCACACATTGATAGGTTAAGGGAAATTACGCTTATCCTGGATCTGGGCCTAATGGCAACTTCAATTTTAAATGAACTTGCCCACTATGAATAATTAGGAACATATTTGGGGTGACGTCAGGTTAGTTATCTCTCAAGTGTCAAATAATGCGTATTGTAGTCCCTAGAAAGCATGCAAGATGAGGCATGTCTTGAGAGTAAAATCAGGAGGGGGAACAGGAATACAACCAATTGCAGTAATGTCTGCCGATTTCAAAACCACCACACCCGACTTTTCTAGAACTCACCTAATACAGAATGAGAATGGTGAAAGAAAACAAATATATATAGAACCGTTAAATACACTTTATTCGTCTGCTGTTACATTTTGGGGTAAGATGACAAAAAAATTATATATTATAAGCAGAGACATGCCTTGTGTAGCCTGTTAAGGTAGCATATACTTTTAATGTTGACCAATGATGCCATGCTAATCTATCAGAAAGATAAGATTGTTGATATAAATGTTCACTACCGTTCAAAAGTTTGGGGTCAATTTCCTTGTTTTCCATGAAAACATAAATGAAATGAGTTTGAATAGGAAACATAGCAAAATGCATAGGAAATGTAGTCATTGACAAGGTTAGAAATAATGATTTTTAATATAAATAATAATTGTGTCCTTCAAACTTTGCTTTCGTCAAAGAATCCTACATTTGCAGCAATTACAGCCTTGCAGACCTTTGGCATTCTAGTTGTCAATTTGTTGAGGTAATCTGAAGAGATTTCACCCCATGCTTCCTGAAGCACCTCCCACAAATTGGATTGGCTTGATGGGCACTTCTTAAGTACCATACGGTCAAGCTGCTCCTACAATAGCTCAATAGGGTTGAGATCCGGTGACTGTGCTGGCCACTCCATTATAGACAGAATACCAGCTGACTGCTTCTTCCCTAAATAGTTCTTGCATAGTTTGGAGCTGTGCTTTGGGTCATTGTCCTGTTGTAGGAGGAAATTGGCTCCAATCAAGCGCCGTCCACAGGGTATGGCATTTCGTTGCATAATGGAGTGATAGCCTTCCTTCTTCAAGATCCCTTTTACCCTGTACAAATCTCCCACTTTACCACCACCAAAGCACCCCCAGACAATCACATTGCCTCCACCATGCTTGACAGATGGCATCAAGCACTCCTCCAGCATCTTTTCATTTGGTCTGCGTCTCACAAATGTTCTTCTTTGTGATCCGAACACCTCAAACTTCGATTCGTCTGTCCATAACACTTTTTACCAATCTTCCTCTGTCCAGTGTCTGTGTTCTTTTGCCCATCTTAATCTTTTATTTTTATTGGCCAGTCTGAGATATGGCTTTTTCTTTGCAACTCTGCCTAGAAGGTCAGCATCCCGGAGTCGCCTCTTCACTGTTGACGTTGAGACTGGTGTTTTGCGAGTACTATTTAATGAAGCTGCCAGTTGAGGACCTGTGAGGCATCTGTTTGTCAAACTAGACACTCTAATGTATTTGTCCTCTTGCTCAGTTGTGCACCGGGGCCTCCCACTCCTCTTTCTATTCTGGTTAGAGCCAGTTTGCGCTGTTCTGTGAAGGGAGTAGTACACAGCGTTGTACGAGATCTTCAGTTTCTTGGAAATTTCTAGCATGGAATAGCCTTCATTTCTCAGAACAAGAATAGACTGACGAGTTTCAGAAGAAAGTTATTTGTTTCTGGCCATTTTGATCCTGTAATCAAACCCACAATTGCTGATGCTCCAGATACTCAACTAGTCTCAAGAATGCCAGTTTTATTGCTTCTTTAATCAGCACAACAGTTTTCAGCTGTGCTAACATACTTGCAAAAGGGTTTTCAAATGATCAATTAGCCTTTTAAAATGATCAACTTGGATTAGCAAACACAACGTGCTATTAGAACACAGGACTGATGGTTGCTGATAATGGGCCTCTGTACACCTATGTAGATATTCCATAAAAAATCAGCCGTTTCCAGCTACATTTACATTACATTTTAGTCATTTAGCAGACGCTCTTATCCAGAGCGACTTACAGTTAGTGCATACATTATTATTATTATATATTTTTTTCATACTGGCCCCCCCCCGTGGGAATCGAACCCACAACCCTGGCGTTGCAAACACCATGCTCTACCAACTGAGCTACATCCCTGCCCGCCATTCCCTCCCCTACCCTGGACGACGCTGGGCCAATTGTGCGCCGCCCCATGGGTCTCCCGGTCGCGGCCGGCTACAACAGAGCCTGGATTCGAACCAGGATCTCTAGTGGCACAGCTAGCACTGCGATGCAGTGCCTTAGACCACTGCGCCACTCCATTTACAACATTATAGGCCTCTTTCTAGAGCTCCGACTTTCCGACCTGATGATCACTGACGTCATGACTCAACCTAATATTTTTCAGAGTTCCCAGTTATTTTGAACGCTGCATCCTATCTAGAAAGATGCCAGAGTTTCCGACTTGGAATTCCGAGTTGGATGACCATTCAAAACTATTTTCACCAGTCGGATCTCTTTTTTTTCCCCCGAGTTCCCAGTTGTCTTGAAAGCACGGAAGTCGGAAATGTCCGAGTTCCTAGTTATTTTGAACACCGGTTTCAGCGGGAGGGAGAGAGCGACCGAGGGTCCGCCTCTCACGGTCGCTGCTCTCTCCTTCCCGTCCTCCGGTGAGACTGACCAGAGAGAGGGGATAATATACCTGTCGGTTCTGATTGCAGTTCCAGTGCTGTGGAGTTCATACCGACTGGTCCGATAAAATCTACCTCCAGTGCATTGAGGAGAACCCCAGTCTGGAAGCCTGTGGAGTGCCTGCCTTTCTCCTGCTGCCTACAACTGCGCAATGAGGTCAGACACAAACAAATAACAACCTCAAATAGTAAATCAGAAGGATGCATTGCAAAAGGAAATAGGAAATAGTAAAATGAGAGTGTACTGGGAAAGATGGGTTAGTCTGTGGACATTTTAGGGTTGGAATTAAGATTGGAGTGATTGATTGGCCGATACACTTGGAGTCCAGTGCGATTAGGAAATATAAACACACATATATATATATTTTACATTGCAATGTTCTTCAACCAGGGGAGAGGGGGGTGGGGGCTTCACATTAATCATGAATAATGTACTATTTCCTTCACTCAGCTTGAATAAAGTATTACAGTATATAAATTACCTCTGGGAACAACCTTTGCTATGATAATGAAATGAGAAGAAATGGACCACAACACTATGCACTGCATAGACAGAACAATGGACAACGGACCACTGACTCGGCTGTAATACTTCCAAGAGCAATTTAGCACAACCTACTATCCTAGAACATAATGATGGAACTGCAGTGAAGCAACTCAATCTTAACCTGGAAAAAAGGTTTAAATCAAGTTTATTCACAAAAATTTGAATTTGATTGGGCAAAACCTGTTTAGTTTGCTTGGCTGGATATTCCAAACATAGTCGATCCCGGAGAAGTGCAGATCAGACAAGTGCAAACTCCTTTTGAGTGCAATGCAATTTAGCAGTCACAATTTAAATAGATTTGTCTTTACTTGCTCTGGATATCTTTATGCCCCAGTTAAGGCCACAAACGTACATTTCAAGTCATTAGGAATCAACTGTATGCAGGACCAGTAAGAAGATGGCATGTACAGTGGGGAAAAAAAGTATTTAGTCAGCCACCAATTGTGCAAGTTCTCCCACTTAAAAAGATGAGAGAGGCCTGTAATTTTCATCATAGGTACACGTCAACTATGACAGACAAAATGAGCATTTTTTTTCTCCAGAAAATCACATTGTAGGATTTTTAATGAATTTATTTGCAAATTATGGTGGAAAATAGGTATTTGGTCAATAACAAAAGTTTCTCAATACTTTGATATATACCCTTTGTTGGCAATGACACAGGTCAAACGTTTTCTGTAAGTCTTCACAAGGTTTTCACACACTGTTGCTGGTATTTTGGCCCATTCCTCCATGCAGATCTCCTCTAGAGCAGTGATGTTTTGGGGCTGTCGCTGGGCAACACAGACTTTCAACTCCCTCCAAAGATTTTCTATGGGGTTGAGATCTGGAGACTGGCTAGGCCACTCCAGGACCTTGAAATGCTTCTTACGAAGCCACTCCTTCGTTGCCCGGGCGGTGTGTTTGGGATCATTGTTATGCTGAAAGAGCCAGCCACGTTTCATCTTCAATGCCCTTGCTGATGGAAGGAGGTTTTCACTCAAAATCTCACGATACATGGCCCCATTCATTCTTTCCTTTACACGGATCAATCGTCCTGGTCACTTTGCAGAAAAACAGCCCCAAAGCATGATGTTTCCACCCCCATGCTTCACAGTAGGTATGGTGTTCTTTGGATGCAACTCAGCATTCTTTGTCCTCCAAACACGACGAGTTGAGTTTTTAACAAAAAGTTCTATTTTGGTTTCATCTGACCATATGACATTCTCCCAATCCTCTTCTGGATCATCCAAATGCACTCTAGCAAACTTCAGACGGGCCTGGACATGTACTGGCTTAAGCAGGGGGACACGTCTGGCACTGCAGGATTTGAGTCCCTGGCGGCGTAGTGTGTTACTGATGGTAGGCTTTGTTACTTTGGTCCCAGCTCTCTGCAGGTCATTCACTAGGTCCCCCCGTGTGGTTCTGCGATTTTTGCTCACCGTTCTTGTGATCATTTTGACCCCACGGGGTGAGATCTTGCGTGGAGCCCCAGATCGAGGGAGATTATCAGTGGTCTTGTGTCTTCCATTTCCTAATAATTGCTCCCACAGTTGATTTCTTCAAACCAAGCTGCTTACCTATTGCAGATTCAGTCTTCCCGGCCTGGTGCAGGTCTACAATTTTGTTTCTGGTGTCCTTTGACAGCTCTTTGGTCTTGGCCATAGTGGAGTTTGGAGTGTGACTGTTTGAGGTTGTGGACAGGTGTCTTTTATACTGATAACAAGTTCAAACAGGTGCCATTAATACAGGTAACGAGTGGAGGACAGAGGAGCCTCTTAAAGAAGAAGTTACAGGTCTGTGAGAGCCTGAAATCTTGATTGTTTGTAGGTGACCAAATACTTATTTTCCACCATAATTTGCAAATAAATTAATAAAAAATCCTACAATGTGATTTTCTGGAATTTTTTTTCTCAATTTGTCTGTCATAGTTGACGTGTACCTATGATGAAAATTACAGGCCTCTCATCTTTTTAAGTGGGAGAACTTGCATAATTGGTGGCTGACTAAATACTTTTTTTCCCCACTGTACAAATATACAATAATATAATGTATATTGTATAATGTAAACAATGTATATTTGTAGTGAATTGTCAGCTGCAGAGGGGACATAAAAACCATAACTAGATTAACAGTCCAATAATATATTTAATCACATTCGAAGAGATACTGTATAAGTTCATTTGAGAACAAGCAGAAACACATAGAAAGCTACACAAGTCACAGAGAACAGAAAGGCAATGCTTTACATTGGAAAAGCTCTAATGAGTGGATGAACATGTTGATTTAAACAACATTGTATGAAATCATGTTAGCAAAGAGTCTGGAGAAAAATAATACAGACTCCAAAAAGATATGGGAACGATTCTAAATAATATCATGACCATGAAATACATATAATTTATATATGTATTTATTTGTGTTTTGTATTTGTGTTTTTTTTGGTGTAATATGTTGGTTGTTTTATGTTAAAGATGAAAAATATATAACAAATTGTCTATACAAAAAAAGAAAGGAAATGCTTTCTAAATAAACAGAAAGACAGTGCTTTGAAAAGGACTTGAATATATGAGTGATTGTAGGCATGTTTGTAGAATGCCCATACTTATTTCTCATCATGTACGAAGTTTTTGTGTCTTTTTCTTGCAGCTGTGTAGGATCACTTTGGCATCTTGCCAGGTGTGTCACATAAAGACGGTCCAACAGAGGGAAAAACAAGATGGTGGAAGAGAGCCTTCCTTCACTAGAGAAAGACAGCAATGTTTGGTACCCTGCTTCCTGGGACTTCAATAACAAATGAGAGGGCCCTTCTCTTGGTCCATTGGAGTTGTTTAGCAACAACTTTGAACAGAAGTAGTCTGTACGCACTGTGAATCTATGTACTTTATTGTCAAAAGGTTGTTCAAGAAAGTGCTGTGGTACACCTTGATTTTTGTATTGGTAATTGAAACTGTGATTTTGATTGTCGCTGGGTTTTTCATTGCAAGCCAGAAGGCAAAGACATTAACTATTAAATACATGATTTCCAACAACAGGAAATGTCTGATTATTTTTATTCTAGCATTCTACAATATATGAACATTTTAATAATAATATGCCATTTAGCAGACACTTTTATCCAAAGCGACTTACAGTCATGCGTGCATACATTTTTGTGTATGAGTGGTCCCGGGGATCGAATCCACTACCTTGGCGTTACAAGCGCCGTGCTCTACCAGCTGAGCTACAGAGGACCACAGCTGAGCTACAGAGGACCACACTGAGTGTACAAAACATTAGGAACACCTTCCTAATATTGCGTTGCACTCCCTTTTGCCCTCAGAACAGCCTCAATTCGCCGGGGCATGGACTCTACAAGGTGTCGAAAGCATTCCACGGGGATGCTGGCCCATGTCGACTCCAATGCTTCCCACAGTTGTGTCAAGTTGGCTGGATGTCCTTTGGGTGGTGGACCATTCTTGATACACACGGGAAACTGTTGAGCGTGAAACCAGCAGTGTTGCAGTTCTTGACACACTCACACCAGTGCACTTGGAACCTACTACCATACCCTGTTCAAAGGCACTTAAATCTTTTGTCTTGCCCATTCACCCTCTGAATGGCACACATACATAATCCATGTTTCAATTGTCTCAAGGCTTAAAAATCCTTATTTAACCGGTCTCCCCTTCATCTACACTGATTTAAGTGTGTAAAGGAACATTTTATGTTCTTGCTTTTCTAATAACCAATTCGACTGGGTTCATGCAAGTGACTGATTGATCGTGCCTGGGAGGAATCCTCACTATCAGTATAAGCAATTTGGCAGTATGCCCAGAACATTGCTTTGAGATCCGAAAGGGGTATCTCAGTTTCAAGGTCTCAGCTTGGAGAGAATACGTTTGTGAGGTATTGGTCGGTCACATGCATGAACCAAGTGTTAATGATGAATTAATTATGAATAAGCTAAATCATGCAAATATAACTTGTCTTTGTAAGCAGTATATAAGAGAACTAACGGTACTGCCCCGGCAGAGCTCCTGACCGACGTGTACTATGGTGCATTAAGTTTGTTGGAACCTCTCCAGCTTGCTGATAATAAATAATTATTATTTTAAAGTTTGACTTTGAGTCCCTGGTGGTAATTTCCACGACAAGTGGATTTAACAAGTGACGTCAATAAGGGATCATAGCTTTCACCTGGATTAACCTGGTCAGTCTATGTCATGGAAGGAGCAGGTGTTCCTAATGTTTTGTACACTCAGTGTATGTGTGCTTTGTTTAGCAATTAGCCCTTAAATGTTCTGTATATTGACACTTTTACACATAATCACGGCATTTTGTAACAGTTTGTATACAGTGAGGGAAAAAAGTATTTGAACCCCTGCTGATTTTGTACGTTTGCCCACTGACAAAGACATGATCAGTCTATAATTTTAATGGTAGGTTTATTTGAACAGTGAGAGACAGAATAACAACAAAAAAATATTGAAAAATGCATGTCAAAAAATTTATAAATTGATTTGTATTTTAATGAGGGAAATAAGTATTTGACCCCTCTGCAAAACATGACTTAGTACTTGGTGGCAAAACCCTTGTTGGCAATCACAGAGGTCAGACGTTTCTTGTAGTTGGCTACCCCGTTTGCACACATCTTAGGAGGGTTTTTGTCCCACTCCTCTTTGCAGATCTTCTCCAAGTCATTAAGGTTTCGAGGCTGACGTTTGGCAACTCGAACCTTCAGCTCCCTCCATCCAGATTTTCTATGGGATTAAGGTCTGGAGACTGGCTAGGCCACTCCAGGACCTTAATGTGCTTCTTCTTGAGCCACTCCTTTGTTGCCTTGGCCGTGTGTTTTGGGTCATTGTCATGCTGGAATACCCATCCACGACCCATTTTCAATGCCCTGGCTGAGGGAAGGAGGTTCTCACCCAAGATTTGACGGTACATGGCCCCGTCCATCGTCCCTTTGATGCGATGAAGTTGTCCTGTCCCCTTAGCAGAAAAACACCCCCAAAGCATAATGTTTCCACCTCCATGTTTGACGGTGGGGATGGTGTTCTTGGGGTCATAGGCAGCATTCCTCCTCCTCCAAACACGGTGAGTTGAGTTGATGCCAAAGAGCTCGATTTTGGTCTCATCTGACCACAACACTTTCACCCAGTTCTCCTCTGAATCATTCAGATGTTCATTGGCAAACTTCAGATGGGCCTGTATATGTGCTTTCTTGATCAGGGGGACCTTGCGGGCGCTGCAGGATTTCAGTCCTTCACGGCGTAGTGTGTTACCAATTGTTTTCTTGGTGACTATGGTCCCAGCTGCCTTGAGATCATTGACAAGATCCTCCCGTGTAGTTCTGGGTTGATTCCTCACCGTTCTCATGATCATTGCAACTCCACGAGGTGAGATCTTGCATGGAGCCCCAGGCCGAGGGAGATTGACAGTTATTTTGTGTTTCTTCCATTTGCGAATAATCGCACCAACAGTTGTCACCTTCTCACCAAGCTGCTTGCCGATGGTCTTGTAGCCCATTCTAGCCTTGTGTAGGTCTACAATCTTGTCCCTGACATCCTTGGAGAGCTCTTTGGTCTTGGCCATGCTGGAGAGTTTGGAATCTGATTGATTGATTGCTTCTGTGGACATGTGTCTTTTATACAGGTAACAAGCTGAGATTAGGAGCACTCCCTTTAAGAGTGTGCTCCTAATCTCAGCTCGTTACCTGTATAAAAGACACCTGTGAGCCAGAAATCTTTCTGATTGAGAGGGGGTCAAATACTTATTTCCCTCAATCAATTTATAACATTTTTGACATGCGTTTTTCTGGATTTTGTTGTTGTTATTCTGTCTCTCACTGTTCAAATAAACCTACCATTAAAATTATAGACTGATAATTTCTTTGTCAGTGGGCAAACGTACAAAATCAGCAGGGGATCAAATACTTTTTTCCCTCACTGTATTTGTCATTTCTACATGTCTCGTGATGAAAACGTTCATAACATATGCTAAAAAAAATCCCTACATTTCACAGAATTGTTTTATAATAAGTAATGTGTATAGCTGATTTAAAGCAAGCGAATTGAGCTGACAGACATAGCCCCTATTTTCATATAATTCCGTGTGGAAAACTGAACCCAACTTACTGTATACAGTAGCAGCACACCTTAGAACATTATATAATGCTAGAGCTCTACAATTGACACTACGTCTGTTATGGTATGTCAGTTTCCTTACAACAGTTGGCATGAGTGAGAGGGTTTGGTCTTGAGCATCAGGGCCATGAAGTTAAACTGAGCAGGATTGTACTCAGGGATCTCTGTGATGACGCTGTGAGGGCTGTCTGCACTCTTCTCCCGGGACGTGACCCTGTACTGTGCCTTGACATTCCGGAGTGGGTTGTATTCCAGACTGACGTCATCCGGACAGCGGAATCCTTCCTTGATGACATAGCCCAGCTGAGAGATTGCCACGAAGCCATTCCTGTAGGTCAACATTTTGGTGACAGGAGCATAGACGTACTGGACGAATAACAGACTCCCTGGGACAAAAAAGGGATACAGAATATGAAAGGTTATCACATTTAGTGGTATTTGCCAATTTGTGTATACCAATATCGGTTTGACATATGGTTTGAAATAGTAGCGAACAATGTTTTGTAATAGTAGTAAACAAACAATGTACAATTCTCAAAAAACACAAATAGAGAAATATCATGAGCACATACCACTAGCAACATCCCAGACTTTAATAGTTCTATCCTGGGATCCAGTGAAGACGTACTTGTCACTCTCAGAGAAAGCTGCACAGAGAACCCCTTCAAACCAGAACCCCTGTATTTCAAAAGGTACAAACACATTTATGTCAATGAGTCAATCTGAGGTGTGTCTGAAAAATAGATTCTCCCTAACTAAACCGTTGACCTTTAACCTCTGACCTTGTACTCCATGGTGTGATCCAGCACCAGGGGGGTAAGCCCCCACAGCCTCTGCACGGCGTCCTCTGAGCCCACAAGGGCGTGCGTCCCCCAGTTGCTGGCCGTCACACAGGTGACCCTGCTGCGGTGGCCATCCAGGGTGGCGGCTGAGGCGGACTTGAAGTCATACATGGTGACCTTATATTGATAAGGAGACAGGACACCATACTGTTAGTTATAGCAACATCTTTACTAAGTTAAAACCAAATATGTTGTAGGCATACAGAGCATTATGGGTAATGTAGGCCAATCTTGCTACAGACCTCCCCGCAGGCCGTCCCGTACAGCAGCCTACAGTCTGGGAGCAGGGCCATGGAGGAGACGGGCGAGTGGAGCAGGGAGAGGGCAAACCTCGCGGAGGGCCCCTCCACGCTGGGGAAACTGTCCCTGGCCGTGATCTCGAACAGACACACTGAGTCCTCGTAGGCCACGGCCATGTGCTTCTCCTGGCTGCCAATGGCCATGCAGCGCACCATGGGTAGAGCCTCAGGAGGTGGGATGCACAGGGTCTCTTTGGGGAAGGCCAGGGGGTAGATGAGGACCGTGCCAGTCTTGAGGCCACAGAAGAGGAGTTTCTTGCGCTGGGCCAGCTCCAGGCAGCACACCTCAGCAGAGACAGCCATTGTGTCAGCGGAAGAGCCTGAGATAAACATGAGAGAGATTCTCTTTAATGGACCCCCATTGTCAAATACAAGCCATTATTTTCCCTGTTGCATGTGGATATTGAGAACATACAATGAGACTTGTCCGTTAGCCCCTCTAGGTTTACATTATACACTTACATTTGTAACATTATTTGCTATTCTTTCTCTATGATAAATATATCCCTATGAACTTTTGCTTGACAATTTTTATTCCACATAGTTCATATTTTCACCCAAACATATGGTGCAAGTATGTATTTTTACCTGTGTGACAATTCCATGTAATCACTTCTTTCTGGCCTATGTTTCTAACATAGTACACCATGTCGCCATCTTTAGTGAGGGCAACCTGAGGGCATCCAGCTGGGATGCAGCCTTTGGGTTTCTGCTGAGGGTCGTTGGGTGAGGGCAGCTGCCACAGCTTCAGGTAGTAGGCTGAGGAGGAGGCTGAGACGACAGTGCCCTCATACAGAGCCAGAGTGGTGACAGGGGCATCCATGCCAAGGAAAGAGTCAAGGAGGTTTCCCGTGGTTATAGACCACACCTGTAAAAAGCAGAGCGGATCAATGTTAGCCTGGTCCCAGATCTGTTTGTGCTGTCTTGCCAACTAGTAGGTGCAAGGCGCACTGGTTTGTGTCAAGAACTGCAACGCTGCTGTGTTTTTCACATTCAACAGTTTCCTGTGTGTATCAAGAATGATCCACCACCCAAAGGACATCCAGCCAACTTGAAACTGTGGGAAGCATTGGAGGTGCAACTCAATATTAGGAAGTTCTTCATGTTTTGGGGCACAATTTAGGAACGTAGGATATCACAAGGACACATTATCTAGGGATGTTACATCAAAGTTGTAGCTATACCAATGACCAAACAGATCTGGGACCATGCTAAAACAGTTGGTTCAAAGTTCATTATTGGGAACAAGTGACTTCTTTGAGTAAGCCCATCTATACAATAACTACATTACAGTCTAGAAATACGTTTTAAATAAGTGCATCATTTTCATGGGGACCAAAAAACCAATACTGACCCGTATCCTTTGGTCCTCAGACCCTGAGACGACCACTCTGCTGTCGCTGGACACACAGGCACACAACACCGTGTCCTCATGGTGCAGATTCAGGAAGCTCTGGACATAGTCCGACTCTCTATGGAACAGGACCAGTGTCCTCTCACAGCCTGTAATGATATGAATATTACTGTATATAATAGTCATTTGCCAGACACTTTTATCCAAGGAGATTTACAGTTAACACATTCAGTATGTGGCCTAGCCTGGTTCCAGATCGGTTTGTGCTGTCTTGCTAATTCCCATAGTCAAGAAGTCAGCGAGACAGCATAAACTGATCTAGGACCAGGCTATATGTGGCCCCTATGGGAATGAAACTCTACTCCATTCCATTGAACCATAGAGACACAGAGGTAGGCTACACCGTGTCAATGCCATTCATGGGGTTCCCACTAAGGTCCTCCCGTACTGTAGTACTGCTACCTGCCAAAAGTATCCTTTCGTCATCTGAGGCGTGGAGGAAGGTTGCACAGACTGGAAGCTCTGTGACTGTCTGTCTCAGAGTCCACTGTGACTGTCTGCCCTGTACAGTGCTGGAAACCTACAAACGACAGATAGTCAAACAGAATGCGATGAGAAACCATTGCCATTAAAATCAGAAATACAGTCCATCTATAGCAAATTGAATCATCCTCCTCCTGGACATGTTTCAGCAATTTGTACCTGATAGAGGAAGCCCTCCTTGGATGCTATAAGTAGTCGGCCATGTTTTTGCAGTGTAAGGGTTGCTGTGATGGTCAAACTATGTGAAGTGTTTTCCAAATATATCTGCGCTGTCTTGGCCTCGGCGGATGGGTGGGAAAACGTGACAAGTCCTCCGTCTGAGAGGGAGACGACCATTCCGTTCAATAATCCAAGAATAATGGAGACACCGGTATCTTTGACTTGGAAGAGTAGTTCTGTTGTGTTAAGATGCCATACTTTCACCTGCAGGTAAAGCAGAAGCGTTACTTTGGTTAAAGTGCAGATTATAATAATTTGGGGAGTCCATAGTGTAAATATAAAAAAGGTTGGAAACAGAATGATTGAAAATTTGATAGAAGACAATTAACCCCTTCACATCTTTGTCATACTTGGCCTCCAGAGTGGGTGAAGACAAGCGCCCTCTCCTCAGACACGTGGATGTGTGTGGTGGAAGGTGAGGAGTTAATGGACACCGCCTCCTGGGTACAGTACAGCTGCCTGCCACTCAGCAGGCTCCACCTCCTCAGAGTCCCGTCAGCAGCCAATGAGAGACAGTGGGCGCCACTGTCAATCACTCTCACTGATAGCACCTTAGCTGTAGAGCATAAATAAGTAGACACACAGAGAAAGAATTTGCAAGAATAAGCAGAATGTGGATATGATGTACAGTGATTCATTACAAACTCAAATAACTTTCCTTAGAAATACACGCACGCACGCACACACACACACTTTCCCTCACCTGTGTGTCCCACTAGGGTTTGGATGACCTCTAGATCATTGAGGTCCCAGGCGATCACCTTCCCATCCTCTGAGCCTGCCAGCAGGAGCCCTTTCTCTGGGCAAACATCCAGAGCTGTGACCCCTTCAGACAGACAGACAAGAAGTTGTCCTTAAGCACAGATGTAGGATCAGCTTACCCATCCCATATCCTAACCTTAACCATTGGAGAGGTGCAATACAGACAGATCTTAGATCAGCATCTGGTGGATACTTCATCCTACTCCTGGGCTCAACTGCAACGAACAAGCAAATCCTACACTATGTGTACAAACCTTTATGGAAACCAGCAAGTGTTGTCTTTAGCGCCCCCCCTGGAGGCTGGAGGAAGGTGCACTTGGGGACAAGGATGGGGTCGGGACAGCACGAGAGCCAGTCATGACACTGGCAGCAGAGTCGTCCTATTAGTGAAGGGTACATCTCAGCGAAGGAGTGGAGCCTGGCCAAGACCTCTGTGTAGAAGAGGGAGCGGTCTTTGGAGAGGAAATATAGTATTAGAATGGAGTGAGACGGTTGGTGAGACAGTGTGAAGAGAAGGCTCTCCTGATACAGTACCATCCATCCACCCATCTATCCATCATACGTATAATGTCAATGTTTCTGGTTCCAAGCCATAGAGGGACATATGAGGGACTAGAATCATCAATAACCAAATAATCTACCCTACAGTTAGCACTCATTCTCTTTTGATCTATGATTTTTTGTTGTTGTTGCATGGCTCGTAAATATGTGAAATAGGGATCTAGCTACTTTATCTGAAACAGGACAGATTTAAACCCAACAGAACATGCATTAATTGAACACGTAACACTCGACTACAATACCACCCCCCCTGACCAAATAGATACTGACCCATCTGTCCATCTAGAAAGTCCAGGGTGGGCTTGAGGAGAATGAAAGTGTCTCGGATCAGTTGAGTCTCGGGACAGTCCATGAGCTCGGTGCAGAGGGTCAGGTCCTCAATGACACTGGCCACGCCACAGGTCAGAGTCTTACAGTACAGCCACTCACTACTGCCTGTGGGGCAAAAAGTCGCAGCTTAAAGGTAGACTTTGTAATATGACCTCATCATACACAGTAAGGCAACTTCCTGACATCAACAATAAGAGAATTCAAATCAGCCAAGCCTGTCTGCCAGTATCGGCTCTTCCCACCATTGACTCTTGCATTCCCTTGGGGCATGTGACCTTGGGCCTTACCAATGACCTCCTGGCACAGCTCCTCCCAGAGGCCTGCGTGGAGGAGGTGGTAGGGCAGCTCCTGCAGCTTCTTGACATTTGCCACTCCTTTAGCGAACCACAGGGGCTGACGGGGCACCTTGGCAACATGCCAGTGGAGAGAGGAGACAGGTGTACATTAATGATTCAACAAAACACAACTAACCTGTGGAAACATTGTCACTATGGAAACACGTCCGGTTAGCTTCATGGTAGTATCAAAAGCGCCATCCATGTCATTAAGTGGAAAACATGTCCTCTTGTGCATCTCTATCAATTTGACTTCCTTAGTTCCATTTCTTATTTACTGTAGGGTTTTGTTGTTGTATTGTGATCTCTCTAAAAAGGCCCTGAGGGTCAGAGATTTTATCCAGCTCAAACGGACCACCATCTCTCTAAACATCTAAGGGACCACACACATACCACACCGAATGTTGATCTACCATTCATCTTCTGTTTGTTTGCAGTGTGTTTTAGGGACCACCCTGGTGGACGTCTGACTGCAGACATTTTCGCGCGATTCTACCTGTAGAATCGGTTTGAAAATCATGGTCGGCACTCTGTTGAGGTGCTAAGTACTCTCGGCTAGCAAACGCTACCGGTGTGTCCGAGCCTTAAACAACACCGTGCCGTGCGTGAGGGGCCCCACCGACCCAGAGGACTGGGTGATCTTGCTCTCCAAGGCCGACGTGAGTAAGGTTTTTAATCAGGTCAACACTTGCAAGGCCAGACGGTATTCCAGGGCACGTTCTCAGAGCACACGCAGAACAGCTGGCAGGCATATTCACGGTCATTTTCAACCTCTCCTTGTCCCAGTCTGTAATCCCCATGTCTTAAGCTGACCACCATCATTCCTGTTCCCAAGAACTCTAAGGCTTCATGCCGCAATGACTACCACCCTGTAATACTCACATCTGTAATCATGAAGACCCACTCCAATTTACATTTCGCCCCAACAGATCCATAGATTACGCAATCTTAATTGAACTCCACACTGCCCTCACCAACCTAGATAAGAGGAACACCTATGTGAGAATGCTGTTAATTGGCTACAGCTCAGCATTCAACACCATTGTCCCATCCAAGCTCGTCACCAAACGTAGGACACTGGGACTGAACACCTCCCTCTGCAACTGGATCCTGGACTTCCTTACAGGTCGACCCCAGGTGGTGAGGTTAGCCAACATCACCTGTGCCACGCTGAATATCAACATGTGGCCCCCCACAGAGGTGTGCGCTTAGTCCCCTCCTGTACTCCCTGTTCACCCACGACTGCATGGCCACGCACCATCAAGTTTGCTGACGACACGCCGGTGGTAGGCCTGATCACCGACGACGATGAGACAGTCTACAGGGAGGTGGTCAGTGACCTGGCAGTGTGGTGCCGGGACAACAACCTCTCTCTCTCAACGTCAGTTGAGAGAGAGAGGGGGGGGCAAACACACCCCCATCCACATTGGGGGGGCTGCAGTGGAGGGGGTCGAGAGCTTTAACTTCCTCTGTGTCTAAATCACTGAGGACCTAAAATGGTCCACACACACACGCACAGACATGAAGGCACCCTCAGGAGGTTGAAAAGATTTGGCATGGGCCCTTATATCCTCAAAAAGTTCCACAGTTGCACCATTGAGAGCATCTTGACTGGCTGCATCACTGCTTGGTATGGCAACAGCACCGGCCTCGATCGCATGGCGCTACAGAGGGTGGAGCGGACAGCCCAGTACATCACTGGGACCGAGCTCCCTGCCATCCAGGACCTCTATATCAGGCGGTGTAAAAGGAAGGCCAGGAAAATCGTTAATGATTCCAGCCACCCAAGCCATAGACTGTTCTCTCTGTTTCCGCAGGGCAAGCAGTACCGTTGCATCAAGTCTGACACCAACAGGCTCCTGAACAGCTTCTATCCCCAAGCCATAAGACTGCTAAATAGCTAACAAAATGGCTACACAGACTATTTTTATTTTGCACTGTCTTTATGCACACTCACAGGACTCTACACACTCACGCACACTGACACTCCAACACACACACACACACACACTCACTGCATTTGCTCACACACACATTTATACTGACTCCAAACACACACACATCATACTGTATACGCTGCTGCTACTCTGTTTATCGTATATCCTAATGCCTAGTCACCTTACCCCTATACATATCTACCTCGATCACTCCAGTATCCCTGCACATTGTAAATATGGTATTGGAACTGACCCTGTATATAGTATGCTTACTTAGTGTTCTTATTTCAATTTTTTGTTTTTGTTCTACATTTTAGTCATTTAGCAGACGCTCTTATCCAGAGCGATTTACAGTTAGTGAGTGCATACATATGTTTTTTTTCTTCATTCTACCTCATGTTATTTTCGTACTACATTGATATTGACTACTGCATTGTTGGGTTTAGAGCTTGCAAGAAAGGCATTTCACTGTACTTGTGCATGTGACATTAAAACTTGAAACTTAAAAGGTCCCTGGTTTGTTATCGAGCTTCAATACCGCTCTGAGGACGTTTCTTACACTATGACTAATGACTAGAGGAGTACACACATTCTTATTGAAAACACATCTAAGGGTTCTTTGAGGTGCCATTCTGTGTCCTCATTGGAACTGAAATCCCATCATTCTGTTACCTTGCGGTCAGCGTCCAATGTGGTCGTCAGTGGAGGTAGAAGGACAGCTTTGAATCGGCCTTGGCTCCAGCTACCCAGGAAGTACTCAGCCATGACCCTGTGTCTGTCAGCCTGCTGCTCTGACCTCTGGTACCTCTCTTGCACTGTTTCAGTCAACAGCCTATTACCATATTAAATTATACAGACACAGTACAGGATTTGAAGGTGCAAACACAAATTTCTGCCATAAGTAGATCAATACAAGTAGTATTTGCCGGTTTCCCGGACATGGATTAGGCCTACTCCTGGACTGGAAGCATGCTCAATGGAAAATCTCCATTATTAAAATAGATTTTAAGCCAAAAAATAGGCTTAATCTGAGTTTGGGACACCAGCCCCTAAACCCATTTGGCTGAGATATATTGAGAGGATCTTTACTTGTGGTGGAAGTCGAGCACCCTGATTCCATTGGCCTGTCCCTCCACGAGGAGTTCTCCCAAGTCGTGCCTGAGGCGCACCCACAGTAGAGGGGGGAGGCGAATGAGGGAGTGGTTGGGGGGAAGCCAGTACTGGTAGACTTCAGACAGGACATTGTCATCAAGGGACAAGATATCACGCAGCTCTGCCTCTGATAAACTACCCCTGGAGAATAGAATGAGTAATAATCATTAGGAAAATAAATAATTATAAACATAAGGATGGATTACCATTTCTAACCCCAATTTATGATCCTGTGATAAGGGGGGAAATAAGGCAACTTTTGACCAGGGAATTTGTGATATGGATTGTCTGTAAATTAAAGTACGACTCTGGCTTGATATTCCAGTTGTCTATTGATTGAATTATCAATGTTGTATTGTAGGGTAATGCACCAGGTGTGTCTGGGTGTGTGTGTGCATCACAGGTGGCACCTTAATTGGGGAGGACGGGCTCATAGTAATGGCTGGAACGGAATCAATGGAATGGAATGAAACATCAAACATATGGTTTCCATGTGTTTGATACCATTCCATTCACTCCATTCCAGCCATTATGAGCCGTCCACCCCTCACCAGCCTCCTGTGGACTATGCATCTATGTGTGTACACAAACACCTCACCTAGCAGAAACAATGTATCCTAAGGCCGCGCCAACCAGTTTCTTCCCATGCCTCTCCTCAAGGGCCTGGAGTAGCTGTGACATCACTTCCTGTGCACTGCTGCTCAGAGCCAGGTCAGTCACGGGGGTATAGGACGCCCATCGCCTGGCCATGTCCAGCAGTAGCTTCAGATGCAGAGGATTCCCACTCAGCTGAAAGCTACGCAGGACCACTTCACACTGTTCTGGAGTCAGGCTTCGTTGCGCTTCCCTCATGTAGGCATCCATGATCTCTCTACCCTGGTCACATGATAGGGGTTCTACTTCAAAGAAATTTCCCAGCACCTCGACCGTTCTCCGAAGGTTAGCCAAAACTGGAGAGCCTGTATCGGTGGACACCACCAAATGGACATTGGGGGGGATGTCTTTGGGTAGCCAGTGGAGTTTCTGGCCTTGGGTGGCCGGAGACAATTGGTCCAGGGAGTCTAGTATGAGAAGAAGTGTGTCTCCTCGCTCCGACACCTCAGCTAGAAGGCCATGGAAGAACCTCACAAGGTCCTCGCGTGTGTGTGCTGTTATCGGGGTGGGGGGCGGCAAACTGAACACAGAGCAGATCTGGAAACAGACACTCTGGAGGACACGGTCCAAGTCGGAGCTCTCTGCCGACGTCCCCAGCAACCTGAGCACCACCACAGCCCTGGGGTCCAGGAGGCCACGCATCTCCTGTGCCAGCTTGCAGAGCAGCGTTGTCTTGCCCACACCCGGTAGCCCGTGCACCACCAGGGGCATGTGGCGGGCGTTGGTGTGCTCCCACATGGCCAGGCAGATCTTCCCCAGGAGCCCCTCCCTGCCGCGGAACACACCCAAACACTTCCCGGCGCTCAAAGCCATGTGGTGACTAAGCTCCTGGAGCAGCCAGCCTCTGTCCTCTTCCCCCTCCCTCTGCCTTGCATCTCCTCCTCCTGCCCCATTCATCCTCCCTGCACCAGCCTCCATTGGGGAACCAGCACCAACCCTCCTGGCGATGCAAGCCTTCGTCTGGGACACGAGCTGCTCGCAGAGACTCTCCAGGTACTGTGCGTGCTCCTTGCGGCTGGGCTCGATGGCTCCCTTGCACAGCTCCACACAGTGCAGGTTGAGGATGCCCGGCGAGGCGGCGTAGAGACGCGACTTGAGGCCCGAGAGGAGGTCCTGAGCCTCTGTATCTAGCAGGCCATCAGCCGTCACATCCGTGTACTGGGCCAGCCGCTTCGGGCCGTCCTTCTTGCGCAGGTGAGGTAGCTCCCGCACGAACACGACGGCGGAGGGCTCGCTCTCGTCCCCATCTGGCGTTCGCAGACCCTCCTCTATCTCATGCTCCGCCACTATGGAGGAGGAAGAACAGAAGAAAATGGGTTGATCGGTTCTACAAATGTGGATTTTCTACAATAAGTTACAGCTAATAAGCAAATAAGTCATTGTGAATAAATAGTAGTTTAAGTGGAAATGTAACTAGAAAGCCACCACGACAGAATCTAGCAACACTTGTCTACAAATCACAAGGTAGAACATAACAGATTTTTAGCTTGCTCCTATTCTAACATGACTGGTCCAAGACATTGGCAAGCTCTGACCAGATTTGAAGAACTGGTGTTTTTGTTCAGCAGAGATATCCCCGTCTTCCTCAGCCTGCACGGCCGCAGTGCGTAAGAGCTGCAATAGTCGAGCCTCTGTGTAACGCCAGGAAATGACACTGTCGTCCTGCAGTGGCCCACTCTGAGGCCGAAGGTCATTGTAGTGGGGCAATAGAGTTGTGATTGGCTGAAGAACGTAGACGGGTGGGATGGCATTGTTGTCTTTCCTGAACCATTGGTGGAGAAGCCCCACCTGGTCCTGTGGTAGCTTGGACAGCAGCACCTCAAATTGTTTTCCTGGGAGGACACGGGGGATAGGGCGGTGGCCATACCGGTTCCCCAGCAGAGCCTTGAGAACCAGGAGACATATCAAATCAAATGAAATCAAAACATAAAACACTGCTGGGATTATATCTTTCAAAAACCATTGAATTCAAGGAAAAAAAGAGCAATTAACATTTGTGCAGGGTTCTCCAACTCCTGTCCTGGCGAGCTACTGGGTGTGCAGGCTTTTGATCCAGCACAGCAGACAGCACTTACAGTACCAGTCAAAAGGTTGGACACACCAACTCATTGAGGGTTTTTCTTTAATTTGACTTTTTTCTACATTGTAGAATAATAGTGAAGACATCAAAACTATGAAATAACACATATGGAATCATGTAGTAACCAAAAAAGTGTTAAACAAATTAAAATATATTTTAGATTCTTCAAAGTAGGCACCCTTTGCCTTGATGACAGCTTTGCACACTCTTGGCATTCGCTCAACCAGCTTCATGAGGAATGCTTTTCCAACAGTCTTGAAGGAGTTCCCACATATGCTGTGCACTTGTTGGCTGCTTTTCCTTCACTCTGCGGTCCAACTCATCCCAAACCATCTCAAATTGGGTTGAGGTCGGGTGATTGTGGAGGCCAGGTCATCTGATGCAGCACTCCATTACCCTCTCCTTGGTCAAATAGCCCTTACACAGCCTGGAGGTGTGTTTTGGGTCATTGTCCTGTTGGAAAAAAATGGATAGTCCCACTAAGCACAAACCAGATGGGATGGCGTATCGCTGCAGAATGCTGTGGTAGCCATGCTGGTTAAGTGTGCCTTGAATTCTAAATAAATCACAGACAGTGTCACCAGCAAAGCACCCCCACACAATCACACCTCCTCCATGCTTCACGCAGGGAACTACGCATGCGGAGATCATCCGTTCACCTACTCTGCGTCTCAAAGACACGACGGTTGGAACCAAAAATCGCAAATTTGGACTCATCAGACCAAAGGACAGATTTCCACCAGTCTAATGTCCATTGCTCGTGTTTCTTGGCCCAAGCAAGTCTCTTCTTCTTATTGGTGTCCTTTAGTAGTGGTTTCTTTGCAGCAATTCGACCATGAAGGCCTGATTCATGCGGTCTTCTCTGAACAGCTGATGTTGAGATGTGTCTGTTACTTGAACTCTGTGAAGCATTTATTTTGGACTGCAATCTGAGGTGCAGTTAACTCTAATGAACTTATCCTCTGCAGCAGAGGTAACTCTGGGTCTTCCTTTCCTGTCGTGGTCCTCATGAGAGCCAGTTTCATCATAGCGCTTGATGGATTTTGCGACTGCAATTGAAGAAACTTAAAAAGTTCTTGAAATATTCCATATTGACTGACCTTCATGTCTTAAAGTAATGATGGACTGTCATTTCTCTTTGCTTATTTGAGCTGTTCTTGCCATAATATGGATTAGGTATTTTACCAAATTGGGCTATGTTCTGTATACCACTCCTACCTTGTCACAACACAACTGATTTTTTCAAACCCATTAAGGAAAGAAATTTCACAAATTAACTTTTAAGAAGGCACACCTGTTAATTGAAATGCATTCCAGGTGACTACCTCATGAAGCTGGTTGAGTGTGCAAGCTGTCATCAAGGCAAAGGGTGGCTTTTTGAAGAATCTCAAATAAAACATATATTTTGATTAGTTTAACACTTTTGTGGTTACTACATGATTCCATGTGTTATTTCATAGTTTTGATGTCTTGACTATTATTCTACAATGTAGAAAATAGTACAAATAAAGAAAAACCCTGGAATGAGTAGGTGTGTCTTTTGACTGGTACTGTACATCCCACTGGTTGAATCAACATTGTTTCCACATAATTTCAATGAAATTACATTGAACCACCATGGAACAGACGTTGGGGATACTGGTTTCAAATTCTCAGTCTTCAGTCTGGGCCACAGTTATTTAATGTCCTGGGTTAGAAAAAAAGCCTGTAGCTCTCCAGGATCGGAGTTGGACCCCTGTGCTAGAGGAACAGCACGGAACAACACTTACAATGAAACTTGGTCCTACGGATACTTTCTTGCAAGCCTCTATTTCCTGAAGACACAGTTCTGTGGTCATGTGGTCCACAGCAATTGCATCCCGGAGACCCCATCTCATATCCACAACCTTCAGGGATAAAGAACTTTAAATACAAAAGTTCCTCCAACAATACTAACATCACACTCTCAGAATAATGATCTTTGAATTCATACTAAATTAAAATTAATTTACATGTATTGTATCTGATGGCCACCCGTAATGTACTGCTACTCACCTCAAACGCTAAGCCCAGACTCTGACAAAAGATTTGAAGTTCAGGATAGGCTTTGTCCAATAAGGCTTTCCTCTCACTGCTCATATCTGCCAACGGTCACATCAGGTTAGAAAACACACAAGGTTTGCAGTGTTACCCAAAACTAAACACAAGGCTATTCACTGAAAGATTACAAATTAGCAGGGGCGCAACTTTCACTGGGGACATGTCCCCCCCCCCCACATTCTGAAATTGCATTTTTGTCCCCTGCCCCAGTTTTATTATTGGAATGTGATACAAAACGAGGCAACGGACCATGCGGACGCCTCCGAGCGGTCAGGTACACTACCGTTAAAAGGATTGGGGTCACTTAGAAATGTCCTTGTTTTCGAAAGAAATAAATACTTTTTATTGTCCATTGAAATAACATCAAATTAATCAGAATTACAGTGTAGACATTGTTCATGTTGGAAATGGCTATTGTAGCTGGAAATGGCAGATTTTTTATGGAATATCTACATAGGCCTACAGAGACCCATTATCAGCAACCATCAGTCCTGTGTTCCAATGGCACGTTGTGTTTGCTAATCCAAGTTTATCATTTAAAAAGGCTAATTGATCATTAGAAAACCCTTTTGCAATTATGTTAGCAAAGCTGAAAAATGTTGTGCTGATTAAAGAAGCAGTAAAACTGGCCTTCTTGAGACTAGTTGAGTATCTGGAGCATCAGCAATTGTGGGTTCGATTACAGGCTCAAAATGGCCAGACACAAAGAACTTTCTTCTGAAACTCGTCGTCTCCACCTCACAGGTCCTCAACTGGCAGCTTCATTAAATAGTACCCACAAAACACCAGTCTCAACGTCAACAGTGAAGAGGCGACTCCGGGATGCTGACCTTCTAGGCAGAGTTGCAGAGAAAAGGCCATATCTCAGACTGGTCAATAAAAAGAAAAGATGGGCAAAAGAACACAGACACTGGACTTTTTCTTTGCAACTCTGCCGAGGTCAGCATCCCGGAGTCGCCTCTTCACTGTTGACATTGAGACTGGTGTTTTGCGGGTACTATTTAATGAAGCTGCCAGTTGAGAACCTGTGAGGCGTCTGTTTCTCAAACTAGACACTAATGTATTTGTCCTCTTGCTCAGTTGTGCACCGGGGCCTCCCACTCCTCTTTCTATTCTGGTTAGAGCCAGTTTGCGCTGTTCTGTGAAGGGAGTAGTACACAGCGTTGTACGAGATCTTCAGTTTATTGGCAATTTCTCACATGGAATAGCCTTCATTTCTCAGAACAAGAATAGACTGACGAGTTTCAGAAGAAAGTTATTTGTTTCTAGCTATTTTGAGCCTGTAATCGAACCCACAATTGCTGATGCTCCAGATATTCAACTAGTCTCAAGAAGGCCAGTTTTATTGCTTCTTTAATCAGCACAACAGTTTTCAGCTGTGCTAACATAATTGCAAAAGGGTTTTCTAATGATCACTTAGCCTTTTAAAATAATAAACCTGGATTAGCAAACACAACGTGCCACTGGAACACAGGACGGATGATTGCTGATAATGGGCCTCTGTACGTCTATGTAGATATTCTATTAAAAATCAGCAGTTTCCAGCTACAATAGCCATTTACAACATTAACAATGTCTACACTGTATTTCTGATCAATTTGATGTTATTTTAAATTGACAAAAAAATTGCTTCGCTTTCGAAAACAAGGAAATGTCTAAGTGACCCCAAACTTTTGAACGGTAGTGTAGGTTGTTTGGAGTGTTAATCTGACTGGATAAAAAAAAAAATGTCCACCCCACGTCTAAAAACAAAGTTGCACCCCTGCAAATTAGGGATATGATTCTTTCAAAACAGATATATCATCACTACAATGGCTCAGTAGCCGTTGTAACATCTGCTAAATTATGAAGAATCACATCTCTGATAAATACAGTTGCAGCCAAATATATTGGCACCCTTGCACTTTTCTTAAATAATTCCCGATTTCTTCTAAAATAAGTTGAAATGTAAAATAAATAAAACTTTGTCTCCACATCTTGTTATTGGATTTTCAACATTACAAAAATACAATTGGTTATGCAAACTTAAATTCACCATTTTAATTGAGAAAATAAAGACAAATGCATGGAAAAAGTTATTGGCACCCCAGAGCTAGTACTTGGTTGCACAGCCTTTGGCCAAGATAACTGCCAACCAAATGCTTTTGGAGCTACCAATGAGCTTGCTGCACCTTTCTACTGGCATATTTGCCCACTTTACAGCAGCACAGTGCTTTAATTCTTCAATGTTTGAGGGGTACCCTCCAACAACTGCTGTTTTCAGCTCTCACCATATGTTACGGATGTGATTCAGATCTGGACTCTTCGATGGCCACTCCAGAGTAGTCCAGTGTTTCATAATGAACAATTCCCAGGGTGCACACATCAAAAAGCACCCAGGAATGGTTCAACAAGAGACGCTGGACTGTTCTGGAGTGGCCAGTGAAGAGTCCAGATCTGAATCACATCCATAAATGATGGCAAGAGCTGAAAACAGCAGTTGTTGGAGGGTACCCCTCAAATATGGATGAATTAGAGCAGTTTGCTGCTGAAAAGTGGGCAAAATTGCCAGTAGAAAGGTGCAGGAAGCTCATTGATCGCTACAAGAAGAGTTTGTCTGCAGTTATCTTGGCCAAAGGCTGTGCAACCAAATACTAGCTCTGGGGTGCCAATAATTTTGTCCATGCTATTTGTCTTTATCTTCTAAATTAAAATTGTAAACTTAAGTTTTCAAAAATAAATGTGGTTATGCAATGTTGAAAATCCAATAAGGTGTGGGGACCAAAGATTTTCTTCAATTTCAACTTATTTGAGAAGAAATAGGATATTTAAGTGCAACGGTGCCAATATATTTGGCCGCAACTGTATATGCCTTGTTATAATGCGAGGCTGAGCCCGTGCTACAATGAAAATACTGAACCCATATCATTATGAAAATACTAAGCCCATGCCATCATGAAAATACACCTACCTGTAAAGGTGGAGCTGACAAAGACTCGGACCACGTTGGACCTGAGCTTCAGTCCTTCAGTTGACTGTCTGAGCACCTCCATGAGTGCTCCTCTTGGCAATGCCATGGTCCTCCTCACCTATCACTGTCCCAGGCTAAAACCTTCCTCTCATCACAATGACCCACACTAATTTCTCAGCTCCCAGAAGTAATCAGAGATGCATGTGAGCAGATGTATCTACTCTGACTGTAAGCATGTACTTGTCGTACAGGTTAGATTATTACTGAGGCATCCAATCCAATTGCCTCTTGCTTCATGTTGCAAAGTGAAATTAGATGGAGATACACACCTGAATGCTTTTTTCCCCCTCTCCCGTTGAATCCTATTTGTGATATCCTTGGAGATCAAGCTCTCCAAGACAACCTTTGGTGCTGTTCAAATACTTTCAAATGGCACCCTTCGTTCCTCTTTTCCTTGAGGTAATCACTGGTGTAACACTAGTGGGTAGGTGAAAGCCAAGGTTTTTCTAAATAGCTTTCCCCCACCCAGTCTGATCAGTGATTGCATTAAGGAGGGGAGGAAGGTAGGATGCCTTTTCAAAGTATTGGAGCAGGGCCTTTGTTTACGAATGGTGCCTTCCTGGGACTGGAGGTCCCTAAGGCAAGGAAAGGAGAGGAGGGAGTTGGCTGTTGCCTTGCAGCTGAGGCTCACCTTTAATGACATGGGGGAGAAGGGGCGAGACTAATAGAGTGTTTTAATATATACAGTCATTGGTTTCAACTTATCAGACTGTAACTTTCACCAAGCACTTTTAGGAGCTGAATGGCTTGATGCCACTAAACAAATCAATTATCAGATATCTCAGAAACTGAGCTTTTATTTTTTAACGTGGGACACTTAAGAATGTTCTGCAACAATGGTAGCTTGGATTATACTTAAGCATAACATTTATTTGATGCTTTATGAAGCTTTTCTGAAATATCCCATTTTTACTATTTCATATAAAATCAGATATTTCAGAAAGCTTTATACAGACGTATAACCTGGTTATAGTTGCTTGCCTCTCAAATAAGTTAGAGATCTGAGATATTGTTTTAATGTACTTAATTTGCACAATGACTAGGCATTCCAGCTCATTACCCTGACCATACGTCATGATGTTTGTTCCCCAGTACTGTAGTACCTTTAAGCTGTTTTGACACTGGCTCCATTTGACCAAATGGAATCCTGAGAACACGACAGAAATCTCCTGGGAGTTCATTTGATCATCAGGGTATTTAACTACAGAGCTTACAAAGTGAGTCAAGGCTGAGTTTGCCTCTGGCTACGACTGGCAATAACATCTACTACAATATTCCTGGTAGTGCAAGTTAAAAACACCTAACAAAACACCAAAGGCTGCAACCTTTGTAACACAAGGTTATACTTCACTTGGAATGTACTACTGCTATACAACCATGAGGTTTCTAAAGTAAAAATATTCGATGGTTTCTCTGACGTGACTCTTGACAGTGACCAATCCGCAGAGATATGTTAAGATTATAATTATACAGTAACAGTTGTATTTTTACGACAGTGTGTCGTAACAGCTTTATAGCAGCGAGTGTACTTCAAGGCTACAGACTCATTCTCAGGGGAGTTAGTATTATGTAATACTAATGAGACACAGTATTATGCCTCGTTTCAAAGGATACTGAATCTGTATGAGATACTGGCTGAATGCCTCTATATCAGGGCCTTAAACATGCGGCCTGAGAGCCAAATGCTGCCAGCGAGCTGTTTTAATGTGGCCTGTGATCATCTTCATATAAAATCAGCAAAATAAGTTTGAAACCCCTGAAGAGCTACTTCTTTTGAGAAAACTGACAGAAGGCGACAAATGGGTCAAGTCAATTCTTTGTTAATGTATTTTGTTCAACCTTACTTGCATACAATCACAGTTTGTATTTTAAAACATCTCCAAACCAAAAAAACACAGCACAAAAAAGGGTGAAATAGCACATATAAATTCTTGTTTTCATCGTTTCTTTCTAGAACATGTAGGTCCTGTGTCCTAAGTGTATGTTTGGTTGGGGGGTGTTTACGCTGAGCTGGTTGTGATTGGTCAACAGGCACATGGAGTGCCTGCCTCCAGCTCTACCGTTAGTCCTTTGCTCAGGAGGAAAGCTTCTTGCTTTGGCTCCCTCCCTAGGAAGTTCTTGAGCATAATTTCAGCGTCCTCCGAGCCTCCAGGCTTTAGGATACAGTTTCTGTAGTCCAGCCCCACCTAGAAGAGATTGAAATACACTTCATCAGCATCAAGCAGGTGACCATTTTAGCCGACAACAATGACATTTCTGCCAAGGTGAAATCATTTGGCGCTGAAAAAGACAAGTCAAACTACATGACTCCAGTTCTGGAGGGCTGCAGGCAGTCACTGCTCACTAGCATCAATAACCAATGATGCCTGATACCAACTACTAGATAATAGGTGATGGTCAAGTGTAAAAACAGCATTGTAAATAACAGCTAAGATCGTAAATAACTAGCTCAGCTGTGCCAACCTTGGGGTTCATGATGCCTTCCTGCTTGAAGCGGGCGTAGAACATGTCCATGGAGAAGACCTCGCTCCAGAGGTAACCGTAGTACTGGGCGTCGTAACCACCTGCCAGGTGGCCAAATGTGGCTGGCATGTCGGTTCCTATGGGCACAATGGCGAAGGAAAAATGATTTGTTTTAAAAGCTGACAATGACTATAGGAGTTGGCAAGATGACTAAAACAGATCTGGGACAAGGCTACCAAACTACAGCTGTGATGGTGGTTTGGCCCATTGGTTGAGGTAGTCTCTGACCTGAGGATGCAGGCACGCCCAGGATCTCCTGGCTCAGCCGGGCGTACTCCTCGGCCGGGTCCAGCCCATTCTTGGTGTGTAGGGCCTGGTCCACCTTGGCCAGGACGATCTGACGCAGGTTAAACAGACCTGCATGGGAGGGAGAGGGTTAACGCATTAACACACTGAAGCCTTTAAACCTAGTAGCTCTTCAGGAGTGCCCAATAACCTAAACTCCAGCACTGGTGTAAAGGGTATTATTAAGCGGGGTGTTCTATGAAAGAGCCAGGGTGTTGTTTCATGGTGACCCACCAGTGTTGGCCAAGCGGGACTTAATGAGTTTGTCCAGCAGGTCATCAGGGATGGGGGCACCCGTCTTGTAGTGTTTGGACATGCGCTGCAGGGGCTCCTTCTCCCACACCCAGTTCTCCAGCATCTGGGAGGGCGCCTCCACAAAGTCCTGCTCCACGTGTGTCCCACTGAACATGGCAAAGTCCGCCTGGGAGCAGCAGAGAGAGGAGAGACATGCATCTGTTAATCCCAGCATCCTGCAGTATAACTACTATTAGACATTAAACTAGACAGAAAAAGGGGAGGGGCATATCATTTTGGTGTTCATTTAAGTTTGATTACATTTTGTATACCATATCAAATATATACAGTGGGGGAAAAAAGTATTTAGTCAGCCACCAATTGTGCAAGTTCTCCCACTTAAAAAGATGAGAGAGGCCTGTAATTTTCATCATAGGTACACGTCAACTATGACAGACAAAATGAGAGAAAAAAAATCCAGAAAATCACATTGTAGGATTTTTTATGAATTTATTTGCAAATTATGGTGGAAAATAAGTATTTGGTCACCTACAAACAAGCAAGATTTCTGGCTCTCACAGACCTGTAACTTCTTCTTTAAGAGGCTCCTCTGTCCTCCACTCGTTACCTTTATTAATGGCACCTGTTTGAACTTGTTATCTTATATAAAAGACACCTGTCCACAACCTCAGTCACACTCCAAACTCCACTATGGCCAAGACCAAAGAATTCTCAATTTGTCTGTCATAGTTGACGTGTACCTATGATGAAAATTACAGGCCTCTCTCATCTTTTTAAGGGGGAGAACTTGCACAATTAGTGGCTGACTAAATACTTTTTTCTCCACTGTATTTTATACTAAATAGTCATTGAGGAGTACACTGCCCTCTCAGGCATTAAAACGGGCTAAAAGTCACTGCTTACAAATGTGTTTTACGTTGATTTTACAGGTATTAAATAGCTAATGACGTATTGAGAGCAGGAAATATATTAACCATCACACTAAAATGCCTTTACTCAAACATTAATTTCAGTGCTTAGGAACTAAACAACGTTGTATACTGTGTACCAGCAATGACACCACACCTGAGCGCAGAGCTGGTGCATGACGTGGCCAAACTCGTGGAAGTAGGTCTCCACCTCATCGTGCTGCAGGAGAGAGGGGGCGTCGGCCGTGGGCTTGCTGAAGTTGGCCACCATGGCCGCCACCGCCATCTGGCGGGTCCCGTCCGACAGTAGACAGCCGGGCTGCAGGCCAAAGCAGGCCGCGTGGCCGTACTTCCCCTCTCTGGGAGGGGTTACGCACAATTACCATGACTGTTCAATATGACTGGCTAAACATTTGTATTTTATTGTCTCCCTCATAATGTGGAGGAGCAAAGGTGGGCTCTTCTCTGTTTCAATTGCAGTAGACAAATTCAACCGCAACTCTGGAGAGCAATGAAATAAAATACCTTTCCCCCAAAACTATAAGATCCTTACAAAAGATGGTTATATCAAAACAATCACCATACATAACTAATTGTATGCAGCCATCATTAAAATCCTCTGCCCATTTCAATCTCCTCCGCTTTCCTCCGACTCACCTTGGGAAGAGGTCCAGGTAGAACTGTCCCACCACCGTGCCCGTGGTGCGGTCCTTGACGGAGTAGAGGGTGACGTCGTCGTGCCACACGGGGGCGTCCTCCACCAGGTCAAAGGTGAGGTTCAGCAGTTCCTGGTAGATGTCCAGCAGGCCCCGGGTCACAACCTCCATGGGGAAGTACTCCTTCAGCTGGTTCTGGTCCACCGCATATTGGGTCTCCTCCACCTACAGTGGGGCAGATTCAATTCAACACTTTATCCCTTCAGGGGAAAATATAGGCCGCATAGGCCACTAGGTCAGCTCTACCACCGCAGTGAAAAATACAGAGCTATGATTTTTTAAAATTACGTTATATATTTTTTGCATTATACACTGCATTTGGAAAGTATTCAGACCTCTTGACTTTTTCCACTTTGTTAAGTTACAGCCTTATTCTAAAATGGATGAAGTATAATTTTTTTCTCATCAATCTACACACACAATACCCCATAATGACAAAGCAAAAACAAGTTTTTAGAAATGTTTGGAAATGTATTAAATATACAAAACTGAAATGCCTTATTTACATAAGTATTCAGACCCTTTGCTATGAGACCCGAAATTGAGCTCAGGTGCACCCTGTTTCCATTGATCATCCTTGAGATGTTTCTACAACTTGATTTGAGTCCACCTGTGGTAAATCCAATTGATTGGACATGATTTGGAAAGGCACACACCAGTCTATATAAGGTCCCACAGCTGACAATGCATGTCAGAGCCAGTGGTGTAAAGTACTTAAGTACAAATACTTGAAAGTACTACTTAAGTAGTTTTTTTTGGGTATCTGTACTTTCCTATTTATATTTTTGACTACTTTTACTTCACTACATTCCTAAAGAAAATGATGTACTTTTTACTCCATACATTTTCCCTGACACCCAAAAGTACTCGTTACATTTTGAATGATTAGCAGGACAGGAAAAGGGTCCAATTCACGCGCTTATCAAGAGAACATCCCTGGTCATCCCTACTGCCTCTGATCTGGCAGACTCACTAAACACACATGCTTCGTTTGTAAATTATGTCTAAGTGTTGGAGTGTGCCCCTGGTTTTACGTAAATAAAAAAAACAAGAAAATGGCGCCACCTGGTTTGCTTAATATAAGGAATTTGAAATGATTTGTACTTTTACTTTTGATACTTAAGTATATTTAATACCAAATACTTTTAGACTTTTACTCAAGTAGTATTTTACTGGGTGACTTCAGAGCGCTCAGGACCTCAGACTGGGGCGAAGGTTCCAACAGGACAACAACCCTAAGCACACAGCCAAGACAACGCAGGAGTGGCTTCGGAACAAGTCTCTGAATATCCTTGAGTGGCCCAGCCATAGCCCGGACTTGAACCCAATCGAACAGCTCTGGAGAGACCTGAAAATAGCTGTGCAGCGACGCTCCCCATCCAACCCGACAGAGCTTGAGAGGATCTGCAGAGAAGAATGGGAGAAACTCCCCAAATACAGATGTGCCAAGCTTGTAGCGTCATACCCAAGAAGACTCAAGGCTGGAATCGCTGTGAAGGTGCTTCATCAAAGTACTGAGTAAAGGTCTGAATACTTATGTAAATGCTCAATGTTAAATTCAAATCTTCCTACCATCATATCTAAGCCAATATGACACCAATGTCGATTAAACTTTGCAAATAAACTTGGAGGTACACAACACACTCCCCGCCTCTTGGCATGATCAGTTCAGCCGTTACCGAGAACCACGTACTGGATTTTTCACAAAGTCTTTAGCGTAATTTTTTTGCCCAAACCTAGCTCAAATTCTAGACGTCGGATTAAAACGACACTACAGCGTCCATAAAATGACCATCAGACTTGGTTCCATTTGGACGGAATAAGTTGAGCTGCAACAGTTCGTACGATGCACAATTTATCACCCTCACGTGCCCAATAAGAACCAACGATGTGCTACCTTTTTGAAGCATTTCTGACAATGCCAACATACAGTACCAGTCAAAAGTTTGGGTTTTTCTTTATTTTTACTATTTTCTACATTGTAGAATAATAGTGAAGACATCAAAACTATGAAATAACACACATGGTTAAACAAATCAAAATATATTTGATATTTTAGATTCTTCAAATAGGCACCATTTGCCTTGATGACAGCTTTGCACATTCTTGGCATTCTCTCAACCAGCTTCACCTGGAAAGCTTTTCCAACAGTCTTGAAGAAGTTCCCACATATGCTGAGCACTTGTTGGCTGCTTTTCCTTCACTCTGCGGTCTGACTCATCCCAAACCATCTCAATTGGGTTGAGGTTGAGGGATTGTGGATGCCAGGTCATCTGATGGAGCACTCCATCACTCTCCTTCTTGGTCAAATAGCCGTTACACAGCCTGGAGGTGTGTTGGGTCATTGTCCTGTTGAAAAACAAATGATAGTCCCACTAAGCACAAACCAGATGGGATGGAGTATCGCTGCAGAATGCTGTGGTAGCCATGCTGGTTAAGTGTGCCTTGAATTCTAAATAAATCACAGACAGTGTCACCAGCAAAGCACCCCCACATCATAACACCTCCTCCTCCATGCTTTACGGTGGGAAATACACATGCGGAGATCATCCGTTCACCCACACCGCATCTCACAAAGCCAAGGCGGTTGGAACCAAAAAACTCCAATTTGGACTCCAGACCAAAGGACAAATGTCCACGGTCTAATGTCCATTGCTCGTGTTTCTTGGGACAAGCAAGTCTCTTCTTATTATTGGTGTCCTTTCGTAGTGGTTTCGTTGCAGCAATTCGTCCATGAAGGCCTGATTCACACGGTCTCCTCTGAACAGTTGATGTTGAGATGTGTGCCGTTACTTGAACTCTGTGAAGCATGTATTTGGGCTGCAATTTCTGAGGCTGGTAACTAATGAACTTATCCTCTACAGCAGAGGTAACTCTGGGTCTTCCATTCCTGTGGCGGTCCTCATGAGAGCCAGTTTCATCATAGAGCTTGATGGTTTTTGCAACTGAAATGTTTCGTATTGACTGACCTTCATGTCTTAAAGTAATGATGGACTGTCGTTTCTCTTTGCTTGTTTGAGCTGTTCTTGCCATAATATGGACTTGGCCTTTTACCAAATAGGGCTATTTTCTGTATACCCCCCCTACCTGTGGTGAATGATGGACGGTGTCAGGCGCAGGAGTAAAATAACCGGATGCAGAATTGATTCCTTCCAGACATACAATGCGTCTACAACGGCAATCGAAACAGGTACAGGGGAAACAATCCTCCCTGACCAAACACAGTCTCAGAAAATACAATAAATGTAATAACACAGGGGAAAATCAACCCTGGCTAAATAAATGAGAGTATCTCAACCGAGCTACTCTCCTCCCACATAGAACAATCACTCACAAAGACAAGGGGGCAGAGGGAACACTTATACACAGACTAATTAGGGGATGAGCACCAGGTGTGTGTGATTGACAAGACAAGTGGAGTGATGAGAATGGGAGCAGCAGTAGCTAGTAAGCCGGTGACGACGAACGCCGAAACATTTACATATACATTTACGTCATTTAGCAGACGCTCTTATCCAGAGCGACTTACAAATAGGTGCATTCACCCTATAGCCAGTGGGATAACCACTTTACAATATCTTTTTTTTTTTTTTTTTTAGGGGGGGGTAGAAGGATTACTTTATCCTATCCCAGGTATTCCTTAAAGAGGTGGGGTTTCAAATGTCTCCGGAAGGTGGTGAGTGACTCCGCTGTCCTGGCGTCGTGAGGGAGCTTGTTCCACCATTGGGGTGCCAGAGCAGCGAACAGTTTTGACTGGGCTGAGCGGGAACTATGCTTCCGCAGAGGAAGGGGAGCCAGCAGGCCAGAGGTGGATGAACGCAATGCCCTCGTTTGGATGTAGGGACTGATCAGAGCCTGAAGGTACAGAGGTGCCGATCCCCTCACAGCTCCATAGGCAAGCACCATGGTCTTGTAACAGATGCGAGCTTCAACTGGAAGCCAGTGGAGTGTGCGGAGGAGCGGGGTGACGTGAGAGAACTTGGGAAGGTTGAACACCAGACGGGCTGCGGCATTCTGGATGAGTTGTAGGGGTTTAATGGCACAGGCAGGGAGCCCAGCCAACAGCGAGTTGCAGTAATCCAGACGGGAGATGACAAGTGCCTGGATTAGGACCTGTGCCGCTTCCTGTGTAAGGCAGGGTCGTACTCTCCGAATGTTGTAGAGCATGAACCTGCAGGATCGGGTCCCCGAACAAGGAGGGGAGGCAGCCTCGGCGGAAGTCGTGACACTACCTTGTCACAACACAACTGATTGGCTCAAACGCATTAAGAAGGAAAGACATTCCACAACTTTTAAGAAGGCACTCTTGTTAATTGAAATGCATTCCAGGTGACTACCTCATGAAGCTGGTTGAGAGAATCCCAAGAGTGTGCAAAGCTGACATCAAGGCGTGGCTATTTGTTTAACACTTTTTGGTTACTACATGATGTGTTATTTCATTGTTTTGATGTCTTCACGATTATTCTACAATGTAGAAAATAGTAAAAAGAAAAGAAAAACCCTTGAATGAGTGTGTCCAAACTTTTGACAAGTAGTGTATTTTTCAGCCGATTCTCCGAGTTCTAAAACTGTGTCTAGCAACTCGGTTGCTCAACAACATGCCTGCAGCAGGTAGCCAGTCATAAGTGGACGACAACAAACCTAATCTACTGTAGATACAGTGGGGAGAACAGGTTTTCCTACTTACAAAGCATGTAGAGGTCTGTAATTTTTATCATATGTACACTTCAACTGTGAGAGACGGAATCTAAAAACAAAAATCCAGAAAATCACATTGTATGATTTTTAAGTAATTAATTTTCATTTTATTGCATGACATAAGTATTTGATCACCTACCAACCAGTAAGAATTCCGGCTCTAACAGACCTGTTAGTTTTTCTTTAAGAAGCCCTCCTGTTCTCCACTCATTACCTGTATTAACTGCACCTGTTTGAACTCGTTACCTGTATAAAAGACACCTGTCCACACACTCAATCAAACAGACTCCAACCTCTCCACAATGGCCAAGACCAGAGAGCTGTGTAAAGACATCAGGGATAAAATTGTAGACCTGCACAAGGCTGGGATGGGCTCCAGGACAATAGGCAAGCAGCTTGGTGAGAAGGCAACAACTGTTGGCGCAATTATTAGAAAATGGAAGAAGTTCAAGATGACGGTCAATCACCCTCGGTCTGGGGCTCCATGCAAGATCTCACCTCGTGGGGCATCAATGATCATGAGGAAGGTGAGGGATCAGCCCAGAACTACACGGCAGGACCTGGTCAATGACCTGAAGAGAGCTGGGACCACAGTCTCAAAGAAAACCATTAGTAACACACTACACCGTCATGGATTAAAATCCTGCAGCGCACGCAAGGTCCCCCTGCTCAAGCCAGCGCATGCCCCGTCTGAAGTTTGCCAATGACCATCTGGATGATCCAGAGGAGGAATGGAAGAATGTCATGTGGTCTGATGAGACAAAAATATAGCTTTTTGGTCTAAACTCCACTCGCCGTGTTTGGAGGAAGAAGAAGGATGAGTACAACCCCAAGAACACCATCCCAACCATGAAGCATGGAGGTGGAAACATTCTTTGGGGATGCTTTTCTGCAAAGGGGACAGGACGACTGCACCGTATTGAGGGGAGGATGGATGGGGCCATGTATCGCGAGATCTTTGCCAACAACCTCCTTCCCTCAGTAAGAGCATTGAAGATGGCTCGTGGCTGGGTCTTCCAGCATGACAACGACCCGAAACACACAGCCAGGGCAACTAAGGAGTGGCTCCGTAAGAAGCATCTCAAGGTCCTGGAGTGGCCTAGCCAGTCTCCAGACCTGAACCCAATAGAACATCTTTGGAGGGAGCTGAAAGTCCGTATTGTCCAGCGACAGCCCCGAAACCTGAAGGATCTGGAGAAGGTCTGTATGGAGGAGTGGGCCAAAATCCCTGCTGCAGTGTGTGCAAACCTGGTCAAGACCTACAGGAAACGTATGATCTCTGTAATTGCAAACAAAGGTTTCTGTACCAAATATTAAGTTCTGCTTTTCTGATGTATCAAATATGTCGTCATGCAATAAAATGCAAATTAATTACTTAAAAATCATACAATGTGTTTTAGATTCTGTCTCTCACAGTTGAAGTGTACCTATGATAACAATTACAGACCTCTACATGCTTTGTAAGTAGGAAAACCTGCAAAACCGGCAGTGTATCAAATACTTGTTCTCCCCACTGTATATGGTGGTATGCATACAGACAATTGTCTGACATAAAAAAATATGTCAGTTGTTATTAGTGAGCCTTGTATGTGGTACAGATCATATTATTGTGGGAGCACCTCCTCTGCAAGTATTAATTAGGCTGTTTGAGAAGGTTTGAATCCTAAGCAACCTGCCTACACATTGCTTAAGTACAACAGACCAACATACATATAGTTAATGTAGTAGGTGTCAAAGCTGTGTGCTGGAAAACCTTGGTAGAGCATGGATGAAGTAGGGATTGTGGTGCTCATGTGAATTTCCTTTCTTTTTTGGCTTCAGACCAATCCCTGCTTGTCACATAAAACAGTGTTTTGTTTTTAATAAATACAGTGGGGGAAAAAAGTATTTAGTCAGCCACCAATTGTGCAAGTTCTTCCACTTAAAAAGATGAAAGAGGCCTGTAATTTTCATCATAGGTACACGTCAACTATGACAGACAAATTGAGAAAAATAAATCCAGAAAATCACATTGTAGGATTTTTTATGAATTTATTTGCAAATTATGGTGGAAAATAAGTATTTGGTCACCTACAAACAAGCAAGATTTCTGGCTCTCACAGACATGTAGCTTCTTCTTTAAGAGGCACCTGTTTGAACTTGTTATCAGTATAAAAGACACCTGTTCACAACCTCAAACAGTCACACTCCAAACTCCACTATGGCCAAGACCAAAGAGCTGTCAAAGGACACCAGAAACAAAATTGTAGACCTGCAACAGGCTGGGAAGACTGAATCTGCAATAGGTAAGCAGCTTGGTTTGAAGAAATCAACTGTGGGAGCAATTATTAGGAAATGGAAGACATACAAGACCACTGATAATCTCCCTCGATCTGGGGCTCCACGCAAGATCTCACCCCGTGGGGTCAAAATGATCACAAGAACGGTGAGCAAAAATCCCAGAACCACACGGGGGACCTAGTGAATGACCTGCAGAGAGCTGGGACCAAAGTAACAAAGCCTACCATCAGTAACACACTACGCCGCCAGGGACTCAAATCCTGCAGTGCCAGACGTGTCCCCCTGCTTAGGCCAGTACATGTCCAGGCCCGTCTGAAGTTTGCTAGAGTGCATTTGGATGATCCAGAAGAGGATTGGGAGAATGTCATATGGTCAGATGAAACCAAAATATAACTTTTTGGTAAAAACTCAACTTGTCGTGTTTGGAGGACAAAGAATGCTGAGTTGCATCCAAAGAACACCATACCTACTGTGAAGCATGGGGGTGGAAACATCATGCTTTGGGGCTGTTTTTCTGCAAAGGGACCAGGACGACTGATCCGTGTAAAGGAAAGAATGAATGGGGCCATGTATCGTGCGATTTTGAGTGAAAACCTCCTTCCATCAGCAAGGGCATTGAAGATGAAACGTGGCTGGGTCTTTCAGCATGACAATGATCCCAAACACACCGCCCGGGCAACGAAGGAGTGGCTTCGCAAGAAGCATTTCAAGGTCCTGGAGTGGCCTAGCCAGTCTCCAGATCTCAACCCCCTAGAAAATCTTTGGAGGGAGTTGAAAGTCCGTGTTGCCCAGCGACAGCCCCAAAACATCACTGCTCTAGAGGAGATCTGCATGGAGGAATGGGCCAAAATACCAGCAACAGTGTGTGAAAACCTTGTGAAGACTTACAGAAAACGTTTGACCTGTGTCATTGCCAACAAAGGGTATTTAACAAAGGGTATATAACAAAGTATTGAGAAACTTTTGTTATTGACCAAATACTTATTTTCCACCATAATTTGCAAATAAATTCATAAAAAATCCTACAATGTGATTTTCTGGAGAAAAAAATTCTGTACCTATGATGAGAATTACAGGCCTCTCATCTTTTTAAGTGGGAGAACTTGCACAATTGGTGGCTGACTAAATACTTTTTTTCCCCCACTGTATAGGCTTGCACATACGCAATTATTTAATACAACAGCACAACAACCTTTGCATTCTGCAACTCTGACATCCCCCCACGCCAATGTATTTATGTACGTGTTAAAAAGATTACTGTTGGGTCCCCAGCATAACAGAGCTGCAGACATTTGTTGTTTTTCCCTATGGTCTACCTGGGTCATGAAGTAGCGTGTGTCCCACGCATATAACTCGCCCTTGAAGGGCAGGCCCCTCTTCTGGCACTCCTTCTTCTTCAGCTTGAGGATGACCTTGCGCTCCTCCTCTCCCAGGGGCTTCAATTTACAGGCCAGTTCCTCTGGAGAAAAGGAAGATTACCTTACTGTCAAATGTACCCAAAGGAAGTTTGTCTCCTGCTTGATCCCAATCCCTCCCAAAGACAGACAGACACACACACACACACATTGGAGCAGAGATGTGAGGGGTGGAAACTGTGTGTGCGTTAAGGTTTTTTCTGGATCAAAATGGAGTTTAGGTAGTGGGCGTGACAGGGGCAAAGCAGTGTGTGGTTAGTGGCGCAGTCGCCAACTGAACATTTTAGAGGCCCTCCTCTTGGCCGCAGAAACAAAATGTTGCTGTTTTAAAGGGATACGTCGGGATTTTGGCAATGAGGCCCTTTTTTAAAATCTATTTCCCCAGTCAGGTGAACTTGTGGATCCCATTTTTATGCAGTTTGTGGCATCGATATGAGTCAGAAACATTTATTCTAGTGTCAAAATTGCCTACAAAGTGTAAATAGGATAACTGGTCCTAAAGTCAGTCTCATCTAAAAAAAAAAACAGTTTTGTAAGTGCGTTCGTCACAACTTACTTGACGGTTGGGTATGAATTACTTACATGCCCACTTTTGCCAATGATGCCCAATTGCCCAGAGACAATGCATTGTGGTCCGCCCCCAGCTGCCATGTGAGTTAGTGGACAATGTTGTCAAGTCTGTATATGGGTGCAACGCACGCACATTTCGATCAATAAATAGGAGTGAAAATGGGCTTCCATAAAGTTGGTGCAAACTTCCAATGCATTTCAACAGTATTGCCAGATGGCCAGGAATGGATTACATCCATTGTTGAGTATGTTAGCTAAGTGCAAGATAGCTGGTACTACCTAGCTAGTAGCTACTTTTGGCTATACAACATTATAATGCTAGCGAGCCAGGCTAGCTATGATACCACAGATAAAAGGGGAATGATAATGTAGCTAGCTAAATACACCAAGCTAACTTGTAACGTGATGTAGCATGTCAGAGGAAGATGTGCATAGCTCACGTTAGCTAGCTACCTTGCTAACAACAGCTAACTGTAGGCTATTTGCATTTAGGGTCAATGCAGGGCAGGCATTGGATACTTGCTTTCAATAATGTTGACTCGAACTGGCTCACTAGCTAGCCGATACATTTCAACTCGGACAAAGATATTGATACAGTGCCTTCATAAAGTATTCATACCCCTTGACTTATTTCACATTTTGTTGTGTTACAGCCCGAATTCAAAATTGATTATTTTCTCACTCATCTACACACACACAATACCCCCAATGACAAAGTGAAAAAATGCATTTAGACATTTTTGCAAATGTATTGAAAATGAAATACACAATACTTTTGTAGAAGCACCTTTGGTAGAGATTACAGCTGTGAGTCTTTCTAGGGAAATCTCTAAGAGCTTTAGACATCTGAATTGTGCAATATTTGCACATTCTTTTAAATTGTTTTAAGCTCTGTCAAATTGGTTGTTGATCATTGCTAGCCAACCATTTTCAGGTCTTGCCATAGATTTTCAAGTAGATTTAAGTCAAAACACTAACTCGGCCACTCCGGAACATTCACTGTCTTTTTGGTAAGCAACTCCAGTGTAGATTTGGCCTTGTGTTTTAGGTTGCTGTCCTGCTGAAAGGTGAATTAATCTCCCAGTTTCTGGTGGAAAACAGACTGAACCAGGTTTTCCTCTAGGATTTTGCTTGTGCTTAGCTCCATTGCATTTCTTTTTTATCCTGAAAAACTCCCCAGTCCTTAACAATTACAAACATTCCCATAACATAGGGTGGCAGGTGAAAAACATAGCCGACTAGGTGAAAAATCTGTCGATGTGCCCTTGAGCAAGGCACTTAACCCTAATTGCTCCTGTAAGACGCTCTGGAAAAGAGCGTCTGCTAAATGACTAAAATGTAAAATAACATGATGCAGCCACCACTATGCGTGTTTGCTTATTTTTTTCTTTAAGCAATGCCTTTTTCTGGCCACTCTTCCGTAAAGTCCAGCTCTGTGGAGTGTACAGCTTAAAGTGGTCCTATGGACAGATCTCCGCTGTGGAGCTTTGCAGCTCCTTCAGAGTTATCTTTGGTTTCTTTGTTGCCTCTCTGATTAAATGCCCTCCTTGCCTGGTCCGTGAGTTTTGGTGGGCGGCTCCTCTTGGCAGATTTGTTGTGGTGCCATATTCTTTCCATTTTTTAAGAATAGATTTAAATGGTGCTCCGTGGGATGTTCAAAGTTTCTGATATTTTTTTATAACCAAACTCTGATCTGTACTTCTCCACAACTTTGTCCCTGACCTGTTTGGAGAGCTCCTTGGTCTTCATGGTGCCGCTTGCCTGGTGGTGCCCCTTGCTTAGTGGTGTTGCAGACTCTGAGGCCTTTCAGAACAGGTGTATATATACTGAGATCATGTGACAGATCATGTGAGACTTAGATTGCACACAGGTGGCTAGGCCCCTTAGTTCCAGTGAAGGGAAATCTTAACGCTACAGCATACAATTACATTCTAGACGATTCTGTGATTCCAACTTTGTGGCAACAGTTTGGGGAAGGCCTTTTCCTGTTTCAGCATGACAATGCCCCCATGCACAAAGCGAGGTCCCTACAGAAATGGTTTGTCGCGATCGGTGTGGAAGATCTTGACTGGCCTGCACAGAGCCCTGACCTCAACCCCATCGAACACCTTTGGGATGAATTGGAACGCCGACTGTGAGCCAGGACTAATCACCCAACATCAGTGCCCGACCTCACTAATGTGCTTGTGGCTGAATGGAAGCAAGTCCCCGCAGCAATGTTCCAACATCTAATGGAAAGCCTTCCCAGAATGAGTGGAGGCTGTTATAACAGCAAAGGGGGGAAAACACAACACGCCCCCAAGGCAACTCTCGTTTGGCTTAAGTCATGATCGCTAAGCATTTCTTAATGACCAAGCTTCAAAATGAGGCCAAATCAGGCAGTTCAGTGGCTCTATAAAGCTAATTTCCTGCAATTCTACACTTTTTGCCATGGCTTATGCTGTGTTCTTATGCTATCGGAGTGACTCAAACATAACAAAAACAATGGAGGCCCCATGCCATGACAAAAATACCCCTGAATGCATTATTTTGCTGATTGTTAGTTCTCAAAGATTATCTTATTTAAAAAATATAGGTCCATTATCTTTTCTACATACTTTATATCAGGTGTTAGTCGTTTGAGTTTACACTGAAAATGTTTTCCATCCCGAAAATTATAAAACATTTAAATAGAAAACACTTAGGGCGGCTGGCCCAATACTTTTCTATGCAGAAAAACATGCATCCTGTGTGCACTGCTGTCATTCCATTTTTGCAATGTGAACCATTTTGTGTTGTAGCAGTTGTGTTTGTAAATGCATAGTTGAGTGTGAGCAATGCCCTCAACAAATACAATTTGACATCAATACTTTTACTAAAATGGAACAGGGTGGTTACGGCCAGTGGGGTAAGGGGAGTATAGTGAAGCAGCTGAAGCACTACATTGTTTCTGATACAACTGACAGCAGCCTCTGCAGCTATGAATAGTTCATCACAAAACAACTAGCAAAATGTACACTGGTCATTTGGAAATGGAACAACGGACCATAACCTTTCAGTTAGTTGTACCCAGTCTCGATCAGTAACACCCACCTAGGAAGCCGGCCACCTTCTTGCCAGACTTGGCCATGTTCATCTCTAGGACAAAGTCAGCGTGGGTGTTGAAGCCCAGCAGGGAGCTCTTCTGGGCTCTCAACTGCACCAGCTCCTTCAGGATGGCAGAGTTCTTCTACACCAGGGGAAAATGACAGAGGGTGAGGGCTGAAATCCATTCCAGGGGACCATTTTAAGTAACTTTACAGGTTATCCTTGGTGCTCAGAGAATAAACAATTTTTTTTTTGTAAACGTTCATTTCGTGCAGCAGTTCGACTTTCTTTGAGTTTCTCGGGGCTCTGCGATTTTCTTGTTTCGAGTACTTTCTCTGGTCAACGCTTTCCCAGTACAGGATAGTATCACTGTCTAACACAGAACAGACAATGGCTCACCTCTTTGCAGCGAGAGTTGAAGGCCTCCTCCAGCTTCTTGCGGGTCTCGGGGATGAAGCACTTCTTCATGGTCGGGAAGTAGTGGGGGTACTTGAGCGTGATCTTCAGCTTGTCCCCGTCCTGCTCCAGCGAGCTCAGGAAGTCCTCAGGGAGACCGCCTGAAGTGCATCGTCATACATGTCAGAAGTCATACTTATGGATTTACTTTCAATGTTAGTGCTTTTAGAATATTCTTTTTTTCAAGCAATCAAATTAGAAACCTGAAAACTCGCTAGATCTTTCATATAGCCAAGAATGAGACATTTAAATTCTACAACAGTTTCCATTAAGTGGGATTCCCCTTAATGTTGATGAATCAGTTAAGGTCGAACGGCACAGCAACTGTCGGTGAAAGTTATGTTTTTGGCATCCTTTTGATCGTTACTGCTACAAGAGAACAGGGAGGCTTCGATAGGTGCCTGTGAGCTTATAGTTTGTAAAGAGCCAGGTTGGGATGAATTTCACTTTGGTTATTACTTCAGTTCACTTTGAGTCAATTCAGTAGATAGTATACTGAAATTCCAATTCAGAGGGCCATCTATTTTTAATGAAGATATTTTAACAAATTGGAATTGATACCAATACTATTAAGTACTATTTAGTTACTATTATTGGATAGTACCTATTATTTATATGAGCAAAGGTCCAACAACAGAAATGGGGTCTGAACTGTTAGGCCCAGTGAACATGGACTCACCCAGCTCCTCTCTGGTGAAAGCCAGACTAGTGGTGTCCTCGTTCAGGTGCTTGTTGAAGTCAATGCACAGGTTGCTCAGCCTCTTCCTGATCCTCTTGACTTCCTGTTTGGATTTGATAGGTAAAGTCAATAAGTTGACAACAGTGAACCTACTGTAGATCAAAGTATGACACGAGTCATTCCACCTCAAAAAGCACAAGAAAGAAGATTGACACCCACCATCTCAGATTGTTCTGAAATCATTTCTGTTAGGAACAGATAAGATTAGCATGCCAATAACATTATTTTGTTGAAAGATTATTTGAACTGTGAGAAATTAAGCTAAATCGACTGCACCCAAAATTGTCAATTTCAATTTATAGGATTCATATACTACTCAATAAATATAGCACTAAAACATCCGATTTGGACCAAAACCAAACCTTTTAACAATGATTAAGACGTGAGAATCCAAATAAATGGTCAAAAGACACCCACAGACCCACCCAAACCTCACACCAAGCCCACCCCAAAGGCCAGTATAAATTCTGTATGTTTGACAAGTAGTATGAAGCTGCGGCTTACAGTATTCTTTATTCATCCTATGTAATGTATTGGTGGTTTTTCCTCCGTTCAGAGAAATTAGCCATTGAAGTCGCTTGCATTTTCCCCCATAAATCACTGTGAAAACACCAGATTTTTCCCAGTAGATGCCGCTGTTCCTGCGGTTACTGCCACACACTTTTATCCATGTCGCTGGTCTCTTGTGTTTATTAAATGGATCACAAAAATGCTTTTGCAACTTTGGGTAGAAAATATATAGTTTTTGCGCATTATGAAAATAAATAGTGTGGTCATCCTCACAAGTCAAGCCAGTCCTCCATGAAAGCAATTCAGTTTGTCCTTCTCTTAGCAACCTAATACTTCAACCCAACAATCGGCAGCTCCCTGAGAGGGTTATCCCTATGGTGCAATTCTCATATGAAGACTTTTCCTACAAGTCCAAAAATGTGATGGAGAAATGTGCTAGTGACTAAAATGTTGTGACAACCCTAATAAAATAATACAATTATAAACCATTACATAGCAGTCTTATGTTTTTCAATAAAATGGTTAGAAAACATTTCTATGTTGTTTGATTAGTGATATTTACCATTAAACCCAACACCATTACAAAACAATATACAGTGTGTATTTGGGACATTGAAACCTTTAGAACTGCTGTTGGTTTGCTTGTTCACCAGAAATGGTCTAACTAATCCAGACCTTTTTGGAAGGGAATAAACTACACACACAGGGGCCGTTTCCTGGACACAGATTAAGCCTAAGAGAAGGACAGTTTGTGTGTGTTTGAATTGCTTTCATGGAGGACTGGCTTGAATTGTATGGATGACCAAACCTTTTCATCATGGACAAAGGCTAATGTTTTATACACAAAGTTGCAAAAGGGTCCATTTAATAAACACAAGAAACCAGCTAAATGGATAAAAGGGTGTGGCAGTAACAGCAGAAACAGCTGCATCGAATGGTCAAAAGTGGTACTTTCACATACATTTATGGGGGAAAAATGCAAGACTTCAATGGCTAATTTCTCTGAACAGGGGGGAAAAACATCACTAAATTCACTGAGAATACATTGCATAGTATGAATAAACAATATTCCAAGCCGCAGTTTCATACTACCTGTCAAACATAGAGAACTGATACTGTATACTGGCCGTTGGGAGTGGGGTTGGTGTGGGGTTTGGGGGTGGGGGGGTCCGTGAAAACGGTAAAGTCTCTTACATCCTGTGTTTCTTTGGGCAGGTGGAGGCCGTTTCTTCGGCCCAGCTTGATCAGCCTCTCCATGTACCTCTTGGATTCCTGAGTAAGCGTGTCATCGTCAACCTTCCCCTGTGAGAGGTTAAAAGCAGAACTCAGCCAATGAGAATGATACTCCACCCAACCTTTACGTAGCCATAAGATAATTCTAAAGACAACATGAGGCAATAGCATGTAAAAACATACAGGAATCACCTATCGATATCTTCCTAGGTACAGCTCAATAGGTCAGTGGCTCCCCTTTTCCTCTCCTTTATTAGTACTGATCTAATGAAGTGGGAAGATGAAAGCACATGCACTGATTGTATTTTCAGATCAGTGCAGATGAAGAATAAGGAGATGAGGAGAGGAAGCCACTATAGACTATTGACATCTTTTATCTATTGGTACCCTCTGTATTGATCTCATATGGCCCTCCTCACCTCCAGAGCCACGATCCTCCGGTAGACGTCCTCCCTCATGCTCATCTCCACATCAAACTCCGACAGCTTCTTGTCGGCGTCGGTGCTAGCCGTGCGCACGTCCTTGGAGGAGGACACATGCTGGGGGAAGTCCAGCATGTTGCGCTCAACTGGAATAACATGTCAAAATGTAAAAGTGAGCAGGTAATATGAGCGTCATTTTCATTGTAAGTGATACAATCGTCATCATGATACAGTGCATGTCGTGCTTTCTCAGTGCTCAAAGTGCTTTCACACTGAAATAGGGGGACTCAATCCATTACCAATGTGTAGCACGCACAAATAGTTTATAAAACCAGTCTAAACAGATTTGAACACCTGACCATTGTCTGCTTGAAACATAGGCTTAGGTTTTGGGGAATGTGCGTTGTGAGGAAACAGTCTTAAAGGCCTAAAATGATGCAAACGATGATAAAAACAAGCTCTTTTGTACATTTTGAATGAGATATTTTGCTGCTCTGAGTCTATAAAAGGCTACAACTGACTGATTTAACATGTACAGTCCAGTGTCCACTGCCTGTGCCTGGCTTCAACACAATGCCAAAAACACTATTGTAGGGAGCATAGGCTGGTCAGCTAGTCTTTATGTAAATGTGCTGATTTGTCTATACCATTGCATACCAATTTAGACATTTTCCCAATTGCTTACAATGACAGTGGAGTAGATGCTAGGTGTGGTTGCTATGGACTGAACTGCTAGACTGAACCGATTATGTATCCTCAGTTCTGTTTTAGTGAAACCTGCCCATCAGTTACCAACAAAGTGCAGGGACTTGTTCTTTGCCCTCTTTAGCTACATCATAACCTATTAATTTCAATCCACTGTGGTCATACAGGAAAGGGGTTGAAGAAATGATGCTATTTTGGAGTCACACCCACCTGTGTACTCCACCTCCACATCAGCGAGAGCTTTCAGGGTACTCTCATAGGAAACACTGGCCAGGTCCAGGGCCCCGACAAAGTCATACACCTTTTTGGTCTTGGCAATAAGCTCATCTGAGAGCTGATTGATTTGCTCGGGGGTCAGGTCCCAGCGCAGGCGGTTGTCAGCACATACTGGCGCACCACTGCCAGATGCCAACTCTTCTGTTGGGTGAAAGAAAGGTTGGTCATGAGTTGGATGGTTCGTCTTGGAAAAGGCCTACTTCTAAACCGTGAGGAAGTGTATGAGGAAATATTTTTTGTTTCACTATGCAGGGGATGATTCATGACATTCAATGGCATGTGGTATGAACTAGGTCTAGTTTCAGCATTGTTCATGCGGTTAGAAGATACTGTGGCAGGTGTACTATCAGATGTACAGTCAACACTACATTTTACATTTTAGTCATTTAGCAGACGCTCTTATCCAGAGTGACTGACAGGAGCAATTAGGGTTAAGTGCCTTGCTTAAGGGCACAGACAGATTTTTCACCTAGTCGGCTCGGGGATTTGAACCAGCGACCTTTCGGTTACTGACACAACGCTCTTACCCACTAAGCTACATGCCACCCCGTAACACTACAAATACTAGCAATATTTCCCTGTTCCCTTTAAACACTAGCAACCAATTGGCAGTCTGTAAATATAACTGACATTGTTCACATTTCTACTCTTATCTATAGAAACTATGTGGATGTGCATATTAGCTAGCTAATGACGTGATAGGCATGAAGAGGTCCAGCACTGCCACCGCACAATGTGTTAACCTCTTAAGGATCTGACCCTTTTTTTCAATTTTCGCCTAAAATGACATACCCAAATCTAACTGCCTGTAGCTCAGGACCTAAAGCAAGGACATGCATATTCTTGATACCAGTTGAAAGGAAACACTTTGAAGTTTGTGGAAATGTGAAATTAATGTAGGAGAATATAACACATTATCTTTGAAATGCAAGAGAAAGGCCACAATATAATATTGCAGTTTAGGCGCAATTTAGATTTTGGGCACTAGATGGTAGCAGTGTGTGTGCAAAGTTTCAGATTGATCCAGTGAAGCATTGCAATTTTATGTATTTATTTTATTTAACTAGGCAAGTCAGTTAAGAACAAATTCTTATTTACAATGACGGCCTACAACGGCCAAACCCGGACGACGCTGGGCCAATTGTGCGCCGCCCTATGGGACTCCCAATCACGGCCGGTTGTGATACAGCCTGGAATCAAACCAGGGGGTCTGTAGTGACGCCTCAAGCACTGAGATGCAGTGCCTTAGACCGCTGCGCCATTCGGGAGACCAATACTGGACTATTTTGTATCAGGTCTGCCCAAATGTGCCGAATTGGTCAATTGATACATTTTCAAGTACATAACTATAGAGAACATACAAAAATGATATGGTAATACAAAATGTAAGTTTACACACTCCCAGAATGTCATACATGATGGATCATTAGCTTATACACCAACTTTCACACATCTAGATGGCCAGGCAGGGTGGGTGTGGAGCCAGAGACAGCAGGGGTTCAAACTGTAGAACCCAGTTCCTACATTTGAATATAAAAATGGATTTTACCAAACAAAACTATGCCACATTTCATCTTTGGGACCCTCAGGATGACAAATCAGAGCAAGATTACTGAATGTAAGTACATAACCTTCAGAGGTGAATGTATCAAACCAGTTGCCGTGATACATTTACATTTTACATTTTAGTCATTTAGCAGACGCTCTTATCCAGAGCGACTTACAGTTAGTGAGTGCATACATTTTCATACTGGCCCCCCGTGGGAAACGAACCCACAACCCTGGCATTGCAAGCGCCATGCTCTACCAACTGAGCTACAGGGGACTGTTGTTGCGCTGTTGTGCACTCTCCTCAAACAATAGCATGGTATTTTGTCACTGTAATAGCTACTGTAAATTGGACGGATAAACCATGTGATTCTATGTTTAGTGGAGATCTTCGGTGTATAAAGTGACGCGGGAGAGGGCAAAAAAGCATCTAACGACACATGAGCAGTGATACTGGCCTTCTATTAGAAGGCGCTGCAGGAACGCCTCTCTGCAAACTATGATGCTGAGACAAAATAAATAACTGTCTAAATTACAGACCTGCTCATCCAATGCATTCAGGGCAATGCTCAAATAGTTGGTAAATTATTGGCACTGTCTATTTGTATTTATTTTATTTGTATTTTTGGGGGGGGTAGATCAGCTTTAATCTTATGTTTCACCGAGTTGTGACTGAACGCCGACATGGATAACATCCAGCTGGCAGGATATACGCTACATCGGCAGGATAGAACGGCTGACTCCGATAAGACAAGGGGTGGCGGTCTGTGTATATTTGTAAACAACAGCTGGTGCATAAAATCTAATACTAAGGAAGTCTCGAGGTTTTGCTCGCCGGAGGTAGAGTATCTGTGCACCACACTATTTACCAAGAGAGTTCTCATCTATATTTTTCGTAGCTGTCTATTTACCACCACAAACCGATGCTGGCAATAAGATTGCACTCAATGAGCTGTATAAGGCCATAAGTAAACAGGAAAACGTTCATCCAGAGGCAGTGCTCCTAGTGGCCGGGGACTTTAATATAGGGAAACTTAAATCCGTTCTACCTCATTTCTACCAGCATGTTAAATGTGCAACCAGAGGGAGAAAAAAAAAAAAAAACTCTAGACCACCTTTACTCCACACACAGAGACGCATACAAAGCTCTCCCTCGCCCTCCATTTGGCAAATCTGACCATAACTCTATCCTCCTGATTCCTGCTTATAAGCAAAAACTAAAGCAGGAAGCACCAGTGACTTGGTTAATAAGGAGGTGGTCAGAAGACGCAGATGCTAAGCTACAGGACTGTTTTGCTTGCACAGATTGGAATATGTTCTGGGATTCTTCCGATAGCATTGAGGAGTACACCACATCAGTCACTGGCTTCATCAATAAGTGCATCGATGACGTCGTCCCCACAGTGACCGTACGTACATACCCCAACCAGAAGCCATGGAATACAGGCAACATCCGCACTGAGCTAAAGGGTAGAGCTGCCGCTTTCAAGGAGCGGGATTCTAACCCGGACGCTTATAAGAATTCCCGCTATGCCCTCCGACGAACCATCAATCAGGCAAAGAGTCAATACAGGACTAAGATTGAATCGTACTACACCGGCTCCGACGATGTGGCAGGGCTTGAATGCTATAACAGACTACAAAGGGAAGCACAGCCGCGAGCTGCCCAGTGACACAAGCCTACCAGACGAGCTAAACCACTTCTATGCTCGCTTCGAGGCAAGCAACACTGAAGCATGCACGAGAGCATCAGCTGTTCCGGATGACTATGTGATCACGCTCTCCGTAGCCGATGTGAGTAAGACTTTTAAGCAGGTCAACATTCATAAGGCCGCAGGGCCAGACGGATTACCAGGACGTGTACTCCGAGCATGCGCTGACCAAGTGGCAAGTGTCTTCACTGACATTTCCAACATGTCCCTGACTGAGTCTGTAATACCAACATGTTTCAAGCAGACCACCATAGTCCCTGTGCCCAAGAACTCTAAGATAACCTGCCTAAATGACTACCGACCCGTAGCACTCACGTCTGTAGCCATGAAGTTCTTTGAAAGGCTGGTCATGGCTCACATCAACACCATTATCCCAGAAACCCTAGACCCACTCCAATTTGCATACCGCCCCAACAGATCCACAGATGATGCAATCTCTATTGCACTCCACACTGCCCTTTCCCCGGACAAGAGGAACACCTACGTGAGAATGCTATTCATTGACTACAGCTCAGCGTTCAACACCATAGTGCCCTCAAAGCTCATCACTAAGCTAAGGATCCTGGGACTAAACACCTCCCTCTGCAACTGTATCCTGGACTTCCTGACGGGCCGCCCCCAGGTGGTAAGGGTAGGTAACAACACATCTGCCATGCTGTTCCTCAACACGGGGGCCCCTCAGGGGTGCGTGCTCAGTCCCCTCCTGTACTACCTGTTCACCCATGACTGCATGGCCAGGCACGACTCCAACACCATCATAATGTTTTCCGACGACACAACAGTGTTAGGCCTGATCACCGACAACGATGAGACAGCCTATAGGGAGGAGGTCAGAGACCTGGCCGTGTGGTGCCAGGATAACAACCTCTCCCTCAACGTGACCAAGACAAAGGAGATGATAGTGGACTACAGGAAAAAGAGGACTGAGCACGCCACCATTCTCATCAACAGGGCTGTAGTGGAACAGGTTGAGAGCTTCAAGTTCCTTGGTGTCCACATCACCAACGAACTATCATGGTCCAAACACACCAAGACAGTTGTGAAGAGGGCACGACAAAGCCTATTCCCCCTCAGAAGACTGAAAAGATTTGGCATGGGTCCTCAGATCCTCAAAACGTTCTACAGCTGCACCATCGAGAGCATCCTGACTGGTTGCATCACCGCCTGGTATGGCAACTGCTCGGCCTCTGACCACAAGGCACTACAGAGGGTAGTGCGTACGGCCCAGTACATCACTGGGGCCAAGCTTCCTGCCATCCAGGACCTCTATACCAGGCGGTGTCAGAGGAAGGCCCTCAAAATTGTTAAAGACTCCAGCCACCCTAGTCATGGACTGTTCTCTCTGCTACCGCATGGCAAGCGGTACCGGAGTGCCAAGTCTAGGTCCAAAAGGCTTCTCAACAGCTTCTACCCCCAAGCCATAAGACTCCTGAACAGCTAATCATGGCTACCCGGACTACTTGCACTGCCCCCCTACCCCCACCCCATCTTTATACGCTGCTGCTACTCTGTTAATTATTTATGCATAGTCACTTTAACTCTACCCACATGTACATATTACCTCAACTAGCCGGTGCCCCTGCACATTGACTCTGCACCGGTACCCCCCTGTATATAGCCTCCCTACTGTTATTTTATTTTACTTCTGCTCTTTTTTTCTCAACACTTTTTTGTTGTTGCTTTATTTTACGTTTTTATTTAAAAAATAAATGCATTGTTGGTTAAGGGCTGTAAGTAAGCATTTCACGGTAATGTCTACACCTGTTGTATTCGGCGCATGTGGCAAATAAAATTTGATTTGAGATGCACTCACACCTGTCTGCTGCCATTCTTGAGCAAGCTCTGCACTGGTGGTGCCCCGATCCCGCAGCTGAATCAACTTTAGGAGACGGTCCTGGCGCTTGCTGGACTTTCTTGGGAGCCCTGACACCTTCTTCACAACAATTGAACCTCTCTCCTTGAAGTTCTTTATGATCCGATAAATGGTTGATTTAGGTGTAATCTTACTAGCAGCAATATCCTTGTGTGAAGCCCTTTTTGTGCAAAGCAATGATGACAGCACGTGTTTCCTTGCAGATAACCATGGTTAACAGAGAAAGAACAATGATTTCAAGCACCACCCTCCTTTTAAAGCTTCCAGTCTGTTATTCTAACTAAATCAGCATGACAGAGTGATCTCCAGCCTTGTCCTCGTCAACACTCTCACCTGTGTTAATGAGAGAATCAATGACATGATGGCAGCTGGTCCTTTTGTGGCAGGGCTGAAATGCAGTGGAAATGTTTTTGGGGGATTAAGTTCATTTTCATGGCAAAGAGGGACTTTGCAATTAATTGCAATTCATCTGATCACTCTTCATGACATTCTGGAGGATATGCAAATTGCCATCATCAAAACTGAGGCAGCAGACTGTGAAAATTAGTATGTGTCATTCTCAAAACTTTTGACCACGACTGTAGAATTGTTGAATGAGTTCTGTAAACAATAGATTTTATATTCCTTCTCTTTGAGCCATGTAAATATTGTTATTATTTTGTTATTATCTGCTAAGCCATTACAATTATAACTGGCTATACTAATTTCACCACTTACCATAATGCGATACAAGTTTCAAATCTCTTTCTCACAATATATGTTTGTAAATTTACCAATAAAAAGTACCATAGTGATTGAGTGTCCATATAGCTCTACCATGATATTTGCATTGCTACTAAGTAACCCTCCAATTGTTCTCCACTATTCCCCCCGCTAAAGCCCCTCCCCATCCCAAGTTGGGTTGTCATCCCAGTGATCGGCATACCACCCCTGTCCCCCCAGGAGGCCAGGACCCGTCCTTCGAAAACAGCACACAGTGCCACCCACAAAACAGAAGCAGGTCATCAGCCAAAAGCATTTCCAATGCTCTCACCTCAATTAGCTTTTTTAAATATACACTACCGTTCAAAAGTTTGGGGTCACTTAGAAATGTCCTTGTTTTCAAAAGAAATGCATTTTTTGTGTCCATTAAAATAACATCAAATTGTTCAGAAATACAGTGTAGACATTGTTAATGTTGTAAATGGCTATTGTAGCTTGAAACAGCTGATTTTTTTATGGAATATCTACATAGGCGTACAGAGGCCCATTATCAGCAACCATCAGTCCTGTGTTCCAATGGCACGTTGTGTTTGCTAATCCAAGTTGATCATTTTAAAAGGCAAATTGATCATTAGAAAACCCTTTTGCAATTATGTTAGCACAGCTGAAAACTCATCAGTCTATTCTTGTTCTGAGAAATGAAGGCTATTCCATGCAAGAAATTGCCAAGAAACTGAAGATCTCGTACAGCGCTGTGTACTACTCCCTTCACAGAACAGCGCAAACTGTCTCGAACCAGAATAGAAAGAGGAGTGGGAGGCCTCGGTGCACAACTGAGCAAGAGGACAAATACATTAGAGTGTCTAGTTTGAGAAACAGGCGCCTCACAGGTCCTCAACTGGCAGCTTCATTAAATAGTACCCGCAAAACACCAGTCTCAACGTCAACAGTGAAGAGACGACTCCGGGATGCTGACCTTCTAGGCAGAGTTGCAAAGAAAAAGCCATATCTCAGACTGCCCATCTTAATCTTTTCTTTTTATTGGCCAGTCTGAGATATGGCTTTTTCTTTGCAACTCTGCCTAGAAGGTCAGCAAAAATAAATTAGATGTATACTTTGTTTTAAAATGTATATCCCTCATCTGCACAAAATTGAAAGCTCTCTCTCACAACCTCTGCTCACACAAATAGGTTCTGGGATATGCAACCATTTCCTTTCTCACTCACTTAACGTCACACTTTTCCAAACACAAAAACGCACACCACACCTTCCATCACAATACATCCACAAATACTGTGCCTTCTATGTCTTCTGTTTGCTATGTTTTTATCTCCGCTATGTTGATTGAATACTTGTGTTCTAATTAGTTATTTTTGAAGATGTATTATTTCGCTTGTTATCCTTTCTTGTAATGCCGTCTTATCTCTTTATAAAATACTATAAATGTTTTATTATTACAATCCCTACCATGGCTAGTATTGGGTGTTCCATTTTTCGACTCCTCTATTAGAACTTTCAGAATAGCCATGGAGTGGTCTTTCTGTCGCGGAACATTTGGTTATCGACTACGAGAGCAACACGCTTCCCCTTTAATCTATTTTCCTTGAAGATTGGGTACAGAACTTTGCACCGTTCTGCAATCTCCCTCGGGAACTGATCATTCAGGCCTATTTTCTCTTGGAGATTGATTCTCCTCGTTTATCCTCCGTCATGTTTGAGTGTTGCTTGTTGTTGTAATATTTGTCGATACATTTCTCTAGCCTTATGATTTGTTTTGTGTTATCATCCAGATTGAATGTTATTACCCACGAGTATATAAAGTGCTCTTATTTAGTCTAACTTATTGATATTGAATATTACGTTTTTATCTTGAGGTGATTCGCACCGCTGTGTGTTCAATACGCCATCTTGTCATGTGACCTACCAAAACTGTGTTACATGGCGCCACCTATGGTTAGCGCAGGCCAAACTCCATTATACACCATTAGAGAACAACCTGCAGAAGATAGTGACGTTAAAAATATCTCCAGTTTCCGTGTGGTTTTTCAGTTGTGTTAGTTACAACAGCCCATAGGCCTACAATCTTATTTCCCCCCTAATCGATATACGTTTTTGGTGCGTGTGCAGTTTATAAGGTGCTCAATTAAAAAAAAGATACAAGTAATACTATTGTTGCACATGTATGAGTAGATAAACATAACATTTACTGTTGTTCTCATTATAATCACGAACTGTTTCTGCATATTGGTTATGTGGGAAATTATTATCTTATATTTTAGATGTGCTGTTAGCTTAATAAGAAAGCATTAATGATCAAACATAATAGGTTTGTACTGTACTGATATAGATTGTTTAATATAACAAGCTGTGATTAATGTGGGGAACCATTAGGGGGTAGGCTGAGATAGGCTTGTGACTCACTCACACAAACACTGCCTCTTTGTTAAACCGCTCAACGACAAAGTACTGCAACATGAAGAAGAAAACTATGTCTGAGGTTGCTGACTTTGTAAAGATAACAACTAATGCCTGGCAACAGTGAAGCGCCAAGGGGCTGGGACCAGCCTGAGCTCCAACGATAGGCTGGGTAAGTTTAAACCAAGCCCAGCCTCTACTCTGATAGGCCTGCCTGAAGCAGGAACTACCTCTGTCAGAGTATTTAAAGAAGAACTTATAACAATGGCTCAGTTCTCTGACTGCCCTGCGTGGTGTTTCAGTGGACCCGTATATACGAACATCATATTTACCATTGAAGTGTTTTGCATTAATTAAAATACTAGTAAATCTTAGAAGACGTGTGTTCACCTCTTTTTGTTCCTATACCAGATTTGAATTGACGCAACTTAACAGTTAGGACACGTTAACTGTGTTTTGACATTGGGATATTTATCAATATGTCTTGTTAACAGGAAGCAGCGACAGAATAATTTTGTTTCCTTCTGTTTTAGTAATATAAAATTGAACTTTCAACATTAATTTCCAATGGTATTGTACTTAATCAGGTAAAAACTGCTGAATGAGTCCAAAAACGTCCTGCGATTGGTTTATTTTGATGATATACCAGAAATCACCAAAAAGGGTTTGCCCTACCTACTAATGGCACGTATAATTAATTAAACATAATTTCCAAACATGAGTCTGTTGTAGACCCATGCAGTTCCTCAGAGGTCAGTTCCTCTCTGCTTACACCATGTCAAAATAAAACTCCCCCACAAGTTCTTGCTTTTCTGTGCAGGTATGGCGCACATGCAGGACTTTTATTTTGACAGTGAGCGGGAGAGGAAGTGAGTCTACAACAGACCCAGGTTTGATTTATGTTTTATTTAGATGTTTTTTTTCTCTCGATTCCCCACCCCTGCATAAGAACCAACCCTTCGGATAATCGGCAGAGTAAGTTGAAATTGAATTTTATTTCACTTCTGTCTTCCGGCAGACTATTCCGTTATTTTGTAAGCTATTTCCTAGCTAAACTAGTGTGTAAATATAGTGTTGCTAAAAGCAGGTAGCTTCTAGTATTCAGAAAACCAGAAAGTGTTAGAAAGCCAAGCACAGACGTATGAATATGCAAAACTTTGAGAGTTAGTATTCATTTGGCAATGAAGTGTTAGGAAATAATGTAACATGAATGAATTTCGTACTCACCTGTCGGTGTCATCTTTCAGAAAACCGAGTTGCAACGTTTTCAGAGCGCTTTGCAGCCTGTGTTTGCCGATACAGCGACTGCGTAGTGAGCATGCTTCAGCTACGCAGTTATGACGTCTAACACTTGCGACGAAAATCAACACCTTTTTTGCTAGCATCACCAGACCATCAGCATAGATGCCTTTCTAATATCACTCTGGCACCACCAGCTACTGCAAGGAACACCTGAAGCAAAGGCAACTGGTAAGGATAATTTTTGCTAGCTAACATTTGTGTTATCGTCTGTTGTGTTGTGTGTCATAATGTTTCGTTATTTAAACCACATGTCAATGTCAACGAAATGTTATTGGCGTCATGTCAGAAAAGCTATCTAATACTAAGTTGGCTAGATAACTAGCTAACGTTATTTAGCTACAAACTAGATAGATAGCCCTAGCTAAGATATCCACGTAGCTAAGCTTAATCAGTTCCCATGCACGTAAGCAAAACTATACAGCTAGCTTGTTAATTTGGCAATAGTATTCACGGAGTGCTTTCACATTAGCTCTGTTAGCCTTATTAGCTAGCAGCAGCCGACCATAAGTAACTTGCTAGAACATTCTAGCTAGCTAGCGACGTCTTGCCAAGTTATCAAATGTACAAGCTAACGTTACCTAGTTATTAGCCTAGGATTAAGAAGTTAAGCTATCTAAACAGATGACATGGTAACGTGAAGGTTTATTTGTTATAATACCGATATGTCTCCGCTAAGTTAACGTTACTGTTGTAACTACCTACAATATATTCCAACCAGTTTACAATGGAGATGTACCTATAACATAATCTTATCTCTTTCTTCTTCAGGGTCCCTCACAATACACATTCTACTGAGAGGTTTGGACCTCAATCCAAAATGACTGACACAAAGCGTCTTGCCTTCTCCATCATTCAGTTTCTTCATGATCAACTGGGCTCTGGGAGTCTATCGTCAGATGCTCAGGAAAGTTTAGAAGGTAAGTTTGAGTTGGGAAGCCAAGATTAAGTACAAGGAGATGAGCTCTCAGCCTATGTTGGAAGATGGTCAGGGACTCAACTGTGTCCAGTCATTTCCATTTCTCAATATCTGATGCTTTCTTAGTTGCAGTCCAATGCCTGGAGACAGCCTTCGATGTCTCGACCGACGACCAGACCCTAGCTGTCACTCAAACGTTACCAGAGATTTTTGCCTCTGCGACACTGAAGGTAAACTCAAAAGACATCCACTTTATATGAAGGTGAATATGTGGTCAATAGGTTTTTGTCTCAAATGTGTTGACTGTCTGTTGCAGCATCCAAACACCCCCCACGTGAAAATAAACACAGCCACAGATTCCCCCACTGAGGAGGAAGTAGCAGAGGCTGAGCGACTCAAAACTGACGGTAGGACCTTCCCTGTAAATAGTTTGTACATTACTCAGTCTTTATTATAAGCTCTCTTCAAATGTGTCAATGGTTAAGAGCTGTTGATAGGCCTATACTTTCGTCTGGCTAATAATTTTTTTTTTTTCATGGCAGGCAATGATCAAATGAAGGTTGAGAACTATGGGGCAGCTGTGGAATTCTACTCAAAGGCTATTGCCATAAACCCCCGGAATGCAGTTTACTACTGCAACAGGTATTGACCAACAAACTCCTGAACTTGTAGGATAATATGACAATTAGATACACATTGTGTATATTTTGTCGATTTCCAGGCTCTGTCGTAGCCGGCCGCGACTGGGAGGCCCATGGGGTGGCGCACAATTGGCCCAGGGTAGGGGAGGGAATGGCCGGCAGGGATGTAGCTCAGTTGGTTGAGCATGGCGTTTGCAATGGCAGGGCTGTGGGTTCGATTCCCACGGGGGGCCAGTATGAAAAAAATTATGTATGCACTCAGTAACTGTAAGTCGCTCTGGATAAGAGCGTCTGCTAAAATGACAAAAATGTAAATGTATGCAGTTTTCGTCAAGCAATGAAAATGAATTCACATTTTTGTTTTTATGTAAGGTACTGCTAATTGTACGGTTTGCTTTTGTTAGGGCTGCTGCATACAGCAAACTAGGCAACTACGCTGGAGCAGTGCAGGACTGTGAACTTGCCATTGGGATTGACCCAAACTACAGCAAAGCATATGGAAGAATGGGGTATGTTAGACATTAGTGTTCAATATTACTGTGGACATGGGCCAGTGTGTTGCTGATTTGTTATTGACTGATGGTTGACTTACATTGACTTCAACGTCCCATGCTTCCAGTTTGGCTCTAGCCAGTTTAAACAAACACACAGAAGCTGTAAGTTATTACAAGAAAGCCCTGGAGTTGGACCCAGAGAACGACACCTACAAATCCAACCTGAAAATAGCAGAGCAGAAAATGGAGACTCCAAGCCCAGTAAGTTGATAACATCTCAACCACTATGGAGAATACATATCAGCTGTACACATGTGTAATGTATCATTGTTGATCATGTTGTTCTTTCTTATCTCCTTCAGACAGGGGGAGTGGGAGGAGTTGATCTGGCTGGTTTGCTCAGTAACCCTGGTTTCATGAACATGGTGAGTTCCATTTATTAAAACTGGCCCTTTCAAATGGAAAATACTAGGAACAACAAGGCAGATACAGGATAATACTATAATGCTGTGTTCATAACAAATGGGAAACTCAGCAAATACTACTTGTAAACTGGGAGCAACAAGTTGTGTGCATTCAAGTGCTTTGAACTTGTAGAGAATGCCGATTGGCAAATGGCAAACAAGCTGTGTCAACCATAAACGAAAAGTACAGCTATCACACAAGTAAACAAATTAGTGTTCAAAACCCATATAAATAGATTGTTTTTTTAATATCATTTGTTGTTGGAATTAACTGCTGAAATGCTGTTATCAGGTTAATTTCCTTAATTGGTGGTGTCAGAGTTCAGCATGTGGGAGAAGTCGGAGCTTAGGGATGATAGACGAGTTTCCCACTAGTAATTACAAGTTGTAGGGGGGTTGAAGTGGATTTTTACCAGTTGTATGCTCGTATTTATGAGATGTCATGAACGCAGCATAATGCTGCATTCATCACACAAGTGGGAAACATGCTGCTTTCAAGACAACTTGGAACTGTGAAAAAACAAGCTCCAAGGGAGGAAAAAAATAGATTTGAACGGTCATCCAACTCGGAATTACAAGTAGGAAACTCGGGCATCATCATAGAGCTCCGACTTCTCCGTCATGAAAATCACTGACGTCACAGCAACAAAAAACATGGCGACCTTCGTTTATGGGTAAAAAAATATGTATTGTCACCTTATGCATTTCCTCTCTTCTTCAAACAATTTAGCAGGAAGTTTATAGCATCTCTGCAGGTGTTTTTGTGCTCTGCACGAAGCCAAACAAACAAAAGTTTCCCACAGGCGTCCATGTTTTAGTAATTATGAGTTGGAGGGGCATTCAAGTGGATTTTTCCCAGTCGTATGCTCATATTTACGAGACGTCATGAACACAGCATATGTAGAAAAGGTTTGCCAAAGAGTAGAACTCATATTGACATTAATTGTTACGGCTGCTTTATCCTAGGCATCTGGTTTGATGAACAACCCACAAGTACAGCAACTGTAAGTTATCCATTAATTTTCTATCAAATACATTCTCTTTTTAGATGTAGCGCAAGGACTTCGTAAATGCACTCTGAGATTCCATAATTACTTGTGAAATGTAGGTAGCTTTTAGAGTTAATGCATGTAGAATATACCACCTTTCTTGTCTGTGTTGTACAGGATGTCGGGGATGATGTCAGGGGCTTACGGGCCAATGGGACCTCCAGCAGCGCCTGGAGTAGGGCCTGGCTTAGGTGCAGGACCAGGGCCTGTACCAGGGTTAGGGTTGGGAGCCGGACCGGCAGCAGGAGTTGGAGTAGGGGGAGCGGGTCCAGGTGACATCTCTGGTCTCATCCAAGCGTAAGTCTACCACTAGCTCTACTCAGTCTGTGCCAAATATTACTTGTGTATTATATTATTTGTTATTACATTAGGCTATATTATTGTATGCTATACCAATGACATCAGTTATAAAGACATGAAAACGTTTGACATGTATGAGTGTTAATAAAATGCACTGATTAATGTATTACTTTTTTTGTGACTTGTACTTGGTAACTGCCATTCCATCACCTCGCTGTAACCATGTTTTTATTTAGGGGCCAACAATTTGCGCAGCAGATGCAACAGCAGAACCCAGAGCTAATTGAACAGCTGAGGAGTCAAATTCGCAGCCGGCCGCCTAGCGCTAGCAACGATGAGCAACCTTGACCCGCAGACGGGTAAGATTAACATTTTAAAATGACATTTGATTATGGGTTGGTCCATGTATCGTAGAGTTGTTTTTCTGTTGTACAAATTGCACATGTAGCTAATCCTAAAACAATCTGCTCTTTGTTTTCTGACAGAGGAAGATTTGTGTGTGGAAAAGTGAAGACCGCCATTGTCCTTTTTTATCAGTTGTATTATTCTCACAACTCTGGGGACAAAAAGCTTTTCATCACTGAGTAATTATTGCATGTGCACCCCCCCTTCCAAGGAAACCGATCAGTAAAACTTTGCAGAAATTATCGAATTTGATAAAACCGTTGTCAACAGATATCTAGTCTGAGGTGTCTGGTTTGAGTGGAACGTCACCTCGGTTGTACTCCAATCTGCAATGTCACACCAATGTAGCACTTGGTTTAACTGTTTAATGTTACTAATCCTTGCTAGTGAACTGTTGTCAAAACTGAATCACTACCCCTCCAGTGGACTAAATGCAGTTGCATCACTTGAGTTTTGTCATTTCAGTTACACAACAACAAATTATTATGTGATGATACAGTTCAGCAGCCACCTCAATTTGAGAAGCATCTATTTGTACAGAGATATACTGGTAGGCAGGGATGGCATGTAGAGTACTGTCAACATTATGGGAATTAAATGGAACATTTCAAATAGGACCTTATGGTTGTTGTCTATTGTAATCCAGGAGTTGTTTCAGCATTTTTCTTGAGTTGCAGGATAACATCTCCAGTCCACTTTGTTCTTATTTTGTCATGAGAAATGTCAGTGTCAAATTAGTTTTTTTCTAACATGGGTGGCTGTCTGTTTTTGTTCCCAATCTTTGATTAAATCATACTGGTAACTTAGCCTAACATGTTTGCTTGATTGTAAACCTATTGTTTGTTTATTTCAACTCAGGAAGTGAGTTGAAATTCAATTCATGAATATATTTTCTAAATGGAATTTTCAATTCATCAATTGAATTTCAATTATTTCTTTGAATTGACTGAAGATGGAATTGACGCCAAGTATCCTATGTGCACTGAAACATACATCTAAAAACTGCATTGCATGGTGAGATTGATATATTTAGCACTTTTTGGGGGGTATAAATGTACAATCAGAAGTTTAGCATTAAGTTACAGCAGAGAACTCACTCAAATGGAGACCTCTGTTTACAAAAGCGTTTTCCTCGAAACGTCATCATTTAATGACATGCTCTCCACCAATCAAACGTTTACGGCGTGTGAACAGGAAGTGTCACGAGAACGAGGAAGAAAGCTGTGAAGGAAAGGTGTACTACAGAGGTATTTCATATTTCTCATAAAAAAGCTCGATTAAAAACTAGCTATATTCATTGTATTATTATTTACTCGTGTACGATGTAACTGCTGACAAAGCTTGCAATGTGATCCAAATTATTAATGATAACTATTGTAGCATCCACTTAGAAAGCTGTGTTTTATCAACGGGTCGCTCAGATAATTAGATAACGTTATGTTGCCATGCGTGCAAGGTTAGCTAACTAAATTGGCAACAATCTCACATTTTGATTTTATTATGCTACATGTCGTCTGATATGTACATATCTATACTTGTTTTGCAATATTAAAGATTGTGCTTTGCAACATTCAAGATTGCACATCTAGCTAGTTATCGCAGTTGTGATGAGCTTGAATCAGTTCAAACCAGTTGAAGTGGGCATAGCTTAGCTCTCTGTTCTAGTTTGTAACTAATTGTCACTACAAATACATCTCACAGTTGACCTAGTTAGTTTGTTTGCAAATATTTGACAGTTTCATTTCTCATTTGTAGTTGATGTCACAGCTGGAATTGCCTTTGGGACCAGGATGAACAGACTACTCTCTGTTCCTGACAGAAAATAGGAGAAGAGGCTTTGAGGGTTCTGTGCCACAAATATTACTGAGCAATACCATATCTGGACATCATGGAGCTTGTAGTGGCCAAGGTCCTTTGCCTTCTGGGGGTGTTTGCCCTCATGTTGGCTGGGATTCTTGTCCCAGTGCGCCTCATGATTCAGGTGGACTATGAAAAAGCTGAAAGGTACAGGAAGGCTCTTGCACTCTGCAATTCTTTTGGAGGGGGTGTATTTCTGGCCACTTGCTTCAATGCTCTTTTGCCTGCCGTACGAGACAAGGTAGGTAGCTATGTCTTGAAAATATTAGCTTTTGCAGATGAAAAGGTTGATTGGTTGGTTTATAAAATCTCTTTGTTGCCTCCTCCTATAATCATGTCCTTTCAGAAGTAGTTTGGAAGACCGAAGCCCTGTTGAGAAGCCCCCAAAATGTATTCTGACAATACGTCAAAGCCTCAACCTTTTTTGCTGTTGTAGAATAGAAGCAGAATGTTTATGCTGATGTTCATTTACTGAGTGTCTCTTCCTTAGGTGGACGAGGTCCTTCATCTGGTGACTATCACCACAGACTACCCACTGGCAGAGACCATGATGATGCTGGGCTTCTTCCTCACAGTCTTTGTGGAGCAGGCAGTGCTCACCTTCAAGAAGGAGAAGCCATCTTTCATTGACCTGGAAACTTTCAACGCAGGGGGCTCTGAGGCTGGGAGCGACTCTGAGTATGACACTCCATTCATCTCCCCCACCCGGGGCTCCCCTGTGGGCCGCCACCACCACCATGGGCATCACCATGGACACCTCAGCCCCACCGAGCTAGCCAGAGCTGGGCCTCTGCGGCTGGCCAGCCTGGTCCTGGCTCTCTCTGCCCATTCTGTGTTCGAGGGGCTGGCCCTGGGCCTCCAGGAGGACGGGGCCAAGCTTGGAAGTCTCTTCCTCGGGGTGGGCATCCACGAGACCCTTGCTGCCGTGGCTCTGGGGGTGAGTGTTGCCAAAGCTGCTTTGCCCATGAGGGATGCCATCAAACTGGGTGTGACGGTCAGCCTCATGATCCCCATTGGCATCGGACTGGGCATGTGCATCAATAGTGCCCAGAACCTGGCAGGCAGTATTGCCTCTGTGGTGCTCCAAGGCCTGGCTGCTGGAACTTTCCTCTTTGTCACCTTCTTTGAGATCCTGTCTCGGGAGCTGGAGGATAAACATGACAGACTGCTTAAGGTGCTCTTTCTCATACTGGGCTATGGGGTACTAGCAGGCCTAATGTTAATCAAATGGTAATGGACAGAATAGGCCTTTTTAATGCACTGAGTTGTCTATGATTATCACACTGACCACAATTTGTATTGTGTGCACATCAGCACTACCAAATTAAATGTTTTATTTGGTAAAGGGGAACAGTAAATCAAGTATCATCGTTTTTTTCTTTGCACTGGAACATGTTTGCTTACCAAGTCAGGCTATGTTACTGTTTTAGTTTCTGCCATAGGGATTACTTAATGCTCCTGACATTGATTAGTAATGGTAAAGCTAGTCACTTTGATAGTATATGTTTCCAGAGACAGGATTAAAACTGATGTAGAGATATCAGGAAAACTACTTCATAGCATTTATAGTAAAGACGCTGTTGTCTTATTGGCATTTTGGCAGTGAAGTGAACTACTTGTAACATAAAGGAAACCTTTATCGAAGAAAATGTGCTACTTGCAGTGATATGTTACTGATATAAACATATTGATGTTTGTGGTTGAAGGATATAATGGTGGTTAATATGAAGTGGTTCATATTGTCCCGTCTGCTCTATGTACCTTCTGTTTCCATGATCAGTATGCTATGTGTTAAAATATGTGCATATTTCAATGTACAATTTTCATATGTAAACATGATTTGTTTTATTGTCTGTGGGTGTAAGTGTTTCCTAGCATTAATGGCCCAATACAGAGTTGAGAAAAATGTGTGCAAGACTTTTGCGTAAATCATTATTATTAATTGAAGTCAATGGGAGACTTCAGAGAATCCTAATCAAATAAGAACCAATTCACTGGAAACTGTTTGTGTAGCCTGGTGTATGGTTCTGATATCTATTGTCACATTGAGATTATATCCATGGTGTCCTTTTCAAGATTGTATTTTAACACGGTTTATGTTAACAGGGAGTCACATTGAGACTCATGTCTCTTTTTATGAATTATGTGGTACAGATATGATATGAGCAGTAGAGTCTGTCTATTATATTTTGTCTTTGCCACAGTTAGCTTTGACAGAATTTTACACAGCTTAGAGGAATACCATTGTCACCTAAAACATGTTTTTTACTTGTGAAAAAAGTTTTTCTCCTAATGTGAATGTGTAGTACTTTACATGTTTTGCAGAAGCCACTTACTGGAGGAAGCCTACTGTAAACGGTACATTTGTAAAGTTCCATCCTTATTGTACTCTTATTGTACTGTTCAAACGTATTGTAGGGCAGTTACATATTGAATGTGTCCATGTCAATTTGTGCTTTTTAGGGTCTTTAAACAAAATAACTTTCATTATTATGAAAATGGTTTTTAATGCTGTCTTCCAAAATTATTTTTCTTCAGTTGCAACCAGATTTCCTTTATATAATGAACAGAGAAATGCAAATAAGTTATGACTTTTATATAACAACATGGGGAAGGTGATGGTTAAATACATTATTTATATAATATAAAAAATTGCAGTCCTTCAATGAAAACTGTTTGCAATGTGACAAATTTGTACCTCTTCTTTTTATATATATATAATCAATATATATATAATGTGTATATATAAATATATACTGTATATTCCATGTTTGGCTGTGAGGGTTTTCATTTTAATTCAATTGAATTGAGCACTAAAGAAACCCTTACTCACACCTTGACCAGACAAATCTTTTCCTTTATCATATGTGGTTCATGTTTTAGAAACATGTTGCAATCAGATGAGCAGTACCACAAACTATTTTGACCATGGATGGTTTAGGTGTGATTTCTGAGAATTAGCTCTGTTTTCGAAAGGAAATGCCCATATACACTGTACAAAACATAAAGAACACCTTCCTGATATTGAGTTCCACCCCCAACCCCCCCTGTTTTGCCCTCAGAAGAGCCTCAATTCGTCGGGGCATAGACTACAAGGTGTTGAAACCATTCCTCAGGGATGCTGGCCAATGTTGACTCCCAATGCTTCCCACAGTTGTGTCAAGTTGGCTTGATGTCCTTAGGGTGGGGGACCATTCTTGATACACACGAGAAACTGTTGAGTGTGAAAAACTCAGCAGCATTGCAGTTCTTGACACAAACCAGTGCACCTGGCACCTACTACAATACCCCATTCAAAGACTGTTAAATATTTTGTCTTGCTCATTCACACTTTGAATGGCACACATATACAATCCATGTCTCAAGGCTTAAAAATCCTTCTTTAACCTGTCTCCTCCCCTTCATCTACATTGATTTGGAGTCTATTTAACAAGTGATATCAATAAGGGCTCATAGTTTTCACCTGGATTCATATGGTCAGTCTATGTCATGGAAAGAGCAGGTGTTCTTACTGTTTTGTAAACTCTGTGTATATTTAGATGTGATTTCCTCCATTCCAGTTGGTGAACTAGCTACTGGCCAAACCATTGTGTCTAACCTGTAGTGCAACCTAACTATTTACATTCACACCTTCAATAACATGTTCCAAATGGCGCTCTTCCAAGTAAAGAGGTGTCAGGACATTTATTAGGATTCCCATTAGCTGTTGCGAAAGCAGCAGCTACTCTTTCTGGGGTCCACATGAAGCATGACATATTACAGAACATTGATAGGCAAGAACAGCTTGATGTGATAACTAGAATAGGCAGTTCTACAGTAGGATTATTTACAAAGATCGTTTGAGCCTCCTGTTAAATATGTCTACATGGTCAGAAGCCTGGGTTTGAGACAATGCCCCGTTCAGGATGTCAAAAGTTCAACTTTAGCTAATTACAGAGTGGGTCATTCAAAGGCACTTAAATATTTTGTCTTGCCCATTCACCCTTTGAATGGCACACATATACAATCCGTGTCTCAAGGCTTATATTGTCTTATTCTAATACAATTGCTCAGAGAAAGAGATTTTGTTTAACAAGTAATCATTTTTTTCTCAAAGGCAGGGGTCAGAATGATTGACACCCTTGTTTTCAATACCTCACCTTTTGAGAATAACTGCACTGAGCCTTTTTCTAAAATGTTTTATGAGTTGGAGAACACATTGGGAGGGATCTTAGACCATTGCTCCATACAGAATCCTTCCAGATCCTTGATATCCTTCGTCTGCTTATGGACTGCCCTCTTCAATTCAAACCACAGTATTTACATTTTAGTCATTTAGCAGACTCTCTTATCCAGAGTGTCTTACAGGAGCAATTACGATTAAGTGCCTTGCTCAAGTGCACATCGACAGCTATCAAGTCCGGAGACTGAGATGGCCATTTTTTTGGCCAATTAACAATTTCTTTGTGGATTTTGATGTGTGCTTGGGGTTATTGTCTTGCTGGAAGATCCACTTGCAGCCAAGTTTCAGCAACCAGGTTTTTGGCTAAAATGTCCTGGTACTGGATAAAGTTCATGATGCCGTTGACCATAAGGGGGAATTCAACCAAATTACAAATTCACCTCACCATATTAATACCTAGAAATACTGCAAAACATCATCAGTCACTGACTCTCCAGGTCCATACATTCTATCCGTGAGATATTAACTCCACTCCTCATAACTTAATGCAAATGAATCAGTATAGATTGGCAACAGGAAATATTACTGCTGTTCTGTGCTGGACCAAAGTATACCAAAATGCTTACATTTGACAATAAATACTGTCACTTAGTTGCACCCAGCTGAAGATGGAGCCCATGTAGACTACATTGTAGGTGTCCATGAGGTTAGGTAAATGTATAGCTAAATTGGATAAAGCATTCCTTTAAACTTAATATTTCTTGATTCTGTCAGTATAGGACAATGCCAACATAATATAAAATGTATTAACATTATAATGTTATATGTTAATAGAATGTTATAATATGTTCATTATTATGTAGCGTTTGTAGATCATACAGATACAGTGCCTAGTGAAAGTCCACACACCCCTTGAACAGTCTTAACATTTTGCAGCCTTAAAATTAAACCTAAAAACGATTACATTGTATTTTTTTCCTAATCTACAACCTGCTAATATTTTTAAAGTGAACGAAAATTATAGAACATTTTCACACACCAAAAATGAAGCTGTCTTGATAGCGTATGTCTTCACACCCCAAAGTTATTTCTTGGTGGAAGCACCTTTGAAAGGCATTCCAGCTGTGAATCATTTTGAAAAAGATTCTACCAACTTTGCACAACTCTTAGGGCAACATTATATCCATTGTTTTTGGCTTTGCTCCTTTCATATTTATTTTGATCTTGAAAAACTCCCCAGTCCCTTCCGGTGACAAGCATACCCATAACATGATGCTGCCGCCACAATACTTGAAAATACAGAGGGTTTCACTCTGTGTTGTATTGGATTTGACCCAGACCTGTAGTTTTTAATTTAGGCAAAAAAGTTAATTTCTTTGCTGTGTTGTCTTGCAGTATTACTTAACGGCCTTGTTGCAAACAGAATGGTTGATTTGGAGTGGATTTCATAACACAAGCTTCCTTCTTTTCACTTTGTCATACAGGCCAGTAATGTGGAGTTAATGCAATGTTGTTGATCCTCTGTTTTTTCAAGTATTGTGGTAGCAGCATCATGTTATGGGTATGCTTGTCACCGGAAGGGGCTGGGGAGTTTGTCAGGTTCAAAATAAACATGTAAGGAGCTAAACCGGTTGTGTAGATCGGTAGGGGGGAAATGTAATTTAATCCCTTTTTAGATTTAAATTTAAGGCAGCAGAATGTGAAGACTGCAAGGGCTATGTAGACGTTCACTAGCGACTGTAACTGTAAATCCACAGACAACATTCAGGGACACATTAAGAAGATCTTGAATTAATTAAAGACCTTTTGCCACACATCTAGGTGAAAAGGTGGCACAGCCACTTTCCAGGCCTCTCAAACCAGTTGCCCAGTTGCATTTTCCATCACTTACCTGTTGGCTGACATTTTCTCCTACATGTCTTATCATGCTGTGTGACCCACTAAATGTATGTTCCTCACAATTTCCTTTTCCTTCTTTCCCTTAGCTTTGACAATTGGACTCAATACTCAAATGCAGCCAGCTTCTAATAGCCTGTGCAGGGTTTGACTGGATTGCAGCCATGCGTTTGTTTTGTTAACTAGAACAAAATTACAATCAAACCTTATGAGATTGACCTTAAGAAATATTAATCTACTGGTCCTTAGAAGTTCGAGATTGGGTCAGTTCCATTGGGATCAGTTGATAAATTAGATTTAAATTACAATTTCGATAAAATATGGCCCTGGCGCAGAATTGTTCAGTTTGGCAGTGCATGTGAGATTTAGTTTTCTTTGATAAGAGACTATTATGATGACAACTTCGAACTGGAGCAGATTTGGGGTGAAGCTGCAGGGCTGGAACCATGTGGGACCTCATACGGTAGCTGAGGCGTCATGCACCCCAAATATCTGAGGGAGCACAAAGTACGTGAGGGTGGTCTGGAGGGGGGCTAGGCCACCCGACGGTAAATTGGAGGATTTAGCATTCTAACCCTAACACCTGAAACAGCTAGAGCCAATCATTAAGCCAATGTGTTATTCTGCATATCTAAGCTCTTGAGCTGTCTGTATCCTCCAGACAGCTGGTTCTTTTTTTTAATAAACGAAATATGCTTCTCTGCATCTTTGCTAAAATCTGGGTAAAAGATTGAATGGATTGTGAGTCTTATTCAGTACATTAGTTATTGCTTGCTTTTCTAAAGTCTACCAACCTTGCCAAAAGGCATGCCAGCTAAGATAGTTAGACAAGCTAGCTACTCTAACTTGATTGATAGCCTGAAACGGCTTCTTGGTAGTTATGAGGTTGGGAACTTATCTGGGCTAGCTAAAGCTAACTGCATAAAATTGCTAGGTGGCTAGTAGTATTACATTTGACCAATGACAGTAGAGAACATACGGCCTGTTTTGAAGTAAATCTAGCCATGACGACGAGCAGGTGCCATTTGCAATCAAGGGGAAATCTCATTAAGCCGTGACGTTAGCGCGACACGGGAGCCTTCTGCATTCTAAGAATAGCAAGTTCATCAGAGAGCCATCAGCATAAAGGCTGTTCAAACAGCAAAACAAAGAGGCCAGATGGTGGAGTTTTTCCTGGCCACTGTGCTTCTGCTTCCACTTCTGCTTGCTCTTTGAGGCCTAGGCTGTGTTACTGTAATAGAACTTACTGCCGATGTAAAAGGGGCTTTATAAATAAATGGGATGATTGATTGAGATGACAAGATATCAACAATGAAGAAGTATAAAAGCATGGCAGCCTGCTACCTAACAACAAAGACTTGTTAGAGTTTATTACACGATTGTAAGCCTCTTAGTCCCACATTCTCCCTGACTGTGGGCTTTGGCTGGCTGGCGTTCACTCTGCACAAGCCATGATGGCTTAATCCCCATGTAGGCTAAATGAATCACCCCCTCCAGAAGAAGTTGACTGTCTTTCCAGTGAAAGACTTGGAACTATGGAGGAGCTACTACTGCCGACAGATTGCGAGGAAACACAGTACAACAATAGTTCGTATTCTCCAAGAGGAGACACTGGGGGGGAAACCATGTACGAACGTGTCAAGGCATTCTTACATGGGACGTTCGTCGTTGACTTCAAACAGTGGCTGAGGGAGTACCTGAAGTGCAACGGCCTGCTGACACTCTCAGTTTTTGCCGTGTTGACTGGCTGTCTCCTGGGGTTCATGTTGAGAGGGAGCCATCTCTCAACCCAGGTACGTGGCTCTTTATCACACACTCAGATGCATGTGCAAATGCTGCTTGATTATTTGATGTGCCAGCCAGAGCATACATTGTGTTTGTCCATCTCTCCCTCTTTTCAGATGAGGCGGATCATGACGGTGTTCCACTTAAACACCCATAGAGCTTCTATTTGCATTGCCTTAATGTACTGGAGCATTTCATTGTTGGGTTTTGTGGAAAACCATAGGAGAACATCAACCGCCAGACCTAATGGACCATTGAGAGAAGCTTCTAGTGCACGACACCATCAGCAAATGATGGGACTGAAACCTGAAAAGTGGTGTGCATTAATTGTTATAGGAACAGAGAGCTAGCGCACAGCAAGAAGAGTAGCCCTGGTAGCATGCATTCATCCCCTTGATTGAAAAAGTGGTTGTTAGGGAAGGAGTTAATGACCTACTCAGCAACGTGTTTCAGTTCCTGAGAGGAAAGTTCTCCACTGATGCAAATGTAGCAGTCTCAACGCATTTGTGGCTGAAGAAATTCTAATCTAGACCATAGATGGTGAACCGATTACTGGCTTCAGAAAAATAATTGCAGCATTTTCTTGGAGAGCAACAGTAGACACCTAGAGAGTTATAGGCCATCTATGGTGCTCATAAGTTTAGGAAGGATAGGTATCATATGCCCACATTATCACGCCCCTCCTGGCCACCTTTACATGAAGACGAAAGGAAAACGATGTTCAGAACAGTAGATGGTTGAGGTCAATCCAAGCTCAGTCCTGTCAGGAGAAGAGGGGATTATTTGATCTCAGATTGAGATTTGGCTTGCCAAAGCAAACATAGCCTAGAGTGTGCTCGATAATCACAGGTGACGCATGACCCAAGGCTGATGTTTGTAAGTGTGGGGAGGTTTAACCTGATGAAATTACCGTGAGTGTTACTACAAAGCTACACTGAACAAAAATACAAACGTAACATGTAAAGTGCTGGTCCCATGAGCTGAAATAAAAGATCCCAGACATTTTCCATACGCACAAAAAGCTTATTTCTCTCACATTTTGTTGACAAATTTGTTTACTGTACATCCCTGTTAGTGAACATTTTATCCTTTGTCAAGATAATCCATCCACCTGACAGGTGTGGTATATCAAGAATCTGATTAAACAGCATGATCATTACACAGATGCACCTTGTGCTGGGGACAATAAAAGGCCACTCTAAAATGTTCAGTTTTGTCACACAACACAATGCCACAGATGTCTGATGTTTTGAGGAAGCGTGCAATTGGCATGCTGACTGCAGGAATGTCCACCAGAGCTGTTGCCAGAGAAACGAAGACCACGTGTAACCATGCCAGCCCAGGACCTCCACATCCAGCTTCTTCACCTGCAGGATTGTCAGAGGGGGGAGGGGGAGTATTTCTGTCTAATAAAGCCCTTTTGTGGGGAAAACAGATTCTGAATGGCTGGGACTGGCTCCCAAGTGGGTGCACCCCTGCCCAGTCATGTGAAATGCATAGATTAGGGCCTAATCCATTTATTTCAATTTAATGATTTCCGTATATAAACTGCAACTCAGGAAAATCTTTGAAATTGTTGCATGTTGCATTTATATTTTTGTTCAGTATATCTGAGTCACTTAGTCATATATGGCTCTGAGACCTATCAATGCCATCCAAACATTTGAAACCACGTTGATTTATAATTTTTTATCAACACCAATGACTGATGTAAAGCAGTGTTGTGATATCTTGTAATGCAAAAGGAATACCTATGAACCTGATCGAATCAACCAATATTATTCACAGTTATTTATTTACTATTTTGAAAAACAAGAACAACCTTTTACCTTTTCACAAGGGGTGAATCTGAAAAGCCTTTTCCTCAATTTCCCTTCTCAAAACATTGAAGGAGTAGGTGCATTGGAGGAGAAGGAACCTTTGATCTTCTTCAACGTTCTCCTGACCTCCCTTTGATGATTTGAGAAGGAATCTAGGAGAGAGGACACGAAGAATCAAGCAAAAGGCTTTTGACATTCACCCAAGTGTGTGCTGATGGGTACTTTTTCCTAGAAAAAAATAATACTTGAAACAAAAATATCTGTCCAACCACTGTAAAGGGTCTCCTGTGGAAAGAGACAACGTTTTGGAATATGTTTGAAGGTGCTCTTTGGCTCTTTTTTTCAACAATCATCCTCCTCAAATGTTTTAAGTCACCAGCTGCCACTGCTTTGGAGTGAGTGCTTCATCCCTACCTACATTAACATTCATGTTTCTTCTGATTTCCCCTCCAGGCTAAGATTTATTTTTCGTTCCCTGGAGAGCTTCTTATGAGAATGCTCAAAATGCTTATCCTTCCCCTCATCACGTCCAGGTAAACATATGTAATGTCAACTTCTGTCCAGTAATATGGTAGCATATTCAATCAGCAATAGAGGAATAAAAGTATAATTTGATGTTCACTGTGAATTCCTCTATTGTTGATTGAATATACTTCACACACCACAAAAAATATTCAGCTTCAAAAGTGACTTTTGAAAATGCATTTGAGAAAAGTGCATAACTGGACAAGGGGTTAAATGAATTGGAGAGAATGCTGACTGCAGGATGACTTTTGATGTTGTCATCACACCTCACTCACCCATTGATAGTAGCTACCCCCTACAGACAGGCAATGATATCACATCTTCATTGAAGTTGAATGGGGCTTAAAAGATTAAACAAAACAAGACTTTGCATTTTAACTAGATTTCAATAGATTCCATATGGTCTACATAATATGACAGGTTCCAGTTATATTACAACTGTCAGATAGTATATAGCCTCTGCCGAGTCAACAACAACTGGATATTCCGGTTTTCAGGGGAAATGGAAACAAGGGGACGCTCCATCTTAACTCCTCCTCCACATTTACTGGATTGGTTGAACAGTGCAGAAGAGAACCTCCACCCACAGTTTTTTTCTTCTTCTTGTCAAGACCAGTATGGAGGGGATCTAGTTTCAGGCATTTAATTTATGCCTGCTATGTTTGGTTACATAGTATAGGACGTAGTACTTACAACAAACACTTGAAAAGGTGTCCTGCCAATGTTCATTAGATCTCACTTAGGTCCACACTCTCTCCTGGTCAATCTCCTTAGTTTCATTTCATCACTCACTAGAATGGAACCATATTTCAGTACCAATTTAGGCACCTGAGCAATTATTGGGCCATTTCTATTGCATGTTTTCATCATTTGATCCTAACCAATCCTCTCTCTTTTTTCTCTCTCTACAGTTTAATGTCAGGCCTGTCGTCTATGGAGTCTAAAGCCTGTTGTCGTATGGGTGTTCTCACTGTGACCTACTACCTGTGGACCACCTTCATTGCGGTGGTGGTGGGTATCCTGCTGGTGATCATCATCAAGCCCGGGGTGGGCACTGAAATGGACAGCAACAGGCTAGGAGGAGGGCCCGTCATGACTTCTGCTGATGCCTTGCTAGATCTCATTAGGTGAGTGACCAATAAAGATAAACCAGAAGCATAATTGAAGCTTGAAAAAATATATATATAGGCGCACAATTTCTACTTAAAATACCAAAGGGATGCAAAAGGCACTCATTCGTGGAATGACCCAACTATATCTTCAGTCTAGGGACAAACAATATACAATACATATAGTCTAGGAACAACCAATATCTTCAGACTTATTGCAAGCAAAAGCTAAGACAGTATTCAATCAATTGCAGACATAGCCACATGAAGTAGGTGTGCTGAAGGTGCTGCAGCACCCCCTGAAAAATCTGATTGTGTTATTTTTATTCATACAAAAAATATATATTTTTTTGACATTTTTCTTTTTTCACTAAAGTAGTGCACTTGGCCTTAACTAGTCCTGTATTAGCGGGCCAATATAGCCATCTGTAGCGCGGGCAAAAAAATCGCTGCACCCGCCGCCCCCAAACATCTTCCCACGGCTATGACTGCAGATATCGATTTCCAGAAAGTGCTTTCAGGAGTAAGTTGGATTTGTTACAGCAGTGTGTCCTGGATGAAGGGAGTTGACACTAGATTTAGAAACTGTCAGTCCTGTGGTGTGGCCCCATTCAGTGCTGATGACAAATCTAGCACCCACAACCAGACTGCCAATTTCAACAGTGAGCTCCAAAAGTATTGGGACAGTGACAATTGTGTTGTTGTTGTTTTGGCTCTGTACTCCAGCACTTTGGATTTGAAATTATATAATGACTACAAGGTTAAAGCGGAGACTGTCAGCTTTAAGTTCAGAGTATTTTCATCCATATCGGGTGAACTGTTTAGATATTACAACACTTTTTGTACATAGTCCCCCCATTTTAGGGGACCAAAAGTATTGGGACAAATTCACTTATATCAAAACATTTATTTTTCACATACACGTGTTTAGCAGATGTTATTGTGGGTGTAGCGAAATGCTTGTGCTTCTAGCTCTGACAGTGCAGTAATATCTAACAAGTAATATCTAACAATTTCACAACATATACAGTACCCAATACACACATAATAATACATAAAAACACAAAATACCGCAAAGTTTCCTAAGAGCTAGTCGCGAGAACACCTTCTTCGTCGGCGCCAATCAAAGTTTGTATACTAAAGTAGTAAAAAGTTAAGTATTTGGTCCCATATTCATAGCATACAATGACTACATCAAGTAAAACAAATTCTAAAGCCATAATTTCCTGAATTGATCGAATTAGGATATATTGACTCCAGTCCTATAGGCCTAATATGCATTCTACTACCTATTGTTGTCTATGCTTGGTAGTCCCACGCAGTAGCAACAACTGTCTCAGGAGGTTGGGACACACACACACACAATCCAGTTAAATGACAGGGGTGATTAAGGTATTTTTAGTAATCCAAAAGGGATGATTTACAGATTAACCCAGTCATGAACAGTGAAGATACAATGATCTTGGTGGAGGATCGCTTCACTGGCACACGTCAGGAGGGCTTCTGGCTCGTGCCTGTCTGAAAGTACTTCCCTCTTTTAAGAGCCCTCACAGGAGTGGTCTGCCCTCTTCATCCACTTGTTAATTTAACCTCTGACATTGCAGAGAAAAGAGAGGAATAGAGGAGAGCAAGAGTAAAAACTGATAACGTAGGGGGCAAATTGCCTCTACTGTGTTCACTGATATAAAACTAAGACACTTCACAAGTTCTTCATTTCTTTGCAAATGCATAGTAATTGTTTCAAATGCATAGAATATGTTTGTATTGTCAAAAAGCTGCACTTTATGCAAACATACTGTACATCAAAAGGTATATACATTCTGTGGAATACACATCAATGATTAGACTGCAGGGGACCACTTTCCTTTGCATGGCTCACAAATTATTGTAACAATTCAAAAGGTTGAAAAAGGATGTTATTCATGATAATCATACTTATCAAGTTGGAATTATTATGATTCCCTCTTATATGGTAATAATTACACTTGACCTTACTGATACTGATCATGAATGAATGGCCATGTGTTTTACCCTTACTGTATGCACCAACATATCAACATGCTAAGCTAAATTATAACATTATCTTTTTACAGGAATATGGTTCCTTCCAATCTTATTGAGGCGACATTTCAGCAGGTAACACCAGACCAATGCTAATGTACAGTATGACACATATAGAGTGACTTCAGAAAGTATTCACACACCCTGACTTTTTCCACATTTTGTTGTGTTACAGCCTGAATTTAAAATATATTAAATTAAGATTTTGTGCCACAATACCCCATCAAAGTCAAAGTGGAATTATGTTTTTAGACATTTTTACAAATTAATTAAAAATGAAAAGCTGAAATGTCTTGAGTCAATAAGTATTCAACCCCTTTGTTATGGCAAGCCTGAATAAGTTCAGGAGTAAAGATTTGCTTAACAAGTCACTTAATATGTTGCATGGACTCACTCTGTGTGCAATAATAGTGTTTAAGACCCCTTAAGGTATAAAAAAATAAAATAAAAATGTTTTATCAAAAATTGAATTTGCCATTACTGCTATTAGCCAATAGAAACGCATTGTATAGCATTCACACTACATGGAACAACAGATAGTCCCCCCATAAATCAAAAGAACGTTTGTTCTGAAGTGTCTGTCCTATATCTGAGAGAGATAAGAAAGATCAGAAAACTATAAAAAATGGTTTTTTACATGTATAGATCCCCTTATTTTAGGCACTGAACTATCTCCATATATACTTCCATTCACCTTCAGAAGAGTCTTGTGAGGCCTGTGCCTAGAGCAAAACAACCGACATTTACATGTTTGTGAGAGTCTCACCTTTCCACAGAGGGGTCATATTAGTGTGTAGCCCAAACTGTTCGGACGCTACACACAGAAGTTGGCAGAAGAGGCTGTACCAACTTCAGATGAGTCCCGTGATGCTTGTGGGTGTCGTAGAGCAAACAGAGAACACCATCGTGAGAGTTTGTAGGCCAAACCGTTCGGTAGCTACAGACTTTTTGTGAGAAGACCGATTTTCGGGACGTCTTATGGTCTGACAAACACCGCTCTAGCTCTGCCACCTTTCACCGCACCGGGGCCTCCCACTCCTCTTTCTATTCTGGTTAGAGGCAGTTTATGCTGTTCTGTGAAGAGAGTAGTACACAGCATTGTACGAGATCTTCAGTTTCTTGGCAATTTCTCGCATAGAATAGCCTTCATTTCTCAGAACAAGAATAGACTGACGAGTTTTCAGCTGTGCTAACATAATTGCAAAAGGGTTTTCTAATGATCAATTAGCCTTTTAAAATGATCAACATGGATTAGCAAACACAACATGTCATTGGAACACAGGACTGATGGTTGCTGATAATGGGCCTCTGTACACCTATGTATATATTCCATAAAAAATCAGCCGTTTCCAGCTACAATAGCCATTTACAACATTAACAATGTCTACACTCAATTTGATGTTATTTTAATGGACAAAAAAAATGATTTTCTTTCGAAAACAAGGACATTTCTAAGTGACCCCAATCTTTTGAACGGTACTGTATGTAAATTAGATATTTTTGTATTTCATTTTCAATAAATGTGCAAACATTTCCAAAAACAGGTTTCACTTTGTCATTATGGGGTATTGTGTGTAGATTGGTGAGAAAAAAAAAAGTATTTAATCGATTTTGAATTCAGGTTGTAACACAATGTTATGATGAGTTTCTAGGGTATCAAGTAATTAAGGATGTAAGAATATAATTAGACAACTCTGTGGAAAGTTAATACAAAGGTTTAATAGTCGGTACCGGGTTCGTTATAACAAAAGACAGTGCTTTGCCTCTTGCCATTCTGAAGTACTGAACAAAGACAAAATCTCAGTTTATATACAGTGGGGGGAAAAAGTATTTAGTCAGCCACCAATTGTGCAAGTTCTCCCACTTAAAAAGATGAGAGAGGCCTGTAATTTTCATCATAGGTACACGTCAACTATGACAGACAAAATGAGAAAAAAAATCCAGAATATCACATTGTAGGATTTTTTATGAATTTATTTGCAAATTATGGTGGAAAATAAGTATTTGGTCACCTACAAACAAGTAAGATTTCTGGCTCTCACAGACCTGTAACTTCTTCTTTAAGAGGCTCCTCTGTCCTCCACTCGTTACCTGTATTAATGGCACCTGTTTGAACTTGTTATCAGTATAAAAGACACCTGTCCACAACCTCAAACAGTCACACTCCAAACTCCACTATGGCCAAGACCAAAGAGCTGTCAAAGGACACCAGAAACAAAATTGTAGACCTGCACCAGGCTGGGAAGACTGAATCTGCAATAGGTAAGCAGCATGGTTTGAAGAAATCAACTGTGGGAGCAATTATTAGGAAATGGAAGACATACAAGACCACTGATAATCTCCCTCGATCTGGGGCTCCACGCAATATCTCACCCCGTGGGGTCAAAATGATCACAAGAACGGTGAGCAAAAATCCCAGAACCACACGGGGGGACCTAGTGAATGACCTGCAGAGAGCTGGGACCAAAGTCACAAAGCCTACCATCAGTAACACACTACGCCGCCAGGGACTCAAATCCTGCAGTGCCAGACGTGTCCCCCTGCTTAAGCCAGTACATGTCCAGGCCCGTCTGAAGTTTGCTAGAGTGCATTTGGATGATCCAGAAGAGGATTGGGGGAATGTCATATGGTCAGATGAAACCAAAATAGAACTTTTTGGTAAAAACTCAACTCGTCGTGTTTGGAGGACAAAGAATGCTGAGTTGCATCCAAAGAACACCATACCTACTGTGAAGCATGGGGGTGGAAACATCATGCTTTGGGGCTGTTTTTCTGCAAAGGGACCAGGACGACTGATCCATGTAAAGGAAAGAATGAATGGGGCCATGTATCGTGAGATTTTGAGTGAAAACCTCCTTCCATCAGCAAGGGCATTGAAGATGAAACGTGGCTGGGTCTTTCAGCATGACAATGATCCCAAACACACCGCCCGGGCAACGAAGGAGTGGCTTCGTAAGAAGCATTTCAAGGTCCTGGAGTGGCCTAGCCAGTCTCCAGATCTCAACCCCATAGAAAATCTTTGGAGGGAGTTGAAAGTCCGTGTTGCCCAGCGACAGCCCCAAAACATCACTGCTCTAGAGGAGATCTGCATGGAGGAATGGGCCAAAATACCAGCAACAGTGTGTGAAAACCTTGTGAAGACTTACAGAAAACGTTTGACCTGTGTCATTGCCAACAAATGGTATATAACAAAGTATTGAGAAACTTTTGTTATTGACCAAATACTTATTTTCCACCATAATTTGCAAATAAATTCATTAAAAATCCTACAATGTGATTTTCTGGATTTTTTTTCTCATTTTGTCTGTCATAGTTGACGTGTACCTATGATGAAAATTACAGGCCTCTCTCATCTTTTTAAGTGGGAGAACTTGCACAATTGGTGGCTGACTAAATACTTGTTTCCCCCACTGTAGCTTCGATTACATGTTTCTTCACGAACATCTGGCAACCCTCAATGGGCACTCCCTTCTTTGATGTTATTACCTTGTACCCCAAGTCAGTATATCATGTCCATCAATCATTCTAAGGTCAACCACCAGTAAGCTCCCTTGACATAATGGAGTCCTTGGTATTCAGACTGTGCGGCGCCCAGAATCGCTTATCTACTAACTTTAACCTGGTTCACACAACACTATGAAATGACATCATAACACACAACAAAATGTGGAATACGTCAAGGGGTATGAATACTTTCTATAGGCACTGTACCATTGTTTATTTAACTAATATGCCAGACATAGAAGACCTTCCATTGGTAGTGATTAACAAATCAAGACAAATCCCTACAGCTCATGGTATTGTAGTTTATATCGCCTTCCTCATCAGCAAAGTTCTTATTGATTCCAGTACAAAACAGAACTGGTCCCTATCCTGAAAGTCCCCAGGGTCATGGTGCAGCCCAACTTTGTGTACATCATGCCTGATGATAGTGGCCCCACTGGTCGGACGGTGTTCCTGGAGCTCACTCCGCCCCCTGAGATTCACTACAAGACCAGCGCTGGCAGCAGCCAACAGATGAACGTGCTGGGGATCGTCATCTTCTCTGCCACCATGGGTAAAGCCAGTTTATCCTCTATTTTCTTTTATATTTTTTTATTATTTTCTGTATCAATGTTATATGTATCCATCTCTATCTAAACTAATTTTATTTTTGCTCCTTCAGGGCTATTACTGGGGAAAATAGGCGAGAGAGGAGCACCACTAGTTAACTTGTGTCAGTGCGTCAACGAATGTGTCATGAAAATCATCAACACTGCTGTTTGGTAAGTGGGGGACGAGCTTTGTAAATAGTTTAAATGGTCATGGTTCCACTGGCTCAGTGGGTTAGAGCATGGCAACAGCAGGTTTGTGGATGTGATGTCCGTTCAGTGTGACTTTCTGAGATTATGACCTGTACACGGGCATGAGAATGGGGTCATTGTCTTGTGGTCAAGCTGTGGAGACGTCAGGCGACCATCTTGCTTTGTTCCACCCAGCAGCGAACTGCACATGCCGAGGATTAGTCAAGCAGGAGGAGATCACCCGGTGTTCAGGGTCAACAGTGACTTATCCCAGGGACCTCTGGCACCACCAGGGTAGAACGACTGCCCCCTCTCATTGAAGCCACAGAAGTTCAAGGCTGACCGCGGTACTGCAGGCATTGTTTGCAGAAAACAGGCAATCTTCATGGTCAATCTTTGTGTATTTTTTTTTTTTTTTTATCTAAGACAAACATGGTACCAATAATTGCTTCTAATACACCAGATGTATGTCCTTGAACCGATTATTTAAAAATTTGCACACAGGATAATTTAGTTGCTAATAGCAGCCTGCAACGTCACTTCCTGGAGTAGCTCAAACTGTGCATGTTATGTGGCCGTCACTAGTTACCACAGCCACAAAGTCATTATGGCTAAACCCTGCCTATTTCTAAAATGTATCTTCTTAAAATCAGATTTGAAACCTAACCTTAACCACAATGCTTAACCTTAACCTTAAATTAGGACCAAAAAGCCAAAAAAAAGCATACATTTTTACGATATATTGACTTTGTAGCTGTGGTAACTAGTGACAACCATGTTCCGTCGCCATGAGACGCCATCTTAACCAACTTCATTTGGCTTCAATGCGCTATTGAGTCTTCACATAAGAGTGAATGGTGTCATGTGATCGATGGCTTTGTCCATTCATATATGTACAGTCATTAGGCACCATGCATGCAGCTCAGGTTTACCTGAAACTGGCCTGGCCATTTTGTATGATGTCACTTACCACAGAGGTTCTGCTGATATAGGACCAACCTCAAAGACTTGAATGGCTCTTGGCTCTGACATGTTTTTCGAGGCAGGAAGCAACTCACGTGACACATACTTTTTTTTGTGAATATAGTTTTCACAATACATAACATAATATCAATTACAATGTATTTATTTTTATTCTGTTTTACTGTGTCGGAAACTGCTCATTAGGAAAAACACATTTGACCTACAGGTAACTGCCAAAATAATGGAGACACTTTAGTAAATGAGGGATACAACATACAGTGGAGAGAACAAGTATTTGATACACTGCCAATTTTGCAGGTTTTCCTACTTACAAAGCATGTAGAGGTCTGTAATGTTTATCATAGGTACACTTCAACTGTGAGAGACGGAATCTAAAACAAAAATCCAGAAAATCACATTGTATGATTTTTAAGTAATTAATTTGCATTTTATTGCATGACATAAGTATTTGATACATCAGAAAAACAGAACTTAATATTTGGTACAGAAACCTTTGTTTGCAATTACAGAGATCATACGTTTCCTGTAGGTCCTCTACATGCTTTGTAAGTAGGAAAACCTGCAAAATCGGCAGTGTATCAAATACTTGTTCTCCCCACTGTATATTGAAAGTAGGTGCTTCTTCACAGGTGTGGTTTCTGAGTTAATTAAGCAATTATCATCCTTTCATGCTAAGGGTGTATAAAATGTATAAAAATGCTGGGCAGGCCATTATTTTGGCTACCATGGCTATGACCCCAAAAGATGACAGTGCCGCCATCGAGTGGTCACTGAATGGTTTGATGAGCATTAAAACAATATAAACCATATGCCATGGCTGTCTCCGTCATCAGCTCTTAACCCAATTGAACACTTATGGGAGATTCTTTAGCGGCGCCTGAGACACCCTTTTCCACCACCATCAACAAAACCCCAAATGGTGGAATTTCCTGTGGAAGAATGGTGTTGCATCCCTCCAATACAGTTCCAGACACTTGTAGAATCTATGCTAAGGTGCATTGAAGCTGTTCTGGCTCATGGTGGGCCAACGCCCAATTAAGACGCTTTATGTTGGGATTTTCTTTATTTTGGCAGTTACCTGTAGGTTGTATAGACAGTCTTTTGGGGTGTTTATTGAACAACAGTGAAACACAGTTCTTCCTTTTTTAATTTCCGGACAGGTATTTTCCATTTGGGATCATATTCCTCGTAGCTGGAAAAATCCTGGACATGCAGGACCCATCTACTATTGGGAAGAAGCTGGGCTGGTACACCATCACTGTTCTGGCCGGGCTTCTTGTCCACGGCCTCATTCTCCTCCCTTTCTTTTACCTCATCCTGACTAGGAAAAACCCCTTCACTTACATCAGAGGCCTGCTTCAAGCCTTGGTCATAGCACTGGCCACCTCCTCAAGGTAAGTCAGTGGTCTGTCTGTGCCTATTTTTCTCATTAAACAATGATATTTTTCACTGTCCTGGAGGGCTACAGTGTGCAACCAACCTGGGTTGGGGTCAATTCCTTTCTTAATTCAGTCAGTTCAGTAGGAAGTGAATTTACATTAAACTCATGTTGAATTGGAAATTGACCGTTTTTTCAATTTGTGAATTGAATTTCAGTTCACCTCCTGAATTGAAATGGAAGTGACCCCCCATTCAGCTAAGTTCCATAATACCTGATTAATTTGATTCAGGTGTGTTAGTGCTGGGCTGGGACAAAAGCTTGCAAACACTGTGGCCCTCCAGGACCAGGTGTGTAGAACACAGAGGGTTGAGCTGTGATGCATGAAAAGGATTCCTTATAAACATTGCAATGGCGAGTTTGATTGATCATCTCCAGCTTCAAACACTTTCTTTGAAACTCTTAACTTACTCAAATTAATCTGCATCATGTTGCAATTGATCTACAGTATGGTGTTTAGAGGCGAACAGTCAAGCACAGAAATCTATTAAGAGAATAATAGCCTAAATGTTCAGAATTGTTTAAAAATTCAGTTTGAAAACCATGAAAGCTGATTGTTGTAATTAAGTAGTGTAAACGAAAGTATTCCAAAAGGAGGAAAACAAACTAATATATCCAGAGGATATTAGTTAGAATGGTAGAAGTCCCTTAACTCAACTATCTCTCTTTCTCTCTTAAGTTCTGCCACTCTGCCCATTACTATGAAGTGCTTGCTGGAGAACTGCAATGTGGATCGACAGATAGCGCGCTTCGTGCTGCCTGTGGGCGCCACCATTAACATGGATGGAACAGCTCTTTATGAGGCCGTGGCGGCCATCTTTATCGCCCAGGTCAACGATTATGAGCTGGACTTTGGCCAGCTGGTCACCATTAGGTATGTATGGGGTTTCAAATCACTCCAATTCTAATGTAAACATTCTCATAAAGCTACCCAATCCATATACTGGGTGAAACTTTGAGTCCTAACTCAAAAGCAGTAACCGTCCGGTGTAGTCTGCCATGACAGTCTTGGTTTTGGGTGCCAATATTATAACCGTTTCACAAAAAGTAACATCCTGATATTACTTCTGTTTCACACAACTACATGGGAATGTCACTGTACAAAACTAATGTACTTTTTTTCATGATGAGATTTGGTCACTGTTTTTGATTGAATGAGAAATCACTAAATGTAGGTCGTGACACTTTTTAAAGGGTATAGCTCATATCATTTTAACCATGGCAGGACAATATTGTAATGCACCTTCTTAGCTGAGTAATTTATTGTGTTGGTCTCTGTTTGAAGTATAACAGCCACAGCTGCCAGCATAGGTGCTGCTGGGATCCCCCAGGCCGGCCTCGTCACCATGGTGATTGTGCTGACATCAGTGGGTCTGCCGCCTGATGACATCACTCTCATTGTGACCATCGACTGGGTACTGTAAGTTCACTATGACAACAATTAGTCATATTCAATATCTACTGTACAACATATACTACACATGTTAATCGTGACTGAAATGGCAGAACATTTTATGTTTAAAAGTGAATTAATTAATTTGTCAAAGGAAACCTTAAATTGTTTCTGCATTCAGAAACAATGTTTTTGGTTGGAGTGGGAGGCTGACCTCTGGAGCCTTTGTATTCCCTGTCCTTTCAGGGACAGATTCCGAACCATGATCAACGTGCTGGGAGACGCCCTGGCAGCAGGAATCATTGGCCACTTATGTCGGAAAGACTTTCCTCGCAGACCTACTGGCAAGGTAGGCAGCTGTCACTGTCTAGCCGCAACCACATCATAACAATTGAGTTATAGTCCTGAGCTCCTGTCAAACTGTTTTCATGTGAGGTATCAGAGGCCCTGCACATTTGAGGCCCTGCACCAAATAATAACTGACGTCTTAAATGTATTTAATGTGTCTGCCAGCCAGGGTTACACATTTAACAATCTGAAATCAATATGTCATGTGAATCTAGACCGCTGAATGTCTGCACAGTTTGTCACTTATCACATAGATACTGATCAGTGTGTTTGTGTGTGTGTGTGTGTGTGTGTGTGTGTGTGTTCCTCCTTAGTCGCAGCCTTCATATGGCACACAGAACTCGCACAACATGCAGAATGGTGTGCCTATGACCGAGCTGCCTCTACACAAGCAGGACTGCTGCTATGATGTGATGGGGGACACAGTCAACGAGAGGCCTACCATCTACTACAATATCTGTCAAGTTTAACTCCTGGAAAGATGCTAACCTCAAATGCTGGACATTTTTGGTGCACTTTTCCCCCACTCGTGCCATAAAACGGTACTGAAAGAACCTATTCCTGCTGTCACCTATCCAGTCTTTTTGTGACTGAACTTTTTGTGACTGAACATTTTGTTTCGCCTCGTTGGTGACACACTGCAATGGACAAATCAGTGTTTTCCACAAAGACCTTTTGTAATTTTTTTAAAACAGTGATAAGTTAGGAATCGCCCCAAAGTACCACTACGATCTTGTCTATGTGCTGTTGACTATTGCTATTAACTCTACTCGTTCCTGCCACACCCTTTTATCCACTTGCTGGTCTCCTGTGTTTATTAAATGGACCCTTTTGCAACTTTGGGTAGAAAACCCAATAGCTTTTGCTCATGATGAAAATAAATGGTGTGGTCATCCTTTCAATTCAAGCCAGTCCTCAATGAAACCACCATTGGGGAGTGGTCAGGCTTACTTGAACATTCGATTGGCCCAGCTACAAATATTTTTAAAAACCTGTTCTAGCTGTTTGTGTACAAATTGGTGCTTCTATCACCAAAGTTACAATCCAAAAACATAGCTGCCCCACGACATGGAATTCTATGGCTAAGCTTCCAACATTCTAATGTCAATAGCACAATATGGGTGATTTACAATAAACAGAAGTTGGTTATATTATATATAATTTGAAAGGTCATTTCAATGTGAGTAAAGTCATACAGTATAAAAAATTATCATGACAGCTGTGATGCAAACAGGAAGTTTCGCTACAATTTTATAAATGCAGACGTATCATTTGTTTGTTTGAGATGGTGGGATCTTTTAGTGTAGGTAAAATTAATTATGAGAGAAATGGCGGTGGAAACGCATTTATGCGCAAATATTGATATAACAACCATCATATCGAAGTAAACTTGGAGTCGATGACATGGTGTGTGGTCCTCCCACTACGACTCGGGAAACCATGCAGTTTATTAGGCTACAGATGAAATAAATTATGATGAACTTCACAGGGTGGTGAAAGTGCACTTGATATTGATGCTCCTATCTGGTCTTATTCTGGTTACATAATGATCGATGCTTGACTGCCGTTTGACAAAAATATATATTCTCGCTCTAATCCATAATAATCTCATCATGTAGACTAGCCAATCCCCACTGTATCTGCGAGCTGTTGGCTAGAGTGCACATGGCAAGACCAGAGTAGGAACATTTGCTAACGCAACAGTTTTTATGACAAAACTATAGGTACAGTTGAAAATGCAATGGAAACACATTGAACTTTAGATTTTTATTCAGTACATGAAAACTTAAGGGAAAAAGTAAATTTTTAGCACTATGTCTTCACGCATGATTTCTATCTGCAACAAGTTAGTTTGGTGGAAACACACCACTGGTGGGAAAATACACGTTTTCTTTACATGGATTTTAGAATATTCGCATGAAAATCTCCTGCCAATTGGATGGAAACCTAGCTACAGACATTTTTTGTGGTTGTTTTGGCTCTGCACTCCACCACTTTGGATTTGAAATGATACAATGACAATGAGTTTAAAGTTCAGACTGTCAGCTTTAATTTTAGGGTATTTTCATCCATGTTGGGTGAACTGTTTAGGAAGCTTTGTCAGGAGGCCGTAAGACGGCTGCTATCCATTGCAGCGCCATCATGGAGATAAAATGGAAGAAGTTACACTTTTGCAAAGTTACTCTTCTGTTTCAAATCGTGCCTCAAAAGGTAATCCACCAATTGATGGCTCCATGTCGAAGTTACCTGCAGAAGGCGGTTGTTTCAGTTGAGCAAGGAAATTGTTGAAATTCTGAAACTGGCTGGACCAACGGTATGCTAAGCTTGATACTTCCCTACTAGGCTACAGGTTTTTATTGGTATTGTTATTATTAATATTATTATACATGATTTGATATTGGGTAGCATAGCACTTTTACAACATGTTTCCATCTGACTGAATGCACTACCATAGACAGCCTAGCTAGCCTACATCCTGAGTGGTAGGCCAGATAAGGCACTGGCCTAGGTAAAGCTTTTAAGATCTTTTCACAGTAAACTTATTATCAGGGGTATTTAGTTTTCCTCATTTCCAAAACTGTTTGTGAAATATAGGTCCACATTTTATTGAAGTGATTAATTTATTTTCAAACAATGGAGTAAAATAATATTTTATTTTGGTTTCTGAGGAGACAAGACAGTTGAGACATGACATTTCTAAATTATATTCTTCAAGAATAATTGGGTATAGACTATATTATTCATTTAAAAGTAAAACAATTGATGTACCAATCCCAGATAGCCCTTTTAAAAAACCCATGATGAGGTGAATTATGTGTCAAATTCTGATACCACATGTCAATGGGTGTATACCATTAATAAAAAAAACTTGTTAAGAAAAACAATAAAGTTGGAACTACTGTATCTCCTCCTTTAGCAGGCTTTGAAAGTGGAATATGTATAAAGATACATTTCGACCACTTTTAAAGTTTCTGATGGCACTTACATTAAGCCTAAACTTCACGCCGAACTATGGAAACGGGTAACAGTTTAATGAACCAGTAGTAAGATTGATACCTTTTGTATAGTGTTATAAGTGAACGTTCACTTCAATTTGGACCAAGTTGTGGTGATGTTTTGATTATGACGGCAGGGATTATTTATTTAAAAAGATGATAAAAAATTATTGATGCAAAACACTATTTTTCCTCAGTTCATCTCTATTCTGATGCTCCTTCTGATCAGTTTTGTCAGCACTGTGTTCTGTGGACGCATAGGCAAAACAGAGCTTGCAGCTGTGACTCTGGCCACTTCGGTAAGAGAAGCCCTCTCAGACTACTTAAATTAACAGTGTGTAGCCGTGGCTTGCTTTTAGGTCACTGTAGTACTTGGATATACAGTGGCTTGTGAAAGTATTCACCCCCCTTGGCATTTTTCCTATTTTGTTGCCTTACAACCTGGAATTAAAATTGATTTTTGGGGGGTTTGTATCATTTGATTTACACAACATGCCTATCACTTTGAAGATGCAAAATATTTTTTTTATGTGAAACAAACAAGAAATAAGACAAAAAAACAGAAAACCTGAGCATGCATAACTATTCACGCCCCCAAAGTCAATACTTTGTAGAGCCACCTTTTGCAGCAATTACAGCTGCAAGTCTCTTGGGGTATGTCTCTATAAGCTTGGCACATCTAGCCACTGGGATTTTTGCCCATTCTTCAAGGCAAAACTGCTCCAGCTCCTTCAAGTTGGATGGGTTCTGCTGGTGTACAGCAATCTTTATGTCATACCACATATTCTCAATTGGATTGAGGTCTGGGCTTTGACTAGGCCATTCTAAGACATTTAAATGTTTCCCCTTAAACCACTCGAGTGTTGCTTTAGCAGTATGCTTAGGGTCATTGTCCTGCTGGAAGGTGAACCTCTGTCCCAGTCTCAAATCTCTGGAAGACTGAAACAGGTTTCCCTCAAGAATTTCCCTGTATTTAGTGCCATCCATCATTCCTTCAATTCTGACCAGTTTCCCAGTCCCTGCCGATGAAAAACATCCCCACAGCATGATGCTGCCACCACCATGCTTCACTGTGGGGATGGTGTTCTCGGGGTGATGAGAGGTGTTGGGTTTGCGCCAGTCATAGTGTTTTCCTTGATGGCCAAAAAGCTCAATTTTAGTCTCATCAGAGTACCTTGTTCCATATGTTTGGGGAGTCTCCCACATGCCTCCCGAGTGGCGCAGTGGTCTAAGGCACTGCATCGCAGTGCTAGATGTGCCACTAGAGATCCTGGTTCGAATCCAGGCTCTGTCGTAGCCGGCCGCGACCGAGAGACCCATGGGGCGGCGCACAATTGGCCCAGGGTAGGGGAGGGAATGGCCGGCAGGGATGTAGCTCAGTTGGTAGAGCATGGTGTTTGCAACGCCAGGGTTGTGGGTTCGATTCCCATGGGGGGTATGAAAAAAAAAAAAAAAAGTAAGTTGCTCTGGATAAGAGCGTCTGCTAAATAATGTAAATGTAATGCCTTTTGGCGAACACCAAACGTGTTTGCTTATTTATTTTTTTAAGCAATGGCTTTTTTTTCTTCCGTAAAGCCCAGCTCTGTGGAGTGTACGGCTTAAAGTGGTCCAATCTCCGATATTCCAATCTCCGCTGTGGAGCTTTGCAGCTCCTTCAGGGTTATCTTTGGTCTCTTTGTTGCCTCTCTGATTAATGCCCTCCTTGCCTGGTCATTGAGTTTTGGTGGGTGGCCCTCTCTTGGCAGGTTTGTTGTGGTGCCATATTCTTTCCATTTTTTAATAATGGATTTAATGGTGCTCCGTGGGATGTTCAAAGTGTCAGATATTTTTTTATAACCCAACCCTGATCTGTACTTCTCCACAACTTTGTCCCTGACCTGTTTGGAGAGCTCCTTGGTCTTCATGGTGCCGCTTGCTTGGTGGTGCCCCTTGCTTAGTGGTGTTGCAGACTCTGGGGCCTTTCAGAACAGGTGTATATATACTGAGATCATGTGACACTTAGATTGCACACAGGTGGACTTTATTTAACTTATTATGTGACTTCTGAAGGTAATTGGTTGTACTAGATCTTATTTAGGGGCTTCATAGCAAAGGGGGTGAATACATATGCATGCACCACTTTTCCGCTATTTATTTTTTAGAATTTTTTGAAACAAGTAATTTTTTCATTTCACTTCACCAATTTGGACTATTTTGTGTATATCCATTACATGACATCCAAATAGAAATCCATTAAATTACAGGTTGTAATGCAACAAAATAGGAAAATCGCCAAGGGGGATGAATAGTTTTGCAAGACACTGTAATACATTGTATGTTCTTGAAAAAGTCACAAGAAATGACATTATGTCCCTTCAATTGCAATCATGCAAAGTATATTACCTTGTGTAGTGCTCAGCTAAGAGCTCCTGAATAAAAAATATCTGTGCATTCTGACCAGGGTGCATACATACTTAATTTTAATTGTAAAAATGCATTCAATTTTGATTTATGTTCATATATGTACACAACCAGCTCCACACTTTTTAAGTGAAATAAAAAATATATAAAACTCTAATTAAAATTTACTGAAAACAGATCTTGACCTCATAAGTATTTGCGCCCCTGAGTGGAAGCACGTTTGGCAGCAAATTCAGCTGTGAATATTTCAATGAATAGTTTCTGGCTTTATGTCATATCTCTGATTTCAAATCAAGTGAGTCAGCGATCAACCAATGCAAAATAAGCAATCTAGTTCTGATAGCTACAGTTGAAGTTGGAAGTTTACATACACTTAGGTTGGAGTCAGGTGTACGTTTGCCCACTGACAAAGACATGATCAGTCTATAATTTTAATGGTAGGTTTAATTGAACAGTGAGAGACAGAATAACAACAAAAAAATCCAGAAAAACGCATGTCAAAAATGTTATAAATTGATTTGCATTTTAATGAGGGAAATAAGTATTTGACCCCTCTGCAAAACATGACTTAGTACTTGGTTGCAAAACTCTTGTTGGCAATCGCAGAGGTCAGACGTTTCTTGTAGTTGGCCACCAGGTTTGCACACATCTCAGGAGGGATTTTGTCCCACTCCTCTTTGCAGATCTTCTCCAAGTCATTAAGGTTTCGAGGCTGACGTTTGGCAACTCAAACCTTCAGCTCCCTCCACAGATTTTCTATGGGATTAAGGTCTGGAGACTGGCTAGGCCACTCCAGGACCTTAATGTGCTTCTTCTTGAGCCACTCCTTTGTTGCCTTGGCCGTGTGTTTTGGGTCATTGTCATGCTGGAATACCCATCCACGACCCATTTTCAATGCCCTGGCTGAGGGAAGGAGGTTCTCACCCAAGATTTGATGGTACATGGCCCCGTCCATCGTCCCTTTGATGCAGTGAAGTTGTCCTGTCCCCTTAGCAGATAAACACCCCCAAAGCATAATGTTTCCACCTCCATGTTTGACGGTGGGGATGGTGTTCTTGGGGTCATAGGCAGCATTCCTCCTCCTCCAAACACGCGAGTTGAGTTGATGCCAAAGAGCTCGATTTTGGTCTCATCTGACCACAACACTTTCACCCAGTTCTCCTCTGAATCATTCAGATGTTCATTGGCAAACTTCAGACGGGCATGTATATGTGCTTTCTTGAGCAGGGGGACTTGCGCGCGCTGCAGGATTTCAGTCCTTCACGGCGTAGTGTGTTACCAATTGTTTTCCTGGTGACTATGGTCCCAGCTGAGTTGAGATCATTGACAAGATCCTCCCATGTAGTTCTGGGCTGATTCCTCACCGTTCTCATGATCATTGCAACTCCACGAGGTGAGATCTTGCATGGAGCCCCAGGCCGAGGGAGATTGACAGTTATTTTGTGTTTCTTCCATTTGCGAATAATCGCACCAACTGTTGTCACCTTCTCACCAAGCTGCTTGGAGAGCTCTTTGGTCTTGGCCATGGTGGAGAGTTTGGAATCTGATTGATTGCTTCTGTGGACAGGTGTCTTTTATACAGGTAACAAACTGAGATTAAGAGCACTCCCTTTAAGAGTGTGCTCCTAATCTCAGCTCGTTACCTGTATAAAAGACACCTGGGAGCCAGAAATCTTTCTGATTGAGAGGGGGTCAAATACTTATTTCCCTCATTAAAAAGCTAATCAATTTATAACATTTTTGACATGCGTTTTTCTGGATTTTTGTTGTTGTTATTCTGTCTCTGTCATGTTCGTTGAGTAAAGGATCGGACCAAGGTGCAGCGTGTGTCACACCCTGGCTCTGGGGACTCTATATGTTGAGCCAGGGTGTGTAAGTTCTATGTGTTTTGTTCTATGGTGTATTCTATGGGTGCTATTTCTATGTTGGCCAGAGTGGCTCCCAATCAGAGGCAACGAGTGTCAGCTGTTGCTGGTTGTCTCTGATTGGGAGCCATATTTAAACTGTCTGTTTTCCCTTTGTGTTTGTGGGATCTTGTTCCGTTTTGGTTTGTTGCCGTGTCGGTTGTGTTATACCGAGGACGTCACGTTTTCGTTTTGTTGTTTTGTTCGTGCATTCATTAAATAAATAAATATGTTTGCAACTAACGCTGCGCATTGGTCTACTCCATATAACGATCGTGACAGCGTGGTATGCGTACATAGTCATTTATTATTATAAACACCGACAAAATAACAAAGATCCCACAAACAAAGGTAGGAACATGGCTGCCTAAGGATGATCCCCAATCAGAGACAACGATTGACAGTTGCCTCTGATTGGGAACCACACCCGGCCAACATAGATATACACATTCTAGATATACACATAGATATTCACACCCTGACCAAACCAACTAGAGATCTCTATGTCAGGGCGTGACAGTACCCCCCAAAGGTGCGGACTCCGGCCGCAAAACCTGACTCATTAGGGGAGGGTCTGGGTGGGCATTTAACTCCGGCTCCGGGCGCGACGTCAACCTTACGGTCCTCTCCTTTTCTGGCTCCCCGTTGCACACCTGGTCCAGTCTGGACCCCGGCACAATGCTTCCCCTCTCAGTCCTCCCACGATGCACCAAGCCCTGTCTGGACCCTGGTGTGGGAGGCCCCGACCCTGGAGAGGGGTTGACGTCTGGTTCTGGCTCTGCAGTCCTCCCGCGATGCACCAAGTCCTGTCTGGACCCTGGTGTGGGAGAGTAGACGACCGGACCCGGACTAGGCACCGGTGGAGCGGACTGCTCTGGCACTGGAGTGGAGCCGCTGACCGGAGCTGAACTGGACCCCGGTGGAGCGGACTGCTCTGGCTCTGGACTGGAGCAGCTGACCGGGGCTGGACTAGGCACCGGTGGAGCGGTATGCTCTGGCACTGGAGTGGAGCAGCTGACCGGAGCTGGACTAGGCACCAGTGGAGCAGACTGCTCTGGCACTGGAGTGGAGCAGCTGACCGGAGCTAGACTAGGCAACGGTGGAGCGGACTGCTCTGGCACCGGAGTGGAGCAGCTGACCGGAGCTGGACTAGGAACCGGTGGAGCGGACTGCTCTGGCACTGGAGTGGAGCAGAGGATCCTTGCTGGAGGTTGGGTGCGTGACGCTGGACCACTGGTTTTGTGCGAGGAGCAGGAACGGGCCGTACTGGACTGGAGACACGCACCACTGGTTTGGTGCGAGGAGCAGGAACAGGCCGTACCAGGCTGGAGACACGCACCACTGGTTTGGTGCGAGGAGCAGGGACGGGCCGCACCGAATTGGATACACGCACCACTGGTTTGGTGCGAGGAGCAGGAACGGGCCGTACCAGACTGGAGACATGCACCACTAGTCTGGTGCGAGGAGCAGGAACGGGGCGCACCGAGCTGGAGACACGCACCACTGGTTTGGTGCGAGGAGCAGGTACGGGCCGTACCGGACTGGAGACACACACCACTGGTTTGGTGCGAGGAGCAGGTACGGGGCGCACCGGACTGGAGACACGCACCACTGGTTTGGTGCGAGGAGCAGGCACAACCCGTCCTGGCTTAACGCTCATTTTAGCCCGGGAAGAGCGGGGCGCGGGCACCAAGCGCACCGGGCTGTGAATGTGCACTGGAGATACAGTGCGTATCACAGCATAACAGGGTGCCTGTATGGTCCCACGCTCCTTAACGCGAGTGCGGGGAGTTGGCTGTCCTCTGAAACCTGGCTCCGCCAGCCTCTGCTCTAAGGACTGTGTTCTCTTTTGCTCTAGGGTTAATTCCTCTCTCAGCTCCTCCTGTTGCCTAACCAGCTCCTCTATCCGTGCATCCACTGACTCCTTCTCCCTTAGGGCCTCCTGCAGCGCCTCCTTCTGAAGGGAGAGCTCCTGCTCCCTCTTATCTATCAGCCCCCGTAAGGTGGTGGTCTCCTCTCTCAGAGTGCTGAGCTGCAGGTCTTTCAGGGCCTCCTGCTGCTTCGCCCACCACCCCGTGTGCCACCCCCAAAAATGTTTATTGGGGCTGCCTCTCGGGCTTCCTTCGCAGTCAGCACCGTCGGCGTCGCCGTTGATCCTCTCTTGCCTGGGCTTCTTCCTTCGCCCAGGGTCCTTTACCGGCTAATATCTCCTCCTATGTCCAAATGTCTGCTCCTCCTGGCCACGCTGCTTGGTCCGTTGGTGGTGGGATCTTCTGTCACTTTCGTTGAGTAAAGGATCGGACCAAGGTGCAGCGTGGTATGCGTACATAGTCGTTTATTATTATAAACACCGACAAAATAACAAAATCCAACAGAACGTGAAGTTCAAGAGGCTAAACATCAAACACGCCAAACAGAAACAAGATCCCACAAACAAAGGTAGGAACATGGCTGCCTAAGTATATTCCCCAATCAGAGACAACGATCGACAGCTGCCTCTGATTGGGAACCACACCCGGCCAACATAGATATACACATTCTAGATATACACATAGATATTCACACCCTGACTAAACCAACTAGTGATCTCTATATCAGGGCGTGACAGTCTCTCACTGTTCAAATAAACCTACCATTAAAATTATAGACTGATCGCCCACTGACATTGCTTTGTCAGTGGGCAAACATACAAAATCAGCAGGGGATCAAATACTTTTTTCCCTTACTGTATATCCACAGTAAAACAAGTCCTATATTGACATAACCTGAAAGGTCGCTCAGCAAGGAAGAAGCCACTGCTCCAAATCCGCCATAAAAAAGCCAGACTACGGTTTGCACATGGGGACAAAGATCGTACTTTTTGGAGAAATGTCCTCTGGTCTGATAAAACAAAAATAGAACTGTTTGGCCATAATGACCATTGTTATGTTTGGAGAAAAAAGGGGGTCGCTTGCAAGCTGAAGAACACCATCCCAACCGTGAAGCACGGGGGTGGCAGCATCATGCTGTGGGGTTGCTTTGCTGCAGGAGGGACTGGTGCACTTCACAAAATAGATGGCATCATGAGGAAGGAAAATGATGTGGATAAATTGAAGCAACATCTCAAGACATCAGTCAGGAAGTTAAAGCTTGGTCGCAAATGGGTCTTCCAAATGGACAATGACCCCAAGCATACTTCCAAAGTTGTGGCAACATGGCTTAAGGACAACAAAGTCAAGGTATTGGAGTGGCCATCACAAAGCCCTCAATCCTATAGAAAATATGTGGGCAGAACTGAAAAAGCGTGTGCAAGCAAGGAGGTCTACAAACCTGACTCAGTTACACCAGCTCTGTCAGGAGGAATGGTCCAAAATTCCCCCAACTTATTGTGGGAAGCTTGTGGAAGGCTACCCGAAACGTTTGACCCAAGTTAAACAATTTAAAGGCAATGCTACCAAATACTAATTGAGTGTATGTAAACTTCTGACCCACTGGGAATGTGATGAAAGAAATAAAAGCTGGAATAAATCCTTCTCTCTACTATTATTCTGACATTTCACATTCTTAAAATAAAGTGGTGATCCTAACTGACCTAAGACAGGGCATTTTTTACTAGGATTAAATGTCAGGAATTGTGAAAAACTGAGTTTAAATGTATTTGGCTAAGGTGTATGTAAAGTTCCGACTTCAACTGTATATACTGTAAATGTTAAGAAAATGACAAAATTATCATATAAATCAAGGTTTAACACAGAAATCCGCCCAGGTCATGCAGCTGTCCTCATTCATGGTGACGTGAATGACATGGTCTTGGTACAGCCCGCCATCGTCAGTGATCCTCAGATCAATGTAGAAGTTTTTCTGCTCCTTCATGGCCTTGAATGTCAATTCAACCACAGTTCCTGGGACAGGAGAAAAAGGGGCCACATTTCAACCTTGAACATTGTGAAGAATATATTTATGTTGTCAGAACAATATGCAGACAAAATTAAATACTTGGTCTTGGTCTGTTGATATTATTATGGATACAAATGAACAGTGATCCAGAGTGAATTTGATAACCATTACTAGACATATCCCCCTATTTCTCACCTGTTTTGTCCATTTGGGCATACCAATACTTGCAGAAGCTGTACCCTTCCAGAGGCTCTACACGGAAGGGTTCAGCAAAGCCTGGACCGTCTCTGTCTGTCACAGCCAAACGCACTAGACGGGGGTCTTGGTCGCAGAGCTTCAACAGGCTCTCATCAATAGTCGGAGCATTGTCATTTACATCTACCAGCTCTATCAGAATGGTCCCAGTGCCAGTTGCAGGGATTTCATCTGTTAACCCAAAACAAGATACTTTGAAGAATTCACAATGAATAAATGGCAACAAAATCCATTAGGAACATGACAAAATGAAAATACCATTGTCGACGGCGAGAATGAGAACTCTGTATTTGCCATCTTCGACAAAGGGAGATTCTCTGTCCAGGTGGTGTTTAATTTGGATGATTCCAGTCTCATTGTTGATATCCAGCCATTTGGCAGGATCTCTGTCTATGTGATACCTAGAATACAGTATATTGTGTTAATACATTGCCATTCACAAGGCTTGTTGCATCTTAATGCACATCAGTGGTGGTTGGTGCCGTTCAAGATTAGGGAGGACGATTTGTTTTTATGAGCATGGCCTTATTTCTATTATAGCATATTGGATGACTGTCATTCATATTCCATTCACCCAGCTCAATGTAACATCAATAGGTTTAGGCTACTGCTTGATACTCGAATTTGCCCTATATCCATCATGAGGTTACTACAACCTAGCCAGGTCGAGAGACAAATTGTAATAATCAGACATTGACACATTCAATACCACCTTGCACACTGTTGCATGTACAGTGGGGGAAAAAAGTATTTAGTCAGCCACCAATTGTGCATGTTCTCCCACTTAAAAAGATGAGAGAGGCCTGTAATTTTCATCATAGGTACACGTCAACTATGACAGACAAATTGAGAATTTTTCTTCCAGAAAATCACATTGTAGGATTTTTTATGAATTTATTTGCAAATTATGGTGGAAAATAAGTATTTGGTCACCTACAAACAAGCAATATTTCTGGCTCTCACAGACCTGTAACTTCTTCTTTAAGAGGCTCCTCTGTCCTCCACTCGTTACCTGTATTAATGGCACCTGTTTGAACATGTTATCAGTATAAAAGACACCTGTCCACAACCTCAAACAGTCACACTCCAAACTCCACTATGGCCAAGACCAAAGAGCTGTCAAAGGACACCAGAAACAAAATTGTAGACCTGCACCAGGCTGGGAAGACTGAATCTGCAATAGGTAAGCAGCTTGGTTTGAAGAAATCAACTGTGGGAGCAATTATTAGGAAATGTAAGACATACAAGACCACTGATAATCTCCCTCGATCTGGGGCTCCACGCAAGATCTCACCCCGTGGGGTCAAAATGATCACAAGAACGGTGAGCAAAAATCCCAGAACCACACGGGGGGACCTAGTAAATGACCTGCAGAGAGCTGGGACCAAAGTAACAAAGCCTACCATCAGTAACACACTACGCCGCCAGGGACTCAAATCCTGCAGTGCTAGACGTGTCCCCCTGCTTAAGCCAGTACATGTCCAGGCCCGTCTGAAGTTTGCTAGAGTGCATTTGGATGATCCAGAAGAGAATTGGGAGAATGTCATATGGTCAGATGAAACCAAAATAGAACTTTTTGGTAGAAACTCAACTCGTCGTGTTTGGAGGACAAATAATGCTGAGTTGCATCCAAAGAACACCATACCTACTGTGAAGCATGGGGGTGGAAACATCATGCTTTCGGGCTGTTTTTCTGCAAAGGGACCAGGACGACTGATCCGTGTAAAGGAAAGAATGAATGGGCCCATGTACCGTCAAATCTTGGGTGAGAACCTCCTTCCCTCAGCCAGGGCATTGAAAATGGGTCGTGGATGGGTATTCCAGCATGACAATGATCCCAAACACACCGCCCGGGCAACGAAGGAGTGGCTTCGTAAGAAGCATTTCAAGGTCCTGGAGTGGCCTAGTCAGTCTCCAGATCTCAACCCCCTAGAAAATCTTTGGAGGGAGTTGAAAGTCCGTGTTGCCCAGCGACAGCCCCAAAACATCACTGCTCTAGAGGAGATCTGCATGGAGGAATGGGCCAAAATACCAGCAACAGTGTGTGAAAACCTTGTGAAGACTTACAGAAAACGTTTGACCTGTGTCATTGCCAACAAAGGGTATATAACAAAGTATTGAGAAACTTTTGTTATTGACCAAATACTTATTTTCCACCACAATGTGCAAATAAATTCATAAAAAATCCTACAATGTGATTTTCTGGATTTTTTTCCCTCATTTTGTCTGTCATAGTTGACGTGTACCTATGATGAAAATTACAGGCCTCTCTCATCTTTTTAAGTGGGAGAACTTGCACAATTGGTGGCTGACTAAATACTTTTTTTCCCCACTGTATCTAGCTGATCTGGGGTGTAATCATTAGTCCAAACAGTTGCAAAATGTTCCGTTTTGCCCCCCAAAAAAAGAGCTTTGATTGGACAAACACAGGCTTAACACCTAACAAACACTTTGTACTTTTTTAAACACATAGGCCCTGTTGTTACCTCATATTCCAGTGATAATGCCTTGCATTATACGCCTGGAAAGAAAAACTATTTTATTTGCTCAACTTGCCATTGGCTCAACCATTGGCTCAACTTACCCCAAGGCAAACATTTTGGCTACATTAGCCCACACAGCTACAAGAATGCACTTTCATGACCACTTCCTAAATATTTGGTCAAATTATTAATTTTGTATATGGTTTCCTAGACTTATCCCGTTGGCTCAACTTACCCCCACTCTCCCCTACAGCATCATCATTTTGCTTGTTGTATAATTCCTTCTTGCATCTATGAGCTTTCCTTCTCTAACCTTTTCCCTTCGCTTGTGGACTTCAGTGCATAACACAACAGCTGTCTGACCAGGCAAAAAAAACTCTCCAAGCCAAACCTTCATACCATAACCACTAACCGCTACACAGCCTACATTGCTGTCACCATATTATCGTTATAGTCAACAAACTAGAATAAACGTGTTAGTAAACAAACAAACATCCAATCACGCAGTACAGTGTAGCCTACAGCAAGCAGTTTAGCAGTTACACCGGTGGCAATGAATTAATAAAACCAAATGTTTACCTTGACTTGGCGGCAGGTAGCTTAGTGGTTAAGAGCGTTGTGCCAGTAACCGAAAGGTCGCTGGTTCTAATCCCCGAGCCGACTAGGTGAAAAATCTGTTGATGTGCCCTTGACCAAGGCACTTAACCCTAATTGCTCATGTAATTCGCTCTGGATAAGAGCGTCTGCTAAATGACTAAAATGTAAAATGTAAGAGTTGCAGTGTTGGATAGCCTTAGCCAGCTAGCTAACATAAATAGCATTCCTCTCTGTTTGAGTCAGGTTGTTGAGTAGGCTAAATTAGCTAAGTGAAAGGTAAACTAATAAGAAGAACAAATATAGCTAGCTATCTTTCTCTACTGCTGCTTCTCCTTCATTTCTGAAGAAATTAATTTGTTCAAAACAATTGGATGGACAACATGTTAGTCCATCCGGTCGGCGCGACTATAGTATGGCATTGGTTGATGCTCAATGTTAAATTAAAATCTCCCTACCATCATATCTATGCAAATATGATGGCGATGAAAATCAACTTGATTGGAGGTACACAACACACTCCCCGCCTCTCGTCATGATCCGTCTGGCCATTACCGGTTTTTTTACAGGTTCATTAGCATTAGGGTTGTTAGACAATTTTTGGGCCCAAACCTAGCTCAAATTCGACACATCGGATTAAAACGAGGCTACAGCTTCCATAAGGTGACAGTTAGACTTGGATCCATTTGAACTAAATACGTTTGTAGGTGCAACAGTTTTTATAAAATGTCTAAGTTAGCACTCTCACATGCTCATTTCTGTCCATTTAGGAACTAGCGATTTTCTACCTTTTTGTAGCATTTCTGACGATGCTAACATATTTTCAGCCGAATCTCAGAGATCTAAAACCGGACCAAAGCACTTGGGTTGCACAGCAACAGTGCTAGTAGCTAGCTAACACCGGTCGGTTGAGAGGTAAGCTACAAGCAAAGGAAGCAGGCTATTTTTTGTTATATTTCACATGGCTGAAGTCATCTGTGTAAACTCTTGGCCTTGACACTTGAGTGCTTCATTCTATAGCTAGAGAACTCCTGATATCTCCAAGAGTGATAAGTATAAAAAAATGTGTCTTTATCTGTTGTGGTCTAGTACTGTCTTTTTGCTAGCTAGGGCCATCTACTTTAAGTGCATCTACTTTGGTGTGTGAACTGCTGAAAGCTCATAATTTGCAGATAGTTGTTGACACATCAACCAGGTCAAGGGGCAGGGCAATTTGTGACTTGTTTTGGTAATCAGTGGCTTTATTGGAGTGGGAGTGGTTTCACCTCTCCTAGGCAATCAGCAATTAGTGTTAGTTCTTCAGTCTCCACTGGTTTCTCAGCGGCAGCTGTAAGCGGCGTTCGTGTCAGTGGCGGTTTTGTCACAAAACTAAGACCGTCGCCGAAATAAAGACAGTTCTGCAGAGTTGTTCGAGGAAGAAAAGAGAGGAAGGCTCCACACCACTCTCTCACTTGAGTATCTTACCTAGTTATTTACAGATTCTCATTTTGCTCTTTTGTAGCTTTGTCAACTATGTATGTGTTTTTTTATATACAGTGCCTTCGGAAAGTATTCAGACCCCTTGACTTTTTCATCATTTTGTTAGGTTACAGCCTTATTCTAAAATTGATTAAATTGTTATTTTTTCCCTCATCAATCTACACACAATACTCCATAATGACAAAGCAAAAACAGGATTTTAAACATTTTTGCTATTTTTGTTTTTACGGAAATATCACATAAGTATTCAAACCTCTTACTCAGTACTTTGTTGAAGCACCTTTGGCAGCGATTACATTCTCGAGTATTCTGAGGTCCTGAGTGCTCTGGAGCAGGTTTTCATCAAGGATCTCTCTGTACTTTGCTCCGTTCATCTTTCCTGACTAGTCTTCCAGTCCCTGCCGCTGCAAAACATCCTCACAGCATGATGCTGCCATCACCATCCTTCACCGTAGGGATGGTGCCAGGTTTCCTCCAGACGTGACACTTGGCATTCAGGCCAAAGAGTTCGATCTTGGTTTCATCAGACCAGAGAATCTTGTTTCTCATGGTCTGAGAGTCTTTAGGTGCCTTCTGGCAAACTCCAAGTGGGCTGTCATGTGCCTTTTACTGAGGAGTGGCTTCTATCTGGCCAGTCTCCCATAAAGGCCTGATTGGTGGAGTGCTGCAGAGACGGTTGTCCTTCTGGAAGGTTCTCCCATCTCCACAGAGGAACTCCAGAGCTCGGTCAGACTGACCATCGGGTTCTTGGTCACCTCACTGACCAAGGCCTTTCTCCCCCGATTGCTCAGTTTGCCCGGGTGGCCAGCTCCAGGAAGAGTCTTGGTGGTTCCAAACTTCTTCCATTTAAAAATGATGGAGGCCACTGTGTTCTTGGGGACCTTCAATGCTGCAGAAATGTTTTGGTACCCTTCCCCAGATTTGTGCCTCGACACAATCCTGTCTCGGAGCTCAACGGACAATTCCTTCGACCTCATGGCTTGGTCTTTGCTCTGACATGAACTATCAACTGTGGGGAGAACAAGTATTTGATACACTGCTGATTTTGCAGGTTTTTCTATTTACAAAGCATGTAGAGGTCTGTAATTTTTATCATAGGTACACTTCAACTGTGAGAGACGGAATCTAAAACAAAAATCCAGAAAATCACATTGTATGATTTTTAAGTAATTAATTTGCATTTTATTGCATGACATAAGTATTTGATCACCTACCAACCAGTAAGAATTCCGGCTCTCACAGACCTGTTAGTTTTTCTTTAAGAAGCCCTCCTGTTCTCCACTCATTACCTGTATTAACTGCACCTGTTTGAACTTGTTACCTGTATAAAAGACACCTGTCCACACACTCAATCAAACAGACTCCAACCTCTCCACAATGGCCAAGACCAGAGAGCTGTGTAAGGACATCAGGGATAAAATTGTAGACCTGCACAAGACTGGGATGGGCTACAGGACAATAGGCAAGCAGCTTGGTGAGAAGGCAACAACTGTTGCCGCAATTATTAGAAAATGGAAGAAGTTCAAGATGACGGTCAATCACCCTCGGTCTGGGGCTCCAAGCAAGATCTCACCTCGTGGGGCATCAATGATCATGAGGAAGGTGAGGGATCAGCCCAGAACTACACGGCAGGACCTGGTCAATGACCTGAAGAGAGCTGGGACCACAGTCTCAAAGAAAACCATTAGTAACACATTACGCCGTCATGGATTAAAATCCTGCAGCGCACGCAAGGTCCCCCTGCTCAAGCCAGCGCATGTCCAGGCCCGTCTGAAGTTTGCCAATGACCATCTGGATGATCCAGTGGAGGAATGGGAGAAGGTCATGTGGTCTGATGAGACAAAAATACAGCTTTTTGGTCTAAACTCCACTCACCGTGTTTGGAGGAAGAAGAAGGATGAGTACAACCCCAAGAACACCATCCCAACCGTGAAGCATGGAGGTGGAAACATCATTCTTTGGGGATACTTTTCTGCAAAGGGGACAGGACGACTGCACCGTATTGAGGGGAGGATGGATGGGGCCATGTATTGCGAGATCTTGGCCAACAACCTCCTTCCCTCAGTAAGAGCACTGAAGATGGGTCGTGGCTGGGTCTTCCAGCATGACAATGACCCGAAACACACAGCCAGGGCAACTAAGGAGTGGCTCCGTAAGAAGCATCTCAAGGTCCTGTAGTGGCCTAGCCAGTCTCCAGACCTGAACCCAATAGAAAATATTTGGAGGGAGCTGAAAGTCCGTATTGCCCAGCGACAGCCCCAAAACCTGAAGGATCTGGAGAAGTTCTGTATGGAGGAGTGGGCCAAAATCCCTGCTGCAGTGTGTGCAAACCTGGTCAAGACCTACAGGAAACGTATGATCTCTGTAATTGCAAACAAAGGTTTCTGTACCAAATATTAAGTTCTGCTTTTCTGATGTATCAAATACTTATGTAATGCAATAAATGCAAATGAATTACTTAAAAATCATACAATGTGATTTTCTGGATTTTTGTTTTAGATACCGTCTCTCACAGTTGAAGTGTACCTATGATAAACATTACAGACCTCTACATGCTTTGTAAGTAGGAAAACCTGCAAAATCAGCAGTGTATCAAATACTTGTTCTCCCCACTGTATGTATTCATGTTTTGAGAAGGCAACTACATTTTGAAAATTTACAGTTTTACCGTTTTTTTAAAATGCCACATCGTTCTGTGTCTTGTGGAATGTGTCTTGTGGACTTCTTCCAAAAAATGCTTGTACACAATTGAGAAAAACTGTAAATAGTGGTTCACAATTTTGTTGCCCCCATCACCCCAAATTTGCTGAATTGGTATCAGAAGTCTTATGGCACTGTTGTGTGAGGCCATGAGAGGTGTTGGTGGATGAATGGAGATGCTTGAAAGACAGTTGAAACACAGTGCTGCACTTCCAGAGTGAGGATAATGCAGTAAATTTGTTCCAAAAGGGGAAAGTGAACTATACTTTGAAAGCAAAAACACTGTTATTATACTATTTTTTAATATACTGTATGCCTAATGAGACATGTTAGTTATCACCTTTGTGCACAAAACATTGATTGAATTATTCAAATAATAGTTTTTTCATCACTCACAGCCATGGTTTTGGATGACGTGATGGCGTTGTCGTTGCTCACACTGCTCCCTGTGTGCACTGAGTGGTAGTGCGCATGTGAGGTTGGTCCATATAAACCAGATGCAACCCAGATATAGACGGTCCATGAATCGACGTATGCGAACGTGAATGGATTTCCTTAAAAACAACGGTCGGACATCTTGGACAAAGTATCCAGTTCTTATTATACCTCAGTGGTTGAGAAAAATCCTGAACTTCACCAGAGATACTGTATATAATAACAAGATGGTCTCTGCCCTAACAATGGGCGTCGTTGTCCCAAATGCAGGAAGGTCTACTTACCGGTCTGCTTATTCCAGACAGATTTTGATGGGAGTAAACCCTCTCGCTTTGCCTCTTCCTCTCTGACTACACACAGTATTATGATAGAACATGCTCTATTAAATCTATTTGGCCAGATATTCTCAGCATGAGAAATTTGCTTTGCTCTAAAATGTTTATTTAAAAAAAGCTCCCTCTTACATGCCAATCTCCATGTCAAACAGTTTGAAAACACCAACAAGACCTCTGTCTGAGTTATTATCCTATGTTATATTGAACAAAAATATAAAGCAACATGCAACAATTTCAAAGATTTTACTGAGTTACAGTTCATATAAGGAAATCAGTCAATTGAAATAAATTAATTAGGCCCTAATCTATGGATTTCACATGACTGGGAATACAGATATGCATCTGTTGGTCACAGATGTCTTTTAAAAATGTTAGGGGCATAACCACCATGCAGTGCGACACATCTCCCACCTCTTGAGATGTTGCTTCAATATATCCACATAATTTTCCTTCCTCATGATGCCATCTATTTTGTGAAGTGCACCAGTCCCTCCTGCAGCAAAGCACCCCCACAGCATGATGCTGCCACCCCCGTGCTTCACGGTTGGGATAGTGTTCTTCGGCTTGCAAGCAACCCCCTTTTTCCTCCAAACATAATGATAGTCATTATGGCCAAACAGTTAAATTTTTGTTTAATCAGACCAGAGGATATTTCTCCAAAAAGTATGATCTTTGTTCCCATGTGTAGTTGCAAACCGTAGTCTGGCTTTTTTATGGAGGTTTTGGAGCAGTGGCTTCTTCCTTGCTGAGCGGCCTTTCAGGTTATGTCGATATAGGACTTGTTTTACTGTGGATATAGATACTTTTGTACCTGTTTCCTCCAGCATCTTCACAAGGTCCTTTGCTGTTGTTCTGGGATTGATTTGCACTTTTCGCACCAAATACGTTCATCTCTAGGAGACAGAATGCGTCTCCTTCCTGAGCGGTATGATGGCTGCGTGGTCCCATGGTGTTTATACTTGCGTACTATTGTTTGTACAGATGAACGTGGTACCTTCAGGCGTTTGGAAATTGCTCCCAAGGATGAACCAGACTTGTGGAGGTCTACAATATTTTTCTGAGGTCTTTGCTGATTTCTTTTGATTTTCCCATGATGTCAAGCAAATAGGCACTGAGTTTGAAGGTAGACCTTGAAATACATCCACAGGTACACCTCCAATTGACTCAAATTATGTCAATTAGCCTATCAGAAGCTTCTAAATCATTTTCTGGAATTTTCCAAGCTGTTTAAAGGCACCGTCATCTTAGTGTATGTAAACTTCTGACCCAGTGGAATTGTGATACAGTGAATTATAAGTGAAATAATCTGTCTGTAAACAATTGTTGGAAAAATTACTTGTGTCATGCACAAAGTAGATGTCCTAACCGACTTGCCAAAACTATAGTTTGTTAATTTGTGGAGTGGTTGAAAAACGAGTTTTAATGACTCCAACCTAAGTGTATGTAAACTTCCGACTTCAACTGTATAAGATGTAGTCAGGGACGGCCTGTTCAATAGGGCGATATGGGCGACGCACTGCCAAACGGGAAAAGGAAGGGATTTTTTTTCTAATCAATTATATCACGGCAACAGTAGTTATCAGTGTTGTAATCTATACGTCTGATCTGCCACAGTGCCACACTGCCACTAAATGTCGAATCAGGCTAAAGTCGTGCTTCAAATGGCTCCACCCCCCTTTTTGGGGCGATTTCAGTCAGATTGAAAATCGCCCAGAACTTCTGTCATAGACTCCCATGTAAAATCTATTTTTTTCAAATTTCAGAGCCTTCAATACAATCTCAATGGGTGTCTGTGGGCTTGCACTTACGCGCTTTCGTCACATGAACGTAACTAAGAAAAGAGAGGGTAGCAGCGTCAATCAATTCACTACTACTATCAACATGGCTAGGCTTCAGTGCAACTCGATTGTGTCTTTGAAAGAATTTCCTTTTTGTCGGCGAACAAATGAAGATAAATTGGCAACGAAACAATTAGGACCTCCCAGACCAAATTTAATAATTCAACAGGTTTCTACTAAAGGGGGAAGTCCTACACCCGAGGATTTTCCAAAAAATGGTACGAACGAAAAAATAACATTGCCACTCAACTGGATGAGGGATACAGGCTAGCTGTCCGCCGCCACAACGATGAGGTTAGTGTTGATAATCACAAGTTTACTGGAGAACTGAGACCAAGTAGAGACTTTGGACAGGGTGGATATGGTTATATTGCGATATTGTCAATACAGTATATCGTAAAGTATCACTATGTAACTCGATTTCTTTCACCCCAATCCCTCAAATTAACGGTAAATAACTGAATTGTTTGCCCCACATTTAGCTAAGATGATTAGCTAGCCAGCTAAAATGTTTTATTTAGTTAGCAGTCGCATCTACAATAGTTTACTGTCAATAACATGTCTCCAAAAATGACGTGGTGTCTCCAATTGTGTTGACATTTTACAATTGCGATGCGCATCCATGAGTATCCACTTTCTGTAGCTCAGCTGGTAGAGCACGGCGCTTGTAACGCCAAGGTAGTGGGTTCGATCCCCGGGACCACCCATACACAAAAATGTATGCACGCATGACTGTAAGTCGCTTTGGATAAAAGCGTCTGCTAAATGGCATATTATTATTATTATTATTATTATTCCAGCCTTGTGTAGGTCTCCAATTTTGTCCCTGACATCCTTGGAGAGCTCTTTGGTCTTGGCCATGGTGGAGAGTTTGGAATCTGATTGATTGATTGCTTCTGTGGACAGGTGTCTTTTATACAGGTAACAAGCTGAGATTAGGAGCACTCCCTGAGATCAGTCAATAAATGATTCTGGTATTGACTTATATGCTGCCCCTGTCTTCATGTTGTTGCTGGACATATCTTTTTAAAAATGTGTGTAGGTCACCTAAATCATCAGAAAAATTGCCCCTCCTGAGAATTTTTTCAGGAGCCGCCACTGGATGTAGTATAGGATGCCTTCAGGGCCTTTCAGGAAGATCCTGTGACACCTATGGGGCCTTGGTGCGTGGACGGTTCTAGAGTGAGGGGGAATATTGTAGCGCATAATACATGAGAGTAAAGTAGAAATGTAATGCAGACATGGTCTGCAGATTTTTCTACTATTCTCTAATGAAATGTATACAGAGATGTAGTAACTGTTAAAAGCAGAAGCCATACCAGTACGCGTCCTAGCAGGTACACGGATATCAGAAAAAAGAAAGAAATCGTATGATGTGACGTCATTACGTTTTAACCATGTTTTTGCAAAGATGGCGGTGGTTGAGTGAATTGGACGAAACAGCCCTTTTAGTTTGAAAATTAGATTTATTCTAAGGTATTTCAGTTTATTTTCCAACAATCTGATTTGAATAGTTTTTTTTCTTAAATTCCTTAACAAATAGATTCTTATTAAACGAAGAACTAGAATGGTAATATGACACAGAGCAAAAAGAAGAAACGGGCGAATCGCAGTCTCCTGCTGGCGAAAAAAATTATTATCAAGGATGGAGGAACGGTGAGTTTCCACCAAAATGACAGTATTTGCCATCGTATTTCTTGAGATTAACTAGCAGCATGTGGTATGTCTGTCTACAATATGTCACATTTAGCGAGCTAGCTTGCTAGCTCGTTCTGCTTGCTAGCGTCCTGGGGAAGTTCCGATGCCTCTTCACAGTCCTCTCAAAAACAACATAGCTAGCTAACGCTAGCTAGCTGGCTATCACCATATGTGTGGCACTAGCTAGCTAAGTTGGCTAACATATCAGTATATTTGACAGTAATTTAGCTAGATGCCATCTGAGATGGACAAGTATTAGCTAGCTAGTGAAGTAACTTTAAACATTATTGTTAAAAAGGTGGCTAGGCTAATAGAGTTCCATAACTATAGGCAAGCTTTCTAGCTAGTCGTTTGTTTAGTTGGGTAACGTTACACTTACTCAGCAATATGGTAACTAGCTATATTCCTACTTACAGAAATCAACAACAACTAAAGTCAAATTTCCGAAGACTGCAACACCACTACTGGCTCTTCCAGTGTGGACATGTAGTAGAGTCAATAGTGTCAGATATGAATTATGTGTAAGCAGGAAGATGCCCCACTGTGTATTATGGTGTCCTATTGCTGAGTTTACCTTTAATATATCTTATTTGAAAGTAAGACAGTTGAGTATTACTTGTTTCTTGTTGACATACTTGCATAGTTATTCCACTCTGTTCACCAGGCACAAGGTTTCGGAGCTCCCAGCGTGTACCATGCTGTAATTGTCATATTTTTAGAATTTTTTGCCTGGGGCCTGCTTACAGCACCCACTTTGGTGGTAGGTTGTCTTGTTTATTACCTATTTTTTCATACAGTATGATTTGTTGGCTGCTGATGAAACTATGTTGAAGACCTTCTCCAATTAACAGTCCAATTAACCACTATCTGTCCCCTTCCTATCCAGGTCCTACATGAGACGTTCCCGAAGCATACGTTTCTAATGAATGGCTTGATCCAGGGGGTAAAGGTATGGTGTTTGAACATGTGCTATTATTTTGAACAGCACACCTAGTTACCTTTCAATTCTGTTACCATTTTTGGGTGTGTCTTATTGTATTACAGGGCCTGCTGTCTTTCCTGAGTGCTCCGCTGATTGGTGCCCTTTCTGATGTGTGGGGTCGGAAGTCTTTTCTCCTGCTCACCGTTTTCTTCACCTGCGCTCCCATTCCACTGATGAAGATAAGCCCCTGGTACGATGGCTCCCAACCTGAGATAGTTCATAGTTACTGAGATCACCATTCAAAGCTGAATCAAGTGTATTATTAACTGAGTGCCATATCCTGCCTCGGTTTCAGGTGGTACTTTGCAGTTATCTCAGTGTCCGGTGTGTTCGCTGTTACATTCTCCGTGGTCTTTGCCTATGTGGCTGACATCACGCAGGAGCATGAGCGCAGCATGGCCTATGGACTGGTGTGTATTAAACATTACCTACACAGTTTCTTCTAATCTTGTTTACCACAGCACCATTTTTGATTCAGTTATTTGCGGTTCAGTGCTAAAATAGTACATAATTCAGAACCTATTTGCAGATTTGTCCCACTTAACAAAGGATAAATATATAATAAATACATAAAATTATGCGCAAAAAACAAAAAGTGAAACTACAATTTAATTCAAAGAGTGGTAGTAGCAAAGCTTGGCCGTAGTAAACCTCCTCTACTCTTGTCCGTTAGGTGTCGGCCACCTTTGCTGCTAGCCTGGTGACGAGCCCGGCCATTGGAGCCTACTTGGGCCGTGTGTATGGGGACGGCCTGGTGGTGGTGCTGGCCTCGGCCATCGCTATGCTGGACATCTGCTTCATCCTGGTGGCCGTGCCCGAGTCTCTGCCTGAGAAGATGAGGCCAGCGTCCTGGGGGGCTCCCATCTCCTGGGAACAAGCCGATCCCTTTGCTGTGAGTACCAGGTCCACATCTAAAGGCTGTCAGTTTGTGTTATTATTTTGTGTACCAATTTATTAGTGTGCTTTCAGACCTCAAAATTATTTGGATTAGGCAGATGAGATGCAGTTACCTTCTCTTGAGAGTGTAGGGTTAGCTTAGTGTAGGCTAAGCTTTATGCAAATGACATTAGAATTCAAGAAGTGAAGGGTTAGTCTACCAATATACAAATATATTGCCTTGTTAGGGAAACATTCTCAAACCTCTTGAAAATGTGTGCTTCAATTTGGCACTATGATCAGTGGTAGCAGCTAGAATTGTGATGGTTTGGTGGGTCTCAAAGAGACCGAGGCGGAATATGTACATTTAATTTCTGTTGCATCATAGTCCTCCTGATGGGGATCATTTGGAAATCAAAAAGGATATGGGGGTAATGTGTGTGTGTGTGTGTTTTCAAATGCTGGAAGGGACAATGATATCAACGTAATTGGTGGCAGGGGTGGAGGCAGGTATTGTTTATGTTAAAAAGAGGGCTTAGCAATAGAATGTGGTGAGAATGGCTGTGCTGCAAGACCTCGCCCCCCTGACTGACGCCCATGGTTTCCCTTTGGGAAGCATTATAGCATCTGTGTGTTGACACTTTCAACTAACTACTCATGTTACAAATGGTCCTCTTCAGTCTTACCATTTCCCTACAATAGCTCTATCACTTAGGCTACTGTTTTCATTAGATTTCATAAAAGAACAAGACCAACTGAGATGTCGTATTCATTTTGGAAGAGAAACTGACAAGTTCTAATGTGGTTAGTTGTAAATGTAACGATTCATGTATTTGGACCAACTTGTTTGGTACAGGTCATGTTAGTGTACCTCGGCTTTAATTTATGAGCAATGTTTTCATAATTCCTCTATAGTAGGCTTTCAGCGAGTGGTGGTGGCTCTAATTGCGCATTGAAACCAACAGTGCCCAAAACAGGTTAACAGTGCAAGAATAGTACACAAAAATACTATGGGATTTACCCAGCATAAGGAACAAACATTCATGAAGCATTTAGAGCAGGTTGTGGTTTTCGTCAGGCAAATCTGAACTTCCCCTAAGGTGGGTTGTTTGAAGGGGCCATGGTGGTGTTTGTAAAAGGGGGAGGGAGTTCAACAGGGCATTACACAGAGGCCAAACAGGGGAACTATTAACATTTCATAATCCTCTAAAATGCTTAAGGGCTGTGCAACTGAACAGTTAAAGCTACACGACACAATGTACAGCAGCTACTCATCGCACAACGAAACAGGTCTTCCTCAGGCAATGTTGAGGGGAAGGCTGACGTGTCGCTGAAATACATCATCACATGATATAGCAATGATGATGGCAGAGTACATACAGTGCCGTCAGAAAGTATTCACAGCCCTTGACTTTTTCCACATTTTGTTACCGCCTGAATTTAAAATGGATTAAATTGAGATTTCTTGGTCACTGGCCTACCTACGCATAATGTCAAAGTGGAATTATGTTTTTCAAATTGTTTGCAAATTAATAAAACCTTTAAAGATGCAATGTGCAGAAATTGCGCCGCAATTTCCTGGTTGCTAAAATTCTAATAGTTTGTCTAATTTCAGTTTGTGACAAAACAAGCAGTCATTGTGTAGAGAATCATTGTACATCTACCGCTTCTTAGACTTGCTTTCAATGCGAATGACAGATCTATAACACACAAGCCCCAAAAATGACATATTGTAGCTTTTAAAGTTGAAATGTCTTGAGTCAATAAGTCTTCAACCCCTTTGTTATGGCAAGCCTAAATAGGTTAAGGAGTAAAATCTTGCTTAACAAGTCACGTGATAAGTTACATGGACTCACTCTGTGTGTAATAATAGTGTTTAACATGATTTTTGAATGACTACCTCATCTCTGTACCCCACACATACAATTATCTGTAAGGTCCCTCAGTCGAGCAGTGAATTTCAAATACAGATTCAACCACAAAGACCAGGGGGTGTTTCAAATGCCTCGCAAAGAAGGGCACCTATTGGTAGATGGGTAATAATAAAAAAGCAGACATTGAATATCCCTTTGAGCATGGTGAAGTTATTAGTTAAACTTTGGATGGTGTATCAATACACACAGTCACTTCAAAGATACAGGCGTCCTTCTAACTCAGATGCTGGAGAGGAACGAAACCGCTCAGCGATTTCACCATGAGACCAATGGTGACTTTACAACAGTTAGAGTTTAATGGCTGTAATAGGAGAACTGAGGATGGATCAACAACATTGTAGTTCCTAGACAATACTAAGGTAATTGACAGAGTGAAAAGCCTGTACAGAATAAAAAATATTCCTAAACATGCATCCTGTTTGCAACAATGCACTGAAGTAATACTGGAAAAAATGTGGCAAAGCAATTGACTTTTTGTCCTGAATAGAACGTGTTATGTTTGGGGGAAAATACAACACATTACTGAGTACTACTCTCCATATTTGCAAGCATAGTGGTGGCTGCATCATATTATAGGTATGCTTGTAAACGTTAAGGACTGGGGAGTTTTTCAGGATAAAAAATAAATGGAATGGAGCTAAGCACAGGCAAAATCCTAGAGGAAAACCTGGTTCAGTCTGCTTTCCACCAGACACTGGGAGATGAATTCACCTTTCAGAAGCACAATAACCTAAAACAGGCCAAATCTACACTGGAGTTGCTTACCAAGAAGACAGTGAATGTCCCTGAGTGGCCGAGTTACAGTTTTGACTTAAATCTGCTTGAAAATCTATGGCAAGACCTTAAAATGGTTGTCTAGCAATGATTAACAACCAATTTGACAGAGTCTGATGAATTTTGAAAATAATAATGGGCAAATGTTGCACAATCCAGGTGTGGAAAGCTCTTCGAGACTTACCCAGAAAGACTCAGCTGTAATCGCTGCCAAAGGTACTTCAACAAAGTATTGACTCAGGGGTGTAAATACTTATGTAAATAAGATATTTCTGTATTTAATTTTCAATACATTTGCTACAAATTCGAAAATGTTTTTACTTTGTCATTGTGGGGTATTGCATCAATTTAATCAATTTTGAATTCAGTCTGTAACACAGCAAAATGTGGACTAAGTCAAAGGGTATGAATACTTTCTGAATGTCATAGAGACAAATGCGAAGATAATATCAAGATTGTGTTAATAAATGTAAGTGTGTTATGATGATCGACCCAGGGAAATAAGCATGGTAGCACATGGCCAGCATCTTCACACATGATTGACCTACAAAAATTAGGCTAAAGGAATATTTATTGAGTCAGAGTGAAATCTCTATCTTTTTTGCTCTTAACACATTCATCACGAGTGACACTGTACAACGCTGAAGGCCCTAGTCACTGATATTGTAGCATAACAATACAGTATGGGGTGTTTGTAGGTCAGGGGTTCCCAACCTTTTTTCTCCAGGGCCACCTTTTTCACATAATTGTTATTTATTTATTATTGTTTATTGACACCAGCTTGACATTGTTTAATTTGAGAGACCTAGGAATTTTTTTGTTTTGAAGCTAATTTCCTGCAATTCTACATAGTTGAACAAGACTCATGAGGTAGGCTATTTAATTATGATGATAATAATGTATAAGGAAAATATTATTTTATTATGATAATTTATATGAACCCTCAATTTAGTTATACGTATTCTTTTTTTCTTTTCGGAAAGTGATTAGATCAGTTGATAGCGACAGTCACATTGTATAAGATTACTTCCCAAGCTCCTTAGAAGGTCGTAGCTCAGCTTATGAATGTCATTTTACTGCTTGTTTCTATCCCAAAGTATCACAAATGTATGTGTCGTTTTAGATCGGTATAAACAATGGCGGATTGTACAAATATATTTTCCCCCCATATCAACTTAGGTCCCGTGCACCCCCACGAAACGTTGGTGCCCCATATGGGGGTGTGCCCCCTAGGTTGGGAACCCCTGTTGTAGGTAGTTATGTGTTGGTGTAATTTTAGGTCTCCTGACTCTCCTAAGCAGACAACAGCTGTTTGTAGCTCTACTTCTCTAGTTTCGCTCTCTTGGGTTGTGACCCTGTTCTCATAATAGGCCTCCTTTCCGCCATGAGGAGTAGCTGGGTGTTCTAGCACAACATATTGTCAACACTTATTGTTATCACCTACCGTCCTAACCCCTTTCTTTCTGTCTCCAGTCTCTAAGGAAAGTGGGCCAGGATTCCACTGTGCTGCTCATCTGTATAACAGTGTTCCTGTCCTATCTCCCCGAGGCTGGCCAGTACTCCAGCTTCTTCCTCTACTTACGACAGGTCTGTCTGCTATGTATACTGTCAAATATATGGTCCAAATAAACAGACGTGTGTGTGCGATGCGTGTCAGATCTCAGCCCCCCATCCCCCTACCCTTTTGGTTGTTATTGCCATTATCATTATTACTGAGGTCAAGTCCCCTTCATAGTCAGAATATAATTTGGTAGACTTGTCGAGGGGGGTTTGACTATGTAGATCATTCAAAGTATACAACCAAGTTATCACATTTTGCTTGGACCCCGGCTCTTTGCTGCTCATAGCTAGGCCTGTATATAGCTAAATCATTGCCTTTCCTTGATGATAGGCATACTTACTTTGGTCTCGCTGGCAGTACAATCACATTTTCGCTCTCCCTTTTTTCAGATTATGGGATTTTCGCCTGAAAGTGTTGCAGCTTTCATAGCTGTTCTAGGACTGCTTTCAATTGTTGCACAGGTTAGTTGTCATTACATTAATATTATATATACAAATATATTTTTTTCCATAGTTTTGATGTGTTCACTATTATTCTACAATGTAGAAAATAGTAAAAATAAAGAAAAACCCTTGACACACCTACTCATTCAAGGGTTTTTCTTTATTTTTACAATGTTCTACATTGTAGAATAATAGTGAACACATCAAAACTATGAAATAACACATATGGAATCATGTAGTAACCAAAAAAGTGTTAAACAAATCAAAGTATACACTACCGTTCAAAGGTTTGGGGTCATTTAGAAATGTCCTTGTTTTCGAAAGAAAAGCAATTTTAAGAAACAAATAACTTTATTCTGAAACTCATCAGTCTATTCTTGTTCTGAGAAATAAAGGCTATTCAATGCGAGAAATTGCCAAGAAACTGAAGATCTCGTACAACGCTGTGTACTACTCCCTTCACAGAACAACGCAAACTGGCTCTAACCAGAATAGAAAGTATAGTGTCTAGTTGGAGAAACAGACGCCTCACAAGTCCTCAACTGGCAGCTTCATTAAATAGTACCCGCAAAACACCAGTCTCAACGTCAACAGTGAAGAGGCGACTCCGGGATGCTGACCTAGGCAGAGTTGCAAAGAAAAAGTCCAGTGTCTGTGTTCTTTTGCCCATCTTAATCTTTTCTTTTTATTGGCCAGTCAGAGATATGGGTTTTTATTTGCAACTCTGCCTAGGTTACTACATGATTCCATATGTGTTATTTCATAGTTTTGATGTCTTCACTATTATTCTACAATGTAGAACATAGTAAAAATAAAGAAAAACCCTTGAATGAGTTGGTGTGTCCAAACTGTTGACTGGTATTGTATATAATATACACAAAAGTATGTGGACACCCCAAATTCAAATTAGTGGATTCGGCTATTTCAGCCACACCCGTTGCTGACAGGTGTATAGAATCGAGCACACAGCCATGCAATCTCCATAGACGAACATTGGCAGTAGAAGGGCCTTACTGAAGAGCTCAGTGACTTTCAAAGTGGCACCGTCATAGGATGCCACCTTTCCAACAAGTCAGTTCGTCAAAATTCTGCCATGCTAGAACTGCCCAGTCAACTGTGCTGTTATTGTGAAGTGGAAATGTCTTGGAGCAACAACGGCTCAGCCGTGAAGTGGTAGGCCATACAAGCTCACAGAACAGGACCACTGAGTGCTGAAGCACGTAGCGTGTAAACATCGTCTTTCCCCGATTGCAACACTCACTACAGAGTTCCAAACTGCCTCTGGACGCAACGTCAGCACAATAACTGTTCTTCGGGAGCTTCATGAAATGCAGTGGAAACGCGTTATCTGGAGTGATGAATCACGCTTCACCATCTGGCAGTCCGACACACGAATCTGGGTTTGGCGGATGTCAGGAAAACGCTACCTGCCCCAATGCATAGTGCCAACTGTAAACTTTGGTGCAGGAGGAATAATGGTCTGAGGCTGTTTTTCATGGTTCAGGCTTGGCCCCTTAGTTCCAGTGAAGGGAAATCTTAACGCTACAGCATACAATGACATTCTAGACGATTCTGTGCTTCCAATTTTGTGGCAACAGTTTGTGGAAGGCCCTTTACTGTTTCAGCATGACAATGCCCCCATGCACAAAGCGAGGTCCATACAGAAATGGTTTGTCGAGATCGGTGTGGAAGAACTTGACTGGCCTGCACAGTGCCCTGACCTCAACCCCATCGAACACCTTTGGGATGAATTGTAACACGGACTGCGAGCCAGGCCTAATTGCCCAACATCAGTGCCCGACCCCTTGTGGCTGAATGGAAGCAAGTCCCCGCAGCAATAATTCAACATCTAGTGGAAAGCCTTCCCAGAAGAGAGGAGGCTGTTATAGCATATTAATGACCATGATTTTGGAATGAGATGTTAGACGAGCAGGTGTCCACATACATTTGGTAATGTAGTGTATATCTATACACACACAGTATACTGTATATAGTTATTCCATTCTCTGCCATGTTATGACAACCTTTGGTTTGGGCATATAATAACAACATTCATTATGAACATTCCAATAAAGTGTTTCTAATTATATTATTTTTTTGTTCCTTTTGTCAGACTGTAGTATTGAGTTTACTAATGCGTTCCATCGGGAATAAGAACACTATCTTGCTCGGCCTTGGGTTCCAGATACTGCAGCTTGCCTGGTATGGGTTTGGCTCCGAGCCATGGTAAGCTTTTTCAAGGCGACGCAAATCATGAACACATCTGATGATTCAGTTCCGTGATAGATACTCTTTAAAGTGACTCTGTTTTCTCTCATCTCTCTACAGGATGATGTGGGCAGCAGGTGCTGTAGCAGCCATGTCAAGCATCACTTTCCCAGCAATTAGTGCGTTGGTTTCCCGCACCGCTGAGCCAGACCAACAAGGTTTGTACTTAGTTATAACTTTATTTTGCACGTTCTTTGATTCGTCTTTTGGCCGGGTCATAAATGCAAATGAGAAATTGTTCGTTTAAAGGGGTAGTTAATCAAAATGACATATCTTTTTTCCTTATCTTGAAACCAGTTAATGCTTAGCCATAGACTGCTTTCAAGGTAAGGAAATAAATATGTGCTTTTGCTGAACTATCCCTTTAACTGAACTTGTGAATTAAAGGTTGAATAAAATCAAATTAATACGAAATACATTTCTGCGGTCATCCCACAGGGGTGGGCCAGGGGATGGTGACAGGGATCCGGGGTCTGTGTAATGGCCTGGGGCCAGCGCTCTACGGCTTCATCTTCTACATTTTCCACGTGGAGCTGGATGCGCCCCCAGACAGCAGCCAGGACACTCCGGTCCACACTCAACCCCACCTTCAGCACATCCCACAGGTTAGCCCCCAACACCAACCTTTTCTTCTCCGCCTTACAGTTTTGATATTCAGCCTGAACCCGACAGGGCTTGAATTTGGGTGGAGTTCAACAGCCAGCATACCTCCTCAAAAGTGACCAAGCAGTTCAACAAGGTTCTATCCCTATGTCTTAAAAGTTGCTATCATTATTTAGGCACTATGCAAACTTAAGAGGTTTGTGGCCACTATTTAATGTTAACTAGTTACCAAGTATTTACATGACTGTTTTTGAATATGCTTTGTACAAGTGTAACCCTAAATTGTTAAACATTTTCCTAATTTAGTAAAATGTTCTTGTACCTTTTATTCCCGCCTCCTCTCCTAAGACGTCCATCATTCCTGGCCCACCCTTTCTCTTCGGAGCATGCTCAGTGCTGCTAGCACTCTTGGTGGCCCTCTTCATACCAGAGCACCCCCACCTGGGCCCCCGGCCCGGCAGCTGGAAGAAGCACAGCTCGCCCCACGGGCACCCCCACAGCCCGCAGCCGCCCAGGGAGGCCAAAGAGCCCCTACTGCAGGACACAAACGTGTAACACAGACCTGGCTACTCGGGCCTGACTCCCCCCTCTTCAAAACCACACAGAGAGCTCATGTATAGGTATAGTAAACAATCGAAAAGCTATATTAAGAGTTACCACTATATATGTATACATAGGAATATGTTTTTTAAAGAAAGTTCTATCCAAAGGCACTATTTGCAATGGCTTATATTTATTAATTTTTGTTTTTCCTTGGACGTTTACTTTCTGTTTTTCTTCAACCGTTGTTTTGATGATATTGGACAGGGGCATAGCTCACTCAGGGACATACCTGTTCGGCTGTTTCTGAACACAGTGTGTTCCACAATCAGAAGAGGGAGTCTCTAAACAATAAAACAACCTAGAAAGAAAAAGGAGCATCAGACACTTGGTTAGTCCTCTAGAATTGGGCCTTCAGCTTTACGGAACTGTGTGTGAGAAAATGACACTGCGGTGCTGAATCGGAAATCCAGTTGAAATTTCCCCAGATCTCTGCATAAAAAGCCTTAATCCACAAACTAACCACGGAATGTGAAGATGCAATGGACTTGGAATGGTACAGCTGAATTTTTAAAGCACCTTTGTTTTGACGCTTATATCAAACTGCTGCCTATATGAATTCCTACTACCACTTCTTCAGACTGACTGGTGCCTCAATTGGGGTGTGATACTTTTTGGCGGGACCACAAGGAGATATTGTATCACCCCCTGCTTACTCTTTGACATCACAGAATGTGACTGTTTGGCTTGATATTTTGTATTTTATTCTCATTTGTTCATGTACACGGCCAAGTCTCTGACATGTATGGATCGTACAGTTACAGAAAATGATCTTATAAGGGTTTGCCTTTAAAAATATCTAATTTACACGAAGGACGTCCGATGTCAGCCAACACGTTGCATAGTTACGGAATCCATAGTTCCATCTCGTGGCCTTCTAAAAACCTTTTCACTTGTATAAAATATGTTTTCGTTTTAAGTTGCTTATTGACCAAATACCAAAAGTACATATTGAATCGTGAAAGTGTGCTCTAGCTATTTATGAGTTCTGTAAAACAGCAATTTCTTAATACTGTATGCAGTTTTCTTTTCCATGTATTGTCATTGTTTTGCTGCCTTTTATTTTCAATATTACATTTGTTGACTGACCTTGTAAATATACAACCATGCATTTCAATAAACTAGAATATTTTGATGTACGTTGGATTTATGCCTGGGAAACCTGTGCTGTTTTAGGTGAAGGGAAAATTGAGCTAAATCCAAACATGATGCCAGTACGATGAATGTTGTAGTGTACAATAACCCTAAAATGCATTGCTAGGGTACACTTATTAATAATTGTATGTTTTACTGTGTTGGGCAGCAGGCTGTAATTGACAACAGGTGAGAGACATCGCAGGCAGTTATTTCACCATGAAAAAGTTCAAAGTCAAGCTATTTGTAGTTTCTTAAAATGGTTCTGTAAGCTTGATTTGGCAATGCAACTATTTGAGGAGATCCACAAGATGCAACTTCTGTTAAGACGACAAACCACCAGATTTAATTAGTTGATCAGAGACCTGACCACTGACATTTTCTGAAAACAAAACTAATATACAGAGAATATATATATATATATATATATATTATACATATACACACTGATTCATTTCATACACCCATATGTACAGTTTTTACACAGCAAAACACTTCAGTAGCAATCATATCCTGACAAATTACCATAAAGGTGTAAACTCTTCATCTATGAGCTGGTGATTAGCACATGTTATCCATTGAAAAGGTAACTTATCAAATTGTTGCACAATGTAAACAAGTGGAAGCTTTTCTTGGGAAACACTCAGAAGAATGTTTTTCACACTGGCTCAAGTGTCATTCGACCAGGACTAAATTTTTAGCAAACCAATCAAGTGGCTTAATTACGATCCCTATTAATAAATACTTGGAAAAACATCACAGGTTAAAACATTAAAATATGTTATTGCTCTTAGAGATTTCTACAGTTCAACCTCAGACAGTTGTATTGAGTGGAGTGGACATTACAGTAGTTCTTGGCTCCATTCCTTTTCAGACAAGGAAGTAAGCCTATGATAGGGAGTGCAGGCCAGGCTTGGCTTGTGGTGGCCTTGGAACATCTAGAGACAAAAGGAGAAGAAAAAACTGAAGTTGTATGTCGGACATAAAATCAGAATTTTAGTTCAACATGGTCACTGACAATGTACAAGACTGTGCATGATTTTAAAATCGACAAAAGCAACAAAAAATTAAACTTAAACAGGCATGTTAAGTAAATGTAAACTTCCTGCTGGCATTAATCACAAAAACAAATAACCCCCAGTGTCCACAAAGCAGGTATGGATATGGTCCAGTGTTAATTTTGGTACTCTTTTTAGATTTAGTCTAGTCAGTTATTTTGATATATAATTACGTCTTAGTCACATGTCATTTGAATAAATGATTATCAAAATGAGGAAAAGTGTGGGCCATTTTAGTCAACTAAATGCCCTTTCATTTGCCACATCACATTTGTGTTGCCTCATTAACCTATAGTAAACATAAATCACTGACTTCCATGTGCACAAACATGCATAACGCTGTCCTACCAATGTATTTGTCTGCATAACATCCTATTCCTCTTCCCAACAGCAGAAATATGACAAACATAAGATTAATATATGAGAATTATCTGGCCAGGTAAATTCCTAATTCATAGATATTGCACATTACATACAAAACAGCCAAGTGCAGAGAGAGATCTTGCTATTGAGAGGCTGCCGTCAGCAGACCTAAGGAAATGAGGTGGAAACTGAGCCACACTTCCTTACCTGCCAAATGTATGACCATATTAAAATACATATTTCCCTCAGATTATACAGACCCACAAAGAATTCACAAACAACTCCAATTTTGGTTAACTCCCGTATCTATTAGGTGAAATACCAGTGTACCATCACAGCAGCAAGATTTGTGACCGCTCGCCACTAGGGCAACCAGTGAAGCACAAACACCGTTGTGAATACAACCCATATTTATGTTAATAGATTTTCCCTTTTGTACTTAAACTATTTGCACATTGTTACCACACTAAGTAGATATATTACAGTGCATTCGGAAAGTATTCAGACCCCTTGACTTTTTCCACATTTTGTTACGTTAAAGCCTTATTCTAAAATGGAATAAATTGTTTTTTTTACCCCTCATCCAGCTACACACAATACCCTTTCCCTTTCCCATAATGACAAAGGAAAAACAGGGTTTTTAGAAATGTTATTAAAAATGAAAAACTTAAATATCACATTTACATTAGTATTCAGACCCTTTACTCAGTACTTTGTTGAAGTACCTTTGGCAGCGATTACAGCCTCGATTCTTCTTGGGTATAACGCTACAAGCTTGGCACACCTGTATTTAGGGAGTTTCTCCCATTCTTCTCTGCAGATCCTCTCAAGCTCTGTTAGGTTGGATGGGGAGCGTCGCTGCACAGCTATTTTCAGCTCTCTCCAGAGATGTTCGATCGGGTTCAAGTCCGGGCCACTCAAGGACATTCAGAGACTTGTCCCAATGCCACTCCTGCGTTGTCTTGACTGTGTGCTTAGGGTCATTGTCCTGTTGGAAGGTGAACATTGGCCCCAGTCTGAGAACCTGCTCCAGAGTGCTCAGGACTTCAAGGTTCTCACTGTACCTTGCTCCGTTCATCTTTCTCTCGATCCTGACTAGTCTCCCAGTCCCTGCCGTTGAAAAACATCCCCACAGCATGATGCTGCCACCACCATGCTTCACCATAGGGATGGTGCCAGGTTTCCTCCAGACATGACGCTTGGCATTCAGGCCAAAGAGTTCAATCTTGGTTTCATCAGACCAGAGAATCTTGTTTCTCATGGTCAGAGTCCTTTAGGTGCCTTTTGGCAAACTCCAAGCGGGATGTCATGTGCCTTTTACTGAGGACTGGCTTCAGTCTGGCCACTCTACCATAAAGGCCTGATTGGTGGAGTGCTGTAGAGATGGTAGTCCTTCTGGAAGGTTCTCCCATCACAGAGGAACTCTGGAGCTCTTTCACAGTGATCATTGGGTTCTTGGTCACCTCCCTGACCAAGGCCCTTCTCCACCGATTGTTCAGTTTGGCCGGGCGGCCAGCTCTAGGAAGAGTCTTGGTGGTTCCAAACTTCTTCCATTTAAGAATGATGGAGGCCACTGTGTTCTTGGGGACCTTCAATGCTGCAGACATGTTTTGGTACCCTTCCCCAGATCTGTGCCTTGACACAATCCTGTCTCGGAGCTCTATGGACAATTATTTTTGACCTCAAGGCTTGGTTTTTGCTCTGACATGCACTGTCAACTCTGGGACCTTATAGACAGGTGTGTGCCTTTCCAAATAATGTCCAATCAATTAAATTTACTACAGGTGGACTCCAGTCAAGTTGTAGAAACATCTCAAGGATGATCAATGGAAACAGGATGCACCGGAGCTCAATTTCGAAAGTCTTATAGCAAAGGGTCTGAATACTTATGTAAATAAAGGTATTTATTAAAACCTGTTTACGCTTTGTCATTATGGGGTATTGTGTGTAGGGGAAAAAACTATTTAAATCAATTTTAGAATAAAGGCTGTAACGTAACAAAATGTGGAAAAAGTCAAGGGGTCTGAATACGTTCCGAATGCACTGTACATTTGAAATGTTTATTATTTTGCAACTTTTGTGAGTAATGTTTACTGTTCATTTCGGATTGTTTCACTTTTGTTTATTATCCATTTCACTTACTTTGGCAATGTAAACATGTTTCCCATGTCAATAAAGTCCATTGAATGGAGAGAGAGTACCACAATCACAAGATGGTGCCGCCAAGTAGCCTATTGGCAAAGTAGTATGGGTTGCAGACCTCAGTTACGTCATTGTTATTAACGTTCCAGACGCCGCAGCCACATTGATGTCCAAAAGTAGAACAGGAGCTAATGACTGTTTGGCCCAGTGATGTAGTCGAGTCATGAAACCTAGAGCGAATCGAGTCCCCTTTGCTCAAGTCCAAGTCAGAGTCATCAATGGTCGAGTCACAAGTCCCTGTGGAGTTCCAATGCTCTAGTCCTGGTCCAAGTGCTCAAGTCTGAGTCACTGGGTCCACATTATGAAATGTATTTATTTTCCCAGTCAGATATAGTATAGTGGCAAGAGGAAATGTAGTCATAAATAGTTTGCTATCCCTTTTCCATTCTTTCTGTGCCACCAAATGTTTGCATATAGGCTACTGGTAATGTTACCAAGGCCACGTTCAGTTGAAAAACTCTCAAACGTTGCAGATAGAAAACCCATGAATAGAGCCAACATTATTCCTTATTCAACATGTCAAGAGAGGCATGTTTGTTCTACATAGCATATTTGATATCATATCCTATATCATATCCTCCTGAACGCACACCGAGGTTGTTAGCTATAGCTAGCTAATGAGGTAACATGACTGAACAAGGTGTAGCCTAAACAAATGGTAAACGGTCCGGTCCGCAAGTAGCCTAGTTTTAGAACGGCCCGAGATATGCATTTACATTTACATTTTAGTCATTTAGCAGACGCTCTTATCCAGAGCGACTTACAGTTAGTGAATACATATTTTTTTTTATACTGGCCCCCCGTGGGAATCGAACCCACAACCCTGGTGTTGCAAACGCCATGCTCTATCAACTGAGCTACATCCCTGCCGGCCATTCCCTCCCCTACCCTGGACGACGCTGGGCCAATTGTGCGCCGCCCATGAGTCTCCCGGTCGCGGCCGGCTGCGACAGAGCCTGGATTCGAACCAGGATCTCTAGTGGCACAGTTAGCACTGCGATGCAGTGCCTTAGACCACTGCGCCACTCAGGAGTTAAATATGCTTTATGAATGTAGAATGCGGCCCGCCAATGCACGATAGAAAGAAAAAATGTAGCGCCGGTATGATGGGTCATATCTTTTGAAAAGAGGGAGACTTGGCTACAGAACCTGTATATGAAATGCAGTGGGAAAAGTGGGAGGGTTGAGCGAGACTACAAATTCAAACAGCCTACTTTTCTACAGCCTACTCAAGGGAGAGAAAAACATAGCTAGACTATTGTTTTAGTATTAAACTCAATGCTGTTTTTAATTTCTAAAGGCAGTTTGTGTTTCTTAACCAGGAAAAGGGTAGCTACTAAAAGGCTGGTTAGCTGAGGTGAAGCAAAAGAGTCGTCTGTGCGATGTGTCTAATCAGAGGCGGAGCGGAGCCTATCTGTCCACACTCATCGCTTGCTCCTCCGCAGCTGACCAGCTGATGTAAGCTGTGTTTGCCAGGTGTGACGCTTCCTTCCCATTGCTGAACAGAACTGTGCTGCTAATTTTAATTGTGCTTATCACAGAAAAGCTCTCAATCTCTCCAAAAACTCTTGTCCAGTCTACTTAGTCAACTTCAATGAAAATTAATTTTCGTATAGCTGTCATTTTTCTGAGTCTATTTAGTCAGTTATAGTCTCGTCAATTGCCACTGAAAAATAGGCATTTGACGAATATTTCTGTTGACTAAACTAACACTGATGTGGTCTTACCTCTGTTGAGGTGGATGCCAGACAACAGACCATGGAGGGGAATGCTGTCGTCTCGCTTCTCAAAGTACTTGGACTCCAATCCAGCAGGCACCCCGCTACAGGTTCAAAAAAGAGAAGGAAGAACAGAACTGTTGTGAAGGTAGAAAATAAGGCAGTAGGTGCAGACCAAAGGCAACATGGGTCTGAATTAAAGCCACAGAGCTCTTGCTGATGGTGATGCACCTTCCAATTAGATATGTGTATGTAAAAGACCATGGAGGGGAATGCTGACCATGAATGCTGACCATGTGGTCCTCTGTAGCTCAACTGGTAGAGCACGGCGCTTGTAACGCCAAGGTAGTGGGTTTGATCCCCGGGACCACCCATACACACAAAAAAAATGTATGCACGCATGACTGTAAGTCGCTTTGGATAAAAGCGTCTGCTAAATGGCATATTATTTATTTTTTATTTTATATTTAAAAGTGAGCAGAGAAGATGTTCCTGAACACTTCTAAGTTAATTCTGATAGCATAAAAACTCAACTAGAACCACACATGGAAGCCCCAGACAGAAAGCTGGACTCACTTCTCTTTGTTGGAGGGCTGAGGGGGATGCTGTGCAGTGGGGCTACTGTCCAAAGGAGACACGCCGGGCTTGGCACTCATGGGGTTAAACTGGACCTGCAATTCAGCCCCAGGTCAACACAAAGTCAGAATTCAAACAATACAGTTGCAACACTGGCCGAGAGTTAGGGACCTCAACATATGATTCTGAATTCTAGCTTGCCCCCTCGTACCACACCTCTTAGATTTCTATTGGTTCTTCCAGGATTCAATTACAGTCAATGTAAGGAAGTTAGTTGCTAATTATTAGAGTTTAGAGAAATTATCCAAATTGCTATTCATGTTGTGGCCCAAAGTAAAGTCCTGTGTCTTCGCAAAACCGCAACGATTTCAATACATTTCTAAATATAAACAAAAGTTTAATTTGAATTTCAGAGTAACAGAGGAAAGATGAGCGCCTGCCTTGAGTCCAGGTCCCTGGTTGTGTAGTGAGCAGACGGAGCGGCTGGACAGAGGGAGGCAGGAAAGTTTGGAATTTAGCATGGACGTGATGGGGTAGCCCTGTCCAGCTGAGGGGGGGAAACGCTTGGCTGTCGAGCTGAAAAGTCAAGCACACAACTGTAATTATGAAGTGCTTTGAGAGGCTGGTTATGGCACACATCAACTCCCTCATCCCAGACACCCTAGACCCATTCCAATCTGCATACCGCACCAACGGATCCATAGATGACGCAATCTCAGTTGCACTCCACACTGCCCTCACCCACCTAGATAAGAGGAATACCTATGTGAGAATGCTGTTCATTGGCTACAGCTCAGCTTTCAACACCAGTTCTACAGCTATACCACTGAGAGCATCTTGACTGGCTGCATCACTGCCTGGTATGGCAATAGTACCGCTCTCGATCGCATGGCGCTACAGAGGGTGGTGCGGAGAGCCCAGTACATCACTGGGGCCGAGCTCCCTGCCATCCAGGACCACTATATCAGGCGGTGTGAAAGGAAGGCACAAAAAATCGTTAAAGACTCCAACCACCCAAGCCATAGACTGCTCTCTCGGCTTCAGCATGGCAAGCCGTATCGGGTGCATCAAGTCAGACACCAACAGGTTCCTGAACAGCTTCTATCCCCAAGCCATAACACTGCTAAATAGTTAACAAAATGGCTACACAGACTATTTTTATTTTGCACTCTCTCTATGCACTCACATTGCCCTACATACTGGCACTCCAACACACACAAACATTCACTCCATCATTTGCGCACACACACACAAACATAATATGCACATACATTTATACTGATTCTACACACAAACCCACTCGCATACAATCATCATATAAGCTGCTGCTACTCTGTTTATCATATATCCTGATAACTAGTCACCTTACCCCTATACATACACTACATGACCAAAAGTATGTGGACACCTGCCCGTCGAACATCTCATTCCAAAATCATGGTCATTAATGTGGAGTTGGTCCTCCCTTTGCTGCTATAACGGCCTCCACTCTTCTGGGAAGGCTTTCCATTAGATGTTGGAACATTGCTGCGGGGACTTGCTTCCATTTAGCCACAAGAGCATTAGTCAGGTAGGGCAATTAGTCTGGGCTCGCAGTCGGTGTTCCAATTCATCCCAAACGTGATTGATGGGGTTGAGGTCAGGGCTCTTTGCAGGCCAGTCAAGTTCTTCCACACCGATCTCGACAAACCATTTCTGTATGGACCTTGCTTTGTGCACCAGGGCATTGTCATGCTGAAACAGGAAAGGCCCTTCCCCAAACTGTTGCCACAAAGTTGGAAGCACAGAATCGTCTACAATGTCATTGTATGCTGTAGCGTTAAGATTTCCCTTCACTGGAACTAAAGGGGCCTAGCCTGACTCATGAAATACAGTCCCAGACCATTACTCCTCCTCCACCAAACTTTACAGTTGGCACCATGCGTTGGGGCAGGTAGCGTTCTCCTGGCATCCGCCAAACCCAGATTTGTCCGTCGAACTGCCAGCTGGTGAACCCTGTATATAGTATGCTTACTTACTTTATCGTGTTCTTATTTTTGTTCTATCGTATGTTATTTTTAGTATTACATTGTTATTAATTACTGCATTGTTGGGTTTAGAGCAAGCAAGAAAAGGCATTTCACTTTACTTGTGCATGTGACATTAAAACTTGACTTCTGGCAGAATGCCATTATATGATATCTGATGGCAAACATTTAGTAGTGAATTGCATACAAGTGTAACTTCATCACTTCATGTGAGCCGCACAACAGAGACTCGCCGATAGATACAGAACGCTATGAGAATCACCGGCTCCCACTTTCTCCCGTTGTTCCATTTACAAACAAACACGTGACTGTTCCCGGGGAACTACAGTAAGCTTCATAATGTAAAATAATGTGACAGGTGAAATAAAGAACGCAATCTGCTATATCTCCTTAACCTATTGCACAAGTTGACTGCAGGTATTAACTTAAAAAGTAGCTCAAATATAAACGTTTATTTAAAAACGTCAAATAAATAGTTGACGGCATTGACAGTATGAAAATCCATCCCGTGGCTTTTTCCAAATACCCCGGTATACATGATATACAGTCCAAGCCTACTCAGCAATATGACTTCATCTTTAACAGTGGGATGTCTGTAAGAAGGAAGTCATCCCCGCTATGCATGTTATCATATTGCGGTGTTTATCTTTAAAGGGGCAATCTGCGATTGGTACAGTATATCCATTTTTTGGACATTTAAATTAACGATATACCCATTGATTCTTGAAGAATGTAACTTATAAATGTCTCATGAGTTTAGTTCAACTGTCGTAACCCAAAATATAAGCTTGTTTTACTCCATTCTTTGTAATTGTAAACACACTGTTAGCCTCGAAACATGGTTAAAACTATCATTTTTATCCATAGCTCAGTCTATATTTGAGATTGGTTACATTTCTCCAGCTCTATCCCTCAGCTGTTAACCAAATGTGGCAGTGTGACTGCTTTGTTGTTGTTTAAACTGCAGATTGTCCCTTTGAGATAAGTGTTCATATAAAAAAAATAATTAGTCAAAGTTTAAAGTTATAAACACTGATCTAAAGTTGGATTACCTGGAAACAACTGCAATTCAAAACAAACACACTTCTCTTGATTATAGCAAGGCTAGAGACTGCGACCAAATGGTATCAAGCCGATATCTTACCATGTACCATGACATGCTTAACATGTGAGAGGCACCGCCTGTCCTCTGTCCAGCTGAGGCTGAGAGAGCTGGAGGAGTCGTCAACGTTCCAAGAGTCTCTGGCTTCCTGGATAGCTGGTTCTCGTTCAGCTGTTTGTTCAGCCAAATTATAACTGGGGGATAAAATGAAGCCTTGTTTTGACATTATAAAAAGGCACATTTCTATGATAAACACGACAACAAAACAGGCATTAAAATGTATAAAAAAACGTCTTGGTAAAGACAACAGCCAAAGTGCAAAATCATGTAAATTTGCTTTAAAAAGACCTTCCATACCATTCTCGTTTGTTTTCAGCACCTCCCTGCTTTCGTCTAGTTTCTTAACCGTCGCCTCCAACTGCTCCTTCAATTTTGACACCTACAGAGGATGGAAAGTTACAACAAAACAGATCAATCCCAACTTGATGCAAAGAAATAGGTCAATGCCCACGACTCTTTAAAACTTCGCTTGCACACGTAAATGCAAACACACATATGCATTGGGTCTTTCAGCAGCTATTTCTCCCCATTTTTCAAGTCCTCCGATTAGCATTTAAGGCAGAGGAATCACACCGTAAAGGACAGACACATACACCTCCTCATCTCTATGCTTGAGCTGCTGCTGAGTGTCTTGCAGGTCTCTCTGGACCTTGTGCAGCCTCTCCTGGGTCTCCTGGAGCACCTTCTCCTGAGACACCGTCACAGTGTTCTTCACCTTGATCTTCCCCACCAGGCCCCTCAGATCTCCCTGTAACTTCTTGATGATGCCATTGGCCTGGGAAGACAACACAAGGTTGTGTCAAGACAGTACTTTATCCCCACTCTCAAAGACATGTTCCTTCTCAAAGGGGATGTGATCAGCACCAAGACAAAATTGGTTTAAATATTTGGTCTCGAATAAGTGCATGAGTGGACAAGGACTTAGTGGATTTGAACTTGACTGGGTTGAGACTGTGACCATGTATTTTCAGACCATTACTTGACATGCATAATAAAAAGCCATGATTGGAAATTCAAGTAACCAACCTTTAGGAGTTCCTCAGACAGGGATTTTACTGTGGCTTCCAGTTTTCCTATTTGGAGTTGTTTGCTTTCAGCGTTCCCTTCTACACAAACACAGTTTCTCACTTATGATTCATCAATATTAGTTTTAACAAAATCCTGGTTTTGGACAGTATTGAGGGGGAAAATGTTCTCCATTTGCCTGCAGGACTCACTGCATACCTTCTGTTGCTGAGTGGCTTCCAGCACTTCCTTGGTGCGGAGCACGAGCTGGTCCTTGTCTTTGATCTCCTGCTCCAGGACGGCCACACGCGTCTGCAGCTGGTTCACCTGACGCTCCCTGTCGTTGCATTCCGTGTCCAGTGCACCGTTCTCCCTCAGAAGAGACAGGGCCTGCTGCTTCACTCGCTGGAACTCCTGTTCTCACACAAACACTTGTCAGCAGGTTCTCGACAAAATTGGAGGGCAACATTCCAATTTCTCAATCAAATCAGGAATTCAATATGGATGTAACATTTTTTTTTTTTTTTGTAATGATATTTATCCTATGAGTGTTTCAGACTTAAATGAAGTTAATACAGTCTTCACAAAAATGGCAGATTTTGTGACATTTTCCCCATACTCTAGCTCATCTCTCACCTCTTCCAGGCCCACAAGTTTGGCTTTGAGGTCACGGATGGTGGACTCAGTCTTGTATCTCTTCTCAGTCAGGTCCATGTTGGAGGCCTCCAGCTCAGCCAGCCTGCTCTGCAGCTGCTGGGTGCTCTTCATGTGGGCTCCCTCCAGCTCCCGGCGCAGCTGCTCATTCTGCTGCTGCAACTTGGTTTGCGTCTGCACAGGGTGATGAGAGCATATCAAAGAGATAAATCACTTATTTTAGAGAGACACTATATATACACACACAAAAGTATGTGGACACCCCTTCAAATTAGTGGATTTGGCTATTTCAGCCACACCCGTTGCTGACAGGTATATAAAATCAAGCACACAACCATGCAATCTCTATAGACAAACATTGGCAGTAAAATGACCTTACTGAAGAGCTCCGTGACTTTCAATGTGGCGCTGTCATAGGATGCCACCTTTCCATCAAGTCAGTTCGTCAAATTTCTGCCCTGCTAGAGCTGCCCGGTCAACTGTAAGTGCTGTTATTGTGAAGTGGAAACGTCTAGGAGCAACAACGGCTCAGCTGCAAAGTGGTAGGCCACACAAGCTCACAGAACGGGACCGCCGAGTGCTGAAGCACATAAAACTTGTACTCGATTGCAACACTCACTACCGAGTTCCAAACTGCCTCTGGAAGCAACGTCAGCACAAGAACGGTTCGTCGGTAGCTTCATGAAATGGGTTTCCATGGCAGAGCAGCCGCACACAAGCCTAAGATCACCATGTGCAATGCCAAGCGTCAGCTGGAGTGGTGTAAAGCTCGCCGCCATTGGACTCTGGAGCAGTGGAAACGCGTTCTATGGAGTGATGAATTACGCTTCACCAGCTAGCAGTTGACGAACTAATCTGGGTTTGGCGGATGCCAGGAGAACGCTACCTGCCCCAATGCATAGTGCCAACTGTAAACTTTGGTGGAAGAGGAATAATGGTTCGGGCTAGGCCCCTTAGTTCCAGGGAAGGGAAATCTTAACGCTACAGCATACAATTACATTCTAGACGATTCTGTGCTTCCAACTTTGTGGCAACAGTTTGGGGAAGGCCCTTTCCTGTTTCAGCATGACAATGCCCCCGGTGCACAAAGCGAGGTCCATACAAAAATGGTTTGTTGAGATCGGTGTGGAAGAACTTGACTGGCCTGCACAGAGCCCTGACCTCAACCCCATCGAACACCTTTGGGATGAATTGCGAGCCAGGCCTAATCGCCCAACATCAGTGCCCGACCTCACTAATGCTTGTGGCTGAATGGAAGCAAGTCCCTGCAGCAATGTTCCAACATCTAGTGGAAAGCTTTCCCAGAAGAGTGGAGGCTGTTATAGCAGCAAAAGGGGGGGGACCAACTCCATATGAATGCCCATGATTTTGGAATGAGATGTTAGACAAGCAATATCCACATACTTTTGGTCATGTAGCATATCATATATCAAATAGAGAAAAAACATGTAAGCTCTTATTCCTCCTGATGTGGAATAGACTTAAAAGGCAGTTTATAGTATGAGATATGACATGATACCTCCAGAGCCTTCTCCCGCTCCCCAGTGAGGTCCTGAGAGTGTAGACAGACAGGTTGTTTGGCTGGTCCACTCTGACCGCAGCTTGTCCAGTTCTCTGCTCTTCTCTGACAGAGTCTGTAAGACACACGTGCATAAGATGTGATTTTGATCAGAAACAAGATGTTACATCAAGGGGTTATCCAAACCTGCCTGGATTTTCATATTTCATATTGCTTTACCAGTTGTGCGTCGCCAAGCTTCCTGGAGAGATCATCTTCAGTCTTCTTCAGCCTCTGTTCCAACTGCTTGTTCTCCTCCTGACAGATCAAATGGGGGGATAACAGGGCTCAACATTATTAAATGTCAGGGACAAGTCAAAAATAATAATATTGTTTTTGTAAATCTGACAAGAAGAATATAGATTTAAGTCGTCTGAATGGACAAGTAATATATATATATATTTTTAATCACTATCAAACAATTACGCCAGCATTGGAATAATATTGAAATCGATTTTTCATGTGCATAAATTAAAAAGCCTACATGTCAAAGTGTAGGTGATATGCATATTGTCTACAGCCTCATGTCCAAATTGATGCTGACATGAGGGAGGCGCCAGAAAATGTAGCTATACTATAAACGAGACTTTTAATTACATTAATATAGGCTTAACGACAGTCATGTTTGACAAATATAATGAAGGATAATTAACATGAATGTCTAAAGGCTTGATTCTGTGACATACTCGAGGCATGGTTCGTTCAGATCAAATGGTCACAAGAGCGGAGAGTGAAGGACAGTGCCTGTTGCGCACTGCACATCACCCACCTTGAATCTGAGCGGAGGCGGTCAGCATTTTGAAACTATTTAACCATAAACTTAATTGTTTAAAACCTGAAAGTTGTGTCATTTTATGAAGCATGTCTTACCTTGTTTCAAAGTAGCCTAGCCAAAATACAACCATAGAAATGTTGAGGGAATTATTTTATTAACACAGGCTAATTTGCCATTGAAACCAGCATTTCTTATGTTATATTGGTTTTCAAATCAATTTTATTTTATCGTCCAACAGCCAAAGACACAATCCTAGTCATAATAGTAACCCATGCTAGTTGATGCATCTTTAGATCTCCCCTCTTAATTTCTAACTGATATTTTCATCTCGGTCACATGAAAGCACTCTCGCGTGCGGTGCGCTTTTGAGAATGGTGTTTTCCAGCTAATTGCATTTTGGAACATTCGCGCATAGCCTACAGCCATGTGAGCATTGATGAGCTTATAATATAAATAAATAAATAAAACTATCAACATTAAGCTAAACGGTCTGATCTGTTGCATCAGCTTCATTGCTTTAAAAAAATATATATGTATGTGCACTGGTTGTATGAATTTTGGATCGGTTGTCCCAGAACTGTCCCACAGACTGTTTTGTATCGTCCCAGGGACGACGGGACACCATTAATTTCTAGCCCTGGAGGGAATGATTTTATAAACACAAAAAAAGTATTTGGTTGTAATTGTAGAGCTTTTGGACAAGTAAAAAAATCTGTCCTACTGGCAAAAAAAGTTAGTGTCAAGCCCTGGATAAGTTAATATACGTGGAAGAAGTTACTCAAACTGTATTATTCTGTCGTCTGTCTGGCCAGACGGATTCTCAGAGGTTCTTCATAAGTCTGCTATTGACAGCTAGCCTGAGGGAGTTACAGGAGATTCACTGACCTTTACACAGGACAGACAAATCGCCAGGTACTTCTTGATCTCGATGTCGGTGCCATGTAGGAGCTTCAGAGAGAGGTGCGTGAGGTGCTTGAACGCATTGGTCTCCACAACATTGAGGTGGGCGGGGCTGTGGTCTAATACCGGGATGATGGAGATAACAACTGGAGCAGAAACCTAGGGAAAGGAAAGCACAGACATGTCACATATCCATGATCTCAAGGCCAGTGAAGACAATTAACGAGCTGAGAGAAAATGATCTCCTCACCTTGGATACTCTTCGTCTTGATCCGAGATACACTGGTTAAGCAGGTCTATAAACTTCTGAGGAAAGGACGCAAAGTCTACCAACAGGCCCTGTTGAACTTTCAAACTGATGACAGAGAAGACGTAGGATTAGTGTATGCTCACCAAATGTTACATTGTAGTGGGCACAATTACTTTGTTTAAATTAGAAGATACCTTTGAAAATCCTCCTCTGATATTTACATTTACATTTTAGTCATTTAGCAGACGCTCTTAACCAGAGCGACTTACAGGAGCAATTAGGGTCAAGTGCCTTGCTCAAGGGCACATTAACGTCATTTAGCAGACGCTCTTAGCCAGAGCGACTCACAAATTGGTACGTTCACCCTATAGCCAGTGGGATAACCACTTTACAAATATGGCAAGGTTGTACAGAAAATAAGAATCGGTGTCATCAGTCAGTCTCACCAGCAGATCCTATAATGCCCAAAGTTGTGTAAGCTACAGTGGCTAAGTTACTACTACCTTGAGGAAAGGAGACATTTTGGAAAAGCAGAAGTGATAGGGAATCATTTTGAACACGGGAAGTGCATCGATAACTCATGTCAATCATGAAGGTGAATCCAGTTGCTACATTATGTTTGCAGGTTAGCGTTATACAACCAGGATGTGGCTGTAATGCTTGTGCTTCTCCATAGTGTTGTACCATGAAGTGAGTGACTTTTGTTGTTGTTGATGTCTGTACACAGGAAGTCGACCCGCTATATGATAATGTTATATTGATGCGTATCAGTCTATTTTGAAGTTGGATCTCATGCATGCCCACAGTAGCAAGCAATGTATTTAGAGATCAATGTACTGGTTTCTGAAACATTGCTATTCACACTAGAAAGAGGAGCGAAAATACGGGTGCAAATACTGTAGGAATAGAATCTAATCTTTCAAAATGCAAAAGGTTACGAGCACTTACCCTTTTGTGGACTGGATTTGTCGTCAACTGAAGCTCAATGCTGACTCTGATATTTGCTCTCCTGTAATGTAAAGTTAAAAAGAGGCTTTCAATGTCTTTTAGTCGTATTATACAACAAAATGAAGACATTTCTCATCAAGTGCCACTCTCGGAGTGGCGAAGATGTCATTCACGACCATAGAAATTCACGTTACTGAACATGTTAGCTATATTAACGTTACCTAGGACGGTTGTCTGTCGTATGTAACTAATCACTAATGTCAAAACACGACTATGTAAAATATATGAGCTATCTAGGCCGTAAAACATTTGTCGACATCGCTTGATATCAAACTAACTATCCAGCCAGGCAAGAAGGCTAGCAAGCGAACTTAACGTTACCTTTCTTCGCAATTTTTGCATTTCACTTGCAATCGCTTGTTGAAAAGTGTTTCTGTCATGATTGTTTCATACGCCAAAAGATGTGTCCAAAACGTATGACTTTTGTTAAAAATAGGCTCTTTCATTTCGAGTTTGGCGCTTCTCCCCCGCGAATGCCAGTTGAGGAATGCCGCGTTCAGAACAACTGGGAACTTGGAACTCGGAAATCTCCGACGTCCGACTCCAGTACGTTTAAGACAAGTGGACACTCCGACTGGGAAAAATCGTTTTGAACGGTCATCCAACTCGGAATTACAAGTCGGCAACTCGAGCATCTTTCTAGAGTTCCGACTTTCTGCCCTGATGATCACTGACTTAATGATTTGGCCTCGTTTTTTCCCCAGTTGTCTTGAAAGCCCCAGAAGCATCGGCTTGAGAAAGGGGCGTAGGAAGTAACGTCGAAAAAGTATGTGCGCGTTCCAGATCGTCTAGACTGCAGACGAGTGGTGGAGCATACATTTGAACAGTTTTACAGTCAAACTACTACAACACCAAATTACCTACACGCCATGGAGCTCTACTACTAGTACTGGCTATAAATTAGTAAAACAGCATTCGCCTGGTTAACCTGAAGACTGATGCAGCCTCGTGAAATCTAAGTGACCTGGAACGCGTCCCAATTCTACGGCACTGTAGTTTGATGACGTTGTAACGGTAGGAAAGATGGAGGTTCCCACGGCAGACGGCATGGAAAAGCATATTTTGGGGAACATGCTAACGCAGCAAGTAGAGCAGGACACAACCACACAGTTCGACACAACTGCAAAAGTATTTCCAGCAAGGGCTAGCTATTACCGTTCTTCTTCTTCCATAGTATTATGATGGTCCCCAAACAAACGTTAGAGGTGCATGCCGCCACCTACTGTACAATCCATAATACTTGGTGATGCAAAAAAAGAAAAATACCCTGCCAACACCATTCCACTATTTTAACCCTATCTAATCCTACACCAGACCGATGGCGTGAGAGGACGGGGCACTACCATTCAACACCCCCTGTAACTCTACTGCAGTAAAATATTGTAATCCCAAGTACTTCTCTGCAGCAGCCACCGCAACAAATCTATTTTCTGTGACTTACGTTCCATTTCTGCGGTATAGTTGATAACCATCGCCATGAACGCTAAGAAACCAACCTTACTGAAGCACATATTATTCACTCTGTATTGGCCTCGGCCTACTCTAAGGACCCCTCACCCTGTACCCATCTTCCTCTACTACTCTCATCACTGCCTCAGCATAGGACACCTTCTGTACTACTCTCATCCTGGCAACCTCAACTTGCCTTTCTCTCACTGGACACTTCTGATCTCCAGCACCATGGGTAACTGTTGGGTTCTATTTTTCTCATAATTGGATCTGTATGTGATGAATAGCTGGGAAGGAATGCATTAATGAGGAGCATAGGTTTGAACTGTACTGATATGGATTGTTTCACATAGCAGGCTGTGATTCATGTGGGGAACGTTAGGGGCTAGGATGAGATAAGACTTGTATTTCTCACAGATACGAACACTCTCTCTTTGTTGTCTGTGAAACCGTCCTTGAACGTGGGTACATGGAGTACAGTGGAATGGTGTCTTTTGGGTGCTGACTCCGCAAGTTATTATGATAGCAACTTATGCCTGGCAACAGTGTGCAACAAATGGAGTGCCGAGGGGTGGGACTAACCCGTGCACCAACGGATTGGCTGAGTAAGTCTAAACCACGCTCAGTCTCTACTCTGATTGGCCAGCAGGGAGCGGGAACTATCTCTGTCAGAGTATTTTAAGAAGAACTCATAACAATGGATTAGTTCTCTGAGTGCCCTGCGTGGTATTTCAGTGGACCCGTATATACGAACCTTCATACTTATCATACATACATTTTGCATATAATAAATTAAGCTTGGATTGAAGATCTCTTGATTCTTATTCTAATACCAGATTTGAATTACGCAATTTCTAACAATTGGTGACCTCCGACTGTAATCTGGTAGCGGAACTTCACTTCGCTGGAATTCATCCAGCCTATTGGACAATCGCTGTCTTCGAACCGTGTGTTTCACAAATTGCCCGGGCTTCTAAAAAGGTAAGCAAAACACCTATTGTAATATAACTAAAGTTTTGCACATTGGCTTTATCCAAATTAATTTTGTGAAACACCTGTTTGATGTAAGTGAACCCTATTGTACTATAAATAACGATTACAGTATACTATTTCGATTTCATAATATACTATGCAAATGTTTGATAATTGTGATGGTTAAACCCATGGGAGTGCGACGCTATGACTGAGGCTCATAGGAGGCACTTTAAAGTAGTTTAGATAGTGCGACACTATGACTGAAGGCTCATAGGAGGTACTTTAAAATAGATTAGACAGTGCGACGCTATGACTGAAGGCTCATAGGAGGTACTTTAAAATAGATTAGATAGTGCGATGCTATGACTGAAGGCTCATAGGAGGTACTTTAAAAGTTAGACAGTGCGAGTGTTGTCGTATGCATGAGAGTGTGAATGATAAACCTGTATACCTTGATAGAAAACTCATTGGGAATTAAAACGTCTGTGGCTGTCCAAACTGTATAATTTGGGGATAACTGTTGGGTTTGTGGTTGCTTAAACCAAATAACCTGTTAATAACAATTAGGAACATAAAGCTAGAGTGATGAATGACTAGTGTGACTGAACTGAAACGTTTGAGCTGATATGATTGAACTGTGGCGTTTGGCCCTGCAAAATACTGGTTAAACAATTAGACTGAAATAATTTGGTTTATCGTTTCAATATAAACATGCACCAGGTTTGACTAATTAGGTGGGAGTGATTTGATTTAAATAAATTGACTAAAATACTTTAAATAACCACAGAATATTGGAAACACTAACACAGCTCCTCGAAGGAGCCTGCTCCCACCCGAGCACTGGAGAGAGAGTTGCGAGGGGAGGGGCTGGAGAGAGCGAAACTGTGGCTTTTGGAGCGAGGAAAGACTGGGAGTTGGCTGGGAACACCACGGGGTGATTATTTGAGAGGTGCCTGTGGGTTTCTGACGAGGGATGAGATGGGTGAGAAAGTAGAGAAAGGCACTCAACCCCAATCGCTCCCATAAATCGCTCTGGAAAAGAGCGTCTGCCAAATCACCAAAAATGCAATCCAATCGCTCCCAGAGCGATTTCTGGGAGCGATTGGGGTTGAGTGCCTTGCTCGAGGGCACATCGGCAGATTTTTCGCCTGGTCGGCTCGGGGATTGGAACCGGCGACCTCTCGGTTGTTGGCGCGGCGCTATTGATCACTAAGCTGCCTGCCGCCCCATATGAGTTTAAGGTTGTGGCGTTGTTTGATCATGTGATAAGGTTTAATTGCTAATCGGACCATAACTAATGTGGTTATGGAAGTAATGTATAGGTAGGGGAGAGCCAATAGGGGGCTCCATTGAACTATTATGGTTTATTTGGCATTTCGGTGGCATGAGGCGAAGTCAACGGCTGGTGTGGGTGGTGACCGGATGCTACTGAGTATTTAGTTTGGTAATGTTGAATGGACTATTTGTAGCGTGTTTTGGGGTTAAATAGAAAAACTAACTTATTCAATAGGGAATCAAAGGGAGATAGAGTTTTTTGCTGAGGTGAAAGCTACTGTGATTTTCATTTGGTGACGTCACTTGCTCTATGAACTGGGAGTAGTTACTTTGAGAGCATCGCAGATGGTGTGGAGTGACTGGCGATGTCCCTGGTTCGAACACAGGTAGGGACAGTAGACAAAGCTTTCGCAGTGGGGCTATATACCTAGATTACTATGTGGATTGAGAAATGTGAAAGGTTGAATTAGATAGCTTAAATAGAAGTATTCTAGAAAAGTCTATGAAAATATGTTATACGGTTACCATGCGCTCTCCCCGAAGGAGCAAGGGGAGGGTGAGAGACAGTACAGTTCAGATGGTAGGAACATCATTAAATGTATGCTAATCAACAATAGCAAGTATTTGTTTTATTAATTAGGGCATAATCAGAGAGAACAGTTAAATAAATTGAATAGCGAACTGAAAAGTTTTAGCGGGAAAATATAAATTTTTGGTACATTTTAGTACGATAATGTATTTTGGTTAAGTGGATGCAAGTGACATTGGCTGTTGTGATGGGGGAATAGCGCCAGCCTGTGGTGGGTTATGGATTTGTTACATAAACTTATATTTTAAACTAAAGTGATGGAATAGGCTACAATTATAACATTATCAGAAAAAAGACACAATTTAATGTGAAATAGTTATTACAATTATTATTGATAGTTATTACAGTTATTATCATTGATCCAGTAATGATATAAGGATAGTAGAGGAAGGCAGGGGATTTAATCTCATTTAGGGAAGTTATATTAGGAAGAAAATACCATTAAATGAGGGAACATTTGATGTAACCATGATTGTATTGGCTAAAAACTCAAATATGACATTTACAGGGGGGACAGGAACAATAGAAGGGGAGACAGATTTTCCTAGGGGGTTGAACAAATAATTGATAATGGATCATTTGAGATGAGATCACATGTAGCAGAGTTAGGGTAATCAATTAAATAATCATTGTATACTCGAGGAATTTTGAGTGGTTTTATAGATTAGTTATGAGGAATTAGATTGATACAAACAATTATTGATGGGTTAAGACTGGGGATAACCAGGAGAAAGAGATTAGCTCATCTCGTTGGAATGTTGCCTAGGGCTAGGGGAGCAGTAGTGAAGTTAGGCAGTATTTAGGTCATAAAAGTGAGCTACCAAATTAAGGCCTGGCTATTTGTGGTTGTTTTTCAAATTGGGTTTTTCAAACAAAAAACAACACACCTAGTATGATGTTTATAAAGCCTTGTTGTTTCAATTTTGGGGGGGTTTCAGCAGGTCAAGGGTGATAGGTCTTAGAGGAGCACACAGTGAATTTTATGGAGTTTTTTAGCTTTTGGCTGAGTTTGGGGTATATATGATTTCTTATGAGAATGAATGTCATGAGGGCTTAATGAACACTTGGGATAACTAACATTTATGAAATATTTAGAATAATGGTAATGTTTAGTATACTATGGGATTAAACAGTTCGTTAAATGATTTCAATTGCCTCTGAACTCTGTTTTAACATTCTGGTGTTATTTTAATCATCCACACTAGTAAATTCTAAAGGCATGAGAGGAGGACTTTAAGATAGTTTATTTTACTAAGTTGAGGGTAATTTATAGTACTGTGAAAATTGTGAAGAAGATTATAATTTGGTAATAATATATTTAATTTGAACCATACAATAACAGAAGAGAGAGTGGAGGAATGGCAATTGGATAATGAATTACCAATATTACCAAAGTGATTGTTTAGGTAGGTGGTAATATTGACACATGGCCAAATCATGTGTCAAAAAGGGGGATGGTTGGATTAAATATTAAATATATACGAAGGAGAGGACAAAATACTTAAAAACAAACAAACATGTATGATAGTTTATTAACCACACCTGTATGTCAGAGGTTTTGTGCCCCACAGGTGAACTAAAGGAGAAGGTGACCCACTCTATCTAACCAGGAGACTGAAGCAGGCCTGGCGGGAAGGGCCCTACCAAGTACTGCCTTTGCCAGCAGAATAGCTGAGAGATCCATCTGGGTGCATGTCACTCACTGCAAAAAGGTAAACCCAGCTACACCTGACGAACAAACACATTGTTAGGAGAAAGAACCGATCACCACTAGGGCTCGGGGGTTGGCTCCTTAATGAAGATTCCCTTACCCTGTCTGATCATCCCTGTGTGAGTTCGATAGAAGGTGAAGCAATGGGTTGGCCTCTGGCGTCTGACATGTTCTCAGGGCGAGGGTGGGGATTCACAGGTCTCCCGACGGTAGGTAGCTGTCTGATTGTGGGGGCCATATTCCTAACACACACGGACCCTCCTGTTTCAGCCAGAAGTGGTAGTTAACCTAACACAAGTTGAAAAGGCATAGGAGACAGCTAGACGTAGGGAAAGGGGAAATACTAGGGACTTTAGGGAAGGACATCACCAATCTCCATACACAGTTTAGGGACAGGTGTAGTATTGTGAAAGTAGGGAATTATCAGAAATGGCAGTGCGACCCATATGAGGGTAGGTACTGTCTGAAAGTCTGAATTATGCTAAAACAGATTACAGACCTGACAGGTGAGATATCCTCTTCAACTGGGGCACCCTATAGAGTAAACCTCTCTGAGGGAGGTAGTGAGATAGTGCAAACTATAGACCTGAAGGAAGTAGTACAGATGGAGACGGAGTAAATAGATTTTAACCTGTGGTTGGAATGGATTCAGTATACGGTCTAAAGAGGACTGTTATGCCTGTAGGACAGCCAAACCAAGGTTAACAACTACTCTGTTCCCCTTGACAGGCTTTAACTCTGTGTCAGGTTTATCCTCCATGCAAGCCACCTGGGAATGTGGTGAAAGAGTCTTGTAGTAACTTGCACTATCTGTATCCCCCATAACAAAGTCATCCCGACCTGGGTTGCCTCAGTTTGAAGTCACAGGGGATTCTTATTGTTTTTCTAGGACTAATAAGATAGGATACAGGGTAGGGCATCTTAGCTCCTGCTCCCACACAGAGAATGTCACAATTAAAAGAGACCATGACTAATCTCTCCTCTTTGTTGCAGCCAGAGGATTTTAGGAACCAAAACCAGGCCCGTGCTGACATCTGATGGTTGTGTGGTGATAACTGATTGTGAACTCACCTACATACGCAAACAATCAAACGTGTCAGAGACTGGTGAGTTGTCACGTAGAAAGTAGGACCTCCTCCCGGGATCCTTTGATGAAAGGATATATATTGATGGGATCCACAATCAGATCGCAGCTGGGTTTGAATTAAGTATTTTCTGGTGGTCAACAATTAATAAAAACATAGATTGGATGAATTATATTTACTATAACCAGCAAAGATTAGCTGAGCAGACAGCGGCAACTAGCTTAATGACATGGCAGAATAAAATAGCTTTAGATATGCTTGTGGCTGAGCGGGACGGGGTTTGTGTTCTGTTTGGATATATGTGCTGTACTTTCATCTCCAACAACACAGCACCGGACGGGCCCGTGACCAAAGCGCTTGAGTGACCATCACCACGCTGGCGAACGAACTGGTTGAGAACTCTGGTATTGATAGCTCCATAAACGGTTGGTTTGATAACATATTTGGTAAATGGAAAACTATTATTGTAACTATTCTGGGTGAAGTTATAGCTTCTATGGGTATACTTGTTCTTTGTGGATGTTGTCTTATTCCCTGTGTCTGAGGGTTGGTGAGAAAAGGAGATGGAGAAGGTGGTTTCCCAACAGATGGTGAGATACGGCCCAATCCCGGACTCCGACCTAAGGAATGAAGGATATGACCTACCAGGCTTGGTGGAGTGACACTCTAGAGGGTGTCTAAAGGGGGCCAAAATTTACTTCCCTGTTGGTGTTTTATGTTTTAATAATCTTATGTTTTGTGTTCTATTAATCCTGTGTTTTATGCTTTATTAATCAAGTTAACCATTGGGAATGTTTGTCTTTCCTTATGTGAAGGTTTGAAGTGCCTGGGTGACTTGTGGCCAACCGTTTGCAAGTTGGGTGTAGATGGAAGGACTGAAGGCCTTTTATTATCAAATTGTCTATTAATAAAAGTGTTTATTTTTGTTTGTATTGTATTTTAATGAGTGACACCCTAGAGGGCGTCAAAAGGGGGATTGTTGGGTTCTATTTTTCTCATAATTGGATCTGTATGTGATGAATAGCTGGGAAGGAATGCATTAATGAGGAGCATAGGTTTGAACTGTACTGATATGGATTGTTTCACATAGCAGGCTGTGATTCATGTGGGGAACGTTAGGGGCTAGGATGAGATAAGACTTGTATTTCTCACAGATACGAACACTCTCTCTTTGTTGTCTGTGAAACCGTCCTTGAACGTGGGTACATGGAGTACAGTGGAATGGTGTCTTTTGGGTGCTGACTCCGCAGGTTATTATGATAGCAACTTATTCCTGGCAACAGTGTGCAACAAATGGAGTGCCGAGGGGTGGGACTAACCCGTGCACCAACGGATTGGCTGAGTAAGTCTAAACCACGCTCAGTCTCTACTCTGATTGGCCAGCAGGGAGCGGGAACTATCTCTGTCAGAGTATTTTAAAAAGAACTCATAACAATGGATTAGTTCTCTGAGTGCCCTGCGTGGTATTTCAGTGGACCCGTATATACGAACCTTCATACTTATCATACATACATTTTGCATATAATAAATTAAGCTTGGATTGAAGATCTCTTGATTCTTATTCCAATACCAGATTTGAATTACGCAATTTCTAACAGTAACCCAAAAGTTAACACGCACAACTTTCCCCACCAATACTACACATTCCATTGTCTCATGCCCTCCTGCACACTTCTCACATCAGAATCAGGGGAGGATGGAGAACAAATCACACCTTTCTTTAATCAGATTGAAATCCGAATAAAGAAATAAAGTATGAAAAATGTATGCAAAAAAAGTGTGGATTGTTCTCCATCCTCCCCTGATTCAGAATATACCAAGTTTCAAGTTAATGTCACATGCACAAGTACAGTGAAATGCATTTCTTCCAAACTCAAAACCCAACAATGCAATAATCGATAACAACGTAATACTAGAAAAAAACATGAGAAATAAGAAGAAATATCAAGGGCACAATAAGGGCACAATATTGGTCCTCTGTAGCTCAGCTGGTAGAGCACGGCGCTTGTAACGCCAAGGTAGTGGGTTCGATCCCTGGGACCACCCATACACAAAAAATGTATGCACGCATGACTGTAAGTCGCTTTGGATAAAAGCATCTGCTAAATGGCATATTATTATTATAACTAAGCATACTATATACAGCAGGGTTCCCCAACTGGCGGCCCGTGGTTGGTCTCATTTGGCCCCACAAGTTTTGTGAGCCAAAAAAACAACATGTTTTATTATTTGTTATTTTCATTGTTGAACATAAAAGACTGTAAAAACACCAGGAAATCAGATAAACAGAGTAGCAGCAGCTTGTATGTGAGTGGGTGTGTGAAGAGTCAGTATAAATGTATGTGCATATTATGTGTGAGTGAGCAGATAATGGAGTGAGTGTGAGTGTGTAGGGCCCTTTGAGTGTGCATAGAGACAGTGCAAAACTAAAAGGTCAATAAAGATACAAGGTTAACTCAGTCTATGTAGCTATTTTGTTAGCTATTTATCAGTCTTATTGCTTGGGGATAGAAGCTGTTCAAGAGCCTGTTGGTGTCAGACTTGATGCACCAGTACCACTTGTGGTGCGGAAGCAGAGAGAACAGTCTATGGCGTGGGTGGTTGGAGTCCTTAACAATTTGCGTGCCTTCCTTCCACACCACCTGATATAGATGTTCTGGATGGCAGGGAGCTCGGCTCCAGTGATGTACTGGGTTGTCCACACCACCCTCTGTAGCGCCATGCGATCGAGGGCGGTGCTATTGCCATACCAGGCAGTGATGCAGCCAGTCAAGATGCTTTCAATGGTACAGCTGTAGAACATTTTGAGGATTTGAGGGCCTGTGCCAAACTTTTTCAACCTCCTGAGGGGGAAGAGGCACTGTCGCGCCTTCTTCACGACTGTGTGCGTGTGTTTGGACCATTTAAAATATTTTGTGATTTGGATACCGGCTCTTTAAAAAGTCAGGTAAACAATACTCTCCTGTCAATATTTTTTCTCAAATTTCGAGCAGCTGAAGGACAAACCACACAAACAACCAGTATAGTAAGTTTAAATGTAATTTTATTAAACATTCTGGCTTGTAAGGAACATTTACATGATTTTCTAGGCATTAGTTTCAGGCTGTATATACCAATTAACTGTGTATTAAAGCCTGATTAATCCAACTAGGTTGGTGTAGGATACTGTTATGGCAACTGTGGAGGTTGATGTTTCCAAGGACATGTGAATCTGCTAGCTAACTCATGAGATGGGAACAGTGAGCGGGATATACTATATATATATTTAAGCAATGAGGCGCCTCGGGGGTTTGAGATATATGTCCAATATACCACGGCTAAGGGCTGTTCTTATGCATGACCTAACGCGGAGTGCCTGGACACAGCCCTGGTCGTGGTATACTGGCCATATATCACAAACCCCCAAGGCGCCTCATTGCTATTATAAACTGGTTACCAATGTAATTAGAGCAGTAAAAATACATGTTTTGTCATACCCATGGTATACAGTCTGATATACCACGGCTGTCAGCCAATCAGCATTCAGGGCTCGAACCACACAGTTTATAATGCACCTTCTTCTTGTGTGCTGTGTTTAGGGAAAAGAGTGTGAGAAAATAAGAATACCATGTCCTTTGGACCCAAAACAGTGAGTTGGCACTTGGCAGAGAAAAAATCCAGAATTTCAAACACATGAATTGTACAATTTGAGGAGATCCTCTAAATCAATGATTTATTTGGTCTCTGTAGCACTATATTCAAAGACCTTTTAGCAAACATCTGAAGAAGTGCAACTCCAGAGAGAAACCCAAACCTGTAAATTGAATATAATTCTGAGAATACATACCCACATACTGAATCTTAGATTACATAGGCCTATATGTCCCTGCTATTATCAGCCCAAAGTGCCTTCAGAAAGTATTCACACCCCTTGACTTTTTCCACATTTTGGGATACAAATTGATTGAATTGTAATTTTTAGTCAACGATCTACATAAAATACTCTTAATTTTGAAGTGGAAGAAAAATTCTAACATTTGTCAAACTTTCTGGGTAGGTCTCTAAGAGCTTTGCACACCTGGATTGTACAATATCTGCACATTATTCTTTTAAAAATTATTCAAGCTCTGTCAAGTTGTTTGTTGATCATTGCTAAACAGCCATTTTCAAGTCTTGTCATAGATTTTCAAGCCGATTTCAGTCAACTGTAACTAGGCCACTCAAGAACATTCAATGTTGTCTTGGTAAGCAACTCCAGTGTATATTTGGCTTTGTGTTTTAGGTTATTGTCCTGCTGAAAGGTGCATTTTTGTGTCAGTTGGAAAGCAGACTGAACCACAGATTTTGCCTGTGATTAGCTCTATTCCGTTTCTTTTTATCATAAAAAACTCCCTTAATGATTACAAGCATACCCATAACATGATGCAGCCATCACTATACTTGAAAATATGGAGAGTGGTACTCCGTAATGTGATGTATTGGATTTACCCCAAACATAACACTTTGTATTCAGGACAAAAAGTGAATTGCTAGCCTCCCGAGTGGCGTTGCGGTCTAAGGCACTGCATCGCAGTGCTAGAGAGGTCACTACAGATCCGGGTTCGATCCCGGGCTGTGTTGCAGCCGGCCGCGACTGGGAGACCCATCCCGGTCGCGGGTTAGGGGAGGGTTTGGCCAGCTGGGATGTCCTTGTCCAATCGCGCTCTAGCGTCTCCTTGTGACGGCCGGGCGCATGCACGCTGACTTTGGTCGCCAGCTGTACGGTGTTTCCTCCAACACATCGGTGCGGCTTGTGTCAAGAAGCAGTGCGGGGATCGTGTTTCGGAGTAGCGCATGGCTCTCGACTTTCGCTTCTTCCGAGTCTGTATGGGAGTTGCAGCGATGGGACAAGATTGTAACTAACAATTGGATATCACAAAAAATATGAGTGCCTTGTTGCAAACAGGATGCATGTTTTGGAATATTTTTATTCTGTACAGGCTTCCTTCTTTTCACTCTGTCAATTAGGTTAGTATTGTGTTGATCCAGCCTCAGTTTTCTGCTATCACAGCCATTAAACTCTGTAACTGTAACTTAAAGTCACCATTGGCCTGATGGTGAAATCCCTGAGCGGTTTCCTTCCTCTCCGGCAACTGAGTTAGGAAGGACGCCTGTATTTCCGTAGGGACTGGGTGTATTGATACACTATGCAATTAATAACTTCACCATGCTCAAAGGGATATTCAATGTCTGCTTTAAAAATAATTTTTACCCATCTACCAATAGGTGGCCTTCTTTGTATGTGTGTGGTACAGAGATGAGGTAGTCATTCAAAAATCATGTTAACTATTATTGCTCACAGTGAGTCCATGCAACTTCTTATGTGACTTGTTAAACACATTTTTGCCATGACAAACGGGTTGAATACTTATTGACTCAAGACATTTCTAAAAACATGTTTTCACTTTGTCATTATGGGGTATTGTGTGTAGAAGGGTGAGATCTTTTTGATTTCAGGTTGTAACACAACAAAATGTGGAATAAGTCAAGGGGTATGAATACTTTCTGAAAGCACTGTAAATTTAGGAATCTTCCCCCTATGCAAATGTAGGTGTTCTATGCGCATGATATTAATGCTGGACCAGCCAATGATGAGGACACCCCCAAAGATAAGGTAATATTGATGAAAGTGAATACTCAACATTTTGCTACAGTGTTGGTAGCTGAGCTGATTGTGGAGACCCTCTACAACATTATTTCTTAGAAACTGCTTTTGCAATTCTTTAACTTGACAAACTACTGTTTTCTGGGCGTATATCTTATGAGCAGAAGCTTAGAAAGATGCTGACATTACCTACAATAGAGGCACACAATGATTAAGGCCATAACTACAGTGGGGAAAAAAAGTATTTAGTCAGCCACCAATTGTGCAAGTTCTCCCACTTAAAAAGATGAGAGAGGCCTGTAATTTTCATCATAGGTACACGTCAACTATGAGAGACAAATTGAGAGAATCCAGAAAATCACATTGTAGGATTTTCTATGAATTTATTAGCAAATTATGGTGGAAAATAAGTATTTGGTCACCTACAAACAAGCATGATTTCTGGCTCTCACAGACCTGTAACTTCTTCTTTAAGAGGCTCCTCTGTCCTCCACTCGTTAACTGTATTAATGGCACCTGTTTGAACTTGTTATTCAATATAAAAGACACCTGTCCACAACCTCAAACAGTCACACTCCAAACTCCACTATGGCCAAGACCAAAGAGCTGTCAAAGGACACCAGAAACAAAATTGTAGACCTGCACCAGGCTGGGAAGACTGAATCTGCAATAGGTAAGCAGCTTGGTTTGAAGAAATCAACTGTGGGAGCAATTATTAGGAAATGGAAGACATACAAGACCACTGATAATCTCCCTCGATCTGGGGCTCCACGCAAGATCTCACCCCGTGGGGTCAAAATGATCACAAGAACGGTGAGCAAAAATCCCAGAACCACACGGGGGGACCTAGTGAATGACCTGCAGAGAGCTGGGACCAAAGTAACAAAGCCTACCATCAGTAACACACTACGCCGCCAGGGACTCAAATCCTGCAGTGCCAGACGTGTCCCCCTGCTTAAGCCAGTACATGTCCAGGCCCGTCTGAAGTTTGCTAGAGTGCATTTGGATGATCCAGAAGAGGATTGGGAGAATGTCATATGGTCAGATGAAACCAAAATATAACTTTTTGGTAAAAACTCAACTCGTCGTGTTTGGAGGACAAAGAATGCTGAGTTGCATCCAAAGAACACCATACCTACTGTGAAGCATGGGGGTGGAAACATCATGCTTTGGGGCTGTTTTTCTGCAAAAGGACCAGGACGACTGATCCGTGTAAAGGAAAGAATGAATGGGGCCATGTATCATGAGATTTTGAGTGAAAACCTCCTTCCATCAGCAAGGGCATTGAAGATGAAACGTGGCTGGGTCTTTCAGCCTTTCAGCAAACACACCGCCAGTCTCCAGATCTCAACCCCATAGAAAATCTTTGGAGGGAGTTGAAAGTCCGTGTTGCCCAGCGACAGCCCCAAAACATCACTGCTCTAGAGGAGATCTGCATGGAGGAATGGGCCAAAATACCAGCAACAGTGTGTGAAAACCTTGTGAAGACTTACAGAAAACCTTTGACCTGTGTCATTGCCAACAAAGGGTATATAACAAAGTATTGAGAAACTTTTGTTATTGACCAAATACTTATTTTCCACCATAATTTGCAAATAAATTCATTAAATTTTTTTCTCATTTTGTCTGTCATAGTTGACGTGTACCTATGATGAAAATTACAGGCCTCTCTCATCTTTTTAAGTGGGAGAACTTGCACAATTGGTGGCTGACTAAATACTTTTTTTCCCCACTGTACATTTTAAACTTTATTTTGGTACCCTTAACAGATCGCAGCAAAGCTGAGATGGAACTGCTCATTAAAAAACGGAACACTGCCGTTAAAGGTAAGCAATACCTAACATCATTCATTACATTTAGCAGACGCTCTTATCCAGAGCGACTTACAGTTAGTGAATGCATACATTTTTCATACTGGCCCCCCGTGGGAATCGAACCCACAACCCTGGCGTTGCAAACGCCATGCTTTACCAACTGAGCTACACGGGGCCATTGACATGATTAAAACAAACAGGGTGTTTTTCATGTAAGAGCCCCCAATGCTTCTGCAGGGTTCAAATGCAAACATGAAGAAAGCATACAATGTCACCCTGCTCTCCATGAAGCTTTGAATGATCCAAAGAATGGGGACTCTGCATTCAAACACCTGAAGCAACAGGTACTTTCATATGATGTCACATGGTTAACATTTACAGAAATGTATATTTATATATACTTTTTTATTAATTTATGGTTTGCATTGTGTTTAAAGGTATCCCTTTTAGGAAACATGGAGGACCTCTTCACCACAACCTCTCCAGACGGACCTCTTCACCACAACCTCTCCCTCAACGTGATCAAGACAAAGGAGATGATTGTGGACTACAGGAAAAAAAAGAGGACTGAGCACGCCCCCATTCTCATTGACGGGGCTGTAGTGGAACAGGTTGAGAGCTTCAAGTTCCTTGGTGTCCACATCACCAACAAACTATACATGGTCCAAACATACCAAGACAGTCGTGAAGAGGGCACGACAAAGCCTATTCCCCCTCAGGAGACTGAAAAGATTTGGCATGGGTCCTCAGATCCTCAAAAAGTTCTACAGCTGCACCATCGAGAGCATCCTGACTGGTTGCATCACCGCCTGGTATGGCAACTGCTCGGCCTCCAACCGCAAGGCACTACAGAGGGTAGTGCGTACGACCCAGTACATCACTGGGGCCAAGCTTCCTGCCATCCAGGACCTCTATACCAGGCGGTGTCAGAGGAAGGCCCTATAAATTGTCAAAGAGTCCAGCCACCCTAGTTATAGACTGTTCTCTCTGCTACCGCACGGCAAGTGGTACCTGAGCACCAAGTCTAGGTCCAAAAGGCTTCTTAACAGCTTCTACCCCCAAGCCATAAGACTCCTGAACAGCTAATCATGGCTACCCAGACTATTTTATTTTACTGCTGCTGTTTAATTATTTGCTATTTTTTATTTATCTATTTTTTACTTAACACTTTTTTTGATTTTCTTAAAAACTGCATTGTTGGTTAAGGGCTTGTAAGTAAGCATTTCACTGTAAGGTCTACACCTGTTGTATTCGGCGCATGTGGCAAATAAAATGTGATTTAATTTGATCTGATTTGACTTGCACCTGCTTAGACCCAACAGGTGTTTTGTTGAGTTTGGTGCAGGGAAAGGCAAGCTTTGCCACTGGATCCATGTTGCTCTGAAATCCTATGACAACATCCATTTCCTGCTTGTGGAAAGATCAAGCACTCGTTTTAAAGTCTGACACAACCTGTTTGGCTATGTTTCAAACCATTAATACATAGTGTTTTATTTTGCTGTGTGTAACATCTTCACTGTTACGTAATTGTATTTTTTTCCTCCCAAATTCGTTCTGTTATTCAGGTAGATGGAAAACACCAAAATGCTGATACCAAATTTGAAAGACTACAAGTGGATATTCATCACCTTGATTTGCATAAGTAACTAAATGAAGAGCCACTTTTCATTTAAATAATATTTGTTCATATAATCAGTCAATCATTTGTCATACAAGACATCATCAAATACAGGCACCCTGTAAGTGTTGGCTGGAGGTGAAGTGGATTGTACTTTTCAACACTGTGAAAGACATGCCACGCCCCCTAAAAATCTATGAGATGGGACCACCCTTCAAACATAAGTGGGCAATGACAAATAGCCTGGGAAGCACACTTACTTATTATGAAGATTTGAAAGATTTTTACAGCCAAATTAAGGGTTTATTCAGAATTTAACAAAACATTAGCAGCTCCATGAGTTAGTATGCTTTCTGAACCATTTTCCTCTTATTTGCCTTTTAGGTAAAGTTGGAGTGGGCAGGCACTTGTGTAGAGCAGCAACAGGTAAGACCAGGCATTACCTGTCTGAGTACTAGGGAGGAAAGATCATGTACTTGAATCTTGTATTTTGAAAGGCAACATAGAACTGGTTCCAAATAGAATACTTGTTTAGTTACTGATTAATGCATCTTTGTTTCACTCCTTGCTCACTAACCTCACTAACCTCCACCGCACTGAATAGACCTTGCTCTTCAATGCCTAGTGGGCAGCTTGGAGACTGCCCCCCATGTGGTGGCAGGGGAGACTGGTGCCGGGCAGGAGCTGAGGGTGGGTGGGGTGGCCATCGCCTTGTGCTGCCACCACCACTGTGACTGGAGGCATTATGTAGGCAAGGAGTTCTTAAAGGATAGAGGACTAGGTGCCTCTGAGTTCACTGCCTTCCTGCGCATGTCAAGTTGGGACGACCTGTGGTTTGAGACAAGCCAGACGGACCTCTTCACCACAAGGTCAAACTGACCAAGCGTTTGAGGAAGAGGAGCACGAGGCGACAGAGGAGGCGGAACTAGACAGCTTGAAAGGGTGAGTATTGGGGTTGAGCTGTAGAGACTTATAGTTGCAACCCAGGTGCATAAATGCATCCATGTTGCTTAGTGTAACATATACTTTGAAGATCTGTTGTCACATTATTGTGTCCAACATAAACCTTAATAGCTTCATCTCTTTTTCTCTACTATTAGTGTTAAATGCTGAGGACCGTGAACACATAGGACGTCTGTGCAAGCTGCTGATTGACCAGGGAAGGGTTCACTTCCTGCAGCAGAAGGGATTTGACTCCAGCCTACATTACTACACCAGTACAGGCGTTTCTCTAGAAAATGTCTTGCTACCTGCACTTCCCGCCTCTCTGTGAAAATAAATTTAAATGACAGTGCAACCTGAGAAGTGGACGTACGGCACAACTCTTATTTTGAGCAGGCAGTGCTATTTATCTTGAAACTTTTCCTTTTGTTAGCCAAGAAAGCAAGACATATGTTTGCAGTTGTAGTTACACTGGCAACAGGAGAAAACAAAGACTATAAACACAGGACATAGCAGACAAGACTATGGTTGGAGTCAATTTCATTTAAAGTCAATTTAGTAAACTATTTCCTACATTTCCTGGGAATTAAATGGAATTGACCCCAATGTTGGACAAGATACAGTTAATAAAAAAGGAAAGAAATGCTCGAGGGACATGCTTGACAAGACCAGGCCACCACCACACGGAGGACGAGACACTGTCAACAACAGTCAGAGGACAGGAACCGACAGACGACTGCTACAGGAGGTCACAGTGACGGTGCAGACTCTGCCACAGCTTCAAGGGTCACATTTAGTTGTGAGGTGTAGTTTGACTCAGGCGCTGAAACAAATATTTCAAAAGGACAGTGTCATTCAACAACAACTCCAGTGGCAATTTTCTATTCTTAAAAAATGCAAAAAAACATTTGGCAGGTTTTGTTTCAGGAACAATATGTAATTCACCCCCAAAATATTCATAGTTGTCAGCAAATGAGGATGTGTCTTGGAAGCTAGCTAGCAAGTCATACAACACTAGCACAGTTAGCTTTGACACAGAACATAACGTTAGCTGGATGAGTGTAACAATGACGCTGGGAGTCAGGAAGCAGGTGCAGTTCATGAGTTTAATAATAAAGAACATAGAGTGATGCAAAACAAGAGCAGCGTCTGGACATGAACACAGAACCAATACCGCCTGAAGAGTAACGCTAGGGAGTGCTAGATAAAGGGGAAGTAATCATGCTTCATGATGCGGCCACCACCATGCTTCAATGTGGGGATGGTGTTCTCGGGGTGATGAGAGGTGTTGGGTTTGCGCCAGACATAGCGTTTTCCTTGATGGCCAAAAAGCTTAATTTTAGTCTCATCTGACCAGAGTACCTTCTTCCATATGTTTGGGGAGTCTCCCACATGCCTTTTGGCGAACACCAAACGTGTTTGCTTATTTTTTTCTTTAAGTAATGGCTTTTTTTCCTGGCCACTCTTCCATAAAGCCCAGCTCTGTGGAGTGTACGGCTTAAAGTGGTCCTATGGACAGATACTCCAATCTCCGCTGTGGAGCTTTGCAGCTCCTTCAGGGTTACCTCCTTCAGGGTTATCTGTGGTCCTCTGTAGCTCAGCTGGTAGAGCACGGCGCTTGTAACGCCAAGGTAGTGGGTTCGATCCCCGGGACCACCCATACACAAAAATGTATGCACGCACGACTGTAAGTCGCTTTGTATAAAAGCGTCTGCTAAATGGCATATTATTATTATTATTATCTTTGGTCTCTTTGTTGCCTCTTTGATTAATGCCCTCCTTGCCTGGTCCTTGAGTTTTTGATGGGCAGCCCTCTCTTGGCAGATTTGTTGTATTCTTTCAATTTTTTGGATGGATTTAATGGTGCGCCGTGGGATGTTCAAAGTTTCAGATATTTTTTTATAACCCAACCCTGATCTGTACTTCTCCACAACTTTGTCCCTGACCTG